>NC_091286.1:192455527-193095527 GCF_032444005.1 Ranitomeya imitator
TGGTTGTCTTCTCGTCATGTTCCTATGAGGGTTTCCTCTCCTAAGTTTAAACCTCGTTTCATTGGTCCGTATAGGATTTCTGAGGTTCTTAATCCTGTGTCTTTTCGTCTGACCCTTCCAGATTCTTTTTCCATTCATAACGTATTCCATAGGTCATTGTTGCGGAGATACGTGGCACCTATGGTTCCATCTGTTGATTCTCCTGCCCCGGTTTTGGTGGAGGGGGAGTTGGAGTATATTGTGGAGAAGATTTTGGATTCTCGTGTTTCAAGACGGAAACTCCAGTATCTGGTTAAGTGAAAGGGTATGCTCAGGAAGATAATTCCTGGGTCTTTGCCTCTGATGTCCATGCTCCCGATCTTGTTCGTGCCTTTCATATGGCTCATCCTGGTCGTCCTGGGGGCTCTGGTGAGGGTTCGGTGACCCCTCCTCAAGGGGGGGGTACTGTTGTGAATTCTGTGGCAGAGCTCCCTCCTATGGTCACAAGTGGTACTTCGGCTGATTCTCTCTGTGAGCTTCCGTTGGTGGAGGAGAGTGGTACTGCGGCTTCTGAGTTTCCTTCCTCAGGTGATGTGGTGAAGTCGTTAGCTGCTGCTCTATTTAACTCCACCTAGTGCTTTGATCCTGGCCTCCAGTCAATGTTCTAGTATTGGACCTGTTTCCTCCTGGATCGTTCCTGTGGCCTGCTGCTCTGCATAGCTAAGTTCCGCTTTTGCTATTTGTTTGCTGTTTTTTTCTGTCCAGCTTGCTTATTTGTTTTTTCTTGCTTGCTGGAAGCTCTGGGACGCAGAGGGTGTACCTCCGTGCCGTTAGTTCGGTACGGAGGGTCTTTTTGCCCCCTTTGCGTGGTTGTTTGTAGGGTTTTGTGTTGACCGCAAAGCTACCTTTCCTATCCTAGCTCTGTTCAGAAAGTCGGGCCTCACTTTGCTAAATCTATTTCATCTCTACGTTTGTCTTTTCATCTTAACTCACAGTCATTATATGTGGGGGCTGCCTTTTCCTTTGGGGTATTTCTCTGAGGCAAGGTAGGCTTATTTTCTATCTTCAGGCTAGCTAGTTTCTCAGGCTGTGCCGAGTTGCATAGGGAGCGTTAGGCGCAATCCACGACTGCCTCTAGTGTGGTTGGAGAGGATTAGGGATTGCGGTCAGCAGAGTTCCCACGTCTCAGAGCTCGTTCTATGTTTTTGGGTTATTGTCAGGTCACTGTATGTGCTCTGACTTCTATGTCCATTGTGGTACTGAATTACCAGATCATAACACAAGACCACTGAGTAGCTAAAGCTCATAACATAAGCTGATACTAGTGCATGGCCGTGTGGCCATGCGAACCTTTTACAGCTGCAGCAACTTCAGGATCTTCCTAGAGGACCAATGGGAGCTGCTACAGTACCTCAGCAACTTCAAGACCTTCCTAGAGGACCAATGGAAGCTGCCACAGTACCTGAACATGTGACACCCAACCTCCAATGAGAGGTCTTACCCCGGGCATGCTCAGAAGGGGAAAAGCAGGACTTAGTCCCAGAGACATCTGCTCGCCACTGACCAGTACTGGCTACAATGGCTGAGCCTGGAAAGGCAGCAGTAACCATCTGCACAGTATCAGGCTGAGTCAGACGTTGGGACCGACGTCTCTGCTGAGCAGGCTCCACTGTGGCTGGAGAAGAATGGTAGACCACAGCGCAGATGGCCCCGAGATTCCTCCTGTGCAGAGGCGGGAACTCGACCCCTAACATTAGCCCCCCTCCTTGGGCCTCACTTTGCTCGAAAGCAGCAATGAGCTGCGGAGCTCAAATGTGCTCAGCAGGCTCCCAGGACCTGTCCTCTGGGCCATAACCCTTCTAGTCCACCAAATAGAATTTTTTGCCACATACCACCTTGCACCCCAAAATAGCGTTCACCTCGTAATCGTCCATAGATGAACCTGATGTTCCGGCAGATGACTCGGAAAACTGGGACATGTATACGGGCTTCAAGAGGGACACATGAAAGGTGTCGGTGATACCTAGGCGTGGAGGAAGGGCCAGACGGTAGACCACAGGGTTAACCTGGGCGGAGAGCCACACCAAGTCACCAGAAGCAAAGGTCGGAGCGGGACACAGATGTGCAACGGCGGAGGACCTCATTCTCTTCTTGGAGGCCTGAATGGCATCCTGAGTGTGGTCCCAAATGTCCTGTGCCTCCACGGCCCAGTCTGCCACCCTGGAGTCGGCGGAAGACACGGGCATGGGCACAGGGACACGCAGATGCTGGCCGTAATTTAGGAGGAATGGAGTCTGACCAGTGGAGTCAGCTAAGGCTCCGCCCATGGTAGCAAGGATTCCCAGTCATCCTGCCTGGCAGAAACAAAATGTCATAAATATGTGACCAGGGTCTGGTTGGCCCTCTCAACTAACCCATTCGTCTCGGGATGATATGCCGAGGAGAAATTCAACTCAATACTGAGTAGACGACAAAGCTCTCTCCAGAATCGAGACGCAAACTGGGGAGCCCGGTCACTGACAATTTTGTCCAGCATACCGTGTAGGCGAAAGATATGCTTGATGAACAACGCTGCCAGAGCCCGTGCAGAAGGTAGCTGTGGAAGAGGCACCAAGTGCACCATTTTGGAGAAATGGTCGCTGATCACCCAGAAAATGGTGCAGCTACGAGACTTGGGTAAGCCCACCACAAAATCCATCCCAACCATGTCCACCACCGACAGGGGGTAAAGCAACCCAGCTGGCCATAGCCAATGAGACTTGTTCTTGGTGCAAGAGACACACGCCCGAACATAGTCTGCGACATCACGAGCCATATGCGGCCACCAGTATGTCCTCGCCAGTAGCTCAGATGTCCTTTTGGACCCAAAATGTCCACCCACCCTGGATGAGTGAGCCCAAGAGAGAACCTCCGGATGCAGACTGGATGGTACAAAAGTCTTGCCTAGAGGCACAGACTTCAGTGAAACCAGGGCCACAGTTGTCAGGCTCTCGGTGGGGACAATAAGCCGAGGCTCCTCTTCCTCCTCCTCAGATGATACAACGGAGCAAAAGAGAGCGTCGGCACAAATGTTCTTCTCCCCGGAAAGAAAATGGAGGGTGAAATGAAACCGGGAGAAGAACAAGGACCATCTCGCCTGGAAAGAATTTAACCGCTGGGCTGTCTGCATGAACACCAAATTCTTGTGGTCTGTGAAGACTTGGAACGGAAAACGAGCCCCCTCCAAGAGATGTCTCCACTCTGAGAAGGCCAACTTCATGGCTAGCAACTCCCTGTCCCTGATGGAATAATTCCTCTCCGCTGTGAGAAGGTCTTGGTTAAGAAGAAGCAAGGATGCCTCCGACCTTGAGCATCCTTTTGGAAAATGACTGCTCCAGCACAAACGGATGAGGCATTCACCTCCATTATAAATGGCTTATCTACATTGGGGCGATATAGGATGGGAGCGCTAGCGAAGTGAGACTTAATGGAGTGAAGGGCCTTGGAGACCTCCTCAGACCACAATTTGGGATTTGCTCCCTTCTTGGTGAGGGCAACCAAGGGAGCTACCAAAGTTGAGAAGTGTGGAATGAACTTGCGATAGTAATTAATGAACCCCATAAAGCGCTGCACCACTTTAAGAGAATGGGGTTCCTGCCAGTTATTCACAGCCTGGAGTTTGGCAGGATCCGTAGCCAATCCCTGGGCAGAGATAATATAGCCCAGGAAAGGGCTCCTGCTCAAACACACAATTCTCCAACTTTGCGTAGAGAGAATTTTCCCGTAAGAAGTCGAAGACTCTGCAAACATCTCTCCGGTGGGAGTCAATATCTGGAGATTAGATGAGAATATCATCCAGATAGACTATGACCGAGGTGGAGAGCATATCCCGGAAGATGTCGTTCACAAGGTCTTGGAAAACGGCTGGGGCATTACAGAGCCCGAAGGGCATCACCAGATATTCATAGTGCCCATCCCTGGTGTTAAAAGCCATCTTCCATTCGTCCCCCTCACAGATGCGAATCAGGTTGTAAGCACCCCACAGATCTAATTTTGGAAATACCCTTGCTCCCCGAAGCCTATCAAAGAGCTCAGATATCAGGGGCAGAGGATACTTATTCTTAACTGTGATGGCGTTAAGACCCCTGTAATCTATGCATGGACGTAGTTCCCCGTTCTTCTTTTGCACGAAGAAGAACCCAGCCCCTGCAAGTGACACTGACTTCCTAATGAATCCTCTTGACAGATTTTCCTGGATGTACTGTGACATTGCCTCCATCTCTGGGAGAGATAACGGATAGACTTGACCCCGGGGAGGCTCAGCACCAGGCAAGAGGTCAATAGAACAGTCATAGGGGCGTTGAGGCGGAAGGGTCTCCGCAGCTCTTTTGGAGAATATGTCCACATAGGGCCAATATTGCTTGGGGAGAGAGGATAGATCTGCGGGTACCTCAGTAGTAGCAACCTGAACACATTCACTCTGACATCTACCCCCTCAAGATTCACCCCATCCCAAAATTCTGCCTGTGGACCACCCAATATGAGAAGAGTGGTATCGTAGCCAAGGTATCCCTAACAGGACCTCATCAATTCCCTCAGGAATGACGAGCAGAGATATAATTTCCTGATGAGATGGCAACATGGACAGAGAAAAAGGAATGGTCTGGTGTGTTATCTGTGAGGGCAGTGTCGATCCATTTACCACTTGTACGGTTACTGGTTGAGCTAACATTACCAGGAGAATTGCGTGACATTGGGTGAAGGCAGAATACATAAAATTGCCCTCCGCCCCAGAATCCACGCAGAGTTCTACTGAGTGGGTAAATGAGCCGATAGTAATTGTCCCCTTAAAGGACAATTTGGAGGCAAACGTCGCCATGTCTAGTGTACCTCCACTTACTACCACTAGACGCTGACGTTTCCTCGACCGATGGGGACATCTGGTGGCAAAATGTCCTGACTGCTGGCAAAAATGACAAAACTGGAGTGCATGAGCGGTCCGGGACTTAGATCCCGCTCGTGACACTACCATTGCCTCATGTGACTCAGGGGCCTGGACTGGAGATTCCATAGGTTTGGCGAAGGTGGGAGTCAGCCGAAACCTCTGCCTATACTGGGCTCGCTCTAACCTCCGCTCATGAAAACGGAGGTCAATATGAGTGGACACAGCTATTAACTCCTTCAGTGTGGCGGGAATCTCCCTAGTGGCCAGAGCGTCCTTCACGTGGTCAGCCAGCCCCCTCCAAAATATCAGAATAAGGGCTTTATCCGACCTCTCCAGCTCAGATGCTAGGGTGCGAAAGTGGACAGCAAAATGACCAAGGATGAGCCCTGAGTCAATGCCAACAGTTGGAGTGCTGTATCAAGGGTGACACGAGGTCCTAAAAAGACCTTTTCAAAGTGCTCAGGAACAAAGGAGCACTCTGCACCACATGATCGCCACGCTCCCGCAGTGGCGTAGCCCACTCCAACGCCCTGTTCGACAGGAGAGACATAATAAATCCCACCTTAGCCCGCTCTGTGGGGAAACATGTGGCCAGAAGCTCGAGATGTATAGAGCAACAGCTCACGAAAGCCCCACAAGATTTACTATCACCAGAACATTTTTCTGGCAGCGAGAGGTGAGATAGAGTCAGAACAGGGGTGGCAGTGGACAAGGTTGCTGCAGTCATGCTAGCAGCCTGAACAGCAACTGCGGTTACATCCAGGGCTGAGGTTGTGTGCTTGAGAGCCACCAACCTACCCACCAGCTGCTGGATGTACCGCATGGATTGCTGTGTGTCCGCCATTGCTAGCGGGACGCGTGGAAGCGTCGTAGCGCGAAACGGCCGTCTCTGTCCACGTTCTGCCTGCTGTACTCTGCATATGTCTTAATAAAGGATCGTTGTTTTTAGGACTGGTGAGTGCACTTCCATTTTTTTCTATTACGGACTATTGTTTATATCGCTGGACTTGGTACATGCCAGGGGCCTCGTTTTTGGTATAACTGGCATGAGCAGCGGCACACAGCTGTTGGTACATTGGTCATTTGGGTACGGCCGTGCCATGTTACTCTTTCTTTATATTGAACATCTGTATGGAGCATCTTATGGGGCCATGTGCAGCATTATATGGGGCAAATATCTGTATGGAGCATCTTATGGGGCCATGTGCAGCATTGTATTGGGCAAATGTCTATATGGAGCGTCTTATGTGTTCATAATCAACATTTGTGCAGCATTATATAGGGCATATTTTAATATGGAGCATCTTATGGAGTCCATCATAAACTGTTTGGAGCATTATATGGGGCGTATTTTGTATGGAGCATCTTATGGGCCCATCATTAACTGTATGGAGCATTATATGGGGCTCCTGATTCAATATGGATATTCAAAAACACTTAACCTACTGATGTCTCAATTAATTTTACTTTCATTGGTACCTATTTTTGTTTTTGAAATTTACCGGTAGCTGCTGCATTTTCCACCATAGGCTTATACTTGAGTCATTAAGTTTTCCCAGTTTTTTGTGGCAAAATTAGGGGGGTCAGCTTATACTTGAGTATATATGGTAATACGTTGTTGCGCCACTTTTTGCTGCGATTGCAGCTGCAAGTCGCTTGGGGTATGTCTCTATCAGTTTTGTACACCGAGAGACTGAAATTCCTGCCCATTCTTCCTTGGCAAACAGCTCAAGCTAAATGAGGTTTGATGGAGATCGTTTGTGAACAGTAGTTTTCAGCTCTTTCCATAGATTCTCGATTGGATTGAGGTCTGGACTTTGATTTGGCCATTCTAACACCTGGATACGTTTATTTGTGAACCATTCCATTGTAGATTTTGCTTCATGTTTGGGATCATTGTCTTGTTGGAAGACAAATCTCCGTCAGTCTCAGGTCTTATGCAGACCCAAACAGGTTTTCTTCAAGAACGGTCCTGTATTTGGCTCCATCCATCTTCCCATAAATTTTAACCCTCTTCCCTGTCCCTGCTGAAGAAAAGCAGGCCCAAACCATGATGCTGCCACCACCATGTTTGACAGTGGGAAAGGTGTGTTCAGGTTGATGAGCTGTGTTGCCTTTATGTCAAATATATTGTTTGGCATTGTCAAAAAGTTTGATTTTGGTTTCATCTGACCAGAGCACCTTCTTCCACGATTGGTGTGTCTCCCAGGTGGCTTGTTACAAGCTTTAAAATACACTTTTTATGGATATCTTTGATAAATGGCTTTCTACTTGCCACTCTTCCATAAAAGCCAGATTTGTGCAGTGTACGACTGATTGTTGTCCTATGGACAGACTGTCCCACCTCAGCTGTAGATCTCTGCAGTTCATCCAGAGTGATCATGGGCCTCTTGTCTGCATCTCTGATCAGTCTTCTCCTTGTTTGAGATGTTTAGAGGGACAGCCGGGTCTTGGTAGATTTACAGTGGCATGATACTCCTTCCATTTCAATATGATCGCTTGCACAGTGCTCATTGGGATGTTTAAAGTTTTGGAAATCATTTTGTATCCAAATGCAGCTTTAAACTTCTCCACAACAGTATCACGGACCTGCCTGTTGTGTTCCTTGGTCTTCATTATGCTCTCTGTGCTTGAAACAGAACCCTGAGACTATCACAGAGCAGGTGCATTGATACAGAGACTTGATTTCACACAAGTGGATTATATTTATCATCATTAGGCATTTAGGACAACATTGGATCATTCAGAGATCCACAATGAACTTCTGGAGTGAGTTTGCTGCACTGAAAGTAAAGAGACCGAATAATATTGCACGCCCCACTTTTCAGTTTTTGAATTTCCACAAAAAGTTAAAATAACCAATAAATTTTGTTCAACTTCACAATTGTGTTCCACTTGTGAAGGTAGTGCAACAAAGTATTAAGTTAAAGGGGCCGAATAATATTGCACGCCCCACTTTTCTGTTTTAGAATTTCCACAAAAATGTAAAATAACCAAAAAATTTCGTTCAACTTCACAATTGTGTTCCACTTGTTGTTGATTCTACACCAAAAATTTACATTTGGTATCTTTATGCTTTAAGCATGATATGTGTTGTGAATTCTGCTCTTGGGTTCCCTCCAGTGGTTGTAGGTGGGAATGCAGTTGTCTCTAAGTCGCAGTCCTGGCCAGGTGTATCTGATGATTACAATTCTGACTGGGATATTTAGGTGTGCAGGATCCTTTAGCCCTTGCCATTTGTCAATGTTCCTTGTGAAGTGTTAGATCACTTTCTGGCTTCTCCTGCTTGCTGCCAAATTCAGCAGAGATAAGTGTTTGGTTTTTGTATCTGTGGCACACTGCTGTGTGCTTGTTTCAGTTTTATTCCTGCTCTGATTGTAGGATTCACTGGAGTTGCAGATTTACGCTCCTGCATCTTTAGTTAGATGTAGGAAGTTTTTGTATATGCTGCTGTGGATGTTTTTGAAGGGTTTTAATACTGACCGCACAGAACTCTGTCCTATCCTGTCCTATCTAGCTAGAGTGGCCTCATGTGGTAAATCCTGTTTTCCCTCTCTGACTCACCGCCAATATTCGTGGGGGGCTGTCTATCCTTTGGGGATTTTCTCTGAGGCAAGATAGTATTCCTATTTCCATCTTTAGGGGTATTTAGTCCTCCGGCTGTGACGAGGTGTCTAGGTGTGTTAGGTACACTCCATGGCTACTTCTAGTTGCGGTGTTAAGTTCAGGATTGCGGTCAGTATAGTGGCCACCTTCTCCAGTGAAAGTTCTCATGCAGCTCCAAGGTCACCGGATCATAACAGATATGTGGGAAAAGGGTGAAAAGTTCCAGGGAGCCAAATACTTTCACAAGGCACTGTATGTTGGAAAAGCATATATCTGCACAGAGATTGAAGCTTCAGAGACTTGGAGTTCTGTGGAAACTGTTTGGGTAAGAATACAAGGAGAGAACAATGGAAAGGACTCCATTGTAGGCATTTACTACAGGCAGCCTGTGCAAGCTGAAGATATGGATGAACTCTTTATGCACCAAATGGCCAAGTTCTCCAAATAATATAACATAGTGGTCATGGGAGAATTCAACTATCCAGACATTTGTTGGGAATCTCTCTCAGGCATAACTAACAGGTCAAGCAAATCCTTATCCTCTCTTGCTGACAATTTTATCTTTCAAAAGGTAAGGGAGAAAACAAGGGGATCTGCTACCTTGGATCTAATCCTTATAAACAGGGAGGAAATGGTTGAGGAGGTAAGAGTGGCTGGGACCCTAGGAGGTAGCAACCATGCTATTTTGGAATTTTGTATAACTAGAGGAGGAAGACCTGTGAAGACACAGACATCAAGGTTAGATTTCAGAAGGGCAGATTTTAAGGGACTCCAAAAGCGAATCGGAGGGATCCAATGGCTGGATATCCTTAAGGACAAAATTGTCCAGGTAGGATGGGAAATCTTGAAAAATTAGATTCTCAAAGCACAATTGTTAACAATTCCGAAAAGAGGGAAGTATTGGAAGACTTTAAGGAAACCAGGATGGATGAACACAAAACTTAAACACATGCTAAAAAGGAAGAAGGAAATATTTATCAAATGGAAAGAGGGAGGCATATCTAAAGAAGAATATGCTGCAGAACCTGCAGGGCACAAATCAGATTATGTAAAGCTGACAATGAATTAAGGCTTGCAAGAGATGTCAAAAGCAATAAAAAAGGATTTGGGGGGATATGTCAAAAGTAAAAGAAAAGTCAAAGGTGCTATAGGATTTTTACAGGATGAAAATTATGAAATGGTAAGAAAGGATGTTGAGAAGGCCAAACTTTTAAATTCCTATTTTGCACCTGTTTTCTCTCAGAAAGGAAATGTAACATCAACTGATTTTCACTGTCCTATTAGGGGAATAGAAGAATCCAGGATATCTATAAACAGAAAGATAGTGAAGAAACACTTAGCTAACATAAATGAATTCAAGTCTCCAGGTCCAGATGAATTACACCCCAGAGTGCTGAAGGACATAGCAGAATAAATTTTTGAACCACTCTCCATAATCTTTGAAAATTCTTGGAGAACAGGAGACGTCCCAGAAGACAGGAGAAGAGCAAATGTTGTTCCTATCTTTAAAAAGGGGAAGAAGGTGGACCCAGGGAACTATAGGCCGGTGAGATTGACGTCTATACCAGGAAAGATCTTTGAACAAATTATTAAACAACATGTATGTAAGTACCTGGATAAGAATGAAGTGACTAAACAGAGTCAGCATAGGTTTGTAACTAATAAGTCATGTCAGACTAACTTAATTTCCTTCTATGACAGAATCACTGACTAGGTGGATCAGGGAAATGCTGTAGATATAGTATATCTTGACTTCAGCAAAGCATTTGACAAAGTATCTCACACAATCCTTATTGAAAAAAAAAGTATGGAATGGACAAGGCAACTGTTAGGTGGATTCACAACTGGCTTAGTGATTGGACCCAAAGAGTGGTCGTAAATGGCTGCACATCCAGTTGGAAGAATGTCTCAAGTGGGGTACTACAGGGCTCTGTCATGGGCCCTGTATTGTTCAACATCTTTATCAATGATTTAGATGACAGAATTGTTGAGGGTAAACTGATTAAATTTGCTGATGACACAAAGCTAGGAAGCATAGCTAATACTAGGTAAGAGAGAGAGAGAGGATTCAAAAAGACATAAATAAACTGGAGCAGTGGGCAGCAACTAACAGAATGGATTTCAACAGGGAAAAATGCAAACTACTACATCTGGGCAATAAAAATGAAAAAAACATATACAGAATGGGAGAAACAGGGCTAAGCAACAGCACATGTGAAAAAGACTTGGGTATACTAATAGATCACAGACTGAACATTTGTCAACGGTGTGATGCAGCACCAAAAGGGCAAATACAATTCTGGGATGTATTAACAGAAGCATACAGTCTAGATCACGTGAAGTCATTATTGCCCTCTTCTCCTCTTTGGTCAGACCTCATCTGGAATACTGTGTCCAGTTTTAGGCACCACATTTTAAAAAAGACATCAACAAACTGGAGCAAGTTCAGAGAAGAGCGACCAGAGTGGTGATCAGTCTGCAAACCATGTCCTATGAGGACATAGGATGAGGTCCTATTTACAGGATTTGGGAATGTTTAGGTTGCAAAAAAGAAAACTGAGAGGAGACTTAATAGCTGTCTACAAATATCTCAAGGGCTGTCACATTGTAGAAGGATCATCTTTATTCTCATTTGCACAAGGAAAGACTAGAAGCAATGAGATGAAACTGAATGGGAGGAGACACAGATTAGGTATTAGAAAAAACTTTTTGACAATTAGGGTTATCAATGAGTAGAACAGGCTGCCACGAGAGGTGGTGAGTTCTACTTCAATGGAAGTCTTCAAACAGGGTCTGGACAGACATCTGTCTGGGATGATTTGGTGAATCCTGCTTTGAGCAGGGGGTTGGACCAGCTGACCCAGGAAGTCCCTTCCAACTTTACCATTCTATGATTCTATTATGTATTCAATGATATCTATATACACACATACAGTGCCTGCAGGCCTTGCACTGATATGTATAGAGTGACGTACTCTCCCCTGCCTACCTAACACTGTAACCTATATACTCCGGAATTACTCCTTAGAAGGACTGTTGGTTTAGCTGGATTTGAGTAGTTTAGGATGGAGGACCCCACACTGACTAAGAAATCCCCAAATCTGACCCTATCTCAGCAGCAGCTCTACCTACACTATCTGATTCTGGAGCTGAATGCGCCGAGCAGGGCGGCATCCGGTCTCTTATACCCCTTATGATGCTATGCGGCCAGCCAATCACTGCGACACCACAACAAAGATGGCTGCAGCATTACAGTACCTGGCAGAAAATCCCTGCATGTTGATTGGGTTTCTAAAGACCACTAAAAATGCAGGGCGGAGACCCGGGTTCCCACCAAGTAATCCCGGAAATGCTCAGTGCTCGCCGAGTACACATAGTGCAGTGATACTCGGGCGAGTAACGAATAGTGGTGAGAGCGTTCGCTCATCACTACTGGTCGCTTTATTGCACATTAACCCCTTCCCGACCTGTGACACAGCGTATGTGTCATGAAAGTCGGTGCCAATCTGACCTGTGATGCATTCAATGTGTCACTGAATGATCGCGCTCCTGCAAGTTGGGTGAAAGTGTTAACTGTAATTTTACCTGACCTGCAGGGACAGGGGGAGTGGTACTTGAGCCCAGGGGATGGCTTTGCCCCCCCTATAGCTACGATCGCTCTGATTGCTTGTTGAAAGTGACTGTTTCACTTTCACTTTCAATCAGAGCAATCGTAGTATTTCACCAATGAAAATTGGTGAAATATTACAATCCAGCCATGGCCGATGCTGCAATATCATCGGCCATGGCTGGAGACCATGATCTGCCCCCACCACCGCTGTTATGACCTGGTGGTTAGGAGCACCCGAAAAGACCTGATGGTTAAACCAACAAAGGACAAGCTCTGGGAAGTGGGAGCTCTGCTGACCGCAACCCCTAATCCTATCACACACACTAGAAATAGCCGTGGAGCATTCCTGACACTCCCTAGACGCCTCTTCACAGCCTAAGAGCTAACTAGCCCTAGAGAAGGAAAATAAAACCTACCTTGCCTCAGAGAAATACCCCCCAAAAAAGGCAGCCCCCCACATATATTGACTGTGAGTTAAGATGAAAGTCACAAACACAGAAATGAAACAGGTTTCAGCAAAGGGAGGCCAGACAGAGGATAGGAAAGGTAACTTTGCGGTCAGCACAAAAAACTACAAAAAGACCATGCAGAGTGTGCAAAAAGACCTCCGCACGACTCACGGTGCGGAGGTGCCACTCTGCATCCCAGAGCTTCCAGCTAGCAAAGCAAAATCATGATAGCAAAGCTGGACAAGAAAACAAAGAACAAATAATAAACTAGCAGGGACTTAGCTTCTGCTGGAGTAGACAGGACACCCGACAGATCCAAGAGCGAACTGAACCAGTACAAGAACATTGACAGCTGGCATGGAGTAACGATCTGAGTGGAGTTAAATAGAGCAGCCAGCCAAAGAATAAACTACGTCACCTGTGGAAGGAACCTCAGAAGCAGCAGCTCCACTCACAGCCACCAGAGGGAGTCCATGGACAGAACTCGCCGAAGTACCATTCATGACCACAGGAGGGAGTTCGATAACAGAATTCACAACAGTACCCCCCCCTTAAGGAGGGGTCACCGAACCCTCACCAGAGCCCCCAGGCCGATTAGGACGAGCCAAATGAAAGGCACGAACTAGATCGGCAGCGTGAACATCAGAGGCAAAAACCCAGGAATTATCTTCCTGACCATAACCCTTCCACTTGACCAGGTACTGGAGTTTCCGTCTCGAAATACGGGAATCCAAAATCTTTTCCACCACATACTCCAACTCCCCCTCGACCAACACCGGGGCAGGAGGATCAACGGAGGGAACCATAGGCGCCACGTATCTCCGCAATAACGACCTATGGAACACACTATGGATGGCAAAAGAAGCTGGAAGGGCCAAACGAAATGACACAGGGTTGAGAACTTCAGAAATCTTATACGGACCAATGAAACGAGGCTTAAACTTAGGAGAGGAAATCTTCATAGGAACATAACGAGACGACAACCAAACCAAATCCCCAACATGAAGTCGGGGACCAACACAGCACCGGTGGTTAGCAAAACGTTGAGCCTTCTCCTGGGACAATGTCAAATTGTCCACCACATGAGTCCAAATCTGCTGCAACCTGTCCACCACAGTATCCACACCAGGACAGTCCGAAGGCTCAACCTGCCCTGAAGAGAAACGAGGATGAAAACCAGAATTACAGAAAAACGGCGAAACCAAAGTAGCCGAGCTGGCCCGATTATTAAGGGCGAACTCAGCCAAAGGCAAGAAGGACACCCAATCATCCTTATCAGCAGAAACAAAGCATCTCAGATATGTTTCCAAAGTTCATTCGGTTTGGCCATTTGTCTGAAGATGGAAAGCCGAAGAAAAAGACAAATCAATGCCCATCTTAGCACAAAAAGACCGCCAAAACCTCGAAACAAACTGGGAACCTCTGTCCGAGACGATGTTCTCCGGAATGCCATGCAAATGAACCACATGCTGGAAAAACAATGGCACCAAATCAGAGGAGGAAGGCAACTTAGACAAGGGTACCAAATGGACCATCTTAGAGAAGCGATCACAAACCACTCAAATGACAGACATCCTTTGAGAGACAGGGAGATCTGAAATAAAATCCATGGAAAGATGCGTCCAGGGCCTCTTCGGGACCGGCAAGGGCAAAAGCAACCCACTGGCACGAGAACAGCAGGGCTTGGCCCGAGCACAAGTCCCATAGGACTGCACAAAAGAACGCACATCCCGTGACAAAGAAGGCCACCAAAAGAATCTAGCCACCAAATCTCTGGTACCAAAGATTCCAGGATGACCAGCCAACACCGAACAATGAACCTCAGAGATAACTCTACTAGTCCATCTATCAGGGACAAACAGTTTCTCCGTTGGGCAACGGTCAGGTCTCTCAGCCTGAAACTTCTGCAGCACCTGCCACAAATCAGGGGAGATGGCAGACAAAATTACCCCCTCTTTGAGAATACCTGCCGGCTCAGGAACACCCGGAGAGTCAGGCACAAAACTCCTTGACAGGGCATCAGCCTTCACATTCTTAGAGCCCGGAAGGTACGAAACCACAAAATTAAAACGGGAGAAAAACAGCGACCATCGAGCCTGTCTAGGATTCAACCGTTTGGCAGACTCGAGATAAGTCAAATTCTTGTGATCCGTCAAAACCACCACGCGATGCTTGGCTCCTTCAAGCCAATGTCGCCACTCCTCGAATGCCCACTTCATGGCCAACAACTCTCGATTGCCAACATCATAATTGTGCTCAGCAGGCGAGAACTTTCTAGAAACGAAGGCACATGGTTTCATCACCGAGCCATCAGAACTTCTCTGCGACAAAACAGCCCCTGCTCCAATCTCAGAAGCATCAACCTCGACCTGAAACGGGAGCGAAACATCTGGCTGGCACAACACAGGGGCAGAAGAAAAATGACGCTTCAACTCCTGAAAAGCCTCTACAGCTGCAGAGGACCAATTGACCACATCAGCACCTTTCTTGGTCAAATCAGCCAACGGTTTAGCCACACTAGAAAAATTAGCGATGAAGCGACGGTAAAAATTAGCAAAGCCCAGGAACTTCTGCAGGCTCTTCACAGATGTCGGCTGAGTCCAATCATAAATGGCCTGAGCTTTAACAGGGTCCATCTCGATAGTAGAAGGAGAAAAAATGAAACCCAAAAATGAAACCTTCTGAACTCCGAAGAGACATTTAGACCCTTTCACAAACAAGGAATTTGCGCGAAGGACCTGGAACACCATTCTGACCTGCTTTACATGAGACTCCCAATCATCCGAAAAGACCAAAATATCATCCAAATATACAATCATGAATCTATCCAGGTACTCTCGGAAGATGTCATGCATAAAGGACTGAAATACAGACGGAGCATTAGAAAGCCCGAATGGGATAACCAGGTACTCAAAATGGCCCTCGGGCGTATTAAATGCTGTTTTCCATTCATCGCCCTGTTTAATACGCACAAGATTATACGCCCCTCGAAGATCTATCTTGGTGAACCAACTAGCCCCCTTAATCCGAGCAAAAAAATCAGACAGCAGCGGCAAAGGGTACTGAAATTTGACTGTGATCTTATTAAGAAGGCGATAATCAATACAAGGTCTCAAAGAACCATCCTTCTTGGCCACAAAAAAGAACCCTGCTCCCAACGTTGATGACGACGGGCGAATAAGACCTTTCTCCAAGGATTCCTTTATATAACTCCGCATAGCGGCGTGCTCTGGCACAGATAAATTGAACAGTCGGCCCTTAGGAAACTTACTACCAGGAATCAAATTAATCGCACAATCGCAATCCCTATGAGGAGGTAGGGCACTGGATTTGGGCTCATCAAATACATCCCGGTAATCCGACAAAAATTCAGGGACTTCAGAAGGAGTGGAAGGCGAAATTGACAGCAATGGAACATCACCATGTACCGCTTGACAACCCCAGCTGGACACAGACATAGATTTCCAATCCAATACTGGATTATGGACCTGTAGCCATGGCAACCCCAAAACATCCACATCATGTAGATTTTGCAACACCAAAAAGCGATTATCCTCCTGATGTGCAGGAGCCATGCACATGGTCAATTGAGTCCAGTACTGAGGCTTATTCTTGGCCAAAGGCGTAGCATCAATTCCTCTCAATGGAATAGGATACTGCAAGGGCTCCAAGAAAAAACCACAGCGCCTGGCAAACTCCAAGTCCATCAAATTCAGGGCAGCGCCTGAATCCACAATTGCCATAACAGAATAGGACGACAAAGAGCAAATCAGAATGACAGACAAAAGAAATTTAGACTGTGCCGTACCAATGGTGGCAGACCTAGCGAACCGCTTAGTGCGCTTAGGACAATCGGAGATAGCATGAGTGGAGTCACCACAGTAAAAACACAGCCCATTCTGACGTCTGTGTTCTTGCCGCTCAGCTCTGGTCAAAGTCCTATCACATTGCATAGGCTCAGGCCTATACTCAGAGAATACCGCCAAATGGTGCACAGCTTTGCGCTCCCGCAAGCGCCGATCGATCTGAATGGCCAAGGACATAGACTCATTCAGACCAGCAGGCGTGGGAAATCCCACCATGACATCCTTAAGGGTTTCAGAAAGACCCTTTCTGAAAATTGCCACCAGGGCACACTCATTCCACTGAGTAAGCACAGACCACTTTCTAAACTTCTGACAATATACCTCCGCTTCATCCTGACCCTGACACAAAGTCAGCAAGATTTTCTCCGCCTGATCCACTGAATTTGGTTCATCATAAAGCAGTCCAAGCACCAGAAAAAACGCATCTACCTCATGCAATGCAGGATCTCCTGGCGCAAGGGAAAATGCCCAGTCTTGAGGGTCACCACGCAACAAAGAAATAATGATTTTTACTTGTTGAACGGGGTCACCAGAGGAGCGAGGTTTCAAAGCAAGAAACAGTTTACAATTATTTTTGAAATTCAGGAACTTAGATCTATCCCCAGAAAACAAATCAGGAACTGGAATTCTAGGCTCTAACATCGGATTCTGGACAACAAAATCTTGAATATTTTGTACTCTTGCAGTGAGATGATCCACACAAGAGGACAGACCTTGAATGTCCATATCTACACCTGTGTCCTGAACCACCCAGAGGTTAAGGGGAAAAGAAAGACAAAACACGCTGCAGAGAAAAAAAAATGGTCTCAGAACTTCTCTTATCCCTCTATTGAGATGCATTAATACTTTGGGCCAGCTGTACTGTTATGACCTGGTGGTTAGGAGCACCCGAAAAGACCTGATGGTTAAACCAACAAAGGACAAGCTCTGGGAAGTGGGAGCTCTGCTGACTGCAACCCCTAATCCTATCACACACACTAGAAAGTAGTGCAAAAAAAATCTAAACATTCATTTTGGAAACAAGTCCTGTGGACCGATGAAGTTAAAATAGAACTCTTTGGCCACAATGATCAAAGGCATGTGTGGAGAAAAAAGGACACAGTATTTCAGAAAAAGAACATCTCACCAACCATTAAGCATGGGAGTGGATCAAACATGTTTTGGAGTTGTTTTGAAGCCAATGAGATGGGGAATATTTCACAGGTAGAGGGAAGAATGAATTCAATGAAATTTCAACAAATTGTTGATGCAAAGATGTAAAAAAGCTAAATTTAAAAAGAGCATGGCTTCTACAAATGGATGATGATCCTAAACACATGTCAAAATCCACAGTAGACTACTTCAAAAGGCGCAAGCTGAAGTGTTGTGAATTCTGTGGCTGAATTCACTCCTGTGGTCACAAGTGGTACTGCAGCTTCTGAGCTTCCTCCCTCAGGTGTTCTGGTTGAGCTCGTTGGCTGCTTTGTTATTTAACTCCACCTGATTCTGTCTTCCTTGCTCCTTGTCAATGTTCCAGTGTTGGATCTGAGCTTCTGGATCTTTCCTGTGGCCTGCTGCTCTGCTTAGATAAGTGCTTCTTTGCTTTTGTTGCTACTTTTTCTGTCCAGCTTGTTAATTCGTTTTGCTGGAAGCTCTGAGACGCAATGGGTGTACCGCTGTGCCGTTAGTTCGGCACGGTGGGTCTTTTTGCCCCCTTTGCGTGGTTTTTTGCTTTAGGGTTTTTTGTAGACTGCAAAGTTCTCTTTGCTATCCTCGCTCTATCTAGAATATTGGGCCTCACTTTGCTGAATCTATTTCATCCCTACGTTTGTCTTTTCATCTTGCTAACAGTCATTATATGTGGGGGGCTGCCTTTTCCTTTGGGGTATTTCTCTGAGGCAAGTCAGGCTTGTTTTTCTATCTTCAGGCTAGTCAGCTCCTCAGGCTGTGCCGAGTTGCATAGGTAGTGTCAGGCGCAATCCACAGCTGCCTTTAGTTGTGTTTAGGATAGGTTCAGGTATTGCGGTCTACAGAGATTCCACGTCTCAGAGCTCGTTCTATTGTTTTTTGGGTTATTGTCAGATCACTGTATGTGCTCTGATTGCTGGCACACTGTGTCACTGGATTGCCTACATAACAGTACAAGGAGCCAACCTAATGATTCTCAATAGAGGGAAAAAAGAAGTTCTGACATCATTTTTTTTTCTCAGCTCTGTGTTCAGTCTTTTTTTTTCCCCTAGACATTTGGGTGTTTCAGGACACAGGTGTGGACATGGATATTCAGGGTCTGTGCTCTTCAATGGATAATCTCGTTACAAATGTACAAAGGATTCAAGATACTATTGATCAGAAATCTATGTTAGAACCAAGAATTCCTATTCCTGATTTGTTTTTTGGTGATAGAACTAAGTTTCTTAATTTCAAAAATAATTGTAAGCTATTTCTGGCCTTGAAACCTCATTCTTCTGGTAATCCTATTCAACAGGTTTTGATTATTATTTCTTTTTTGCGCGGCGACCCTCAGGACTGGGCATTTTCTCTTGCGCCAGGAGACCCTGCATTGAGTAATGTCAATGCGTTTTTCCTGGCGCTCGGATTACTTTACGATGAGCCTAATTCAGTGGATCAGGCTGAGAAAAATTTGCTGGCTTTGTGCCAGGGCCAGGATGATATAGAAGTATATTGTCAGAAATTTAGGAAGTGGTCAGTACTCACTCTGTGGAATGAATCTGCGCTGGCAGCTTTGTTCAGAAAGGGTCTCTCTGAGGCTCTTAAGGATGTCATGGTGGGTTTTCCTATGCCTACTGGTTTGAATGAGTCTATGTCTTTGGCCATTCAGATCGGTCGACGCTTGCGCGAGCGTAAATCTGTGCACCATTTGGCGGTATTGTCTAAGATTAAACCTGAGCCTATGCAGTGCGATAGGACTATGACCAGAGTTGAACGGCAAGAACACAGACGTCTGAATGGTCTGTGTTTCTACTGTGGTGATTCCACTCATGCTATTTCTGATTGTCCTAAGCGCACTAAGTGGTTCGATAGGTCTGCCGTCATTGGTACTGTACAATCCAAATTCCTTCTGTCCATTACCTTGATATGCTCTTTGTCATCGTATTCTGTCATGGCGTTTGTGGATTCAGGCGCTGCCCTGAATCTGATGGATTTGGATTATGCTAAACGTTGTGGGTTTTTCTTGGAGCCTTTGCAGTGTCCTATTCCGTTGAGAGGAATTGATGCTACACCTTTGGCCAAGAATAAACCTCAGTACTGGACCCAGCTGACCATGTGCATGGCTCCTGCACATCAGGAAGTTATTCGCTTTCTGGTGCTACATAATCTGCATGATGTGGTCGTGTTGGGGTTGCCATGGCTGCAAACCCATAATCCAGTATTGGATTGGAACTCTATGTCGGTATCCAGCTGGGGTTGTCAGGGGGTACATGGTGATGTTCCATTTTTGTCTATTTCGTCATCCACTCCTTCTGAGGTCCCAGAGTTCTTGTCTGATTATCAGGATGTATTTGAAGAGCCCAAGTCCGATGCCCTACCTCCGCATAGGGATTGTGATTGTGCTATCAATTTGATTCCTGGTAGTAAAATCCCAAAAGGTCGATTATTTAATTTATCCGTGCCTGAACACGCCGCTATGCGCAGTTATGTGAAGGAATCCCTGGAGAAGGGACATATTCGCCCATCGTCATCACCACTGGGAGCAGGGTTCTTTTTTGTAGCCAAGAAGGATGGTTCGCTGAGACCTTGTATTGATTACCGCCTTCTTAATAAGATCAATGTTAAATTTCAGTATCCCTTGCCATTGTTATCTGACTTGTTTGCTCGGATTAAGGGGGCTAGTTGGTTCACTAAGATAGATCTTCGTGGTGCGTATAATCTGGTGAGAATCAGGCAAGGAGATGAATGGAAAACTGCATTTAATACGCCCGAGGGTCATTTTGAGTATCTAGTGATGCCGTTCGGACTTGCCAATGCTCCATCTGTGTTTCAGTCTTTTATGCATGACATCTTCCGTGAGTATCTGGATAAATTCCTGATTGTTTACTTGGATGACATTTTGATCTTCTCAGATGATTGGGACTCTCATGTGAAGCAGGTCAGAATGGTTTTCCAGGTCCTGCGTGCTAATTCTTTGTTTGTGAAGGGATCAAAGTGTCTCTTCGGTGTGCAGAAAGTTTCATTTTTGGGGTTCATCTTTTCCCCTTCTACTATCGAGATGGATCCGGTTAAGGTCCAAGCCATCCAGGATTGGACTCAGCCGACATCTCTGAAAAGTCTGCAAAAGTTCCTGGGCTTTGCTAATTTTTATCGTCACTTCATCTGTAATTTTTCTAGCATTGCCAAACCATTGACCGATTTGACCAAGAAGGGTGCTGATTTGGTTAATTGGTCTTCTGCTGCTGTGGAAGCTTTTCAGGAGTTGAAGCGTCGTTTTTGTTCTGCCCCTGTGTTGTGTCAACCAGATGTTTCTCTTCCGTTCCAGGTCGAGGTTGATGCTTCTGAGATTGGAGCAGGGGCGGTTTTGTCACAGAGAGGTTCTGGTTGCTCAGTGTTGAAACCATGTGCTTTCTTTTCCAGGAAGTTTTCGGCTGCTGAGCGTAATTATGATGTGGGCAACCGAGAGTTGCTGGCCATGAAGTGGGCATTCGAGGAATGGCGTCATTGGCTTGAAAGAGCTAAGCATCGCGTGGTGGTATTGACTGATCATAAGAACCTTACTTATCTCGAGTCTGCCAAGCGCTTGAATCCTAGACAGGCCCGTTGGTCGTTATTTTTTGCCCGCTTCGATTTTGTGATTTCGTACCTTCCGGGCTCTAAAAATGTGAAGGCGGATGCTCTGTCTAGGAGTTTTGTGCCCGACTCTCCGGGTTCATCTGAGCCGGCGAGTATCCTCAAGGAAGGAGTCATTGTGTCTGCCATCTCCCCTGATTTGCGGCGAGTGTTGCAAAAATTTCAGGCGAATAAACCTGATTGTTGTCCGGCGGAGAAACTGTTCGTCCCTGATAGGTGGACTAGTAAAGTTATCTCTGAACTTCATTGTTCGGTGTTGGCTGGTCATCCTGGAATCTTTGGTACCAGAGAGTTAGTGGCTAGATCCTTCTGGTGGCCATCTCTGTCACGGGATGTGCGTACTTTTGTGCAGTCCTGTGGGATTTGTGCTAGGGCTAAGCCCTGCTGTTCACGTGCCAGTGGGTTGCTTTTGCCCTTGCCGGTCCCAAAGAGGCCTTGGACACATATTTCGATGGATTTCATTTCTGACCTTCCCGTTTCTCAAAAGATGTCAGTCATTTGGGTGGTCTGTGATCGCTTTTCTAAAATGGTCCATCTGGTGCCCTTGGTTAAATTGCCTTCCTCCTCTGATTTGGTGCCTTTGTTCTTCCAGCATGTGGTTCGTTTGCATGGCATTCCTGAGAATATTGTTTCTGACAGAGGTTCCCAGTTTGTTTCAAGGTTTTGGCGAGCCTTTTGTGGTAGGATGGGCATTGACCTATCTTTTTCCTCGGCTTTCCATCCTCAGACTAATGGCCAGACCGAACGAACCAATCAGACCTTGGAAACATATCTGAGATGTTTTGTTTCTGCAGACCAGGATGATTGGGTGCCTTTTTTGCCGTTGGCTGAGTTCGCCCTTAATAATCGGGCCAGCTCGGCTACCTTGGTCTCTCCATTTTTCTGCAATTCTGGGTTCCATCCTCGTTTCTCTTCAGGACAGGTTGAGTCTTCGGACTGTCCTGGTGTGGATTCTGTGGTGGACAGGTTGCAGCAGATCTGGACTCAGGTAGTGGACAATTTGACCTTGTCCCAGGAGAAGGCTCAACTTTTCGCTAATCGCAGACGCCGTGTGGGTCCCCGACTTCGTGTTGGGGATCTGGTTTGGTTATCTTCTCGTCATATTCCTATGAAGGTTTCCTCTCCTAAATTTAAACCTCGTTTTATTGGTCCGTATAGGATTTCTGAGATTCTCAATCCTGTGTCTTTTCGTCTGACCCTCCCAGACTCCTTTTCCATACATAATGTATTCCATAGGTCGTTGTTGCGGAGATACGTGGCACCTATGGTTCCATCTGTTGAGCCTCCTGCCCCGGTTTTGGTGGAGGGGGAATTGGAGTATATTGTGGAGAAATTTTGGATTCTCGTGTTTCTAGACGGAAACTCCAGTATCTGGTTAAATGGAAGGGTTATGCTCAGGAAGATAATTCCTGGGTTTTTGCCTCTGATGTCCATGCTCCAGATCTTGTTCGTGCCTTTCATGTGTCTCATCCTGGTCGGCCTGGGGGCTCTGGTGAGGGTTCAGTGACCCCTCCTCAAGGGGGGGTACTGTTGTGAATTCTGTGGCTGAATTCACTCCTGTGGTCACAAGTGGTACTGCAGCTTCTGAGCTTCCTCCCTCAGGTGTTCTGGTGAGCTCGTTGGCTGCTTTGTTATTTAACTCCACCTGATTCTGTCTTCCTTGCTCCTTGTCAATGTTCCAGTGTTGGATCTGAGCTTCTGGATCTTTCCTGTGGCCTGCTGCTCTGCTTAGATAAGTGCTTCTTTGCTTTTGTTGCTAATTTTTCTGTCCAGCTTGTTAATTCGTTTTGCTGGAAGCTCTGAGACGCAAAGGGTGTACCGCCGTGCCGTTAGTTCGGCACGGTGGGTCTTTTTGCCCCCTTTGCGTGGTTTTTTGCTTTAGGGTTTTTTGTAGACTGCAAAGTTCTCTTTGCTATCCTCGCTCTATCTAGAATATCGGGCCTCACTTTGCTGAATCTATTTCATCCCTACGTTTGTCTTTTCATCTTGCTAACAGTCATTATATGTGGGGGGCTGCCTTTTCCTTTGGGGTATTTCTCTGAGGCAAGTCAGGCTTGTTTTTCTATCTTCAGGCTAGTCAGCTCCTCAGGCTGTGCCGAGTTGCATAGGTAGTGTCAGGCGCAATCCACAGCTGCCTTTAGTTGTGTTTAGGATAGGTTCAGGTATTGCGGTCTACAGAGATTCCACGTCTCAGAGCTCGTTCTATTGTTTTTTGGGTTATTGTCAGATCACTGTATGTGCTCTGATTGCTGGCACACTGTGTCACTGGATTGCCTACATAACACTGAAGGTTTTACAATGGCCCTCACAGTCCCCTGATCTGAACATCACTGAAAATCTGTCGCTAGACCTCAAAATAGCAGTGCATGCAAGACGACCCTGGAATCACACAGAACTGCAAGAATTTTTCAAGGAAGAATGGAAAGAAATCCCTCAAACAAGAATTGAAAGACCCTTGTATGGCTACAAAAAGCGTTCGCAAGCTATAATAGTTTTAAAAGGGGGGCTACTAGGTACTAACCATGCAGGATGCCCAAACTTTTGCATGAGCCCATTTTCCTTTTTGTACTTTTTAAAATGTAAAGATGAAAAAAATATATATATATATACATATATATATGTATATATATATATTTTTTTATTTTTTTTTCCAAAAATACAAAGAAAATGTGTCATCTTAAATTTTAGGCATTTTAGAGATGATTTAATCTTCAACATGCTTTACTGTTCACAATAACAGTAATTTTGACCCGGGGTGCCCAAACTTTTACATGCCACTGTAGCGACCTAAAATTACCTCTAACATGAAGCCCAATATGTCACGAAAAAACAATCTCAGAACCGCTAGGATCCATTGAATCGTTCCTGAGTTATTACCTCATAAAGGAACACTGGTCAGAATTGCAAAAAATGGTCAGGTCATTAAGGTCAAAATAGGCTGAGTAATGAAGGGGTTAATATATATGTGCTTCTATCGATATTTTTATTCAATTAGCATTATCACGCTTTCTGCACTTTATTAGATATACAGTGCCTTGCGAAAGTATTCAGCTCCCTGGAACTTTTCAACCTTTTCCCACATATCATGTTTCAAACATAAAGATACCAAATGTAAATTTTTGGTGAAGAATTAACAACAAGCGGAACACAAATGTGAAGTTGACCGAAATGTATTTATTATTTTTAATTTTTGTGGAAATTCAAAAACTGAAAAGTGGGTCGTGCAATATTATTCTGCCCCTTTACTTTCAGTGCAGCAAACTCACTCCAGAAGTTCATTGTGGATCTCTGAATGATCCAATGTTGTCCTAAATTCTGAATGATGATAAATATAATCCACCTGTGTGTAGTCAAGTCTCCATATAAATGCACCTGCTCTGTGATAGTCTCAGGGTTCTGTATGAGGCACAGAGAGCATCATGAAGACCAAGGAACACAACAGACAGGTCCGTGATACTGTTGTGGAGAAGTTTAAAGCCGGATTTGGATTAAAAATGATTTCCAAAACCTTAAACATCCCAAGGAGCACTGTGCAAGCAATCATATTGAAATGGAAGGAATATCATACCACTGCAAATCTACCAAGATCCGGTCGTCTATCTAAATTTTCATCTCCAACAAGGAGAAGACAGATCAGAGATGCAGCCAAGAGGCTCATGATCACTCTGGGTGAACTGCAGAGATCTACAGCTGAGGTGGGACAGTCTGTCCATAGGACAACAATCAGTCGTGCACTGCACAAATCTGACCTTTATGGAAGAGTGGTAATTCTAAACAGCAAGAGCACAAAAAGAGGATTCAGAGATCCTCCAAAAAATAGAAAAAACAGCAAAACTAGGCAGAGCTTCTTACCTGCCTAGGCCTCTAAACAAATGCACCATCAGGATGCAGTGGACCCATGTGGTTAAGATGGAGACTACACAGGTGCAGCATAACTGATGAGGCAGCCACTCTCAACCTACCAAACTAATGGAGGGGGTGGCTGCTTGGCACATTGCTGCACATAAAAGACTTGTATGTGGCGCTGTTCACACAATGGAGATGCACAGCATCCAGGTATGCCTAGTAGTGACACCCTTCTATTAGATCAGGCGGGCCTGCCCAGCGCTATCCAAATGCACCCCATGTGAACAGACACCACAGTTTACAAGACAAAAATGGACCCAACTGCACCCCGAAAAAAAGTGCAAAAAACACAAAAAAATATAAAAAAATTTCTGTGAGGTATTAGTTATACTTTGGCCAAAATACGCAAGCTCGTAACCCGCGTCAAGGGTCCCCATGCTTACAAGTCCTAATTCTAAACAGCAAGAGCACAAAAAGAGGGTTCAGAGATCCTCCAAAAGCCTCATCGGTTATGCTGCACCTGTGTGGTCTCCATCTTAACCACATGGGTCCACTGCATCCTGATAGTGCATTTGTTTAGAGGCCTAGGCAGGTAAGAAGCTCTGCCTCATTTTGCTGTTTTTTCTATTTTTTGGAGGCTCTTTGAATCCTCTTTTTGTGCTCTTGCTGTTTAGAATTAGGACTCATAAGCGTGGGGACCCTTGACGCGGGTTACGAGCTTGCGTATTTTGGCCAAATTATAACTAATACCTCACAAATTTTTTTTTATTTTTTTTTGTGTTTTTTGCACTTTTTTCGGGGTGCAGTTGGGCCCATTTTTGTCTTGTAAACTGTGGTGTCTGTTCACATGGGGTGCATTTGGATAGCGCTGGGCAGGCCCGCCTGATCTAATAGAAGGGTGTCACTACTAGGCTTGCCTGGATGCTGTGCATCTCCATTTTGTGAACAGCGCCACATACAAGTCTTTTATGTGCAGCAATGTGCCAAGCAGCCACCCCCTCCATTAGTTTGGTAGGTTGAGAATGGCTGCCTCATCGGTTATGCTGCACCTGTGTAGTCTCCATCTTAACCACATGGGTCCACTGCATCCTGATGGTGCATTTGTTTAGAGGCCTAGGCAGGTAAGAAGCTCTGCCTCGTTTTGCTGTTTTTTCTTTATGGAAGAGTGGCAAGAAGAAAGCCATTTCTCAAAGATATCCATAAAAAGTGTTGTTTAAAGTTTGCAACAAGCCACCTGGGAGACACACCAAACATGTGAAAGAAGGTGCTCTGGTCAGATGAAACCAAAATCGAACTTTTTGGCACCAATGCCAAACGATATGTTTGGTGTAAAGGCAACACAGCTCATTACCCTGAATACACCATTCCCGCTGTCAAACATGGTGGTGGCAGCATCATGGTTTGGGTCTGCTTTTCTTCAGCAGGGACAGGGAAGATGGTTAAAATTGATGGAAAGATGGATTGAGCCAAATACAGGACTATTCTTGAAGAAAATCTGCTGGAGTCTGCAAAAAACCTGAGACTGTTTTGGAGATTTGTCTTCCAACAAGACAATGATCCCAAACATAAAGCAAAATCTACAAATAAACATATCCATGTGTTAGAATGGACAAGTCAAAGTCCAGACCTCAATCCAATCAAGAATCTGTGGAAAGAGCTGAAACTGCTGTTCACAAACGATCTCCATCAAACCTCACTGAGCTCGAGCTGTTTGCCAAGGAAGAATGGGCAAGAATTTCAGTCTCTCGATGAACAAAACTTATAGAGACATACCCCAAGTGACTTGCAGCTGTAATCGCAGCAAAAGGTAGCGCAACAAAGTATTAAGTTAAAGGGGCCGAATAATATTGCACGCCCCACTTTTCTGTTTTAGAATTTCCACAAAAATGTAAAATAACCAAAGAATTTCGTTCAACTTCACAATTGTGTTCCTCTTGTTGTTGATTCTTCACCAAAAATGTACATTTGGTATCTTTATGTTTGAAGCATGGTATGTGGAAAAAGGTTGAAAAGTTCCAAGGGGCTGAATACTTTCGCAAGGCACTGTAGATACATTGGAGTCTTTCTCTGTGAATCGCCAAAAATTGTGTACTCTTTAATTACCTTTTGTTCTGTGATTATTTGATAATTATTGGCAGCAGCATTTAAGGGTTAGACAATTGTCTGTACCAACACTGATCGTGGCTGATGCAGCAATTTGTCAGCTATACTGTTGTATACACCTGAGAGCTGCTGGATTGTCTTCTGTCAGGGGATGCTAGTCTCTTGCAGGTCAGTAAAAAGACGAATTGGTGATCATTAAGGGATTAAATCAGCACAAGTTTTGAACTGTTTTTTTTTGGTGTTAGGAAGGTATAAGGGTTAAAAGTTTACCAGTGATCATGTTTTAAACATTTTTTGAAGTGACTTTTAGGGACACATACAGTAGGTACGGAAAGTTTTCAGACCCCTTTAAATTTTTCACTTTTTGCTTCATTGCAGCCATTTGGTAAATTCAAAAAAGTTCATTTTTTTCACATTAACGTACACTCTGCACCCCATCTTGACTGAAAAAAAAACAGGAATGTAGTAATTTTTGCAAATTTAAAAAAAAGAAATACTGAAAAATCACATGGTCATAAGTATTCAGACCCTTTGCTCAGACACTAATATTTACTTCACATGCTGTCCATTTCCCTGTGATCCTCCTTGAGATGGCTCTACTCCTTCATTGGAGCCCAGCTGTGTTTATCTAAACTGCTAGGACTTGATTTGGAAAGGCACACACCTGTCTATATAAGACCTCACAGCTCACAGTGCATGTCAGACCAAGTGAGAATCATGAGGTCAAAGGAACTGGCAAAAGTGCTCAGAGACAGAATTGGGGCAAGGCACAGATCTGGGCAGGTCACAAAAGAATTTCTGCAGTACTCAAGGATCCTAAGAGCACAGTGGCCTCCATAATCCTTAAATGGAAGAAGTCTGGGACCACCAGAAGTCTTCCTAGACCTGGCTATCCAGCCAAACTGAGCAATCGTGGGAGAAGAGCTTTGGTGATAGAGGTAAAGAAGAACCCCAAGATCACTGCGGCTGAGCTCCAGAGATGCAGTAGGGAGATGGGAGAAAGTTCCACAAAGTCAACTATTACTCCAACCCTTCACCAGTCAGGCCTTTATGGCAGAGGGGCCCAACAGAAGCCTCTCCTCAGTGCAAGACATTTGAAAGCCCACATAGAGTTGCTAAAAAAACACATGAAGGACTTCCAGTCTATGATAAATAATATTCTCTGGTCTGATGAGATGAAGAGAGATCTTTTTGGTGATAATTCTAAGTGGTATGTGGGGAGAAAACCAGGCACTGCTCGTCGCCTGCCCAATACAATCCTAACAATGAAACATGGTGGTGGCAGCATCATACTATGTGGGTGTTTTTCAGCTGCAGTGACAGGACGACTGGTTGTCATTGAAGGAAACATGAATGCAGCCAAGTACAGAGATATCCTGGATGAAAACCGCTTCCAAAGTGCTCTGGACCTCATACTTGGCCGAAGGTTCACCTTCCAACAAGACAATGACCCTAAGCACACAGCTAAAATAACAAAGGAGTGGCTTCAGAACAGCTCTGTTACCATTCTTGACTGGCCCAGCCAGAGCCCTATCCTAAACCCAATTGAGCATCTCCGAAGAGACCTAAAAATGGCTGTGCACCAACGTTCACCATCCAACCTGTTGGAACTGGAGAGGATCCCCAAATCCAGGTGTGAAAAACTTGTTGCATCATTCCCAAGAAGACTCATGACTGTACTAGCTCAAAAGGGTGCTTCTATTCAATTCTGAGCAAAGAGTCTGAATACTTATGACCATGTGATATTTCATTTCTTTTTTAATAAATTTACAAAAATTTCTACATTTGTTTTTTTTCAGTCAAGATGGGGGTGCAGAGTATACATTAATGAGAAAAAAATGAACTTTTTTGAATTTACAAAAAGGCTGCAATGAAACAGAGTGAAAAATTGACAGAGGACTGAATACTTTCTGTACCCACTGTATGACAAAAAATACCCTAAAATTGACATCATTCCAAAGACCACAACCCGCAAGGTACTCAATGTCACAATAAAGAAGTTTATTATCCCTTCAGGTGCTTCACAAGAGCTGAGGCAATGTGGAAGGAAAAAATTAAAATATATTTTTTTGCAAAAAAATTACTTTGTACCCAATTTTGCTTATTTTCACAAAGGAAAACTGAATAACAAGAGAAAATAGATCCCACAATGTTCCATACATGGGGGAAAACTAATGTGTTGGCGCACAGCAAGGCTCGGAAGGGAAGGAGGACCAATTTACTTTTTTAATTCAATATTTGCTGGAATCGAGAGCATTTGGAGTGCCTAAAAAGTGGACACTCTCCACAGCTTACCTCATTTTGGAAACTAGATCCCTTAAGGAATTTATATAGATGTGTGGTGAGCACCTTAAACCCCCAAGTGCATCACAGAAATTTATAATATTGAGCCATAAAAATAAAAAATAACTTCCATACTTTTTTTTTCACAAAAATGTTCTTCTAGCTCCAAAATTATTATTTTCACAAGGGTATCAGGAGAAAATGGACCCCAGAAATTGTTGGGCAATTTTTTCTTAGCAGTCTAATACCTAAATTGTTGGGTAAAACTAATGTTTGGGTGCACGGCAGGGCTCAGAAAGGCAGAAGTGACATTTTTCAACCCACACTTTGATGGAATGGTCTGCGGGTGTCATGCCGCATTTGGAGAGCTCCTCATTTGACTTTTTCATAGAAAAAATTAATATTTTTGTGTCGCTTTATTCTGAGAGCTATAACTTTTTTTATTTTTCTGCTGATGAAGCTCTATTGCAGCTTGTTTTTTGCAGGACAAGTTAACATTCGTCATTTTGATTGCTTTTTATTCCACTTGTTGTTCTGCGGTATAATGAAAGAGCATTGATTTTTACTTCTTTTCTTTTACTTTTTTTATGGTGTTCACTAAAGGGTTTATCTAGTGCGATAGTTTCATGGGGTGGGTCTTGCCGTATGCAGTGATACAAAGCAGTTCCTTTTTTTTTTTTTTACCTAAAAATACAGATTGTTCGGTACAATATATTTTTTTTATTATTCTCTCCCTTTTTAAAAATACTTTTACAATTTTTTTTTCCTTTGTTCTCTTTTTAACTTATTCCCTCCTTGGGATTTTCACTTTCAACAGCCTGATCACTGATATAAACCATTGAAATGTAGTGGCATTACAATGGTTTACAACGGTCAGTGCTGCACTGACTCAAGCCCTCTGCCTGCTTTCTAACTGCTGTGATTGATATCGTTCGCAGCATTTAGGGGATTAAACTGTCAGCAGTAGTGCTGGCACCACTCCTGGAAGTGAGAAATGGTGTCATGTGATATCTGCTGAACACGTGGCGGCGATCACGCACGCACAGCTCCTGTGCCCCCCAAATTGCGATTAAGTACCCAGTACAACGTAGGTTGGGAAAAAATACCCAACCATGATGTACTAGGTTTGTCCAAGGTCAGGAAAAGTTTAACCCCTTTACCCCCAAGGGTGGTTTGCACGTTAATGACCGAGCCAATTTTTACAATTCTGACCACTGTCCCTTTATGAGGTTATAACTCTGGAACGCTTCAACGGATCCCAGTGATTCTGACACTGTTTTCTCGTAAAATATTGTATTTCATGATAGTGGTAAAAATTCTTTGATAGGACCTGCGTTTATTTGTGAAAAAAACAGAAATTTGGCAAAAATTATGAAAATTTTGCAATTTTCCAAATTTGAATTTTTATGCAATTAAATCACAGAGATATGTCACACAAAATACTTAAAAAGTAACATTTCTCACATGTCTTCTTTACATCAGCACAATTTTGGAACCAAAATCTTTTTTTGTTAGGGAGTTATAAGGGTTAAAAGTTGATCAGCAATTTCTCATTTCTACAACACCATTTTTTTTAGGGACCACATCAAATTTGAAGTCATTTTGAGGGGTCTATATGATAGAAAATACCCAAGTGTGAAACCATTCTAAAAACTGCACCCCTCATGGTGCTCAAAACCATATTCAAGAAGTTTATTAACCCTTCTGGTGCTTCACAGGAATTTTTGGAATGTTTAAATAAAAATGAACATTTAACTTTTTTTCACAAAAAATTTACTTCAGCTCCAATTTGTTTTATTTTACCAAGGGTAACAGGAGAAAATGGACCCCAAAAGTTGTTGTACAATTTGTCCTGAGTACACCAATACCCAATATGTGGGGGTAAACCACTGTTTGGGCGCATGACAGAGGTCGGAAGCGAAGGAGCGCCATTTGACTTTTCAATGCAAAATTGACTGGAATCGAGATGGGACACCATGTTGCGTTTGGAGAGCCCCTGATGTGCCTAAACATTGAAACCCCCCACAAGTGACACCATTTTGGAAAGTAGACCCCCTAAGGAACTTATCTAGAGGTGTGGTGAGCACTTTGACCCACCAAGTGCTTCACAGAAGTTTATAATGCAGAGCCGTAAAAATAAAACAAAAATTTTTTCCCACAAAAATTATTTTTTAGCCCCCAGTTTTGTATTTTCCCGAGGGTAACAGGAGAAATTGGACCCCAAAATTTGTTGTCCAATTTGTCCTGAGTGCGCTGATACCCCATAAGTAGGGGGGAACTACTGTTTGGGCACATTGGGAGGGCTCGGAAGGGAAGGAGCTCCATTTGGAATGCAGACTTAGATGGAATGGTCTGCAGGTGTCACATTGCATTTGCAGAGCCCCTAATGTACCTAAACAGTAGAAACCCCCCACAAGTGACACCATTTTGGAAACTAGACACCCTAAGGAACTCATCTAGATGTGTTGTTAGAGCTTTGAACCCCCAAGTATTTCACTACAGTTTGTAACGCAGAGCCGTGAAAATAAAAAAAAAAACTTTCCCCCCAAAATTATTTTTTAGCCCCCAGTTTTCTATTTTCCCGAGGGTAAGAGGAGAAATTCGACCCTAAAATTTGTTGCCCAATTTGTCCTGAGTGTGATTATACACAATATGTGGGGGGAACCACTGTTTGGGCGAATGGGAGGGCTCGGAAGGGAAGGAGCGCCATTTGGAATGCAGACTTAGATGGAATCGTCTGCAGGTGTCACATTGCGTTTGCAGAGCCCCTAATGTACCTAAACAGTAGAAACCCCCCACAAGTGACACCATTTTGGAAAGTAGACCCCCTAAGGAACTTATCTAGATGTGTGGTGAGCGCTTTGACTCACCAAGGGCTTCACAGAAGTTTATAATGCAGAGCCGTAAAAATAAAACAAAAATTTTTTCCCACAAAAATTATATTTTAGCCCCCAGTTTTGTATTTTCCCGAGGGTAACAGGAGAAATTGGACCCCAAAATTTGTTGTCCAATTTGTCCTGAGTGCGCTGATACCCCATAAGTAGGGGGGAACTACTGTTTGGGCACATTGGGAGGGCTCGGAAGGGAAGGAGCTCCATTTGGAATGCAGACTTAGATGGAATGGTCTGCAGGTGTCACATTGCGTTTGCAGAGCCCCTAATGTACCTAAACAGTAGAAACCCCCCACAAGTGACACCATTTTGGAAACTAGACACCCTAAGGAACTCATCTAGATGTGTTGTTAGAGCTTTGAACCCCCAAGTATTTCACTACAGTTTGTAACGCAGAGCCGTGAAAATAAAAAAAAAAACTTTCCCCCAAAAATTATTTTTTAGCCCCCAGTTTTCTATTTTCCCGAGGGTAAGAGGAGAAATTCGACCCCAAAAGTTGTTGTCCAATTTGTCCTGAGTACGCTGATACCCCATATGTGGGGGGAACCCCCGTTTGGGCGCATGGGAGGGCTCGGAAGGGAAGGAGTGCCATTTGGAATGCAGACTTAGATGCAATAGTCTGCAGGCGTCACATTGCGTTTACAGAGCCCCTAATGTACCTAAACAGTAGAAACCCCCCACAAGTGACCCCATATTGGAAACTAGACCCCCCAGTGAACTCATCTATATGTGTTGTGAGAACTTTGAACCCCCAAGTGTATCACTACAGTTTATAACGCAGAGCCGTGAAAATAAAAAATCTTTTTTTTCCCCACAAAAATTATATTTTAGCCCCCAGTTTTGTATTTTCCCAAGGGTAACAGGAGAAATTGGAACCAAAAGTTGTTGTCCGATTTATCCTGAGTACGCTGATACCCCATATGTTGGGGTAAACCCCTGTTTGGGCACATGGGAGAGCTCGGAAGGGAAGGAGCACTGTTTTACTTTTTCAACGCAGAATTGGCTGGAATTGAGATCGGACGCCATGTCGTGTTTGGAGAGCCCCTGATGTGCCTAAACAGTGGAAACCCCCCAATTATAACTAAAACCCTAATCCAAACACATCCCTAACCCTAATTCCAACGGTAACCCTAACCACACCTCTAACCCTGACACACCCCTAACCCTAATCCCAACACTATTCCCAACTGTAAATGTAATCTAAACCCTAACCCTAACTTTAGCCCCAACCCTAACTGTATCCCCTACCCTAACCCTAGCCCTAGCCCTAACCCTAGCCCTAGCCCTAGCTCTAACCCTAGCCCTAACCCTAGCCCTAGCCCTAACCCTAGTCCTAACCCTAGCCCTAGCCCTAACCCTAGCCCTAACCCTAGCTCTAACCCTAGCCCTAATGGGAAAATGGAAATAAATACATTTTTTTAATTTTTCCCTAACTAAGGGGGTGATGAAGGGGGGTTTGATTGACTTTTATAGCGAGTTTTTAGCGGATTTTTATGATTAGCAGCCGTCACACACTGAAAGACGCTTTTTATTGCAAAAAATATTTTTTGCACTACCACATTTTGAGAGCTATAATTTTTCCATATTTTGGTCCACAGAGTCATATGAGGTCTTGTTTTTTGCGGGACAAGTTGACGTTTTTATTGGTAACATTTTTGGGCACGTGACATTTTTTAATCGCTTTTTATTCCGATTTTTGTGAGGAAGAATGACCAAAAACCAGCTATTCATGAATTTCTTTTGGGGGAGGCGTTTATACCGTTCTGCGTTTGGTAAAATTGATAAAGCAGTTTTATTCTTCGGGTCAGTGCGATTAAAGCGAAACCTCATTTATATCATTTTTTTATGTTTTGGCGCTTTTATACGATAAAAACTATTTTACAGAAAAAATAATTATTTTTGCATCGCTTTATTCTCAGGACTATAACTTTTTTATTTTTTTGCTGATGATGCTGTATGGTGGCTCGTTTTTTGCGGGACAAGATGACATTTTCAGCGGTACAATGTTTATTTATATCCATCTTTTTGATCGCGTGTTATTCCACTTTTTGTTCGGCTGTATGATAATAAAGCGTTGTTTTTTGCCTCGTTTTTTTGTTTTTTCTCTTACAGTGTTTACTCAAGGGGTTAACTAGTGGGCCAGTTTTATAGGTCTGGTCGTTACGGGTGCGGCGATACTAAATATGTGTACTTTTATTGTTTTTTTGTTTTTTTTATTTAGATGAAGAAATGTATTTATGGGAATAATATTTTTTTTTTCATTATTTAGGAATATTTTTTTTTATTTTTTTTTACACATTTGGAAAACATTTTTTTAACTTTTTTATTTCGTCCCAGGGGGGGACATCACAGATCGATGATCTGACAGTTTGCACAGCACTCTGTCAGATCACCGATCTGCCTTAGAGCACTGCAGGCTTCACAGTGCCTGCTCTGAGCAGGCTCTGTGAAGCCACCTCCCTCCCTGCAGGACCCAGATCCGCGGCCATCTTGGATCCGGGCCTGGAGCAGGCAGGGAGGGAGGTAAGAGACCCTTGCAGCAACGCGATCACATCGCGTTGCTGCAGGGGGCTCAGGGAAGCCCGCAGGGAGCCCCCTCCCTGCGCGATGCTTCCCTGTACCGCCAGCACATCGCGATCATCTTTGATCGCGGTGTGCCGGGGGTTAATGTGACCGCTCCTGGCACATAGTGCCGGATGTCAGCTGCGATAGGCAGCTGACACCCGGCCGCGATCTGCGGCGCTCCCCCCGTGAGCGCTGCCTATCGCATATGACATACTATCCCGTCAGTGGTCATACGGGCCCACCCCACCTCGACGGGATAGTACGTCTAATGTCAGAAAGGGGTTAATATCTGCTGTTGAGAATGTCCGTTTAATTCCAGCAGCAGCAGTAGTTTCTGTACATATAGGTGCAGGTGTTACTTTTATAAGACTTGAAATATGCTCATAGTGGAAAAATAGTTGATATACAAATTAAGATAAAATATTTAAATATACTTTTATTTCCAGATCTGCATAGTATACATACGTATTTAGATTACAGCAGCAATTAAACTTGGAAAAAAAGATTTTTGTTTACAATTTTTTAATCCTTTTTTATAAATAAAGATATTTAATTTGTTTTATATCCAGAAGAATGTACCACTTGTGACTAAAAAACAAAACGAAAATGTATGGGATATGAAAAAGAGTTCCAGAGTTATTTCCCAAAATATTAAGAAGTAATATAATTACATTGCACTAAGGCCACACGCACATATTGAGTTTTTTACATCAACGATAAGAAAGTCAAAATCAGGGGTGCAACATTCAGAGGAAAAGTATAAAAGAAACACGTGCTCCAGTTATGCATTTTTTACCCACTGCTGGTTTTGGTTTACAAATACTGAGATAAAAAAAGCTCACAAATCACTCATTCGGAAGGTTCACATGGCCTAACAAAGCTGGAGTGAGGTAAATAAACATATAAAATGCTGAAATAAAAAATTCTAAACTTTCAAATTCCATAGTAGTCGGAAAACCTTAGCAGTTTGTTTGTATGCTTGTATAATAAGCCCTATATCATTTTTAAATTATTGCAGGAGAAACGGAGGGCAGAACGAGCTGAGCAACTAAGGATTCGAACAGAACGGGAGAAAGAGAGGCAAACAAAAATGGCTGTAAGTGTACTTGCTAAATTGTTACACTTGAAAAGAAGCTGAAGTTGGGGACAAACATTTTTAGGGTATGTGCACACTTTGCAGATTTCCTGCGGATCCGCAGCGTTTTTTGCCTTGCAGAAACGCTGCAGATCCGCAAGTGATTTACAGTACAATGTAAATCAATAAGGAAAAAAAACACTGTGCTAATGGTGTGGAAAATTCCGTGCGGAAACGCTGCAGATTAAAAGAAGTAGCATGTCAATTCTTTTTTGCGGATATGCAGCGTTTTTGAACCCATTCCATTCTAGAAATCTGCATGGGTGAAAAATGCAGTAAATCTGCAAAAAATACGCAGTAAATCCGCAGCAAATCCGCACAAAATCGGAGCAAAAAAATGCAACAAATCCACCCCTTTTCTGAAAAGAGATGCAGAATCTGCACCAAAAATTCCTAAGCCTAATCCGCAACGTGTGCACAAAGCCTTAGCACTTTCATTTAATTTCTCTTGAGACTCCACCCAGGTTCCACCGCAACTCCACCTTCATCCCTCAAGCCTTCCATAATCCCACTGCCAATCTTGGAAAAACTCAATTTCTGCACCCCGTTCTCAACAACTACACATTGACCGTTCCCATTGAACACCATATCACATACGTAGCCAGCAGCTTTTGTTTTGGTCAAAAGATTTTTTAAGCCACCACCACAACAAGGAGAATGTTTGCAGTGCCCTACTTAAACCTATTAAACATTTCTTAAAATATTCAATACTGTTTTTAGGTATATTCTAATTTTCTTTAAAGTAATGTGTCACATGTATTTTTAAAAATGACCAATAATGCCATATGCAAAGGACCAATACCTCCTCACCACGACCAGATCACATATTACCACCACATAGTGACCAAATAATACCACATACAAGGAACTAATACCACCACACCATGACCAGACAACATAGTACCACCACATAGTGACCAAATAATACCATGTACAAGGGATAAATATCGCTACACAATGACCAGATCATATATTACCACCACATAGTGACCGAATACCACATAAAAGGAGCAAATACTGTAACACCATGACCAGTTCACATTTTATCACCACAAAATGGTGGTCTGTACACCACAGATGGTGCCATTATTCCAGATACATTAAGCCCCAGCTGGGGCTTTTGTCTTCAATATACCTGGGTCAATCCACTCTATTTTTTCTATTTCCCAAGTGAGGTTTGATAAAGACCCGGGAACAGGGTCGAAACGATACCTTTCCTTGGCACTTCATTGTGGTGATATTTTCCTGTGATATTTTTCCTGTGGTGAATATTCAATAAGCTAAAAATCTTTTTTTACTTGCAAACTGAAGCATAAAATCCCTTTTTTTTTAGTGTGGCTGCTTCTCTCACCCGTTTGACCTCTGAACTTAGTCCAGGTTCAGTCTGCACTTTATGATTACAACAGAGTGCGTGCCATTATTTTTTATAGTTATTTAATAACATGTACAAAGGAAGGTTACTGGTAAAGGATGCAATGATGCAAGCACAGAGAGCAAAGCAGTGGAGAGAACGAGGATCCATAGCACGAAAACAGTTGAGAAGAGGTAGTGGTTTGACCAGAGAGAGAACTAGGTCAACAGTTCCACAGAGCCCCCCACACACTTGGCTAGATAGGCCAAGGGTGTGTTGTTCCCCTTTTATGGCAGTTTTTTTCTGAAAGTCCTTCAGACAAAACAATTGCAATTTGCAGCACCTGCCATACCAAGCTAAGAAGAGGCAAGAACACTGCTAATATGAGCACCTCCAGCTTGCAGAAACACATGACAGCCAAACACCTCAGTAGGTGGGTAGAATGCCTGGGTGCAAAATCTGTGTCTAAGGGTGAAACCTGTTATCACCTGGTGGTCAGGACAATATTGGACCTGGTGGTTAAGAGCACACGGAATGACCTGATAGTTACTGATAATAAAGGACGAGCTCTGGGATGTGGGAACTCTGCTGACCGCAATCCCTAATCCTATCACACACACTAGAAATAGCCGTGGATTGCTCCTAACGCTCCCTATGCAACTCGGCACAGCCTAAGGAACTAGCTAGCCCTGAAGATAGAAAAATAAAGCCTACCTTGCCTCAGAGAAATTCCCCAAAGGAAAAGGCAGCCCCCCACATATAATGACTGTGAGTAAAGAAGAAAATACAAACACAGAGATGAAATAGATTTAGCAAAGTGAGGCCCGACTTACTGAACAGACTGAGGATAGGAAAGGTTGCTTTGTGGTCAGCACAAAAACCTACAAAAAGACCATGCAGAGGGCGCAAAAAGACCCTCCGCACCGACTCGCGGTGCGGAGGCGCTCCCACTGCGTCCCAGAGCTTCCAGCAAGCAAGACAACAATAAAAATAGCAAGCTGGACAGAAAATAGCAAACCAAAGAAAAACAAGCAGGAACTTAGCTTCTGCTGGGAAGACAGGTCACAAGAACGATCCAGGAGTGAACTAGACCAATACTGGAACATTGACAGGTGGCATGGAGCAAAGATCTAAGTGGAGTTAAATAGAGCAGCCAGCTAACGAATTAACCTTGTCACCTGTGGAAGGAAACTCAGAAACACCCACCAGAGGAAGTCCATGGACAGAACCAGCCGAAGTACCATTCATGACCACAGGAGGGAGCCCAACAACAGAATTCACAACAGTACCCCCCCTTGAGGAGGGGTCACCGAACCCTCACCAGAGCCCCCAGGCCGACCAGGATGAGCCAAATGAAAGTCACGAACCAGATCGGTAGCATGAACATCAGAGGCAAAAACCCAGGAATTATCTTCCTGACCATAACCCTTCGACTTGAACAGGTACTGGAGTTTCCGTTTCGAAATACGAGAATCCAAAATCTTCTCCACCACATACTCCAACTCTCCCTCAACCAACACCGGGGCAGGAGGATCAACGGATGGAACCACAGGCGCCACGTATCTCCGCAATAACAACCTATGGAACACATTATGGATGGCAAAAGAAGCAGGAAGGGCCAAACGAAATGACACAGGATTGATAACCTCAGAAATCTTATACGGACCAATGAAACGAGGCTTAAACTTAGGAGAGGAAACCTTCATAGGAACATAACGAGACGACAACCAAACCAAATCCCCAACACGAAGTCGGGACCCACACAGCGCCGGCGGTTAGCGAAACGTTGAGCCTACTCCTGGGACAATGTCAAATTGTCCACCACATGAGTCCAAATCTGCTGCAACCTATCCACCACAGTATCTACACCAGGACAGTCCGAAGACTCAACCTGTCCTGAAGAGAAACGAGGATGGAAACCAGAATTGCAGAAAAACAGCGAAACCAAAGTAGCCGAGCTGGCCCGATTATTAAGGGCGAACTCAGCCAACGGCAAAAAGGACACCCAATCATCCTGATCAGCAGAAACAAAGCATCTCAGATATGTTTCCAAAGTTTGATTAGTTCGTTCGGTTTGGCCATTTGTCTGAGGATGGAAAGCCGAGGAAAAAGACAAATCAATGCCCATCCTAGCACAAAAGGATTGAAAAAAACCTCGAAACAAACTGGGAACCTCTGTCAGAAACGATGTTCTCCGGGATACCATGTAAACAAACCACATGCTGGAAAAATAATGGCACCAAATCAGAGGAGGAAGGCAATTTAGACAAAGGTACCAAATGGACCATCTTAGAAAAGCGATCACAAACCACCCAAATGACCGACATCTTTTGAGAGACGGGGAGATCCGAAATAAAATCCATAGAAATATGCGTCCAGGGCCTCTTCGGGACCGGCAAGGGCAAAAGCAACCCACTGGCACGAGAACAGCAGGGCTTAGCCCGAGCACAAGTCCCACAGGACTGCACAAAAGAACGCACATCCCGTGACAAAGACGGCCACCAAAAGGATCTAGCCACCAAATCTCTGATACCAAAGATTCCAGGATGCCCAGCCAACACTGAACAATGAATCTCAGAGATAACTCTACTAGTCCATCTATCAGGGACAAACAGTTTCTCCGCTGGGCAACGGTCAGGTCTATCAGCCTGAAATTTTTGCAGCACCTGCAAATCAGGGGAGATGGCAGACAAAATTACCCCCTCTTTGAGAATACCTGCCGGCTCAGGAACACCCGGAGAGTCAGGCACAAAACTCCTTGACAGGGCATCAGCCTTCACATTCTTAGAGCCCGAAAGGTACGAAACCACAAAATCAAAACGGGAGAAAAATAACGACCATCGAGCCTGTCTCGGATTCAACCGTTTGGCAGACTCAAGATAAGTCAAATTCTTGTGATCTGTCAAGACCACCACGCGATGCTTGGCTCCTTCAAGCCAATGACGCCACTCCTCAAATGCCCACTTCATGGCCAACAACTCTCGATTACCAACATCATAATTACGCTCAGCAGGCGAAAACTTTCTAGAAAAGAAAGCACATGGCTTCATCACCGAGCCATCAGAACTTCTTTGCGACAAAACAGCCCCTGCTCCAATCTCAGAAGCATCAACCTCGACCTGAAACGGGAGCGAAACATCTGGCTGGCACAACACAGGGGCAGAAGAAAACGACGTTTCAATTCCTGAAAAGCTTCCACAGCTGCACCCTTCTTGGTCAAATCAGTCAACGGTTTAGCAACACTAGAAATATTAGCGATGAAGCGCCGATAAAAATTAGCAAAGCCCAGGAACTTTTGCAGGCTCTTCACAGATGTCGGCTGAGTCCAATCTTAAATGGCCTGGAATTTAACAGGGTCCATCTCGATAGTAGAAGGGGAAAAAATGAACCCCAAAAATGAAACCTTCTGAACTCCAAAGAGACACTTTGACCACTTCACAAACAAGGAATTCGCACGAAGGACCTGGAACACCATTCTGACCTGCTTCACATGAGACTCCCAATCATCCGAAAAGACCAAAATATCATCCAAATACACAATCAGGAATTTATCCAGGTACTCTCGGAAGATGTCATGCATAAAGGACTGAAATACTGATGGAGCATTGGAAAGCCCGAATGGCATAACCAGGTACTCAAAATGGCCCTTGGGCGTATTAAATGCTGTTTTCCATTCATCGCCTTGTTTAATATGCACAAGATTATATGCCCCTCGAAGATCTATCTTGGTGAACCAACTAGCCCCTTTAATATGAGCAAACAAATCAGACAGCAACGGCAAAGGATACTGAAATTTGACTGTAATTTTATTAAGAAGGCGGTAATCAATACAAGGTCTCAAAGAACCATCCTTCTTGGCCACAAAAAAGAACCCTGCTCCTAACGGTGATGACTGTTGTGAATTCTGTGGCAGAGCTCCCTCCTGTGGTCACAAGTGGTACTTCGGCTGATTCTCTCTGTGAGCTTCCATTGGTGGAGGAAAGTGGTACGGCGGCTTCTGAGTTTCCTTCCTCAGGTGATGTGGTGAAGTCGTTAGGTGCTGCTCTATTTAACTCCACCTAGTGCTTTGATCCTTGCCTCCAGTCAATGTTCTAGTATTGGACCTGTTTCCTCCTGGATCGTTCCTGTGGCCTGCTGCTCTGCATAGCTAAGTTCCGCTTTGCTATTTTGTTTGCTGTTTTTTTTCTGTCCAGCTTGTCTATTTGTTTTTTTCTGCTTGCTGGAAGCTCTGGGACGCAGAGGGTGTACCTCCGTGCCGTTAGTTCGGTACGGAGGGTCATTTTGCCCCCTTTGCGTGGTTTTTTTAGGGTTTTGTGTTGACCGCATAGTTACCTTTCCTATCCTCGCTCTGTTCAGAAAGTCGGGCCTCACTTTGCTAAATCTATTTCATCTCTACGTTTGTCTTTTCATCTTAACTCACAGCCATTACATGTGGGGGCTGCCTTTTCCTTTGGGGTATTTCTCTGAGGCAAGGTAGGCTTATTTTCCATCTTCAGGCTGGCTAGTTTCTCAGGCTGTGCCGAGTTGCATAGGGAGCGTTAGGCGCAATCCACGGCTGCCTCTAGTGTTGTTGGAGAGGATTAGGGATTGCGGTCAGCAGAGTTCCCACGTCTCAGAGCTCGTTCTATGTTTTTGGGTTATTGTCAGGTCACTGTATGTGCTCTGACCTCTATGTCCATTGTGGTACTGAATTACCTTATCATAACAGTACTGGAGGCCAAAAGTACTAATGATTCTCAATAGAGGGAAAAAAGAAGTTCTGAGACCATTTTTTTTTCTTTGCACTGTGTTTTGCCTTTGTTTTCCCCTAGACATTTGGGTGGTTCAGGACACAGGTATAGCGATGGACATTAAAGGTCTGTCTTCATGTGTGGATCAGCTCACGGCAAGAGTACAAGATATTCAAGACTTTGTGGTTCAGAATTCTATGTTAGAACCGAGAATTCCTATTCCTGATTTGTTTTTTGGAGATAGAACTAAATTTCTGAGTTTCAAAAATAATTGTAAACTATTTCTAGCTTTGAAACCTCGCTCCTCTGGTGACCCAGTTCAACAAGTTAGGATCATTATTTCTTTTTTACGTGGCGACCCTCAGGACTGGGCATTTTCTCTTGCGTCAGGAGATCCTGCATTAAGTAATATCGATGCGTTTTTCCTGGCTCTCGGATTGCTGTACGATGAACCTAACTCAGTGGATCAGGCAGAGAAAAATTTGCTGGCTCTGTGTCAGGGTCAGGATGAGATAGAGGTGTATTGTCAGAAATTTAGAAAGTGGTCCGTACTCACTCAATGGAATGAAGGTGCGCTCGCAGCTATTTTCAGAAAGGGTCTCTCTGAAGCCCTTAAGGATGTCATGGTGGGATTTCCTATGCCTGCTGGTCTGAATGAGTCTATGTCTTTGGCCATTCAGATCGGTCGACGCTTGCGTGAGCGTAAATCTGTGCACCATTTGGCGGTATTACCTGAGCTTAAACCTGAGCCTATGCAGTGCAATAGGACTTTGACCAGAGTTGAACGGCAAGAACACAGACGTCTGAATGGGCTGTGTTTCTACTGTGGTGATTCCACTCATGCTATCTCTGATTGTCCTAAGCGCACTAAGCGGTTCGCTAGGTCTGCCACCATTGGTACGGTACAGTCAAAATTTTTTCTGTCCGTTACCTTGATCTGCTCTTTGTCATCGTATTCTGTCATGGCATTTGTGGATTCAGGCGCTGCCCTGAATTTGATGGACTTGGAGTATGCTAGGCGTTTTTGGTTTTTCTTGGAGCCCATGGAGTGTCCTATTCCATTGAGAGGAATTGATGCTACGCCTTTGGCCAAGAATAAGCCTCAGTACTGGACCCAGCTGACCATGTGCATGGCTCCTGCACATCAGGAGGTTATTCGCTTTCTGGTGTTGTATAATCTGCATGATGTGGTCGTGTTGGGGTTGCCATGGCTACAAGTCCATAATCCAGTATTAGATTGGAAATCCATGTCTGTGTCCAGCTGGGGTTGTCAGAGGGTACATGGTGATGTCCCATTTCTGACTATTTCGTCATCCACCCCTTCTGAGGTTCCAGAGTTCTTGTCTGATTACTGGGATGTATTTGATGAGCCCAAGTCCGATACCCTACCTCCGCATAGGGATTGTGATTGTGCTATCGATTTGATTCCTGGTAGTAAATTCCCAAAAGGTCGACTGTTTAATTTGTCTGTGCCTGAGCAAGCCGCTATGCGGAGTTATGTGAAGGAGTCCTTGGAGAAGGGGCATATTCGCCCGTCATCGTCGCCATTGGGAGCAGGGTTCTTTTTTGTAGCCAAGAAGGATGGTTCGCTGAGACCTTGTATAGATTACCGCCTTCTAAATAAGATCACGGTTAAATTTCAGTACCCCTTGCCGTTGTTATCTGATTTGTTTGCTCGGATTAAGGGGGCTAGTTGTTTCACCAAGATAGATTTCGTGGTGCGTATAATCTTGTGCGTATTAAGCGAGGCGATGAATGGAAAACTGCATTTAATACGCCCGAAGGCCATTTTGAGTATCTAGTAATGCCATTCGGACTTGCCAATGCTCCATCAGTGTTTCAGTCCTTTATGCATGACATCTTCCGAGAGTACCTGGACAAATTCCTGATTGTGTACTTGGATGACATTTTGATCTTCTCGGATGATTGGGAGTCTCATGTGAAGCAGGTCAGAACGGTGTTTCAGGTCCTGCGTGCTAATTCTTTGTTTGTGAAGGGATCAAAGTGTCTCTTTGGTGTTCAGAAGGTTTCATTTTTGGGGTTCATCTTTTCCCCTTCTACTATCGAGATGGACCCTGTTAAGTTTCAAGCCATCCATGATTGGACTCAGCCGACATCTCTGAAAAGTCTGCAAAAGTTCCTGGGCTTTGCTAATTTTTATCATCGCTTCATCTGCAATTTTTCTATTATTGCTAAACCATTGACTGATTTGACCAAGAAGGGTGCTGATGTGGTCAATTGGTCTTCTGCTGCTGTGGAAGCTTTTCAAGAGTTGAAGCGTCGTTTTTCTTCTGCCCCTGTGTTGTGTCAACCAGATGTTTTGCTTCCATTCCAGGTCGAGGTTGATGCTTCTGAGATTGGAGCAGGGGCTGTTTTGTCGCAGAGAAGTTCTGATTGCTCGGTGATGAAACCATGCGCCTTCTTTTCCAGGAAGTTTTCGCCTGCTGAGCGAAATTATGATGTGGGCAATCGAGAATTGCTGGCCATGAAGTGGGCATTCGAGGAGTGGCGTCATTGGCTTGAAGGAGCTAAGCATCGCGTGGTGGTCTTGACTGATCATAAGAACTTGACTTATCTCGAGTCTGCCAAGCGGTTAAATCCTAGACAGGCTCGTTGGTCGCTGTTTTTTGCCCGTTTTGACTTTGTGATTTCGTACCTTCCGGGCTCTAAAAATGTGAAGGCGGATGCTCTGTCTAGGAGTTTTGTGCCCGACTCTCCGGGTTTGTCTGAGCCGGCGGGTATCCTCAAAGAGGGAGTAATTGTGTCTGCCATCTCCCCTGATTTGCGGCGGGTGCTTCAAAAATTTCAGGCTAATAAACCTGATCGTTGCCCAGCGGAGAAGCTGTTTGTCCCTGATAGGTGGACGAATAAAGTTATCTCTGAGGTTCATTGTTCTGTGTTGGCTGGTCACCCTGGAATCTTTGGTACCAGAGAGTTAGTGGCTAGATCCTTTTGGTGGCCATCTCTGTCGCGGGATGTGCGTTCTTTTGTGCAGTCCTGTGGGATTTGTGCTCGGGCTAAGCCCTGCTGTTCTCGTGCCAGTGGGTTGCTTTTGCCCTTGCCGGTCCCGAAGAGGCCTTGGACACATATCTCTATGGATTTTATTTCAGATCTTCCCATCTCTCAAAAGATGTCAGTCATTTGGGTGGTCTGTGATCGCTTCTCTAAGATGGTCCATTTGGTACCCTTGTCTAAATTACCTTCCTCCTCTGATTTGGTGCCATTGTTCTTCCAGCATGTGGTTCGTTTACATGGCATTCCAGAGAATATCGTTTCTGACAGAGGTTTTGGCGAGCCTTTTGTGGTAGGATGGGCATTGACTTGTCTTTTTCCTCGGCTTTCCATCCTCAGACTAATGGCCAGACCGAACGAACCAATCAGACCTTGGAAATATATCTGAGATGCTTTGTTTCTGCTGATCAGGATTACTGGGTGTCCTTTTTGCCTTTGGCTGAGTTCGCCCTTAATAATCGGGCCAGCTCGGCTACCTTGGTTTCGCCGTTTTTCTGCAACTCTGGGTTCCATCCTCGTTTCTCTTCAGGGCAGGTTGAGTCTTCGGACTGTCCTGGTGTGGATACTGTGGTGGACAGGTTGCAGCAGATTTGGACTCATGTAGTGGACAATTTGACCTTGTCCCAGGAGAAGGCTCAACGTTTCGCTAATCGCAGACGCTGTGTAGGTCCCCGACTTCGTGTTGGGGATTTGGTTTGGTTATCTTCTCGTCATATTCCTATGAAGGTTTCCTCTCCTAAGTTTAAACCTCGTTTCATTGGTCCGTATAGGATTTCTGAGATTCTTAATCCTGTGTATTTTCGTCTGACCCTTCCAGATTCTTTTTCCATACATAACGTATTCCATAGGTCATTGTTGCGGAGATACGTGGCACCTATGGTTCCATCTGTTGATCCTCCTGCCCCGGTTTTGGTGGAGGGGCAGTTGGAGTATATTGTGGAGAAGATTTTGGATTCTCGTGTTTCAAGACGGAAACTCCAGTATCTGGTTAAGTGGAAGGGTTATGCTCAGGAGGATAATTCCTGGGTCTTTGCCTCTGATGTCCATGCCCCTGATCTTGTTCGTGCCTTTCATGTGGCTCATCCTGGTCATCCTGGGGGCTCTGGTGAGGGTTCGGTGACCCCTCCTCAAGGGGGGGTACTGTTGTGAATTCTGTGGCAGAGCTCCCTCCTGTGGTCACAAGTGGTACTTCGGCTGATTCTCTCTGTGAGCTTCCGTTGGTGGAGGAAAGTGGTACTGCGGCTTCTGAGTTTCCTTCCTCAGGTGATGTGGTGAAGTCGTTAGGTGCTGCTCTATTTAACTCCACCTAGTGCCTTGATCCTGGCCTGCTGCTCTGCATAGCTAAGTTCCGCTTTGCTATTTTGTTTGCTGCTTTTTTTCTGTCCAGCTTGTCTATTTGTTTTTTTCTGCTTGCTGGAAGCTCTGGGACGCAGAGGGTGTACCTCCGTGCCGTTAGTTCGGTACGGAGGGTCTTTTTGCCCCCTTTGCGTGGTTTTTTTAGGGTTTTGTGTTGACCGCATAGTTACCTTTCCTATCCTCGCTCTGTTCAGAAAGTCGGGCCTCAATTTGCTAAATCTATTTCATCTCTACGTTTGTCTTTTCATCTTAACTCACAGTCATTACATGTGGGGGCTGCCTTTTCCTTTGGGGTATTTCTCTGAGGCAAGGTAGGCTTATTTTCTATCTTCAGGCTGGCTAGTTTCTCAGGCTGTGCCGAGTTGCATAGGGAGCGTTAGGCGCAATCCACGGCTGCCTCTAGTGTTGTTGGAGAGGATTAGGGATTGCGGTCAGCAGAGTTCCCACGTCTCAGAGCTCGTTCTATGTTTTTGGGTTATTGTCAGGTCACTGTATGTGCTCTGACCTCTATGTCCATTGTGGTACTGAATTACCTTATCATAACAGATGACGACGGGCGAATATGGCCTTTCTCCAAGGATTCCTTTATATAACTCCGCATAGCGGCGTGTTCTGGCACAGATAAATTGAACAATCGGCCCTTAGGAAACTTACTACCAGGAATCAAATTAATTGCACAATCGCAATCCCTATGAGGAAGTAGGGCACTGGCTTTGGGCTCATCAAATACATCCCAATAATCCGACAAAAACTCTGGAACTTCAGAAGGAGTGGAAGACGAAATAGACAAAAATAGAACATCACCATGTACCCCCTGGCAACCCCAGCTGGACACAGACATAGATTTCCAGTCCAATACTGGATTATGAACCTGTAGCCATGACAACCCCAAAACGACCACATCATGCAGATTATGCAACACCAGAAAGCGGATATCCTCCTGATGTGCAGGAGCCATGCACATGGTCAATTGGGTCCAGTACTGAGGCTTATTCTTGGCCAAAGGCGTAGCATCAATTCCTCTCAATGGAATAGGATACTGCAAGGGCTCCAAGAAAAAAACACAGCGCCTAGCATACTCCAAGTCCATCAAATTCAGGGCAGCGCCTGAATCCACAAATGCCATAACAGAATAGGATGACAAAGAGCAAATCAGAGTAACGGACAATAGAAATTTAGACTGTACCGTACCAATGGTGGCAGACCTAGCGAACCGCTTAGTGCGCTTAGGACAATCGGAGATAGCATGAGTGGAATCACCACAGTAAAAACATAGCCCATTCCGACGTATGTGTTCTTGCCGTTCAGCTCTGGTCAAAGTCCTATCTCATTGCATAGGCTCAGGCCCATGCTCAGATAATACCGCCAAATGGTGCACAGCTTTACGCTCACGCAAGCGTCGATCGATCTGAATGGCCAAAGACATAGACTCATTCAGACCAGCAGGCATGGGAAATCCCACCATGACATCCTTAAGGGCTTCAGAGAGACCCTTTCTGAAGATTGCTGCCAGGGCACATTCATTCCACTGAGTGAGCACAGACCACTTTCTAAACTTCTGACAATATATCTCCGCTTCATCCTGACCCTGACACAGAGCCAGCAAGATTTTCTCTGCCTGATCCACTGAATTAGGTTCGTCATAAAGCAATCCAAGCGCCAGGAAAAACGCATCAACATCACGCAATGCCGGATCTCCTGGCGCAAGGGAAAATGCCCAGTCTTGAGGGTCACCACGTAACAAAGAAATAATGATCTTTACTTGTTGAACAGGGTCACCTGAGGAGCGAGGTTTCAAGGCAAGAAACAATTTACAATTATTTTTGAAATTCAAGAACTTAGATCTATCACCAAAAAACAAATCAGGAATTGGAATCCTAGGCTCTGACATCGGATTCTGAACCATAAAATCTTGAATGTTTTGTACCCTTGTAGTGAGATTATCCATCCAAGAGGACAGACCTTGAATGTCCATGTTTACACCTGTGTCCTGAACCACTCAGAGGTAAAGGGGAAAAGAGAGACAAAGCACACTGCAAAGAAAAAAAAATGGTCTCAGAACTTCTCTTATCCCTCTATTGAGATGCATTAGTACTTTGGGCCACCTGTACTGTTATGACCTGGTGGTCAGGACAATAATGGGCCTGGTGGTTAAGAGCACACGGAATGACCTGATAGTTACTGATAATAAAGGACGAGCTCTGGGACGTGGGAACTCTGCTGACCGCAATCCCTAATCCTATCACACACACTAGAAATAGCCGTGGATTGCTCCTAACGCTCCCTATGCAACTCAGCACAGCCTAAGGAACTAGCTAGCCCTGAAGATAGAAAAATAAAGCCTACCTTGCCTCAGAGAAATTCCCCAAAGGAAAAGGCAGCCCCCCACATATAAGTGTGAGTAAAGATGAAAATACAAACACAGAGATGAAATAGATTTAGCAAAGTGAGGCCCGACTTACTGAACAGACTGAGGATAGGAAAGGTTGCTTTGCGGTCAGCACAAAAACCTACAAAAAGACCACGCAGAGGGCGCAAAAAGACCCTCTGCACCGACTCACGGTGCGGAGGCGCTCCCACTGCGTCCCAGAGCTTCCAGCAAGCAAGACAACAATAAAAATAGCAAGCTGGACAGAAAATAGCAAACCAAAGAAAAACAAGCAGGAACTTAGCTTCTGCTGGGAAGACAGGTCGCAAGAACGATCCAGGAGTGAACTAGACCTATACTGGAACATTGACAGGTGGCATGGAGCAAAGATCTAAGTGGAGTTAAATAGAGCAGCCAGCTAATGAATTAACCTCGTCACCTGTGGAAGGAAACTCAGAAACACCCACCAGAGGAAGTCCATGGACAGAACCAGCCGAAGTACCATTCATGACCACAGGAAGGAGCCCGACAACAGAATTCACGACAGAAACCACTGTCTTTTCTCCTGTGTTATGGCCTTCCCATTTTGCTGTCCATGAAGCAGATGCTGATGCCTATTGCCCACACACTGTGGTTGCACAGACACAACAGTCAGCAGCCCCGTCCAGTTTGTTGTCCCAGTGCAGCGTTCAGTTGTCCCTGCCCCAGACATTTCATCGGAAACAGAAAACAATAAACCCCCATATTGCCAGACTGGTAGCCCTGGAAATATGGCCATTTCGGCGTGTGTGAACTGAGTCTTTCCGCAACCCCTTTGCGGTGGCAGCTTCATGATACTCGATTCCCAGCTGTCACTATTTTTCCCAGTGTGCCTTCCCTGCATTACATAAGCACGTGTTACACAATATCAACTGTGCTCTGGTTAACACAGTCACAGGGAAGGTCAATCTAGCAACAGACAGATGGACTAGTTTTTGTGGACAGGGACGCTACATTTCTGTGACGGTACTCTGGGTGAACCTGATGGAGTCTGGGACAGAGTCAGAGGATGGGACCACTTCACACATCTTACCCACATGCCGAACTTCCATCTGGGTTTCAGTCTCCTCACATTGCAGTTCCAGTCTCTTCTCCACCTCCACATCCTCAGCTGAAAAAGTCTGCTAATCACTCCCCAGCTGGAAGTGTTGAGGGAGGATCTAAAGTGACCCTTCACGGTTGACCTTAGTGATTTTCAAATTAATTAACAGGGTGTTGCCGGCAACTTAGAATGGCTTTTGCGGCGTATCCGTCCCCCTGTATGCTAGAATTTACGAATAACAATTGTTGATGGCGGTGGTGGGGATCTTTTGAAAGTAGCCATACGCTTGGATTCAACATCTTCATCAGATAGCTTTGTGAAATCGGTGTAGAGAAGAGCAGGGGTGGCAACGCTTTTTGTTTCATCATTAGTTGTCTTAGAATTTCCTAATACATACAGAAATACACCAAAGAACAAGTTTAGTATTACATACATGACAAGGATAAAGGCAGCAATGTGTAACAAACTTTGCAAGATTCCAGCTATCCAGCCCCCAAATCCCTTAAACCAATTGGCTAGATTAAAAAAGGAAAAGGTGTCTGCCCACCAACTGTCCTTATTACGGTCATTGTCTTTATCATATTGATCTCTAAGTCTTTGAATGTCCTCTAACTTTAACTTTAACTTCATTGTACTATTGGGATCTATACAATGACAGCAAGCGGGTCCAATAACCTGACACATACCACCCTCTGCTGCTGTTAAGTAATCCAGTACTACAGTATGTTGATTAATAACTATGATAAGTTGGTTTTGGACAGCGACAGTAGTATTAAGTATATCCAATATATCCCAAATTTGATCATCTAGATAATCTGTGGCCCTAACCAATTTATCCCACATTTGTGTAATCATAGGGTAAATGAAAATAGAACTGACAATTTTATTGGCTATACCCATCTGTACTATATGTGGTCTCCCTGAAGGGTGGGGTGAGTTATCTGCAGCTCTTTTATATAATGTATGTTTGGGTATAGTCTGTGTATCCAACTGTTTACTTGAGAGGACAAAGGTGGCCGGGGTCAATCGACCTAGAATACAAGTGCCCTTTACACCTACTGGCAACCATTTATAAGCATTGTCTCCACACACCCAGAACATATCAACAGGTAAATCCCATAAGGCTGAATGTTGCAGTACCAATCTATGAACTAAATCTATAAATGCAGACACATTCTGAAGTATACACCAAGGTGGAGACTGTCCTAGAGGACTACAATAACCTACATCGGGATTCCCACAAATGGGGGTTCCTGGCACATATTCAGAAGACTCATTACAAGGTATATTACCAGGGACACTAGCACAGATATATTTAGAACCTTGTAAAAACAGACTAGAAAATTTCCATAACGTATTATGTATCATTCTTTCTAACAATATTGGTTTGAAAGCATCAGTAGAGTATGAGGTCACATCAAAACTAATTTGTAAACCATACATTGGAACTTGCCCTAGATTGGTTAGGCTAGTCTTATTCTTAGGTACCCAAGTCGCTCCTTCATAGGCTAGATATTGAAGGTGTGTATCACTTCCTGAAAGGTTACCTTGCCACCAGGGGTACCCCACCCATCCCACAATAGATATACCGACAGTAGTATTCCATAACTTAGCATTATCTGTGGCATTGTTAGCGAATGTGTCAGAAGAGTTAGTCCAGGCAAACAACTCCTCAGGTGGGACAGGAATAGCCAAAAAGGGGATACTTGTGGCTGACATTGGTGAATGTGTGCAAATCCAGCAATCTGCCAGAGACTGGGAATTATTCAACAAATCTCTCAGTAATCTTTCATGATGTTGTACAAACTTATTATTCAAGGATGCTGGGGAATTTAGGCTGTCCCATGCGGTTACCAATAATAATATGGAAAATGTGAAAAACCAAAACATTATGTTCCCTTATTTGCTACTAGTCTGTTTGACCAGCTTGCAGTGCGATGCGTGGATCCACGTCGTCCTTCCTTCCAATTTCACTGATGTAGGGGTGATGAGGAGGACTTGGTAGGGACCGTCATACAAGGGTTCTAGTCCGTGTTTTCTGATATGCCTTTTCACGACCACAAAATCACCAGGCTTCAAGTTGTGACAAGTGTCTGTTTCTGCTGGATCTGGAAGGGAAGAAGAAACTAGAGCATGGGTGTTAGCAAGATTTTTACTAAGCTGAATAACATATTGAACAGTACGGTCAGTTTCCTCTGACAACTGCTGAGGCTGGAAATTTGCAACTGGGGGCCTAGCACCAAACAATATCTCATATGGGGATAGGCCATGTTTTGCAATAGGGGTAGTACGAATGTGGTACAGTACAATGGGTAGGAGCTCTGGCCATGGAGCCGTAGTCTCCTGCATCATTTTGGTCAATTGTCCCTTCAGTGTGCCGTTCAACCTTTCAACTTTCCCACTGGATTGTGGATGGTACGGAGTATGGAGGGCTACCGTGGATCCAAGCATTGTCAGAACCTCCTGATACGCATGAGAAGAAAAGGCCGGGCCTTGGTCACTTTCGACAACTTCTTGAACACCATATCTGCATATAACTTCCATCACCAGTTTCTTCGCTGTGGTTTTTGCAGTCATGTTGGTAACAGGGAATGCTTCTGGCCAACTGGAGAACATGTCGACAACCACCAGACAATATTCATACCTTCCAGACTTAGGCAACGTGATGTGGTCCACCTGGAGCCTTTGGAAAGGATAGTCGGGCTTAGCAAGGTGCTTTGGGGGTACATGTTGAAGTTGACCGGGATTGCATGTCTGACAGATGTTACATGCACGGTTGAGTGCTGTCAGGACTGTAGAAATACCTGGAGCCCAGTAGAATTTTTGTACCAGGGCAAGGGCCTGGTTTTTTCCTCGATGTGTGGGCCCATGCGCCCACGTGGCAATATCAGGGTACATCCGCTTAGGGAGACACACAAGTTGGTCCTTTTTCCAGAGACCATTGTCCATACGTGCTCCATCAGCCTTCCACTGCTTCACTTCTTCCTTTGGGGACATTCTCTGCATCGTCATTAAATGGTCTCGCGGGGTCCGACAGAAAACCTCAGTCTGGCGTGGATCATCAGGTTCCTGTAGAGTCAGTGTTTCTTGTAACTGTTTATGCTGAGAGCGTGTGGTCACCATAGTTGGTATGGTTAGTTCAACAGGCAGAAGAGCAGCGGCTTTTGCTTGCATATCCGCATAGGCGTTACCAACAGTCTGTGGACTGTTCCTAGGGCCGTGAGCCTTGACCTTGATAATGGCCACCTGGGTAGGTAGTTTGATTGAGTCCATGAGGGTTTTAACAGCTTCAGCATTCTTCACTGGAGTTCCGGCAGTAGTAAGAAACCCTCGATTGGCCCATAGGGCTCCGAAATCATGAGCAATACCAAATGCATACTGTGATTCCGTGTATATATTAGCCCGCCTCTCTTTGGCCAGAACACATGCACGAGACAGAGCCTGAAGTTTTGCTTCTTGTGCTGACTGTGTGGGCGGGAGTGCAGCTACGTGCACTACAGTGTCTTCTGTAGTAACAGCGTATCCGGTGTGGAATCTGCCAAACTCATCAGCATATCTTGAACCATCTGTGTATAACACCAGATCAGGATTTGGAAGTGGGTTTTCGCTGACATTTGATGGAGTAGCTGTCTCTTCAGTCAGGAGTTGGGAACAGTCATGTTGGAGGTGATCCTCATCACTGCCATCCTTCTTGGGAACCGGCAGTAAAGTAGCGGGGTTGATTGTAGTACAGCGATGCAACTTGACGTAGTCAGGCAAAAGGAGTGAACACTGCAGCCGCAAATGTCGTTGTACGGTCAAATGTCTTGGCTGTTGGATTGTCAGTATTGCTGCGATATCAGGTGGGGCAAAAATGTGCATCTCATGTCCAAGAATTATATCTGCAGTCTTGTCAAGCAACGAGTGAGTGGCGTGAACCGCCCTCATGCAACTTGGTGACGCCCAGGCCACAGGATCGAGGCGGGCCGAATAGTAGCCCACTGGTCGTTGTCTATTGCCATGCGACTGTGTAAGTACCCCTGCAGCGTGTCCTTCATTTTCAGACACATATAAATGGAATGGTCGAGTATAGTCCGGGATGCCCAAGGCAGGAGCGGAGGCAATAAGCCGCTTTAATTCAGAGAAGGCACGATAAAGGCTTTCCATACAAACTGGTGATCTTTCCTTATAGTTCATTATACCGTCTTTTAAGGCATTGTAGAGAGGTTGCATTATGCGGGATGCATCCGGTATCCACTGACGACAATAAGTACATAGTCCAAGAAAACGCTGGAGTTCAGTGTCATCTTTTGGGAAAGCAAGGGAGCTGACGGCTATTTTTCTTTCTTCTGTGAGGTGTCTGGCACCCTGAAGGAGACAGTGACCCAAAAATATCACTTGACCAAGGCAGAACTGAAGTTTCGAGGCCGAAACCCGACGGGTTCAGATCTGCCAGATACTTGAGGAGGCTAACAGTGGCAACAATGGCTTCCTGCTCCGTCTGTGCACACAACAAAAGATCATCCACATACTGAAGCAGCGTGACATAGGGGTGTTCTAACTGCCAGGGTAAAAGACACTCGCCCATATTTTTTGCAAACTGATTGGGACTGTTTTGGGCCCCTTGTGGCATAACTGTTCACGTCAATTGTCGTCCCTGATAAGTGAATGCAAACAGAAACTGGCAATCTGGGTGTAATGGAATGCTGAAGAAGGCATTTGCAAGATCGATGACTGTGAAACAAGCAGCATCCTGAGGTATCTGGGACAAAAGAGTATGTGGATTTGGCACCACCGGAGTTTCTAGAACAGTAACTGCATTAACTGCCCGTAGATCTTGTACCAACCGGTACACAGGGGGTTGGCCGGGTGGGGTCTTTTTCTTAACGGGAAACAATGGCGTGTTACATGGGGAAACACAGGGTACCAGGGGACCATTATCGAGTAACGTTTGTATTTGCCTTTTTAGGCCCTGCTCCTGATCATGTCTCAAAGGGTACTGATGGACTTTGGGAAAAGGGGCACCAGGTTTGAGAAACACTTTTACTGGTTCTACAGGCATTTTCCCTATATTATCTGGCCCTTTTGACCAAAGTTTAGGTGGTATCTCTGAGAGATATGGGGTGAGTCGCTGGTCCTCAGGCATGATTGGGGGTGGATCTGGGCCTATCAGGGCCATCATAACCGTAGGAAGGGCATGTAGGATACAGATCTCCTCACTATCTTTATCTGCATAGGGGTTATATAATGTGAGGACCATCTGACCATCATCTTGAAATTGTATCCTGGAGCGGAACTGTGATAATAAATCTGCCCCCAGTAAATTTACTGGACATGTGGGAGAGATTACAAACTGAGCAGTAACTTCAGGGAAAGGACCCACAGGGATAGGTTTTGTAAGAGTATGTTTATTGGGTCTGCCATCTACTCCAATTAAAACAAGCTCTTGATCCGAGAATTGAATAGGGATATCCGTAGGTACATCTTTTGACTTGATTATAGAGTTGGCCGCCCCAGTGTCTACCATAAACTTAACAAGAGTGTCCCCGACAGGAAGCGTGACAGATGAGCATGCCCCAGGTTTGGTGGAGGACATTGTGATGGCAGACCCTGGTTGGCCACCCCTTCAGTGTGGGCGATTATCAGGATTTTGAGGTTGTCCGTAACTAGAGTATACCCTAGGGTTTCCAGTATTCAGATTGCGACTGGAAGGGGGAACTTGAGGGTAGCATCTGTCAGCAGGGGTGTGACAATCTCTCTGAAAGTGACCGGGTCGGCCACAGCGCCAGCACTGCAAGCGAGAACTGGTGCGGCGGGGCTGGGGAGCGATACTTCCAGACATATGGTTAAAAGGGATATTGGAGTAGGTGACTGAATTCGTATAAGGTGGGAGGGCTTGAACTGAAGTTTGCTGCTGGGAAGGCCACTGATAAGGAACCAGCTGCGTACTTGTACCAGGGGTGGGGGCTGGAATTGGAGCAGAAATCGCTGCAGCTACAGTTTTAACCTTTGATTTTACTGTTGATGCAGAACGTGCTAAATTCTTTTGAAAACTTTTAATTACTTTTAGTGCATCGTCCGGAGTGGAATTCTCGATGTCAGGTCTAACTGACATTATTGCCTCTTTCAATTCAGATTTAAGGCCGGACATCAAAGCTGCCACAAAAAGGTGTGAATGGGCTTTATTATACAGTGAAAACCCCAAATCTTTAAACACTACCATAAGACGCCCATAGAACTTCTCGGCAGTCTCCCCCTTGTCCTGTGTGACATCTGTGAGGGAGGTAGCTTGGTCCGCTAGTCTATCTTGTGCCTAAACCTTTAAAGCATTACAGAAATCAACACCACTCTCATAGGTTCCCCCGTCCAGGTTCACATTATACATTATGCCACCCTCAATAATTGGAAAATACCCCTCCCCAGCCTTCACTTGGAGTAAGTGTAACAGATCTTTCCGGGGAGTGGAATTAATCTCTCGATTCGCTGCTATTTGTCTATAGAAGGCCATGGGGGATGTTTCTGGATCGGGTAACTGGTTACAAAGGGTGTTTATCTGGGATGGAGAAAAGGGGGTATACTTTGGCCTGTCAGGAATAGTTTCCACATCATCCTCTCCAAACTCTGATATTACTGACTCGGAGGCGGGAGGAGGTGGCAGTAGTACGGGCACAAGGGGCATCTGCTGTGGAAGTGGGGCAGGAGGCTCTGTTACAGTTAGAGATTGTATTGCCTGATAGGCCGTTAGGCGGCTGTCAAGGACAAATCGGACCTCCTCCAATTTTATGGGGTTTTCCTGTATACACCGCTCTATTGCTGATACTATGACCATGGCGGCATCCTTCCTGGAATATTGAAAAATACCGGCAGAGATTAATGGGATGGCCATTGTACGTTGAGGCATCGTACTGGGGGGGACAGAGGAGGCATACAGGATTGCATTCTGGACAGCCTCGGTAAGTAATTGTTGGGATCTTGGGATATTGGTAGGATCATATCGTGGTCCCACTGCATGTATCACATATTGACATGGCAGCTGTCCTTCTCTGGTTGCTGCGACCTGTCCTGTTTCTACCTGGCCATAAGTTTGTATATATGAATTAGATTCTTCCTGTATCATAGGTCCACCTTTCTGTGAAATTGTTGCGGCCAGTCCTCCAGCATGGTGGAGTTGATTATTTGTGGCATTTACTATGGCCCCAACGTGCTGCTTCATAAGATCCCCTGTCCCTATCCTAAAGAGCACATCATGACTGTGGGGTCCAGGAATAACATTGGAATACATTTCCTGGAAATCTTCTATCTCCTCTGTGTATCCCGTCTCTGAGCGGATGACTAAAGTAGGAGGGGGTGGATATTCATAACCGCTAGCAATACTAGGCATAGCAGGGACTGGTGCTGGCGGTGGCTGATAATAAGTTCCGTCAGCGTTTAGCAAGGGAAAGGTGGGGGCTACAACTCTGGGTCTTCTTACTCCACAATTGTAACAGACGTCTCTCCACTGAGAATTAGTAACTCTGCATACATCACAAATCCACCCGGCAGGATCATAGGGTGGGGGCGCACTAAGTTTTGGCAACCCAGGATATATTGGAGCTTTGGGGTTAAGGGGCACAGAGCTTACAGTCGGGAGAAGAGGCTTGATTTCCTGGGTAGGGACCTCATCATCTAGCAGGGAGACTCCCTGTTCCAGATCATCATTTTTAATTGTCTGTCTTTCTGACACATTACTCTCAATCGCTTTCTCAATACCTTCCTGCACCACAAAACATCTGGACTTTATCATAGGAGTAGACAACTTTCCTTTTTCAACGTAGCAATAACAGAGACAGTCAGAACTCACTTCCTCTTCTACCTCCACATACCCTTCATCACATAATTCATGTGCCAGACCACGGAATTCCACAGCATCTTTAAACAAACCATTATCAATCAACCTTCCCTTGTTCTTTCTGATACCTTCGTCCCATAACGTAGGCTGTAGCCTCCCGCCCTTAGGAAAACCCATAATTGAGAATATTTTTCCTGCATTCCTGACAGATTTCTTTCCTCGTCTTTTAATCATAAGACTAACGGTATCAGATTCATCGCACAAATTCAAAGTCTTCTTTTTGTTCCACGGAAACATGATTCACCTTTTGAGCTAAATATCCTTACTTTACTTGTGCACAATACCGAGCGGCCTTACGGTTTGTTTCACGGGTCTCTCTGTCCCCCACTGGGACAACCCAAAAACGCGGTACTCAGTGAAAGGAGGAGGGTGTCTTAAACTTCCCTCCGGACACCTCTGGATATATATATTGTATACTTCTATATATTCCTGAGTTACGTATCCTACCCAATCTTCGATCACCTCATCGCGCCTGATTCTAACAATGATCAGGAATTCAGGATATTTTGACTATAAAGAGAATTACAATCACTGGTCAATCCGGGATGTCCGTCCCTTATGAGGTACGGTTCAAGCACTGGGCTCCCAACGGAACTACACCTCTATATGATTCCACCCAAGAATCACGCCACCATAGGGGACAACCTCAGATCCTTTTTGCAGCACAAACACAGGAAAACCACACCAAATGGTCAGTCTGAACAGTATAACTGCCAACTTACCGTGGTTGTCGTGGGGGATGATCAGTCCCAATTTTCCAGTGCCTGTGTCCGGTCCGAGGGTCCTTTGTCTTGTTGTCCTCCGGGGAAGAGGAGTCCCTAATTGGGAGCCCCATGTATGGGCGCCAAGCTGTTGAGGGAGGATCTAAAGTGACCCTTCACGGTTGACTTTAGTGATTTTCAAATTAATTAACAGGGTGTTGCCGGCAACTGAGAATGACCAGACGGAGACGTAGCTCTGTTTGGGAGAATCAAAGGAGATTCCTACCCTCTGTTTATTGTGTTGCGCTTTTATCATGTTAGCAAATTCTACTTCAACCAATAGTATAAAAACACACTTTCAGCACTTAACCTATAAAAATGCAGGAAAGACTTAACCTATAAGAATACAGAAAGAATGGAAACTACATATATGGTCGTGTCTTTTTGGCATAAAAAATGTATTAACAGGTGCCTCAAAGTCTTATCTAGCGATACACTCCCGAATCCCCTCCCTGGCTCGAGTTAGAACACTGAAGGTCTTTATACCAATTATAAAACAAAGACTAGTTGAATAACAAAATGTTATCTTCGTGAGAAACAGGACAGAGTTACTTCATGGAATAACAGAATTTATCTTTAACCACCAAGAAAATGGAGTCAAAGCAGAAAATGGAGAATCTAGCACAAAATGGAGAATCTTTCATAATTTGTTCCTTCACAGAAGTTCTGCGGAACTGCCTTGGTGAAGCGACAGCAAGCTCTGCTGAAGCTCATCTGTTTAGGTGATAAAATTCACAACGCAGCAGAGCTGTTGAAAGAAATAAAAGACCAGACTGATCAGTGGCTCTCCCCACTGAACCTCCAACCAGGTCTGGTTGTGTGCGACAATGGGTGTAACTTGGTGGCGGCTTTAAAGCTCTGCAAACTAGTATATGTTCCATGCATGGCCAAGTGGTGAACTTGGTTGTACAGCGTTTTTGCAAAACATACCCTGGCATGCCGGACCTACTTGCCAAGGTATGCCAAATCATTGCCCATTTTTGAAAGACATTTCAGGATTTCACCAGTCTGGCTGTGCTGAGCAGTACTTTAATTTGCCTCATCACTAACTGATTTGTGACCTACCCACACACTGGAATTCGACCTTTCATATGTTGGCAAGGCTTATTGAGCAGCAGAGGGCAGTGTCTGAATTCAAGCTTCTCAATGCCTGTCAGAGTAACTCTCAGTCCCCACACAAAAGTACTGCTGGGTGGGTGTGGAGCACTCACTTTTGTGAGGTTCTTCAAAACTTTGAGTACTGCACCAAGATGGTGAGCACTCATGACGTTATTATGAGTGTAACCATCCTACTGCTCTGTCTATTAAAACATTTGCTGCAGAAACTGCTAGAGGAAGCTTGGAGGAGGAACAAGAGGTTTTGGTCTACGCTACCAATGGGACTCTCAATCCCAGTTTTATGCCTGTCCAGCATGGATGGCCTGAAGGGGAGGAAGAGGAGGTGATGTATTGTGAGGAGAGAATGGTTACTGGTCATCCCTGTATGGACACTGAACGGTTGACTCTTTGTAGTCTGTCACACATGGCACAGTTCATACCCAGATGCCTTTCTAAGACCCTCGCATGAAAATCATTTTGTCCACCATGAAATACTAGCTGTGCACCTTTCTTGACCCACAGTACAAGGAGAAATTTCCTCTCTCATGTCAAAGGCAGACATGCCATTTTTAGTGCATGCATGCCAGAGGGCCTTTATTGAAGAGTTGCTGAAAAGATTACCCTCAGGCAATGCTGCTGGCAGTGAATGTCCACCAACTGGGCCATTGTCATCAAACCATCACATCAGCATGGGCTAGCTGTGATTGTAACTATGACAAGGAGGATTATGTTGACCTAGATGATGAAGGAGTACTTACGTGACCATACCATCATCCTTCCTGATTCTTCAGTACTGGGTCCGATTAATCCTTGTACGCCTTGCAGGTGCTGCCATGCACTGCTGCAAGTGTGTTGTCTGAGCAGGTTTCTAGTTTAGCCAGTGCAATCATAAGGGATAGGCGCACTAGCCTGTCAATTGAAAATTCAGACAGACTGACTCTTCCAAAATTGAAGGGCTGGATTTCTTCTGACTTTTTAAGCCCTATGGATGACAGCAACCCAAGATAAATGCATAAATCTTTTTTGGAAGCTGTCTTAACATCCATCTCATACCATCCAAACCCATTTTGTTCTGGAAATCACGTCCTACTCCTTCTGCCTGTGCATCAAGTACTTAGTGGTCATATATGTATACCCCAGGTGGGTAATGTTTTTACATTTTTGGAAACCTTTGTACATTATGCACTGGTGAAACTTGTACTCCCTCTAGCTATTCTAATAATTGCAAAATATATTGTGCGATCATCATCGTGGTTATAATGGTCAGAGCAGGGGAAAGAGAGTGGACCCTCTGGACCGTGGAAAGACCTACCCCTGGATGAGCGGACCTAGTGATGAACCGACCCCTATATAGGGACCATCAGGGGCAGGTCCAGAGGTCTCTTACCCACGGTGGAAGTACCAAGAGGGATGGCTCCAAGAAGGAAGGAAGGAGAGACAGAAGGCTCTGAGAGTAGGCTCCAAGGGGGACCCGGGTAGACTGAGGACTGACAAAGCAGGAAAGCTGGAACGGAGTGAGGCTGTGGAAAACAAAAGGTTAGCAACAAGGAAAGGGAATAACAGAAAACTAGAGGGGGATCCTAAAGAGACCAAAATGAACAAAAACGGAGGAAGCGAAGCCAAGCACAGAGCCAAACGGAACTGAGTACAAAGCACTAGCACAGGAAGGAAGGGCCAGAAACACTAGCAAAGCTATGACAATCAGGCACCTAGATGAAGGGGAGACTGCCTCTTATAGCAGAGGCAGAAGCAGGATTGGCTGCTGGAATTACTGACCTTGGTGACCCCAGGAAGAAGAATTAGAAAAGATGTGCCTGCGCCTTCTGGAGAATCCAGAGCGCCTGCACAGACACAGCATTCCCCCAGGGGAGCAAGGCACCGGAAGTGAAGGGGAGGCATTGGCGCACCCGGACCCGGAAGTAGAGCGCTGGGAATGCGCCGCTGCAGGGATGCGGGAGAGAGCGGCGCGCCCGGACCCAGCAACAGAGCGTCTGGAGCGCGCAGCAGCGGCAGCAGACACCACAGTAGGGGAGGAGGAGCGGACCTGCCCGGGCCCAGCAGCAGGAAAGCGGCGACGTGCAGCAGTGGTAACAATGGTCTTTTTCAGCATGTCTAATACAGACCCCATGGGTCATTTTTGGAAAACTTTGCACATTGTGCAATGGTGAAACTTGTACTCCTTATCTCTGGCTATTCTATTAACTGCTAAATGTATTGTGAGATCCCCATCATGGCCTCTTTTGGCGCATATGATACAGACCTCTTGTTTAATTTTTGGAAACCTTTATACATTATGCAATGGTGAAACGTATACTTCCTATCTCTAGAAATTATAATAACTGCTAAATTTATTGTAAGGTCCCCATCACTGTCTCTTTCGGCATGTATGATACAGACCCCTTGGGTAATTTTTGTAAACCTTTGTACACTGGTAAAACTTGTACTCCATATCTCTAGCAATTATAATAACTGCAAAATTTATTGTAAGGTCCCATCACGGTCTCTTTGAGCAAGTATGATACAGACCCCTTTGGTAATTTTTGGAAACCTTTGTACATTGTGCAATGGTGAAACCTGTACTCCCTATCTCTAGCAATTACAACTGCACAATTTGTGCATTGGTCAAATTTCTATTGTCAATCCCTATACAGTATATTCTATTATAATCTTTTTATTGTGTTGCCCTTCTTACGGTCTCTTTAAGCATGTATCTGGGACTCTGATGTTGATTTTTGGGTCTGCACTTGTACATTGTGGAACATCAGTGCATTAATATGCTCCTCACACTTCTTCAGGTTTCAGCCTTACACAGAATAATAATATGAGTAATTAAACATGCTCTATATGCTGCTAGTTCGAAAATCATACCCACACATCCCTTTATAAAGAGAAATTCGACACAATACCTTCTGTTAGCTTACGCCATATACTGCTGACATACCTAGCAGCCCAATCTTCTGTCCAGGAAGCAGGCGCTGATGCCTTTTGCCCACAACCTGCAGTTGCACAGACACAACAGTTAGCAACTATGTCCAGTTCCTTCTCCCAGCGCAGCTTTCAGTTGCCCCTTGTCTGCATATATGTGTCTTCTAAAATTGTTAGTTAGATAGGGCATACATATTCGTTAGCACTGTACATTGTCTGGTGCTGGACAAAGACCATTCCTGGCTTTTCCAGGATCCTAAATAAGACTTCTGTCTCTATATGTAACTGTCACTTCCCTTACATTTTCAAAATTTGGGTCCTTACAAAAAATGGTGGTGAGGTATTGGCCAGTTTCTGTACATTTTAAGCAGGTCCAAGAGACTGGGTTAATACTTTCCACAGACCTATTCAGGCCACAGCCTTACACATATCACAACATGGCCGTTGCCACGCTAAGGCCTTTACCTGTGCTCTCTAGCACTGCCTGTCACATGAGTAATACATTCCACAGACCTCGTCACTCTCTTAGACATATCCTGTAATTACTCCATTGTTTCTCAAAACCATGCAAAAATAAAATTCTGCCTGGTTGGGTAGTTTCCATTAGAAGTGCATAGGCTTGTGCAGAATGGTCAATGGCATTCCTGTCTCTTTCACTTGAATATGGTGCTTCCCAGTAAAATTAGGCTTATACATGTTCCTGACATGGGTTTCAGGCCTGACAGACTGACCACAATACAGGCCCTTGCTTGCATACACTGTATTAAGAATTTAATTCTAATGCTTTTGGTGTCTGGTAGAATCCAATCTACTGACATTAATCTTACAGCTCCCCCAACTATTGTATTATATTACCCTTACACCAGCTTCACTCGCTATAACAGTGGCTCCATTGTGATCCGGTGGCCAAAATGAACTGTGAAGTTCACAAACCTCATGCACCTGCTGGCTCTCTGTAAAGTTAAAGCGAGTGCTGCATAGCGACCCGGAGGTGGTGGGCGAAGCCCAATATTTAAATGGGCATGCTTTAGCTGGCATTGTAAATTGGATGGCGAACATGTATTTCCCTATCTAGCTAACAATTTTGAATAATGGAGGGACCTCCCATATGGAGGAATGAGAGCTCTCACAAATTTATGATACAGGGCCAAACGAGGGCCATTCCCAAACTCAGGTTTCACAGCATCTCCTGGGCCACATAATGACATGGCGGTGGACTTGGTGGTGGTGGCTGGCGAAACCCTAAATTCAAAGGGGCATGTTTTAGCTGGCATTGTAAAGTGATGGGGAATATGTATTCCCCCTCTAGCTCGTCACTCTATGTGACTACAGATTTGTGCGTAGTCAACACTCTTCAATGTCGGGAGCGAGCGATCATTTCACCACGAGTATGCAATTTACATACATGTGATCATGTGCCAACTAGATACTGTAAGTGAACTGAGCAATTTAGCCAGAAGTGGGCAAATCACACATTTGCGTTTATGTGGCTGCCCATTTCCATCATCAGCATTGGAGAATTTGATTGACAGAGCGACTGCAGACTTTAGTCCCAAGCCTGGACAACCCTTTTATTAAGCTATATACATATGATAAATAGTATAGACATAAATACATGTTGACATACCATTACAGGTGAATTTGCAAGTAAATTTGGAATTTGAAACATATTAGAACTTGTGAAATTTTTCTTATCCAGGAAGAACGTGCTCGCAAAGAAGAAGAAGAAAACAGGAAAAGAGCTGAAGAAGATAACAAGAAAAAGAAGGCATTATCAAACATGCTACACTTTGGTGGCTATCTTCAAAAGGTATATGTCACTAAAAGTTCATTAACCCTTTTCACCACATGCTTATTTTCATCTTCCTGACCAGGCCATTTTTTTCAGTTCTGACCAGTGTCACTTTATGAGGTAATAAACGACAGTCAAGAAGTTTATTAAAGCTTTAGGGGCTTTACAGTAATTAAAGCAAAGTAAAAAAGAAAAAAATACCTTTTCCCACTATAAAATTGCTTTAGCACCAAATTTTACAGTTTTACATAGGTAACAGAAAAAAATCGACTGTACAATTTGTATCCAGTGCAAAATTGGCTATATGGTGACAACATTTTAGAAATTATACCTTTTGAGGAATTCATCTTGGGGTGTAATGAGCTTTTTTAACCCGCAAGCGATTCATACAATTGTATAACATTTGGCTAAGTCAATAGAAAATTACTATTTTTTGCACTAGAATGTTGCTTTGGCCCCAAGTCTTCAGTTTTTAAAATAAACAATAGGAGAAATGAATTGTACAATTTGTTACTCAATTTTTCCTGAGTACGCCAATACATCACATGCGGTCAAAAATACTTTTTAGACACAGTGCAAAGCTCAGAAGGAAAGGAGCATCATATTTGAGTTCAGATTTTGAGTGAAAGTTTTGTGGGTGCCATGACCCACTGGAAAATCACCTGAGGAGCCAGAACAGGAGAACTGTCCATAAGGCCGGCGTCACACTTGGCATAAGACAATACGGTCCGTATATTACGGCCGTAATATGCTGAAAAGTCCCCCAAAAAGTGGTCCGTAGCTCCTCCGTAGGCAGGGTGTGTCAGCGTATTTTGCGCATGGCATCCTCCGTATGTAATCCGTATGGCATCCGTACTGCGTGTTTTTCTCGCAGGCTTGCCAAACCAACATACGGCTATACAAGGGATGTGTTAAAAAAAAAAATATGTATATATACTGTCTATATATATATATATATATATATATATATATATATATATATATGTCATTAGACACATATATGTATATATATTATTACTTCATACAGCGCTAGATAGCTTTAAAGCCGGTAATTCAATTACCGGCTTTTGCTATCTCCTTCCTAAACCCGACATGATTTGTGACATGGTTTACATACAGTAAACCATGTCATATACCCATTTTTTTGCATATTCCACACTACTAATGCTAGTAGTGTGTATGTGCAAAATTTGGCCGTTCTATCTACTACATTAAAGGGTTAAATGGCAGAAAAAATTGGCGTGGGCTCCCGCGCAATTTTCTCCGCCAGAGTAGTAAAGCCAGTGACTGAGGGCAGATATTAATAGCCTGGAGAGGGTCCATGATTATTGCCCCCCCCCCCGGCTAAAAACACCTGCCCCCAGCCACCCCAGAAAAGGCACATCTGGAAGATGCGCCTATTCTGGCACTTGGCCACTCTCTTCCCATTCCCGTGTAGCGGTGGGATATGGGGTAATGAAGGGTTAATGCCACCTTGCTATTGTAAGGTGACATTAAGCCAAATTAATAATGGAGAGGCGTCAATTATGACACCTATCCATTATTAATCCAATACTAGTAAAGGGTTAAAAAAACACAAACACATTATTAAAGATTATTTTAATGAAATAAACACAAAGGTTGTTGTAATATTTTATTCAATGCCCAATCCAGTCACTGAAGACCCTCGTTCTGGAACAAAAATAAAAATAATAAACCAAGAATATCCTTACCTTCCGAAGACCTGTAATGTCCAATGATGTAAATCCATCTGAAGGGGTTAAAATATTTTGCAGTCACGAGCTTTGCTAATGCAACATTGTTCGTGGCTGCAAAACCCTGGAGAATGAAGGTAAAGTAGGTCAATGACCTATATTTACCTTCATTTGCGGTGAGGCGCCCTCTGCTGGTTGTCCCTAGATTGTGGGAACTTTCCTAGAAAGCTCCCAGGCTCGAGTTCATAAGAGGCGCCCTCTGCTGGTGGTCCTCATATGAACTCGAGCCTGGGAGCTTTCTAGGAAAGTTCCCACGATCTAGGAACAACCAGCAGAGGGCGCCTCACCGCAAATGAAGGTAAATATAGGTCATTGACCTACTTTACCTTCATTCTCCGGGGTTTTGCAGCAAGGAGCATCGCTGCATTAGCAGAACTCCTTGCTGCAAAATATTTTAACCCCTTCAGATGGATTTACATCGTTGGACGTTACAGATCTTCGGAAGGTAAGGATATTCTTGGTTTATTTTTTTTTTTTTTGTTCCAGAACGAGGGTCTTCAGTGACTGGATTGGGCGTTGAATAAAATATTACAACAACCTTTGTGTTTTTTTCATTAAAATAATTTTTAATAATGTGTTTGTGTTTTTTTTTAACCCTTTACTACTATTGGATTAATAAGGGATAGGTGTCATAATTGACGCCTCTCCATTATTAATTTGGCTTCATGTCACCTTACAATAGCAAGGTGACATTAACCCTTCATTACCCCATATCCCACCGCTACACGGGAATGGGAAGAGAGTGGCCAAGTGCCAGAATAGGCGCATCTTCCAGATGTGCCTTTTCTGGGGTGGCTGGGGGCAGGTGTTTTTAGCCAGGGGGGGGGCAATAACCGTGGACCCTCTCCAGGCTATTAATATCTGCCCTCAGTCACTGGCTTTACTACTCTGGCGGAGAAAATTGCGCGGGAGCCCACGCCAATTTTTTCCACCATTTAACCCTTTAATTTAGTAGATAGAACGGCCAAATTTTGCATATACACACTACTAACATTAGTAGTGTGGAATATGCAAAAAAAATGGGGATATGAGATGGTTTACTGTATGTAAACCAGGTCTCATATCATGTCGGGTTTAAGGAAGGAGATAGCAAAAGCCGGTAATTGAATTACCGGCTTTAAAGCTATGTAGCGCTGTATGAAGTAATAATATATATACATATATGTGTCTCACTGACATATATATATATATATATATATATATATATATATATATACCTATTCTATGTGTACACATTTATTCTCCCTATTCTACTGTAAGCTGTCAGTGTGATTTTACTGTACACCGCACTGAATTGCCGGCTTTTCTCTCTAACAGCGCTGCGTATTTCTCGCAAGTCACAATGCTGGTCCGTGTGTAATCCGTATTTTTGGGGCTTCCATAGACTTTCATTGGCGTTTTATTTGCGCAATATGGTGACAAACGCAGCATGCTGCGATTTTCTATGGCCGTAGAAAGCCGTATTATACTGATCAGTAAAATACGGCAGATAGGAGCAGGGGCATAGAGAATAATTGTGCCGTTTGTTTGGCAAGTTTTACGGACGTATTTTCTGCGCTCTTACATCCGTAAAACTCGGAAAGTACTTGCAAGCAGCATAATACAAAGAATAGCAGGTTTACCCAGAATCCTTTGCAGTAGGCGGAGCTATGCAAATCATTTCTTTCCACCCCAGTCTAATCCACAGCGCTTGGAACCGCCAAGCGTGCAATGCTGCGGATTAGTTTCTAAATTTATACAGCCAACCAATTCCTACCTGTGGACACGTGTTTCGGGCTTTAGGCCCTCATCAGCATAGGGCTTGAATTGGCGCTGTGGATTAGACTGGGGTGGAAAGAGATGATTTGCATAGCCCCGCCTACTGCAAAGGATTCTGGGTAAACCTGCTATTCTTTGTATTATGCTGCTTGCAAGTACTTTCCGTTTCAGGAAAGCATCCACTATGTATTTCCTTTAAGTAGAGGGCTTTTCAGTCTCTTTCGTCCCGCTACATTTAGCCCAACTTGGGTCTCTCCCTAAGGTTGCTAGCATATATGTATCTAAGAATGCAGTGATTAGAGATGAGCAAATGTCTTTGGAAAACGTTAGACATCCACAAATTTGGCACGAACGTATCACATTCGAATTCGTGTAGAGTTTCACAAGCATTTTGGTAAATCATTGCATTTCTACTAATGCTTTTATCATTACTTTGGCTAAGAGAGTGGTACTGTATGATGAGCAGAGGGACTGCTTTGATTACGGGAGGGAGTGTGGAGAGTTAGAAAAAGCAGTGCACAGTTTTTTTTTCCCTTAACTTTGTGTGTTGATTCCAACAACCAATCAGGGCACAGAAGCCTTCCACAATGTCATGACACAAGGTCTATTGTTATTGGCCACCAAAGTCACATGTCCCTGCCATATAAAAAGCGGGCATCTTGTTTTGGTGGCTCCATTTTCTCAGCATCACAGTGCCAGTGCAGAGAACCGCTCCTGCAAGTGCTGCAAGTGAAATTGTCAGTTAGCTAGATACTTTCCTGTCCTGTGTGAAATTTATGTTCCAGCATCTAACTAGATAGGGCAAAAACTATGAGGAATCTCAGGAGGCCTCATTTGCTAATCCAAATAGTTTGTGATAAAACTGTGTTTCAGTGACAAATAGTGTTGAGCGATACTTTCCGATATTTGAAAGTATCGGTATCGGATGGTATCGGCTGATACCGGCAAAATATCGGATCTCGCTGATACCGAGTTCCGACAACAATACAAGTCAATGGGACACAAATATCGGAAGGTATTCCTCGATGGTTCCCAGGGTCTGAAGGAGAGGAAACTCACCTTCAGGCCCTGGGATCCATATTAATGTAAAAAATAAAGAATAAAAATAAAAAAGATGGCTATACTCACCCCTTCGAAGAACCCTGGCTGTCACCGCTGCAAGCGTCCGCCTCCGTCCTTAAGAATGCGGTGAGTGAAGGACCTTCGATGACGTCGTGGACCGGTCACTGACCGCTCACGTGACCGCTCACCTGACCGCGACGTCATCGAAGGCCCTTCACTCACTACATTCTCAGGAACGGAGGCGGACGCTAGCAGCGGTGACAGCCAGGGTTCGCCGAAGGGGTGAATATAGCCATATTTTTTATTTTTATTCTTTATTTTTTACATTAATATGGATCCCAGGGCCTGAAGGAGAGTTTCCTCTCCTCCAGACCCTTGGAACCATACGCAACGCACACTCCGATACCGATTTCCGATATCACAAAAATATCGGATCTCGGTATCGGAATTCCGATACAGCAAATATCGTCCGATACCCGATACTTGCAGTATCAGAATGCTCAACACTAGTGACAAATCAAAAGGCTAGATTTCCACTCAAAAATCATTAGTCCAAATATTGGGGTGTAGCAAGGCCGCACAGTTAACTAATCCAAATTGTTTCTAATAAAGCTGTTTTCAAAGACAAATCAGAAGGCCAGATTTCCACTTAAAAATTGTTAGGCCTAATATAGAAGTACAATCTGGATGGCAAATTAGCTAATTCAAATCGTTTCTGATGAAACTGAGTTTCAGTAACAAATCTGAAGGCCATATTTCCACTTAGAAATCATTAAACATAATATTGTGATGCAGCAAGGAGGTTTGATTAGCTACTCCAAATTGTTTGTGATAAAACTGTGTTTTAAAGACAAATCAGAAGGCCAAATTTCCACTTAAAAATCTTTAGGTCTAATATTGGGGTACAGCGAGTAGGTCCAATTAGCTAATCCAAATAGTTTTTGAAAAAACTGTTTCAGTGACAAATCAGAAGGTCAGATTTCCATATAAATTGTTAGACCTAATATTGAGGAGGAGTGAAGAGGCATAATTAGCTATTCCAAAATGTTTGTGATAAAACTGTGTTTCACTGACAAATCAGAAGGCCAGATTTCTACTTAAAAATCTTTAGGCTTAATATTGGGTTGCAGCCACTGAGGCCTAATTACTGTAGCTAATCCAAATCGTTTGTGATAAAACTGCTCTCCAGTAACAAATCAGAATGCCAGGTTTCCACTTAAACATCATTAGGCCTAACATTACGGTGCAGAAAGGAGGCCTAATGAGCTAATTCAATAATTTTTGATAAAACTGTTTGCCAGGGACAAATCTAAAGGCCAAATTTTCACTTAAACATCATTATGCCTATTATTGGGGTACAGCCAGGAGTCCCAGTTAGCTAATCCAAATAGTTTGAGATAAAACTGTCATCTCCTTTCTCAGTAATGAGAAGATCTATCTTCACTATGGGCAGCTTTCACTCATAAAATGAAAGATCAGTACAGAAGAGAAAGAAGCAGATTTCTCTGACAAGATTTATTACAAAGTGCCTTATGTTCATGTTACAATGTAGACTGTAAGTCCGCAAGGATAGGGTCCTCTCCCCTCTATACCACTAAACTTGTTTACTGTAAATTATATCTATAACTCTGTACGTAACCCCTTTCACATGTACAGCACCATGGAAATAATGGTGCTATATAAATAAATAATAGTAATAGTAGTAGTAGTTTGTGATAAAACTGTGTTTCAGTGACAAATCAGAAGGTCAGATTTCCACTTGAATTCATTAGGCCTAATATTGGGAAGCAGTGAGGAGGCCTAATTAGCTAATCCAAATGCTTTGTGATAAAACTGTGTTTCAGTGACAAAATACAGTTATATGAAAAAGTTTGGGCACCCCTATTAATATTAAGCTTAATGTTTTATAAAAATTGTTTTTTTTTTGCAACAGCTATTTCAGTTTCATATATCTAATAACTGTTGGACACTGTAATGTTTCTGCCTTGACATGAGGTTTATTGTACTAACAGAAAATGTGCAATCTGCATTCAAACAAAATTTGACAGGTGCATAAGTATGGGCACCCCACCAGAAAAGTGACATTAATATTTAGTAACATAGTAACATAGTAACATAGTTAGTAAGGCCGAAAAAAGACATTTGTCCATCCAGTTCAGCCTATATTCCATCATAATAAATCCCCAGATCTACGTCCTTCTACAGAACCTAATAATTGTATGATACAATATTGTTCTGCTCCAGGAAGACATCCAGGCCTCTCTTGAACCCCTCGACTGAGTTCGCCATCACCACCTCCTCAGGCAAGCAATTCCAGATTCTCACTGCCCTAACAGTAAAGAATCCTCTTCTATGTTGGTGGAAAAACCTTCTCTCCTCCAGACGCAAAGAATGCCCCCTTGTGCCCGTCACCTTCCTTGGTATAAACAGATCCTCAGCGAGATATTTGTATTGTCCCCTTATATACTTATACATGGTTAATAGATCGCCCCTCAGTCGTCTTTTTTCTAGACTAAATAATCCTAATTTCGCTAATCTATCTGGGTATTGTAGTTCTCCCATCCCCTTTATTAATTTTGTTGCCCTCCTTTGTACTCTCTCTAGTTCCATTATATCCTTCCTGAGCACCGGTGCCCAAAACTGGACACAGTACTCCATGTGCGGTCTAACTAGGGATTTGTACAGAGGCAGTATAATGCTCTCATCATGTGTATCCAGACCTCTTTTAATGCACCCCATGATCCTGTTTGCCTTGGCAGCTGCTGCCTGGCACTGGCTGCTCCAGGTAAGTTTATCATTAACTAGGATCCCCAAGTCCTTCTCCCTGTCAGATTTACCCAGTGGTTTCCCGTTCAGTGTGTAATGGTGATATTGATTCCCTCTTCCCATGTGTATAACCTTACATTTATCATTGTTAAACCTCATCTGCCACCTTTCAGCCCAAGTTTCCAATTTATCCAGATCCATCTGTAGCAGAATACTATCTTCTCTTGTATTAACTGCTTTACATAGTTTTGTATCATCTGCAAATATCGATATTTTACTGTGTAAACCTTCTACCAGATCATTAATGAATATGTTGAAGAGAACAGGTCCCAATACTGACCCCTGCGGTACCCCACTGGTCACAGCGACCCAGTTAGAGACTATACCATTTATAACCACCCTCTGCTTTCTATCACTAAGCCAGTTACTAACCCATTTACACACATTTTCCCCCAGACCAAGCATTCTCATTTTGTGTACCAACCTCTTGTGCGGCACGGTATCAAACGCTTTGGAAAAATCGAGATATACCACGTCCAATGACTCACCGTGGTCTAGCCTATAGCTTACCTCTTCATAAAAACTGATTAGATTGGTTTGACAGGAGCGATTTCTCATAAACCCATGCTGATATGGAGTTAAACAGTTATTCTCATTGAGATAATCCAGAATAACATCCCTCAGAAACCCTTCAAATATTTTACCAACAATAGAGGTTAGACTTACTGGCCTATAATTTCCAGGTTCACTTTTAGAGCCCTTTTTGAATATTGGCACCACATTTGCTATGCGCCAGTCCTGCGGAACAGACCCTGTCGCTATAGAGTCCCTAAAAATAAGAAATAATGGTTTATCTATTACATTACTTAGTTCTCTTAGTACTCGTGGGTGTATGCCATCCGGACCCGGAGATTTATCTATTTTAATCTTATTTAGCCGGTTTCGCACCTCTTCTTGGGTTAGATTGGTGACCCTTAATATAGGGTTTTCATTGTTTCTTGGGATTTCACCTAGCATTTCATTTTCCACCGTGAATACCGTGGAGAAGAAGGTGTTTAATATGTTAGCTTTTTCCTCGTCATCTACAACCATTCTTTCCTCACTATTTTTTAAGGGGCCTACATTTTCAGTTTTTATTCTTTTACTATTGATATAGTTGAAGAACAGTTTGGGATTAGTTTTACTCTCCTTAGCAATGTGCTTCTCTGTTTCCTTTTTGGCAGCTTTAATTAGTTTTTTAGATAAAGTATTTTTCTCCCTATAGTTTTTTAGAGCTTCAATTGTGCCATCCTGCTTTAGTAGTGCAAATGCTTTCTTTTTACTGTTAATTGCCTGTCTTACTTCTTTGTTTAGCCACATTGGGTTTTTCCTATTTCTAGTCCTTTTATTCCCACAAGGTATAAACCGCTTACACTGCCTATTTAGGATGTTCTTAAACATTTCCCATTTATTATCTGTATTCTCATTTCTGAGGATATTGTCCCAGTCTACCAGATTAAGGGCATCTCTAAGCTGTTCAAACTTTGCCTTCCTAAAGTTCAATGTTTTTGTGACTCCCTGACAAGTCCCCCTAGTGAAAGACAGGTGAAACTGCACAATATTGTGGTCGCTATTTCCTAAATGCCCAACCACCTGCAGATTTGTTATTCTGTCAGGTCTATTAGATAGTATTAGGTCTAAAAGTGCTGCTCCTCTGGTTGGATTCTGCACCAATTGTGAAAGATAATTTTTCTTGGTTTTTAGCAGAAACCTGTTGCCTTTATGGGTTTCTTCCTTTTGCAAAAATAACAGCCTCTAGTGGCTTCCTGTAGCTTTTAATGAGTTCCTGGATCCTGGATGAAGGTATTTTTGACCATTCCTCTTTACAAAACAATTCCAGTTCAGTTAAGTTTGATGGTCGCCGAGCATGGACAGCCCTCTTCAAATGATCCCACAGATGTTCAATGATATTCAGGTCAGGGGACTGGGATGGCCATTCCAGAACAGTGTAATTGTTCCTCTGCATGAATGCCTGAGTTGATTTGGAGCGGTGTTTTGGATCATTACATACATAGTTACATAGTTACATAGTTATTAAGGTTGAAGGAAGACTTTAAGTCCATCTAGTTCAACCCATAGCCTAACCTAACATGCACTAACATGTTGATCCAGAGGAAGGCAAAAAAAACCCATGTAGCAAAGAGTAAGCTCCACATTGGGGAAAAAAATTCCTTCCCGACTCCACATACGGCAATCAGACTAATTCTCTGGATCAACGCCCTATCAAGGAATCTAGTGTATATATCCTGTAACATTATACTTTTCCAGAAAGGTATCCAGTCCCCTCTTAAATTTAAGTAACGAATCACTCATTACAACATCATACGCAGACAGTTCCATAGTCTCACTGCTCTTACAGTAAAGAATTCGCGTCTGTTATTATGCTTAAACCTTCTTTCCTCCAAATGCAGAGGATGCCCCCTTGTCCCTGTCTCAGGTCTATGATTAAAAAGATCATCAGAAAGGTGTTTGTTCTGTCCCCTCATATATTTATACATTAAAATAAGATCACCCCTTAGTCTTCGTTTTTCCAAACTAAATAGCCTCAAGGATAATAACCTATCTTGGTATTGCAGACCCCCCAGTCCTCTAATAACCTTGGTCGCTCTTCTCTGCACCCGCTCTAGTTCAGCTATGTCTTTCTTATACACCGGAGACCAGAACTGTGCACAGTATTCTAAATGTGGTCGAACAAGTGACTTGTATAGAGGTAAAATTATGTTCTCCTCATGAGCATCTATGCCTCTTTTAATGCATCCCATTATTTTATTTGCCTTAGTAGCAGCTGCCTGACACTGGCCACTGAATATGAGTTTGTCATCCACCCATACACCCAGGTCTTTTTCATTGACGGTTTGGCCCAGAGTTTTAGAATTAAGCACATAGTTATACATCTTATTTCTTCTACCCAAGTGCATGACCTTACATTTATCCCCATTAAAGCTCATTTGCCATTTATCAGCCCAAGCTTCTAGTTTACATAAATCATCCTGTAATATAAAATTGTCCTCCCCTGTATTGATTACCCTGCAGAGTTTAGTGTCATCTGCAAATATTGAAATTCTACCCTGAATGCCCCCTACAAGGTCATTAATAAATATGTTAAAAAGAAGAGGGCACAATACTGACCCCTGTGGTACCCCACTGCTAACCGCGACCCAGTCCGAGTGTGCTCCATTAATAACCACCCTTTGTTTCCTATTCCTGAGCCAGCTCTCAACCCACTTACACATATTTTCTCCTATCCCCATTATTCTCATTTTATGTATCAACCTTTTGTGTGGCACCGTATCAAAAGTTTTGAAAAGTCCATATACACTACATCCACTGGGTTCCCTTGGTCCAATCCGGAACTTACCTCTTCATAGAAACTGATCAAATTAGTCTGACATGAACGGCCCCTAGTAAACCCGTGCTGATACTGGGTCATGAGGTTATTCCTCTTCAGATACTCCAGCATAGCATCCCTTAGAATGCCCTCCCGGATTTTACCCACAGTAGAGGTTAAGCATACTGGCCTATAATTACCGAGTTCAGTTTTTGTCCCCTTTTTGAATATTGGCACCTCATTTGCTATACGCCAGTCCTGTACCAGACCCTGTTGTTATGGACTCTTTAAAGATTAAAAATAAGGGTCTATCAATGACTGTACTTAATTCCTGCAGTACTCTGGGGTGTATCCCATCCGGGCCCGGAGATTTGTCAATTTTAGTGATTTTTAGACGCCGCTGTACTTCCTGCTGGGTTAAGCAGGTGACACTTAATGTGGAATTTTTGTTATCACTGATCATATTGTCTGCCATGGGATTTTCTTTTGTAAATACTGATGAAAAAAAGTCATTTAGCATATTGGCTTTTTCCTCATCCTCATCCACCATTTCACCCAGACTATTTTTAAGGGGGCCAACACTATAATTTTTTAGTTTCTTACTATTTACGTAGTTAAAGAATATTTTGGGATTATTTTTACTCTCTCCAAATGTATAAGAAGAGAGGAACGCACTCACCGGGCAGGTAAAATCCAATCCTTTATTACAGCATGGACAAACTTAGCAGGGAGGGGAGTGGAGGATGACGGACGACGGCCGTTTCACGCTTACGAGCGCTTCTACGGGTCCCCATGGCAATGAGTCTCTCTGTCTCAATCTTTGCTGCCTTGATTTCCTTTTTACAGACTTTATTTAATTTTCTGTATTTATTTATCTTCACTACCTACATTCCAAAGACAAACTGATAGGGAATCTAGATTGTGAGCCCCATCGGGGACAGGGATGATAATGTGTGCAAAACTGTAAAGCGCTGCAGAATATGTTAGCGCTATATAAAAATAAAGATTATTATTATTGTTACTTCCTTTAATTCTCTAAATGCTTTCTTTTTGTCACTTATTGCGCACCTTACAGCTCTATTTTAGCCATATTGGTTTCCTCCTATTTCTGGTATGTTTATTCCCATACGGTATATACTGTGCACAGGTCCTATCCAGGATGCTAATAAACGTCTCCCATTTTCTTTGTGTATTTTTATGTCTCAGGATATCGTCCCAGTTAATTGCACCAAGATCATCTCTCATTCGTTGGAAATTTGCCCTCCTGAAGTTTAGTGTCCGTGTAACCCCTCTACTACACATCTTATTAAAGGATACATGAAAACTTATTATTTTGTGATCACTATTCCCCAAGTGGCTCCCAACCTTTATATTTGATATGCAGTCTGGCCTGTTGGTTAATATTAGATCTAGCAGTGCCCCCCTTCTTGTTGGGTCCTGAACCAGTTGTAAAAGGTAATTGTCTCTCATAGTTGTCAAAAACCGATTACCTTTGCTGGAACTGCAGGTTTCTGTTCCCCAATCTATTTCAGTGTAGTTGAAGTCCCCCATAATAATGACTTCTCCTTGAGTCGCAGCTTCATCTATTTGCTTTATGAGGATATTCTCCATTGCTTCCATTATTTTTGGAGATTTATAACAAACCCCTATCAGTAATTTATAATTTTTTCCTCCTCCCTTTATCTCCACCCACAGGGACTCTACATTTTCATTAAATTCACCTATATTATCACACCGGATGGGTTTTAAGGATGATTTTACATACAGACACACCACTCCCCCTCGCTTATCTGTACGGTCATTACTGAAAAGGCTATAGCCTGCAAGTTAACAGCCCAGTCATGGCTCTCATCCAGCCACGTTTCAGATATCCCCACCATGTCATAATTATGCTCCAACAACATTAATTCTAATTCGTCCATTTTGTTGGCGAGGCTTCTAGCATTAGTATACATGCACTTGATGTTCCTCTCTGTACCTCGATTCTTTCTTAAATTATTAACTGTTCTAACCCCCCCCCCCATGCCACCGCCACCCCCAACTTCCTTATTTGTGCCCAGGTCTCTATCTGCACTATCTTCCCCTCCTATAAAATGAATACCCTCCCCCCAATTCCTATTTTAAAGACTCCTCCAACCTTCTAGCCATTGTCTTGCTGAAAGATCCATCCCCTGCGTACCTTCAACTTTGTCACTGATTCATGAACATTATTGTCAAGAATCTGTTGATACTGAGAGGAATCCATGCGTCCCTCAACTTTAACAAGATTCCCGATGCCGGCATTGGCCACACAGCCCCAAAGCATGATGGAACCTCCACCAAATTTTACTGTGGGTAGCAAGTGTTTTTCTTGGAATGCTGTGTTTTTTGTCCGCCATGCATAACGCCTCCTTGTATGACCAAACAACTCAATCTTGGTTCATCAGTCCACAGGACTTTCTTCCAAAAAGAAATTGGCTTCTCCAAATGTGCTTTTGCATACCTCAGCCGACTCTGTTTGTGGCACGCTTGCAGAAACAGCTTCTTTCGCATCATTCTCCCATACAGCTTCTCCTTGTGCAAAGTGCATTGTATAGTTGACCGATGCACATTGACACTATCTGCAGCAAGTTGATGCTGCAGCTCTCTGGAGGTGGTCTGAGGATTGTCCTTGACTGATCTCACCATTCTTCTTCTCTGCCTTTCTGATGTTTTTCTTGGCCTGCCACTTCTGGCTTTAGCAAGAACTGTACCTGTGTTCTTCCATTTCCTTACTATGTTCCTCACAGTGGAAATTGACAGGTTAAATCTCTGAGACAGCTTTTTGTATCCTTCCCCTGAACAACTATGTTGAATAATCTTTGTTTTCAGATCATTAGACAGTTGTTTTGAGGAGCCCATGATGCCACTCTTCAGAGGAGATTCAAACAGGAGAACAACTTGCAAGTGGCCACTTTAAGTAGCTTTTCTCATGATTGCATACACCTGGCTATGAAGTTCAAAGCTCATTGAGGTTGGAAAACCAAAAAAAGTGCTTTGGTAAGTCAGTAAAAGGAAGGTAGGAGTATTTAAAACAAGAAACTAAGGGTGCCCATACTTATGCACCTGTCAAATTTTGTTTGAATGCAGATTGCACATTTTCTGTTAGTACAATAAACCTCATTTCAAGGCAGAAACATTACTGTGTCCAACAGTTATTAGATATATGAAACTGAAATAGCTGTTGCAAAAAAAAAACAATTTTTATAATACATTAAGCTTAAGATTAATAGGGGTGACCAAACTTTTTCATATAACTGTAAGAGCTTAGTTTATGTAAGATGAGTTGTAGTTTTGAATGACACAATTGACTTTTCTTATAATGTACTGCAAAAACTGGAAAAAAGGTGTGGTGAAATGGAAAAAAACACAGTTCATAACTTTAAAAAAATAAATAAATGTGTTTTGTGTTGCCATGCATTGCATGCAATCCTCAGTTAAGTTCCACACTATATTAAATAATGAAATCCTCATGTAACACATACAGATTTCATTGTGGATAGTTCTTGGCTGGTTCCAGATTTCATTGTGTGTACATATACCCTTGGGGTGCTTTCACACTGTGTTTAAGCACCTTTGGTCCCGTCGGTTCTTATGTCCAAAGCCCCTGCAAAATGAGATCTGGACGTAGATGCTGACAGGCCGATAGACTATAATGGTGCCAACAGAGTGAACTTGTGCTTTGTTGTGCATCATTTTTGGGGGTGTACGCCTACTGAACGCGGACACTTAGACGTAGGAAACTTTGTCTGGGTGTCCCTCTCCAGCAGGGGTTCACGCCCGAAAATGATGCGCCAAAAACAACACATTCATTCAGTTGGCACCATTATGATCTATGGTCCCGTCGGCACAAACGCCCTTATCGTGTTTTTCAGGGGGGCTCAGAGGTAACCTTGGTTTGACCAAAGACCATATGCCAAAATGCAGTGTGAAAGTACCCAGAGGATGAAACTTACTTTCAAAATGGATTGTTTGAAAGCTAAAAGGGTTAAAGCATGTCTAGGTTCTGACTCAAATTTATTTTGTATCTTTTTGTATAGACTGAGAGGAGAGGAGGGAAGAAACAGACTGAACGAGAGAAGAAAAAAATGATTTTGGCAGAGAGAAGAAAGCCATTAAATACTGAGAATCTGAATGAAGACAAGCTGCGGTATGCTACTAAACATTTCTTTGATCAATGGGGGAAATTTCATTTTAGAACATGTCTCTTAATAAATTTGATGCATCTGCAGTTGTAAAGGTGTGGATTTGTACTATAAGCTATAATAATTTATGATTGTTATTGTTGATAGTGAGTGGTGGCTGACACTGCACCTTGGCACTGACTGACTAGCCTTTAGGGCTCTTTCACAAGCCATGTCTCCAGTACGTGTGGTGACAGTTTTCACACATACCGGAGACACTGACACACAAAGAGATATTCAAGTGAATGGGTCACATGTCAGTGTGTTGTGTTTCCATGGACCGTGTGTCCGTAGGCAAAACACGCTGTCATGTCAGTTTTTTACCATCAGCACGGCCTCAAGACCCGCACAAGTGCACATGGATGACACACTGGATGTCATCCGTGTGACACATTCTGGTGCCTGAGAAGCAGCTATACAGTAAGCGCTGTTCCCTGGCACTGGATGCTGAAGACGGCTCTCTTCAATCTCCCCTGTTCTGCTGGTGATCAGCGCGAGCAAGGGAGAGTGATGATCAGGCGCGGCTGATGGGAGTATTCCTCACCGGCTGCCTGATCTATAAATAAATGTAAAAAAGGCATGGGTTCCCCTGTATATTTTTAACCAGCCTTGCTAAATCTAACAGCTGGGGGCTGGTATTCTCAGACTTGTAAGGGGCCATTGATATTGACACCCCCAGCCTAAAAATAGCAGCCCGTAGCTGCCCAGAAAAGGCACATATTTTAAATGCGCCAATTCTGGCACTTTGCTGGCTCTTCCCACTTGTCCTGTAGTGGTGGCAAGTGGGGTTAATATTTGTGGGGTTAATGTCATCTATGTATTGTCAGGTAACATCAAGCCCACAGCTTAATAATGGAGAGGCGTCTATTAGATGCCTATCCATTACTAATCGTATAGTTAACTGGTAAATAAAGACACAGCCAGAATAAAATCTTTTATTAGAAATAAACAAAACACACTTTTACATTTTTATTTAAAAATAACAAACACAACAATATCCTTCACCTGTCTATCGTTCTGTCCCATGCCATAATCCATGTCTGGGGGATTAATAGCTTTCAATAGTGCCAAGATGCGAAAGTCTAGGCTTAGAAGCACTGGAAAATGTGCTGTGCAGCATCAATGATCAGCGGTAATAACATTGTGACTACTGACGGTCGATAAGGCTGCGTTTTTAGCAGGGCTGAACTGTGGTGACCTTAGCACGAAGGGAAAAAACCAGTGATGAGGTCACCGCATTTCAAGCTCAGTGACTTCACTGTAGATCACAGAGAGAATTCCTCACGGTGATCTGTGATGAAGTCACTGAGCATGAACTGCTGTGAACTCAGTGACGTTTCCCCACGATGCTGAGGATACTGCAGTTCAGTTTTGCTTAGAACTCGGCCTCACTGACCGGCAGTAACCAAGATGATGTCACTGCTGCTTGCAGCAGCTCATTCACCAGTAGTTTTCAGCCTGGATGGTCACATCCTGGCACTGTTCAGGTTGAAAACTGTTACGGTATGTTTCCACGTGCAGGAAACGCTGCGTGTCTGACGCTGCATAGAGCCGCAGCGTCAGACACGCAGCGTCCAGATGTTACAGCATAGTGGAGCGGATTTAATGAAATCCCGTCTCCACTATGCATGGTAACACGCACGCGGCGGCCCTGCGACTCCGGACATGCTGCGCGTCTTTTCAGATTATTTGATTAGGAGTGTCTAACTGGTCTGTAGGAGTCAGAACTCTTAATGGTTGGTGGGGGATCAATACTTATTTCTCACTGCAAAATTCAAATAAATTTATATAATTTATATAATGTGATTTTCTGGATTTTATTTTTGACATTCTATCTCTCAATTTTAAAATTAGCCTACCTTTAAAATTATAGACTGTTCGTGTCTTTATCAGTTGGCAAACTTACAAAATCAGCAAGGGATCAAATAATTATTTCCTTCACTGTAGTTTTTTTTTAATTAAATTGGTGAAAAAAAATTCCAAAGTATGTTAAAAAGAAAAAAAAATTGCTATATTCTCGGACCTGTAGCATCTCCATTTTTTGTGATTTGGGGCTGGGTGAGGTCTTATGTTTTACGCGCTGAGCTGACATTTCTATTAATACCATTTTGGTGAAGATACGATCATTTACTCGCCCGTTATTGCATTTTAATGCAATGCTGCAGCAGCTAAAAAACGTAATTCTGGTGTTTTAATTTTTCTTCTCATTATGCCATTCAGCGATCGGATTAATTATTTTTATATATTGATGGATCTCCAAATATGTGTATTTTTTTATATTTTTTAATTGTTTAATTTTGAATTTGACTAATGGTGTAGTCATTACAACTTTTATATATTTTAATTTTTTTTTATATTTTTAAAATAATTTTTTTTGACTTTTCACTAGCTTCAATAGTCTCCATGGGAAAATAGCAGCTGTGATCATCCGATCGCTTGTGCTACACACAGCAGGGCTTCAGCCCTTTGTCAGTGTGTTAGAAATGCTCACTTGCTATGAGTGCTGACCACTGGGTGGTGCTCATAGTAATCCATCTCCTGCAGACCCCAGGTTGTCATGCCAACACATTTTCGACTAGCCAATGGGCAAGGTTTGTGACGCGCTTCAGGCGTGTACATGTTAAATGCTGCTGTCTGAGTTTTACAGCAGCATTTAAAGGGACACTGTCACCTGAATTTGGAGGGAACAATCTTCAGCCATGGAGGCGGGGTTTTTTGGTTTTTGATTCACCCTTTCTTTACCCGCTGGCTGCATGCTGGCTGCAATATTGGATTGAAGTTCATTCTCTGTCCTCTGTAGTACATGCCTGTACACGGCAATCTTGCCTTGCGCAGGCGTGTACTATTGAGGACAGAGAATGAACTTCAATCCAATATTGCAGCCAGCATGCAGCCAGCGGGTAAGGAAGGGGTGAATCAAACACCCAAAAACCCCGCCTCCATGGCTGAAGATTGTTCCCTCCAAATTCAGGTGACAGTGTCCCTTTAACGTTTTTACAGCCACAGGTGGAACTGTTCCAATATTTACGGCCTCAAGTCTCGCATAATGACAATTCTGCTTCACATCACTTGTCTTATCTGTTGCATTATTTCTTTCTGTGCTGTGTTGTGCATAAATATGTGATTCTTCAGATTTTGTGTTATTCTATGCCTGATGAAGAGACCCGAGAAGACTCGAAAGCTTGCAATTTGTTACCAGCTTTTCGGTTAGCTATTAAAAGGTATCAACCACGGAGGACTCTCATTTCTAAATATTTTTCTATCTACTGGCAAGAACGGTACAAAGATATATATCTTTCCTGTAAGAAAATATATAGTGATTGTTCATTTAGTGATAGGTGACTGACAAGTTTGAGCCTAAGATCTTGAAATAACAGGTTAGCAGAGGGTAATGGTATATACAACATGAATGAAATAAAGCGAGGTCATGATGGAAGAGGTAAAAAAAGCTTGGTGTTCGACATGTACATGGGTTAGGTGATAATGTTAATGAAAGCTAAAATGAAGAAACACCATATCACCCTATCCAAAGACCACTGACAACATCTGTTACTGGATGGGCTACTCCACTCTTTCTTTGGCAGCCACACAGCTGTACACCTTGTACATGAGGGTCAGGGGATGGCAAGCGCTGCATCAAGTGGCCTCTCCTCTTCCTCCACCTTAACATAACACACAGTACAATCCACAGCACTCCAATCACTCTTGTTTTCCCTCACATCAAAAATTTACAAATGCCCAACTGACTGTGGGAAACCACAGATGGGGCATTCTGCAGAGCTGTTCACATATTCTATTCCATGGGTATCAGAGGTCTTCTCCAAATATTCAAAAAATCCAGAGGAGGAAAACATCTGCACCAATACCCAAAATGTTTTCCTGTTGCATTTGTAAGAGGGTGGTGCTGTTATGGACAGTAAGAAACACGCTGTCACTTTAAGAGGCTGCATCCCTTTGTCTGGTGTGAGATGGAATGGTCTGCTCCCCCCCTGCTGTAATGGTTGTGATGAACCAGTCAGTGCAGTGTGGAGGGGTGGAGCTGAAGCAGTGTGTGTGAGAAGAACCTGATACAGAAGACGGTGTGCTGTTTTGCTGCAAGAAGAGTTACACAGCTTGAGACGGACTGCGTTTTTGAAATAGACTTTTCCAGTTACAGCAAAGGTGGCTGTTCTGTGCTAGTTTGTGAAGCCACGAAGATACTGAGAAGGGGAGTTACAGTTTCCAGGAGCATCCCTAGGATCCAGAAGCAAGGAGAAGACCACGCTTCGCAGAGCTGACAGGAATCCGTGCACACCACCGTGTTGGACTTCTGGGGGCCACCCTGGGACTGGACCTGTGTCCCCAACATCACCGTGAGTTTGTTCCTATATGGTGCACCAGTGAGGGCCTAGTGCAGGCTTCAGTAGTCAGTACACGGCAGCCGTGTGGCCTGTTTAGTAAAGGCCAGGGAGGTTATATGCAGAGTAGCATCGACATTTGTTTTATTGTTTAAAGTTGTTTGTGAGACAAATTCTGAGTTTGTAATTGTTGAAGCACCGTGTTATTTTACGGACAAGATAACTCATGTGCATTATCTTTTGCTATTGTAAACCCCTGTTTGCATCTTCCTTGTCCCTTCCATTCCCTGTCTCCCAATAAATCTACCCTTTGTTGTTTGCACCTCATCTTGTGTACAGTAGTCTTCCTGCACAGTGGTGGTCCCCCGGCCCTCGCTTCAAGTGGCGCTGCAAGCAGGGTACTGTCACCAAGATGGAGGCAGCAGACAGCAATGGCGGGAATGCTAACATTAATGGGGATGCTGTGGGCATTGGTGGAACCCCTGCAAGGACACTACCTATGGGCACCATATTTAGTGTGCTCCTAAAGTTTGACGGCAAGAATATGCCACAGTCCGACTGGGTGTCCCGGCTGCAAAGCACCCTGAAGATTTATAACATCAGCCCAGACCTTGAAGCGGACTTTGCTTTAACTGCCCTAGAGGGGAAAGCCCGCAGAAACGTCTGCCTACAACCACAACTCTCCCGCAGTACCCTGAAGGAGCTAGTGAAGTTCCTGGAAGAGATGTACGGTGAGACTGCTAGCGTGGGACTTCTTCGCGCCAAATTTTTCTCTAGGCTGCAGCGGGAAGAAGAAGGAATTTCTCAGTATGCAACAGCACTGCAAGAAGTGTTCGCAGAGGTGCAGAGAAAGGAGGCGGATGGATTTGGTGGCATGGGTTCTAAAGACCGGATACTCCGGGAACAATTCATTCTGGGACTACACAGCACATCCTTGAGGCGAGCACTGTCAGAACGGGTCCGGGCAGATCCAGCCCTTACGTTTCGTCAAGTCCTGGCGGAAACAGTGACCTGAAGTAAAGAAGAAAGCTATGCGTCTGGGGTGATGCGTGTCCAGGGCGCCAATTCCAGAGGGGACCCAAACCATCAAGAGGTGCTGGTCCAGGTAGTGCAAGACTTGCAGCGGTCCCTTGTTAATGTGCAAGAGAAACTGACCCAGATGGAGCGAAGAGTGGGGGAACTACAAAAGACTGACCCACCATACTCATGCAACCATTCTTCAGCCCGATCGACAAGGGATCAGTGGGAACAAGCCCCCTCCCGTCAGGCATCGGCGGCACGAGGACAGGCTCGAAGTACCCCCCCCCCGGCGAGGAGGAGGCATTCAATGCTGGGAGTGTGGAGGACGGGGGCACCTTGCCAGAGACTGTCGGAACTATACTCAAGGCCAGCAGAAGCTGCCGTTAAACTACCAACCCCCGCAGTAGTGCGGCACTCTGCGGGGGAGGCGAGAAGAGAGGCCGCTCCATATCATAACGAACTCGTGATTGCTGGGAGCCCCATCCTACGTGCTGAATTTGAAGGAGTTCTGGTGGATTGCCTGGTAGATACCGAGTCACAAGTGACAACGATGCCAGAAGCGTACTTCAAGCAGCATTTCCAGGACCTGGCCAAGCCAGAAAAAGAGACATTGATTCGGTTGTTTGCTGCCAACCAACAACCGATTCCGGTCACAGGGGTCGTGTGGATGAATATTCGAATCTGTGGGCAAGAAGTTGGGAGAAAGGGATCCTGCCAGTCCCTGAGCCTGTCAAGGAAGATGTGCCTGTAGTACTGGGAATGAATATTCTACGTGAACTCGATCAGATTATGTTTACCAAACAGGGACCTGGATATTGGAAGAAGGCTACTCCACATAAGCCTACTCAAGAAGCCCTTAAACAACTGATCCACGTCTGTGGGACGCAGAAGAGTGTGCCATCTTATCAGATGGTAGGGGTCATCCGGGCTCCTGATAAAGAACCTGTAATCCTACCTCCCGAGCGAGAAACTATAGTATACCTTCCAGTGGGGACTCACCGCAACCTTGATGGGTTGGAAGTGGTTGCTCAGCCTGTGGTAGGCGAAGGAGTGGATCAAGAAGTCATGATAGCTCGTATGATAGCTGTGGTCCAGCGAGGACATGTCCCCATAAGAGCTTTGAATGTGAGCCCCAGGGAGGTCACCTTGCCACGAGGGACAGATCTGGCCCTGGTGTACCTACATAAGGGTGAAGTGGTGAGTCAGAAGGAGATGTCTTTATCACCGAAAGAAGGCGTGGGGTGGACCCTAGCAGTTGCTGCGGGAGACAAAGAGACACCATCCCCGGAGTGGAGTGGACGGGTCATCCTTGATCAAATGGAAGTGGATGTGAAGGCTATGGGCCGTGTGCAAGCAATAGAAACTATGCTGTGGGAAAACCAGGCCGCATTCGCCCGTCACGCCGAAGATTTCGTCAGTACTGAAGCCATCACGCATTAGATACCGACTGGGGAAGCTCGTCCAATTCGAGAACGATACCGGCAGATCCCGCCCAAGATGTACCAAGAGGTGAAAACATTACTGAGGCAGATGCTGGATTCAGGAGTGGTGCAGAGTAGTCAGAGACCTTGGGCAGCCCCGGTGGCGCTCGTCAGGAAAAAGGATGGGACCATCCGGTTCTGTGTAGATTACAAGAAACTCAATGCCTGCACTGTTCGAGACTCGTATCCGTTGCCCCGCATCGAGGAATCCTTGACAGTGTTGGGGAAAGCCAAGTACTTCTCCACCATGGACTTAGCAAGCAGATACTGGCAAGTAGCCGTGGCAGAGAAAGACAGAGAGAAAACCACCTTCATCCTACCTATGGGGCTGTTCGAGTTTAACCGGATGCCCTTCGGGCTCTCCAATGCTCCAGGCACCTTTCAATGGCTGATGGAAAATTGTTTGGGAGATTTAAATTTTGAGGCTACCCTGATCTATCTGGATGATATCATTGTGTTTTCAGCCTCATTCAAAGACCACCTTGCCCGGCTTGGACAGGCACTCGGAAGACTGCGGGCTCATAATCTGAAGGTGAAGCCAAAAAAATGCCACCTCTTCAAGAGGGAGATCAAGTACCTAGGCCACATAGTGTCACAAGATGGAGTTCTACCCTCGCCAGAAAAAGTGGCTGCTATCCAGAAGTGGCCAGTCCCTCAAACAGTGAGAGAACTCCAGGCCTTCCTGGGACTCGCGGGGTACTACCGCCGGTTTGTTAAAGACTTCGCGAAGGTGGCAGGTCCTCTCAATGAGTTGCTGAGAGGGACTGCTGGAGTGCCGAAGACCCAGCGCATTCCCTGGGCACAGGGACAACACGAGGCCTTCCAGGCTATAAAGAATGCCCTTACTTCGGCCCCGATTTTGGCCTACGCAGATTTCGATCAACCATTCCTGTTGTACACCAATGGTAGCCTTCATGGACTCGGTGCAGTACTTTTTCAGATACAGGATGGACATGAGAGAGTCATCGGGTATGCTAGCAGGTCCCTGCGAGCCAGCGAAAGAAACCCTCACAATTACAGCTCCTTTCGGTTAGAGCTCCTGGCCCTGGTGTGGGCCATGACAAAAACGTTTGCAGGCTTCCTGACAGGTACCAAAATTCAAGTTCGAACAGACAATAATCCCCTGGCCCACCTTGAGAATGCTAAATTGGGGGCCTTAGAACAACGATGGATGGCTCGCCTAGCCAAGTTCGACTTTACCATCCGTTATCGCTCTGCTACCGAAAACGCAAATGGGCTGTCAAGAGTGCCTGTGGAGACTCCAGTGGGGGATCTTGATGAGCAACTCGAAGAGGAGGAAACCCCAGACTTTAATACGTTCAAGCCCCCAATGGTTGTGGCCCAGTCAAGAAGGGAGGCCTGCGCATTACCCCGGTCCCTGGGGAGAACCAATGAGGAATGGGGACACGTTCAGGATGAAGACAAAGGACTGAGACAGATGAAATGGTGGGTAACGCAAAAGCGGAAGCCTGGCAAACAAGAGAGAGATAATCTGGACTCTGAAATGAGGAGTGTGTTGCACCAGTGGGATAGACTGGAAGTGCGAGAGTCAGTACTATATCGTAAGAGGCAACAGCCAAAAGATATGGAAGTAAGGTGGCAAGTAGTCATCCCAGGAAGAATGGCTCAAGAAATAGCTAAATAAGCCCACGAATTTGGAGCACACTTCGGCCCCACAAAGACCTACCAATGGTTGCAGCGGTATGTGTATTGCCCCCGGTTGGAGCCTGTGGTGGAAGAGGTTTGCCGGCAATGTCGAGTATGTGACCTCATTAAGAGTACTGAACAGAGAGCACCCATCCAGACCATACAAACTAAGGAACCGCTGGAAGTCTTGATGATCGACTATCTCCTCGTGGGACACTCGGCCCGGGGGCTGCAATACTGTTTGGTGATGACCGGTCATTTCTCTAAGTTCGCAGTAGTCACTCCGACTAGAGACCAGACTGCGGAATCGGCGGCGCAAGCCATCTGTCAAGACTTCATCCGGGTGTATGGGTGTCCAAAGCGTATCCACTCTGACCAAGGCGCATGTTTCCAAGGCAAGGTGATGGAAGAATTGTATCATATGTATGGTGTCGAGAGGTCCCGGACCACCCCTTACCACCCTCAAGGCAATGGAGCTTGTGAACGCTTCAACAGAACCTTGCTTCAGATGCTGAGAACGTTGGAGGAGGATAAGAAGGCGTGTTGGCCAGACTATCTGCCAGAATTGGTCTGGACCTACAACAATCGGGTCCACTCCACCACGGGTTACACCCCCTATCTACTGTTGTTAGGAAGAGCTGGACGAGAGATCATTGAGCTGAATTTGGAACAGCCAGAGGAGCTGATGGAGCGAACTGTCACCTCATGGGTGAAAGAGCATCGGCAACGATTGCAAACGATACGGCGGTTGGCGGGTCAGCAACTGCAAGAAAAGGAACATACGGCCCACAAACCGACTCAAGAGTTACCGCTCCAACCTGGAGACCGAGTATTGGTCAGAGAGAAACGCCCTAGAGGAAAACTAAGAGAGAGATGGGAAGTACAGCCGTGCAAGGTTATCGAGTGAGTGTATGCTAACGGCCCTGTCTACAAGGTACAGATTGAGAATGGGACATCCGCCCCTAGAGTACTTCACAGAAATATGCTGCGGCCTTGCCGGTCTGAGGTCTGTTCCATGCCATTGTTGCCTGAAGGCGCCACTCCACTTCCTGAATCTGTTATGCCTGATGGCCAAATCGATGATGAGTGGTGGACCATCCCCGACACACTAGGGGGTCCTCAGCCGCCAAGAGACAGTAACCCCATGGATGTACCAGCACCGCCATGCAAGGATGAGACCAGACAAGAGCTCACAATGTCTCCTGCAACAAGTGTTCCTCTGGAAGATAGTCAAGCCTTGCCTGACAGCCAAGAGCTTCGGAGATCCCAGAGGTCTAATGCAGGGGTTCCACCAGTCCGATATGTAGAACAGTGTGCTCTGTCTGTTTTTACACCTCTGTTGCCTCCTCCATACACTTTTACCCTGATGCTGTGATGGCCGAGGATGACCATCATTAAGAAAGGAGGCATGTAAGAGGGTGGTGCTGTTATGGACAGTAAGAAACACGCTGTCACTTTAAGAGGCTGCATCCCCTTGTCTGGTGTGAGATGGAATGGTCTGCTCCCCCACTGCTCTAATCGTTGTGATGAATTAGTCAGTGCAATGTGGAGGGGTGGAGCTGAAGCAGCGTGTGTGAGAAGAACCTGATACAGAAGATGGTGTGCTCTTTTGCTGCAAGAAGAGTTACACAGCTTGAGACGGACTGCGTTTTTGAAATAGACTTTTCCAGTTACAGCAAATGTGGCTGTTCTGTGCTAGTTTGTGAAGCCATGAAGATACTGAGAAGGGGACTTACAGTTTCCAGGAGCATCCCTAGGATCCAGAAGCAAGGAGAAGACCACGCTTCGCAGAGCTGACAGGAATCCGTGCGCACCACCATGTTGGACTTCTGGGGGCCCCCCTGGGACTGGACCTGTGTCCCCAACATCACCGTGAGTTTGTTCCTGTATGGTGCACCAGTGAGGGCCTAGTGCAGGCTTCAGTAGTCAGTACACGGCAGCCGTGTGGCCTGTTTAGTAAAGGCCAGGGAGAGTAGCATCGATATTTGTTTTATTGTTTAAAGTTGCTTGTGAGACAAATTCTGAGTTTGTAATTGTTGAAGCACCGTGCTATTTTACGGACAAGATAACTCATGTGCATTATCTTTTGCTATTGTAAACCCCTGTTTGCATCTTCCTTGTCCCTTCCATTCCCTGTCTCCCAATAAATCTACCCTTTGTTGTTTGCACCTCATCTTGTGTACAGTAGTCTTCCTGCACAGTGGTGGTCCCCCGGCCCTCGCTTCACATTTGGGACCTGAAGAGGTAGAGTCTGAAATGAATCCAGACCCTAATGACCAGATGTTAACCATCAGGAGTGGAGGTGATCCTGACAAGACTCCAATTCCAGAAGTGCACGTGGACTGTAGGAAGAAGAAGGTGACTCTCAGGGTGGAGTGTAAGAACGTTGAGGATGACGATGATCTCAGAGGTACGCAGCTCAGTAGCTCAGGAAACATCCACAATGTCCAGACACAGTGGCTTGTGCCTTTGGCAGCTCAAATCACATGTCCTTTTCTATATAAAGAGCGGACATCTTGTTTTAGTGCTATATTGTCAGAATAACAATGCAGATAGGCTGCTTCTGATGCTTCTCCTGGGTGCAGATAGATTTTAGGTAGTTAGCTAAGCAGTTGTTTCTAAATCAGTTAGTTTAGATAGCTAGTGTCCTGTGTGGCTGTGAAATTGACCTTCTAGCAATTTATTTTTACTTGTGCCATTAGTGAGGACTAGGGTTGTGCGAAACGGATCGGACAATTTCAAAAGTCATCGACTTTTGGCAAAGTCGGGTTTCATGAAACCCGACCCGATCCTAGTGTGGGATCGTCCAGGCGGTCAGCAATCTTCGCACCAAATTAGGGTTTTGTATGACGCGTTCAGCGCCATTTTTATATATATACAGTGGGGCAAAAAAGTATTTAGTCAGTCAGCAATAGTGCAAGTTCCACCACTTAAAAAGATGAGCGGCGTCTGTAATTTACATCATAGGTAGACCTCAACTATGGGAGACAAACTGAGAAAAAAAAATCCAGAAAATCACATTGTCTGTTTTTTTATAATTTTTTTTGCATATTATGGTGGAAAATAAGTATTTGGTCAGAAACAAACAATCAAGATTTCTGGCTCTCACAGACCTGTAACTTCTTCTTTAAGAGTCTCCTCTTTCCTCCACTCATTACCTGTAGTAATGGCACCTGTTTAAACTTGTTATCAGTATAAAAAGACACCTGTGCACACCCTCAAACAGTCTGACTCCAAACTCCACTATGGTGAAGACCAAAGAGCTGTCAAAGGACACCAGAAACAAAATTGTAGCCCTGGACCAGGCTGGGAAGACTGAATCTGCAATAGCCAACCAGCTTGGAGTGAAGAAATCAACAGTGGGAGCAATAATTAGAAAATGGAAGACATACAAGACCACTGATAATCTCCCTCGATCTGGGGCTCCACGCAAAATCCCACCCCGTGGGGTCAGAATGATCACAAGAACGGTGAGCAAAAATCCCAGAACCACGCGGGGGGACCTAGTGAATGAACTGCAGAGAGCTGGGACCAATGTAACAAGGCCTACCATAAGTAACACACTACGCCACCATGGACTCAGATCCTGCAGTGCCAGACGTGTCCCACTGCTTAAGCCAGTACATGTCCGGGCCCATCTGAAGTTTGCTAGAGAGCATTTGGATGATCCAGAGGAGTTTTGGGAGAATGTCCTATGGTCTGATGAAACCAAACTGGAACTGTTTGGTAGAAACACAACTTGTCGTGTTTGGAGGAAAAAGAATACTGAGTTGCATCCATCAAACACCATACCTACTGTAAAGCATGGTGGTGGAAACATCATGCTTTGGGGCTGTTTCTCTGCAAAGGGGCCAGGACGACTGATCCGGGTACATGAAAGAATGAATGGGGCCATGTATCGTGAGATTTTGAGTGCAAACCTCCTTCCATCAGCAAGGGCATTGAAGATGAAACGTGGCTGGGTCTTTCAACATGACAATGATCCAAAGCAAACCGCCAGGGCAACGAAGGAGTGGCTTCGTAAGAAGCATTTCAAGGTCCTGGAGTGGCCTAGCCAGTCTCCAGATCTCAACCCTATGGAAAACCTTTGGAGGGAGTTGAAAGTCCGTGTTGCCAAGCGAAAAGCCAAAAACATCACTGCTCTAGAGGAGATCTGCATGGAGGAATGGGCCAACATACCAACAACAGTGTGTGTCAACCTTGTGAAGACTTACAGAAAACGTTTGACCTCTGTCATTGCCAACAAAGGATATATTACAAAGTATTGAGATGAAATTTTGTTTCTGACCAAATACTTATTTTCCACCATAATATGCAAATAAAATGTTAAAAAAACAGACAATGTGATTTTCTGGATTTTTTTTTCTCAGTTTGTCTCCCTTAGTTGAGGTCTACCTATGATGTAAATTACAGACGCCTCTCATCTTTTTAAGTGGTGGAACTTGCACTATTGCTGACTGACTAAATACTTTTTTGCCCCACTGTATGTCATTAAGACACATATATATATATGTATATATATATACAGTTAGGTCCATATATATTTGGACAGAGACAAAATTTTTTCTAATTTTGGTTATAGACATTACCACAATGAATTTTAAACAAAACAATTCAGATGCAGTTGAAGTTCAGACGTTCAGCTTTCATTTGAGGGTATCCACATTAAAATTGGATGAAGGGTTTAGGAGTATCAGCTCCTTAACACGTGCCATCCTGTTTTTAAAGGGACCAAAAGTAATTGGACAATTGACTCCAAGGCTATTTCATGGACACGTGTGGGCAATCTGTTCGTTATTTCATTCTCAATTAAGCAGATAAAAGGCCTGGAGTTGATTTGAGGTGTGGTGCTTGCATTTGGAAGGTTTTGCTGTGAAGTAAACATGAGGTCAAAGGAGCTCTCCATGTAGGTGAAACAAGCCATCCTTAAGCTGCGAAAACAGAAAAAACCCATCCGAGAAATTGCTACAATATTAGGAATGGCAAAATCTACAGTTTGATACATCCTGAGAAAGAAAGAAAGCACTGGGGAACTCATCAATGCAAAAAGACCTGGGCGCCCACGGAAGGCAACAGTGGTGGATGATCGCAGAATAATCTCCATGGTGAAGAGAAACCCCTTCACAACAGCCAACCAAGTGAACAACACTCTCCAGGAGGTCGGCGTATCAATATCCAAATCTACCATAAAGAGAAGACTGCATGAAAGTAAATACAGAGGGTTCACTGCACGGTGCAAGCCACTCATAAGCATCAAGAATAAAAAGGCTAGACTGGACTCTGCTAAAAAACATCTAAAAAAGCCAGCAGAGTTCTGGAAGAACATTCCTTGGACAGATGAAACCAAGATCAACCTCTACCAGAATGATGGAAAGAGAAAAGTATGGTGAAGGCATGGTACAGCTCATGATCCAAGCATACCACATCATCTGAAAAACACGGTGGAGGCAGTGTGATGGCTTGGGCATGCATGGCTGCCGGTGGCACTGGGTCACTAGTGTTTATTGATGGCGTGACACAGGACAGAAGCAGCCGAATGAATTCTGAGGTATTCAAAGACATACTGTGTGCTCAGATCCAGCCAAATGCAGCCAAACTGATTGGTCGTCGTTTCATACTACAGATGGACAATGACCCAAAACATAAAGCCAAAGCAACCTAGGAGTTTATTAAAGCAAAGAAGTGCAATATTCTTGATTGGCCAAGTCAGTCACCTGATCTCCACCCAATTGAGCATGCATTTCACTTGTTAAAGACTAAACTTCAGACAGAAAGGCCCAGAAACAAACAGCAACTAAAAACCACCACAGTGAAGGCCTGGCAGAGCATCAAAAAGGAGGAAACACAGTGTCTGGTAATGTCCTTGTGTTCAAGATTTCAGGCAGTCATTGCCAACAAAGGGTTTTCAACCAAGTACTAGAAATGAACATTTTATTTAAAATTATTGAATCTGTCCAATTACTTTTGGTCCCTTTAAAAACAGGGTGGCACATGTTAAGGAGCTGAAACTCCTAAACCCTTCATTCAATTTTAATGTGGATACCCTCAAATGAAAGCTGAAAGTCTGAACTTCAACTGCATCTGAATTGTTTTGTTTAAAATTCATTGTGGTGATGTCTATAACCAAAATTAGAAAAATGTTGTCTCTGTCCAAATATATATGGACCTAACTGTATATATATATTTATATTTACTTCAGCGCGATAATGCAGAAAAGCCGGTAATTCAATTGCCGGCTTTTCATTTCTCCTTCCTAAACCCAACATGATATGAGACATGGTTTACATACAGTAAACCATCTCATATCCCCATTTTTTTTTTGCAGATTCCACACTACTAATGTTAGTAGTGTGTATGTGCAAAATTTGGGCTGTCTAGCTATTAAATTAAAGGGTTAAATGGCGGAAAAAATTAGCGTGGGCTCCCGCGCAATTTTCTCTGCCAGAGTAGTAAAGCCAGTGACTGAGGGCAGATATTAATAGCCTTGAGAGGGTCCATGGTTATTGCCCCCCCTGGCTAAAAACATCTGCCCCCAGCCACCCCAGAAAAGGCACATCTGGAAGATGCGCCTATTCTGGCACTTGGCCACTCTCTTCCCATTCCCGTGTAGCGGTGGGATATGGGGTAATGAAGGGTTAATGTCATCTTCATGACCCAGCCTATTTTGACCTTAAAGACCTTGCCGTTTTTTGCAATTCTGACCAGTGTCCCTTTATGAGGTAATAACTCAGGAACGCTTCAATGGATCCTAGCGGTTCTGAGATTGTTTTTTTGTGACATATTGGGCTTCATGTTAGTGGTAAACTTAGGTCAATAAATTCTGTGTTTATTTGTGATAAAAACGTAAATTTGGCGAAAATTTCGAAAATTTTGCAATTTTCACATTTTGAATTTTTATTCTGTTAAACCAGAGAGTTATGTGACACAAAATAGTTAATAAATAACATTTCCCACATGTATACTTTACATCAGCACAATTTTGGAAACAAAATTTTTTTTTGCTAGGAATTTACGCTCGTATAAGGGTTAAAATTTGACCAGCGATTACTCATTTTTAGAACGAAATTTACAAAACCATTTTTTTTAGGGACCACCTCACATTTGAAGTCAGATTGAGGGGTCTATATGTCTGAAAATATCCAAAAGTGACACCATTCTAAAAACTGCACCCCTCAAGGTGCACAAAACCAAGAAGTTTATTAACCCTTCAGGTGCTTCACAGCAGCAGAAGCAACATGGAAGGAAAAAATGAACCTTTAACTTTTTAGTCACGAAAATGATCTTTCAGCAACAATTTTTTTATTTTCCCAATGGTAAAAGGAGAAACTGAACCATGAAAGTTGTTGTCCAATTTGTCCTGAGTACGCTGATACTTCATATGTGGGGGTAAACCACTGTTTGGGCGCACGGCAGGGCTTGGAAGGGAAGGAGCGCCATTTGACTTTTTGAATGAAAAATTGGCTCCACTCTTTAGCGGACACCATGTCACATTTGGAGAGCCCCCGTGTGCCTAAAAATTGGAGCTCCCCCACAAGTGACCCCATTTTGGAAACTAGACGCCCCAAGGAACTTATCTAGATGCATAGTGAGCACTTTAAAGCCCCAGGTGCTTCACAAATTGATCTGTAAAAATGAAAAAGTACTATTTTTTTCACAAAAAAATTCTCTTAGCCTCAATTTTTTCATTTTCACATGGGCAACAGAATAAAATGGATCCTAAAATTTGTTGGGCAAATTCTCCTGAGTACACCGATACCTCACATGTGGGGGTAAACCACTGTTTGGGCACATGGTAAGGCTCGGAAGGGAAGGAGCGCCATTTGACTTTTTGAATGAAAAATTATCTCCATCGTTAGCGGACACCATGTCGCGTTTGGAGAGACCCTGTGTGCCTAAACATTGGAGCTCCCCCACAAGTGACCCCATTTTGGAAACTGGACCCCCCAAGGAACTTATCTAGATGCCTAGTGAGCACTTTGAACCCTCAGGTGCTTCACAAATTGATCCGTAAAAATGAAAAAGTACTTTTTTTTCACAAAAAATTTCTTTTTGCCTCAATTTTTTCATTTTCACATGGGCAATAGGATAAAATGGATCCTAAAATTTGTTGGGCAATTTCTCCTGAGTACGCCGATACCTCATATGTGGGGGTAAACCACTGTTTGGGCGCACGGCAGGGCTCGGAAGGGAAGGCACGACATTTGGCTTTTTAAATGGAAATTTAGCTCCAATCATTAGCAGACACCATGTCGCGTTTGGAGAGCCCCTGTGTGCTTAAACATTGGAGATCCCCCACAAATGACCCCATTTTGGAAACTAGACCCCCAAAGGAACTAATCTAGATGTGTGGTGAGCACTTTGAACCCTCAAGTGCTTCACAGAAGTTTATAACGCAGAGCCATGAAAATAAAAATAAAAATTATTTTCTCAAAAATGATATTTTAGGCCGCAATTTTTTATTTTCCCAAGGGTAACAGGAGAAATTTGACCCTAATATTTGTTGTCCAGTTTCTCCTGAGTACGGTGATACCCCATATGTGGGGGTAAACTACTGTTTGGGCACATGCCGGGGCTCGGAAGTGAAGTAGTGAAGTTTTGAAATGCAGACTTTGATGGAATGCTCTACGGGCGTCACGTTGCGTTTGCAGAGCCCCTGATGTGGCTAAACAGTAGAAACCCCCCACAAGTGACCCCATTTTGGAAACTAGACCCACCCCGAAAGGAACTTATCTAGATGTGAGGTGAGCACTTTGAACCCCCAAATGCTTCACAGAAGTTTATAACACAGAGCAGTGAAAATAATAAATGTTTTCTTTCCTCAAAAATAATTTTTTAGCCCAGAATTTTTTAATTTTCCCAAGGGTAACAGGAGAAATTTGACCCCAATATTTGTTATCCAGTTTCTTCTGAGTACGGTGATACCCCATATGTGGGGGTAAACTACTGTTTGGGCACACGTCGGGGCTCGGAAGTGAAGTAGTGAAGTTTTGAAATGCAGACTTTGATGGAATGCTCTACGGGCGTCACGTTGCGTTTGCAGAGCCCCTGATGTGGCTAAACAGTAGAAAACCCCCACAAGTGACCCCATTTTGGAAACTAGACCCCGAAAGGAACTAATCTAGATATGTGGTGAGCACTTTCAACCCCCAAGTGCTTCACAGAAGTTTATAACGCAGAGCCGTGAAAATAATAAATACGTTTTCTTTCCTCAAAAATAATTTTTAGCCCAGAATTTTTTATTTTCCCAAGGGTTACAGGAGAAATTGGACCCCAAAAGTTGTTGTCCAGTTTCTCCTGAGTACGCTGATACCCCATGTGTGGGGGTAAACCACTGTTTGGGCACACGTCGGGGCTCAGAAGGGAAGTAGTGACTTTTGAAATGCAGACTTTGATGGAATGGTCTGCGGGCGTCACGTTGCGTTTGCAGAGCCCCTGGTGTGCCTAAACAGTAGAAACCCCCCACAAGTGACCCCATTTTGGAAACTAGACCCCCCAAGGAACTTATCTAGATATGTGGTGAGCACTTTGAACCTCCAAGTGCTTCACAGACGTTTACAACGCAGAGCCGTGAAAATAAAAAATCATTTTTCTTTCCTCAAAAATGATGTTTTAGCAAGCAATTTTTTATTTTCTCAAGGGTAACAGGAGAAATTGGACCCCAGTAATTGTTGCGCAGTTTGTCCTGACTATGCTGGTACCCCATATGTGGGGGTAAACCACTGTTTGGGCACACGTCGGGGCTCGGAAGGGAGGGAGCACCATTTGACTTTTTGAATAAAAGATTGGCTGGAATCAATGGTGGCGCCATGTTGCGTTTGGAGACCCCCTGATGTGCCTAAACAGTGGAAACCCCTCAATTCTAACCCCAACACACCCCTAACCCTAACCACAACCCTAATTCCAACCCAACCCTAACCCTAAGGCTATGTGCCCACGTTGCGGATTCGTGTGAGATTTTTCCGCACTATTTTTGAAAAATCCGCGTGTAAAAGGCACTACGTTTTACCGCGGATTTCCAGTGTTTTTCCTATTGAGGATCAGGTGTAAAACGCTGCGGAATCCGCACAAAGAATTGAGATGCTGCGGAAAATACAACGCAGCGTTTCCGCGCGGTATTTTCCGCACCATGGGCACAGCGGATTTGGTTTTCCATATGTTTACATGGTACTGTAAACCTGATGGAACACTGCTGCGGATCCGCAGCGGCCAATCCGCTGCGGATCCGCAGCCAAATCCGCACCATGTGCACATAGCCTAATTCTAAAGGTATGTGCACACACTGCGGAAAACGCTGCGGATCCGCAGCAGTTTCCCATGAGTTTACAGTTCAATGTAAACCTATGGGAAACAAAAATCGCTGTACACATGCTGCGGAAAAACTGCACGGAAACGCAGCGGTTTACATTCCACAGCATGTCACTTCTTTCTGCGGATTCCACAGCGGTTTTACAACTGCTCCAATAGAAAATCGCAGTTGTAAAACCGCAGTGAAATGCGCAGAAAAACTGCAGTAAATCCGCCATAAATCCGCAGCGGTTTAGCACTGTGGATTTATCAAATCGCCGCGGAAAAATCCGCAGAGGACCAGAATACGTGTGCACATACCGAAACCCTAGCCCTAACCCTATCCCTAACCCTAGCCCTAACCCTAGCTCTAATCCTACACCTACCCCTACCCCTAACCCTACCCCTAACCCTACCCCTAACCCTAACCCTACCCCTAACCCTAACCCTAGTTCTAACTCCAACCTTAGTGGAAAAAAAAAATTCTTTATTTTATTATTGTCCCTACCTATGGGGGACAAAAGGGGGGTCATTTACTGTTTTTTTTTATTTTGATCACTGCGATAGGTTTTATCACAGTGATCAAAATTCACATTGGAACAAATCTGCCGGCCGGCAGATTCGGCGGGCGCACTGCGCATGCGCCCGCCATTTTGGAACATGGCGGCGCCCAGTAAAGAAGACGGACGGACCCCGGGAGGCACGGTAAGTATAAGGGGGGGGCGTCGGAGCACAGGGGGGGGGTTGAATCGGAGCATGGGGGAGTGGATCGGTGTGCGGGCGGGTGGATCGGTGTGCGGGCGGGTGGATCGGTGTGCGGGGGGGTGGATCGGTGTGCGGGGGGGTGGATCGGTGTGCAGGGGGGGTGGATTGGAGCACAGGGGGTGGGATTGGAGCACGGGGGGAGCGGACAGGAGGACGGGGGAGCGGAGCACAGGACGGAGGGGAGCCGACCACAGATGGCCATGCCGATGATATTGCAGCATCGGCCATGGCTGGGTTGTAATATTTCACCAGTTTTTTAGGTGAAATATTACAAATCGCTCTGATTGGCAGTTTCACTTTCAACAGCCAATCAGAGCGATCGTAGCCACGGGGGGGTGAAGCCACCCCCCCTGGGCTAAACTACCACTCCCCCTGTCCCTGCAGGCCGGGTGAAATTGGAGTTAACCCTTTCACCCGGCCTGCAGGAGCCCAATCCGGCCATGACGCATATGCTGCGTCACAGGTCGGATTGGCACGGGTTTTCATGACGCATACGCTGCATCAAAGGTCGGGAAGGGGTTAATAATGGAGAGGCGCTAATTATGACACCTATCCATTATTAATCCAATAGTATGAAATGGTTAAAAACACACACACAATATTGCAAAGTATTTTAAAGAAATAAACACACAGGTTGTTGTAATATTTTATTCCACTCTCAATCCACCTGAAGACCCTCGACCTGTAACAAAGTAAAAATAATAAACCAACAATATCCCATACCTTCCGATGATCTGTCACGTCCCACGATGTAAATCCATCTGAAGGGGTTAAAATATTTTACAGGCAGGAGCTCTGCTATAATGCAGCTGTGCTCGTGCCTGTAAAACCCCGGGGAATGTAGGTAATGTAGGTCAATGACCTGTAGTTACCTTCAGTCGCGGTGATGCACCCTCTGCTGGATGTCCTCATATGACCTCGAGCGTGGGAACTTTTCTGAATATTTTCCCAGCCTCGAAGTCATATGAGGACATCCAGCAGAGGGCGCATCACCGCGAATGAAGGTAACTACAGGTCATTGACCTACTTTCCATTCATTCGCTGGGGTTTTACTGGCACGAGCACAGCTGCATTAGCAGAGCTCCTGCCTGTAAAATAATTGTTGGTTTATTATTTTTAATTTGTTACAGGTCGAGGGTCTCGGTGAATATTGCAAATTCGGCGTTTGTAATCAGAACTGAACATTAAAATATTAGCTCATCTCTAGTAGTGATACTGCAACTACTAGGGGCAGCACCAGCCGGCAGCGTAATCAGGATATAGCAAATGGTCGGTAAATGTAGCAGCAGTAGTATCTTGAGGATAAGCAGGAATCATAGTCACGATGTAGCCAGAGGTTGGAACAGGAAGCAGCAGCATTTTTGGGAGGATCAACAGGATGGAGTCAATCAGCTACCACAGAGATACTAGTATCTGGTTTAGCAAAGAACTGTCCAGCAAGCTGAACAGCTCAGAGGGAAGAGCTGCCACTTGGTGTAAAAGAGCTGCTGGGTTCGAATCTTGACAGGGTGACTTTGGAGGCTCTTCGGGCAGGGGGTCAAAGGATTGGCTGCTCCACAAGTCTTGGAATCCCCAAGGCTTGTGGTGCAAACCTCTATATCAAACATTTCTTCCACTGCTTCTGAGTCCTCCACCTCCTCTAAGGCTTCCAACTTCCCCCTCAATCTTTCCGTTAAAGAGACACACGTTCCAACAGTGCAGAAAGAATACTGCTCACCACCGTACTGTGCAGCCAGGGATCACCACAATCAGGCAGTGTTAAACTTAATATATCTTGGAAATTGCAGTCACACAAATAAATTGTAGTGAACAGCTATCCAGTCCGAGTTAGAGCCATGGCTATCTCTACTGAGCCTGTAGCCAGTGAAGGATGTGTGCAATAATGGTGCGAAAATGGTGTTGGCCCTAAGAATGGGCAACTTCACACATACTCTATGCATTGCATGGCACACATCTTCTACCTGGTTGTACAGCAGTCTCTCCACCCCACCAATTTTTCTGTCTGGATGTGCAGCTGCATAAAGGAATGTCTCTGTTTGCTGACTTTCGACTAATGCATCTCACAGGTCATCGACTTGCATTACTACACAACTCTTTCAGCCTAACTTCCACATGATGCCCATATATCCTAAGGTTAGAAATAGTGCTGACTACTAGATCAACAGTAGAATGGTAAATGTTGCCAGATGCTTTACCACCTGGAAAGGGACGCACGCATGTTGGAGTATCAAAACACGCTTGAAGACAAGAGTGGTTTACTCAAGACAGAAGTGAGACACACAGTGTGCATCGCAGTCAGGGCTGCCACTAGGAATTTCGGGGCCCCATATTGGCAAAATTTCTAGGGCCCCCTTGAGACTCTGCCCAGGCTCCACCCCAGCCCCGCCTCCACCCCTTTAACTGTCCACAGTCAAAAGATTTTTAAAGCCACCACCACGACAGGGTTGGGTCCTACCCTACTCTGACCTATTAAACATTTGTTAACGTATCCAATACAATTTGTATATTTTTATTTATTTTTCAATTTTTAAAATGACCAATACCACATACAGGGTACAAATACCACCGTACCATGACCAGACCACATATTACCACCATATGATCACCAATAATACAACATACAGGGGACAAATACCACCGCACCATTACCAGACCACATATTACCACCACATAGTGACCAAATAATTGCACATGTAAGGAACAAATACCGCCACACCATGGCTTGACAACATATTACCACCATATAGTAACTGAATACTACAAGACGGATCAGTAAAAAAACACAATACTAATATCACCATAAGTGCCAGTATTCACAGGAGATCTGTACTTAGCATGCAGTGTCTGTGTACAGGTAATACAGTGATCACTGGTGACATTATGCACAGGAGCTCTGTATATAATGTATAGGTAATACAGTGATCACTGGTAACATTATACACAGGAGCTCTGTATATAGTATGCATTGTACAGCATCAGTGTACAGGTAGCACACTGACTCACCAGTAACGTATCTAGGTGAAGTCCTTCATCTTTGCTTTTAATCTTCATCCAGCACAGACCGCCGTCACTTCATCCAGCCCGGGCTCATCTCTGCAGGAAATAACAGTTATCTAGAGCACCGCTTGCAGAACCCATTACTTATTTTTTCCCCAAATTCTAAACTACAACACATGAAGAAAAAAAGCAACAGTGTTGGTCTGCACAGAAACAGGACGCCCCACCCCCATTAAAAACAGTATCCTCAAAAAATAAAATAAATACATTACTGCAGTAATAATATCCCTTAATTAGCCCCTATGGTAACAATATTCCCCATCCTGGCCCCGTGTGTCTCATTCCTGGCTCAAGCCATATGTTCTCCTATCCTGTCCCCATGTGATGTCCCATCTTGCCCCATATGATCTCCCCACCCTGCCCCATGATCCTGCCCCATCTGTCCCATGATCTTGCCCCATCTGTCCCATGGTCCTGCCCCATCTGTCCCATGATCCTGCCCCATCTGTCTCCATCGAATCCATCCTACACCATCTGTCTCCATCCTGCCCCATCTGTCCCATGATCCTGCCCCATCTGTCTCCATCCTGCCCCATATTCCTGCCCGATCTGTCTCCATTCTGCCCTGTGTCTTCATTCTGCCCCGTGTCTCCATTCTGCCCCCTTGTCTGCATTCTACCCCCTTGTCTACATTTTGCCCCAGTGTTTGCATTCTGCCCCAGTGTCTCCATTCTACCCTCGTGTCTCCATTCTGCCCCGTAACTGCATTCTGCCCGTGTCTCCATTCTGCCCCAGTGTCTCCATTCTGCCCCCGTGTCTCCATTCTACCCCGTATCTGCATTCTGCCCCAGTGTCTCAATTCTGCCCTGGTTCTAGATTCTGCCCCAGTGTCTCCATTCTGCCCCTCGTGTCTCCATTCTGCCCCAGTGTCTCCATTCTGCCCCAGTGTCTCCATTCTGCCCCCTTGTCTGCATTCTACCCCCTTGTCTGCATTCTGCCCCAGTGTCTGCATTCTGCCCCAGTGTCTCCATTCTGCCCCACTGTCTGCATTCTGCCCCAGTGTCTCCATTCTACCCTCCTGTCTCCATTCTGCCCCATAACTGCATTCTGCCCGTGTCTCTATTCTGCCCCAGTGTCTCCATTCTGCCCATGTGTCTCCATTCTGCCCCACTGTCTCCATTCTGACCCCATGTCTGCATTCTGCCTGTGTCTGCATTCTGCCCCAGTGTTTCCATTCTGCCCCCATGTCTGCATTCTGACCGTGTCTCCATTCTGCCCCAGTGTCTCCATTCTGCCCCGTGTCAGCATTCTGCCCAAATGTCTCCATTCTGACCCCATGTCTACATTCTGCCCGTGTCTGCATTCTGCCCCACTGTCTCCATTCTGCCCTCATGTCTGCATTCTGCCCGTGTCTCCATTCTGCCCCAGTGTCTCCATTCTGCCCCCTGTCAGCATTCTGCCCCAATGTCTCCATTCTGCCCCTCATGTCTCTATTTTGCCCCAGTGTCTCCATTCTGCCCCAGTGTCTTTATTCTGCCCCCTTGTCTGCATTCTACCCCCGTGTCTTCATTCTGCCCGTGCCTCCATTCTGCCCCTATGTCTCCATTCTGCCCTCGTGTCTGCATTCTGCCCCAGTGTCTGCATTCTGCCCCAGTGTCTGCATTCTACCCCCAGTGTCTCTATTCTGCCCCAGTGTCTCCATTCTGCCCCAGTGTCTCCATCCTGCCCGTGTCTCCATTCTGCCCCGTGTCTCCAATTTGCCCCAGTGTCTCCATTATGCCCCCATGCCTCCATTTTGCCCCGTGTCTACATTCTGACCCAGTGTCTGCATTCTGCCCCATGTCTCCATTCTGCCCCAGTGTCTCCATTCTGCCCCAGTGTCTGCATTCTGCCCCAGTGTCTCCATTCTGCCCCAGTGTCTGCATTCTGCCCCAGTGTCTCCATTCTGCCCCAGTGTCTCCATTCTGCCCCAGTGTCTGCATTCTGCCCCAGTGTCTCCATTCTTCCCCCAGTGTCTCCATTCTGCCCCATTGTCTGCATTCTGCCCCAGTGTCTCCATTCTGCCCCAGTGTCTCCATTCTGCCCCAGTGTCTCCATTCTGCCCCAGTGTCTGCATTCTGCCCCAGTGTCTCCATTCTGCCCCAGTGTCTGCATTCTGCCCCAGTGTCTCCATTCTGCCCCAGTGTCTCCATTCTGCCCCGTATCTGCATTCTGCCTGTGTATCCATTCTGCCCCAGTGTCTCAATTCTGCCCCCGGTTCTGGATTCTGCCCAAGTGTCTCCATTCTGCCCCTCGTGTCTCCATTCTGCCCCAGTGTCTCCATTCTGCCCCCTTGTCTGCATTCTTCCCCCTTGTCTACATTCTGCCCCAGTGTCTGCATTCTGCCCCAGTGTCTCCATTCTGCCCCACTGTCTGCATTCTGCCCCAGTGTCTCCATTCTACCCTCCTGTCTCCATTCTGCCCCATAACTGCATTCTGCCCGTGTCTCTATTACATAGTTACATAGTTACATAGTTATTAAGGCTGAAGGAAGACTATAAGTCCATCTAGTTCAACCCATAGCCTAACCTAACATGCCCTAACATGTTGATCCAGAGGAAGGCAAAAAAAAACCATGTAGCAAAGAGTAAGCTCCACATTGGGGAAAAAAATTCCTTCCCGACTCCACATACGGCAATCAGACTAGTTCCCTGGATCAACGCCCTATCAAGGGATCTAGTGTATATACCCTGTAACATTATACTTTTCCAGAAAGGTATCCAGTCCCCTCTTAAATTTAAGTAATGAATCACTCATTACAACATCATACGGCAGAGAGTTCCATAGTCTCACTGCTCTTACAGTAAAGAATCCGCGTCTGTTATTATGCTTAAACCTTTTTTCCTCCAAATGCAGAGGATGCCCCCTTGTCCCTGTTTCAGGTCTATGATTAAAAAGATCATCAGAAAGGTCTTTGTACTGTCCCCTCATATATTTATACATTAACATAAGATCACCCCTTAGTCTTCATTTTTCCAAACTAAATAGCCCCAAGTGTAATAACCTATATTGGTATTGCAGACCCCCCCAGTCCTCTAATAACCTTGGTCGCTCTTCTCTGCACCCGCTCTAGTTCAGCTATGTCTTTCTTATACACCGGAGACCAGAACTGTGCACAGTATTCTAAGTGTGGTCGAACTAGTGACTTGTATAGAGGTAAAATTATGTTCTCCTCATGAGCATCTATGCCTCTTTTAATGCATCCCATTATTTTATTTGCCTTTGTAGCAGCTGCCTGACACTGGCCACTGAATATGAGTTTGTCATCCACCCATACACCCAGGTCTTATTCATTGACGGTTTTGCCCAGAGTTTTAGAATTAAGCACATAATTATACATCTTATTACTTCTACCCAAGTGCATGACCTTACATTTATCCCAAATAAAGCTCATTTGCCATTTATCAGCCCAAGCTTCTAGTTTACATAAATCATCCTGTAATATAAAATTGTCCTCCTCTGTATTAATTACCCTGCAGAGTTTAGTGTCATCTGCAAATATTGAAATTCTACTCTGAATGCCCCCTACAAGGTCATTAATAAATATGTTAAAAAGAAGAGGGCCCAATACTGACCCCTGTGGTACCCCACTGCTAACCGCTACCCAGTCCGAGTGTGCTCCATTAGTAACCACCCTTTGTTTCCTATCCCTGAGCCAGCTCTCAACCCACTTGCACATATTTTCCCCTATCCCCATTATTTTCATTTTATGTATCAACCTTTTGTGTGGCACCGTATCAAAAGCTTTTGAAAAGTCCATATACACTACATCCACTGGGTTCCCTTGGTCCAATCCGGAACTTACCTCTTCATAGAAACTGATCAAATTAGTCTGACATGAACGGTCCCTAGTAAACCCGTGCTGATACTGGGTCATGAGGTTATTCCTCTTCAGATACTCCAATATAGCATCCCTTAGAATTCCCTCCAGGATTTTACCCACAGTAGAGGTTAAGCTTACTGGCCGATAATTTCCGAGTTCAGTTTTTGTCCCCTTTTTGAATATTGGCACCACATTTGCTATACGCCAGTCCTGTGGTACAGACCCTGTTATTATGGAGTCTCTAAAGATTAAAAATAATGGTCTATCAATGACTGTACTTAATTCCTGCAGTACTCAAGGGTGTATCCCATCCGGGCCCGGAGATTTGTCAATTTTAGTGATTTTTAGACACCGCCGCACTTCCTGCTGGGTTAAGCCGGTGATATTTAATTGGGAATTTTTATCACTAGTCATTTTGTGTGCCATGGGATTTTCTTGTGTCATTTAGCATATTGGCTTTTTCCTCATCCTCATCCACCATTTCACCCAGACTATTTTTAAGGGGGGCAACACTATCATTTTTTAGTTTCTTACTATTTATGTAGTTAAAGAATATTTTAGGATTATTTTTACTCTCTCTGGCAATGAGTCTCTCTGTCTCAATCTTTGCTGCCTTGATTTGCTTTTTACAGAATTTATTTTATTTTCTGTATTTATTTAATGCCTCATCACTACCTACTTCCTTTAATTCTCTAAATGCTTTCTTTTTGTCACTTATTGCGCCCCATTACAGCTCTATTTAGCCATATTGGTTTCCTCCTATTTCTAGTATGTTTATTCCCATACGGTATATACTGTGCACAGGTCCTATCCAGGATGCTAATAAATGTCTCCCATTTTCTTTGTGTATTTTTATGTCTCAGGATATCGTCCCAGTTAATTGCACCAAGATCATCTCTCATTCGTTGGAAATTTGCCCTCCTGAAGTTTAGTGTCAGTGTAACCCCTCTACTACACATCTTATTAAAGGATACATGAAAACTTATTATTTTGTGATCACTATTCCCCAAGTGGCTCCCAACCTTTATATTTGATATGCAGTCTGGCCTGTTGGTTAATATTAGATCTAGCAGTGCCCCCCTTCTTGTTGGGTCCTGAACCAGTTGTAAAAGGTAATTGTCTCTCATAGTTGTCAAAAACCGATTACCTTTGCTGGAACTGCAGGTTTCTGTTCCCCAATCTATTTCAGTGTAGTTGAAGTCCCCCATAATAATGACTTCTCCTTGAGTCGCAGCTTCATCTATTTGCTTTATGAGGATATTCTCCATTGCTTCCATTATTTTTGGAGATTTATAACAAACCCCTATCAGTAATTTATAATTTTTTCCTCCTCCCTTTATCTCCACCCACAGGGACTCTACATTTTCATTAAATTCACCTATATTATCACACCGGATGGGTTTTAAGGATGATTTTACATACAGACAGACCACTCCACCTCGCTCAAGATCCTCTCTCATCCGTTGGAAATTTGCCCTCCTAAAATTTAGTGTCCTTGTAACCCCTCTACTACACATCTTATTAAAGGATACATGAAAACTTATTATTTTGTGATAACTATTTCCCAAGAGACAACCAACCCTTATGTTTGATATGCGGTCTGGCCTGTTGGTTAATATTAGGTCTAGCAGTGCCCCCCTTCTTGTTGGGTCCTGAACCAGTTGTGAAAGGTAGGGTTGAGCGACCTTGACCTTTTTAGAGTCGAGTCGTGTTTCGCGAAACCCGACTATCTTAGAAGTCGAGTCGAGTGGAATCGGCCGATTATGGCGAAAAGTCGGGTATCGCCCGAAACACGAAACCCAATGCAAGTCAATGGGGGAGCATAGTCGGTAGTGAGTGGAGGCCAGGAAAACACCTACACTGCCCATTTTAATGGCAAAAACATCCATTCTTGTTACAGAAGCTTGTCAATCGTAATTTAGCTTATAATAATTGGAAGGCATTTGAAATTGGGGGTCATTTGGCTAAAGTTGTGGGGGGTAGGGCTGGTTCAAGTAATTAGTGGGCCCAGTAAATCTGGACCACGTCACGGCAGTGGAGCAGGGAGAGGTAAGTATTTCAACTTTGCAAGTGCTGTGATCCTGAGCAAGCAGGGGGGCCCACTCGTTGGCATTGGCACTGGCACAGGGCCCCTCAAAGTACAGCGGTGTGTTTGCACGGCGGGGGCGCCTCCCACCGGCAGCAACACTTTTGCGTACTATGAGAGGCCCTGTGCCAGTGACGTCGCCAACTAGTATTCCTCCCCCCACCTGATGAAGGAACCTGCACTTTCATCTGCACCTTCCTCTTTGTCCCCGTGTAAGGTGGTATGGTATGCGGGAAGAGGAACCTGACTTTCAGCAGGGTCACAATCTTGCTGTGTAGCGTGCACGGGGAATTTTGCGTTATGGGTCAATGTACCAGCAGACTCATCTATGACTGGCTGGGCAATGGGCAGGATGAGGAGGAAACACAGATATAGGCCCAAAGAATAAAGTTGACTAAATGCAGTTCAAAATTGGTAACACAGGACTAACCAGGGGGCATTGCAGTGGAGGACAACTGGAATGAGAGGCTGACACAGAGAGTAGGCCCAAATCAGTAAGTAGTCGAAATGCAGTTCAAAATTGGCAACCGTAGTAAACAGGCGGCACAGCTTTGTTCAGTGGAGGAGAACAGCAAGGAGTGGCAGACACCGATAGTAGGCCCCAACCCAACTAGTAGGCCAAATGCAGTCTAACATTAACAACTACTTAACGAGAGCCTGAAAATGGAATTTCAGGACAGGAAACCAGGAGAACAGCAAGGAGTGGCAGACACCGATAGTAGGCCCCAAACCAACTAGTACGCCAAATGCAGTTGTTCCATTTAACCACAATTTAATGAGAGCCTGAAGATAGAAGTTCAGGAAAGGCAACCTGGAGAACACCTTGGAGTGTAACACACCATCTCTCTACACCCCATACCCAATTTGTAGGCCTAATGCAGTGTAGTTTTCAACAACTACTAAACGAGAGTCGGAAGATCGAAGCAATGTGGACGAAACCTGGGGAACACCTTGGAGTGTAACACACCGTCTCTCTACATCCCATACCCAATTTGTAGGCCTAATGCAGTGTAGTTTTCTACAACTACTAAACGAGAGTCGGAAGACTGAAGCAATGTGGACGAAACCTGGGGAACACCTTGGAGTGGAACACACCATCTCTCTACACCCCATACCCAATTTGTAGGCCTAATGCAGTGTAGTTTCCAACAACTACTAAACGAGAGCATGAAGATCGAAGCAATGGACAGGTAACCTGGGGAACACCTTGAAGTGGAACACACCATCTCTCTACACCCCATACCCAATTTGTAGGCCTAATGCAGCGTAGTTTCCAACAACTACTAAACGAGAGCCAGAAGATCGAAGCTCAGAAAAGGCAACCTGGAGAACACCTTGGAGTGGAACACACCATCTCTCTACACCCCATACCCAATTTGTAGGCCTAATGCAGCGTAGTTTCCAACAACTACTAAACGAGAGCATGAAGATCGAAGCAATGGAGAGGAAACCTGGGGAACACCTTGGAGTGTAACACACCATCTCTCTACACCCCATACCCAATTTGTAGGCCTAATGCAGTGTAGTTTCCAACAACTACTAAACGAGAGCCGGAAGATCGAAGCTCAGGAAAGGCAACCTGGAGAACACCTTGGAGTGTAACACACCATCTCTCTACACCTCATACCCAATTTGTAGGCCTAATGCAGTGTAGTTTTCAACAACTACTAAACGAGAGTCGGAAGATCGAAGCAATGTGGACGAAACCTGGGGAACACCTTGGAGTGTAACACACCGTCTCTCTACACCCCATACCCAATTTGTAGGCCTAATTCAGTGTAGTTTTCTACAACTACTAAACGAGAGTCGGAAGACCGAAGCAATGTGGACGAACCTGGGGAACACCTTGGAGTGGAACACACCATCTCTCTACACCCCATACCCAATTTGTAGGCCTAATGCAGTGTAGTTTCCAACAACTACTAAACGAGAGCATGAAGATCGAAGCAATGGACAGGAAACCTGGGGAACACCTTGGAGTGGAACACACCATCTCTCTACACCCCATACCCAATTTGTAGGCCTAATGCAGCGTAGTTTCCAACAACTACTAAACGAGAGCCAGAAGATCGAAGCTCAGAAAAGGCAACCTGGAGAACACCTTGGAGTGGAACACACCATCTCTCTACACCCCATACCCAATTTGTAGGCCTAATGCAGCGTAGTTTCCAACAACTACTAAACGAGAGCATGAAGATCGAAGCAATGGAGAGGAAACCTGGGGAACACCTTGGAGTGTAACACACCATCTCTCTACACCCCATACCCAATTTGTAGGCCTAATGCAGTGTAGTTTCCAACAACTACTAAACGAGAGCCGGAAGATCGAAGCTCAGGAAAGGCAACCTGGAGAACACCTTGGAGTGGAACACACCATCTCTCTACACCCCATACCCAATTTGTAGGCCTAATGCAGCGTAGTTTCCAACAACTACTAAACGAGAGCATGAAGATCGAAGCAATGGAGAGGAAACCTGGGGAACACCTTGGAGTGTAACACACCATCTCTCTACACCCCAATACCCAATTTGTAGGCCTAATGCAGTGTAGTTTCCAACAACTACTAAACGAGAGCCAGAAGATCGAAGCTCAGGAAAGGCAACCTGGAGAACACCTTGGAGTGGAACATACCATCTCTCTACACCCCATACCCAATTTGTAGGCCTAATGCAGTGTAGTTTCCAACAACTACTAAACGAGAGCATGAAGATCGAAGCATTGGCGAGGAAACCTGGGCAGCACGGTGGCGTAGTGGTTAGCACTACAGCCTTGCAGCGCTGGGGTCCTGGGTTCTAATCCCACCCAGGACAACATCTGCAAAGAGTTTGTATGTTCTCTCCGTGTTTGCGTGGGTTTCCTCCGGGCACTCCGGTTTCCTCCCACATTCCAAAGACATACTGATAGGAATTCTAGATTGTGAGCCCAATCGGGGACAGTGATGATAATGTGTGCAAAACTGTAAAGCGCTGCGGAATATGTTAGCGCTATATAAAAATAAAGATTATTATTATTAACACCTTGGAGTGGAACACACCATCTCTCTACACCCCATACCCAATTTGTAGGCCTAATGCAGTGTAGTTTCCAACAACTAGTAAACGAGAGCATGAAGATCGAAGCAATGGAGAGGAAACCTGGGGACAACCTTGGAGTGTAACACACCATCTCTCTACACCCCATGCCCAATTTGTAGGCCTAATGCAGTGTAGTTTCCAACAACTACTAAACGAGAGCATGAAGATCGAAGCAATGGAGAGGAATCCTGGGGAACACCTTGGAGTGGAACACACCATCTCTCTACACCCCATACCCAATTTGTAGGCCTAATGCAGTGTAGTTTCCAACAACTACTAAACGAGAGCATGAAGATCGAAGCATTGGCGAGGAAACCTGGGGAACACCTTGGAGTGGAACACACCATCTCTCTACACCCCATACCCAATTTGTAGGCCTAATGCAGTGTAGTTTCCAACAACTACTAAACGAGAGCATGAAGATCGAAGCATTGGCGAGGAAACCTGGGGAACACCTTGGAGTGGAACACACCATCTCTCTACACCCCATACCCAATTTGTAGGCCTAATGCAGCGTAGTTTCCAACAACTACTAAACGAGAGCATGAAGATCGAAGCAATGGCGAGGAAACCTGGGGAACACCTTGGAGTGGAACACACCATCTCTCTACACCCCATACCCAATTTGTAGGCCTAATGCAGTGTAGTTTCCAACAACTACTAAACGAGAGCATGAAGATCGAAGCAATGGAGAGGAAACCTGGGGAACACCTTGGAGTGGAAGACACCATCTCTCTACACCCCATACCCAATTTGTAGGCCTAATGCAGTGTAGTTTCCAACAACTACTAAACGAGAGCATGAAGATCGAAGCATTGGCGAGGAAACCTGGGGAACACCTTGGAGTGGAACACACCATCTCTCTACACCCCATACCCAATTTGTAGGCCTAATGCAGTGTAGTTTCCAACAACTACGAAACGAGAGCATGAAGATCGAAGCAATGGAGAGGAAACCTGGGGAACACCTTGGAGTGGAACACACCATCTCTCTACACCCCATACCCAATTTGTAGGCCTAATGCAGTGTAGTTTCCAACAACTACTAAACGAGAGCATTAAGATCGAAGCAATGGCGAGGAAACCTGGGGCACACCTTGGGGAGGCAGACACCGTTAGTAGGCCCTACCAAAGTTGTACCCCCAATGCAGTTTTAAAATTTCTAGAGGATGAAAACAAGACTATTGACGCTCAGCTTTTTTCAAAGGAACACAGCTGAATTGAGTGGCGCAGACAGACACAGGTAGTAGGACTTAAACCAAAAATGTGGCTCACTGCAGCTTAAAAAAGTTACAGGGGTACACAAGCAGCAGTGCTCTGGGCAGTGGAGGACAATTTCAATAGTGGACCGCAGACAGACTTTGTACGCCTACTATTAAAAAAAGGATGCTCTATGCAATTAAAAATAGGTTCCAGGGGTCCACGGGCAGCAGTGGTGTGGTCAGTGGACGAGTATTGGAAGGAGGGACCGCAGACAGGCGTAGTAGGCCTAACATAACAAAATTAGGCTGTAGACACTGTAAAATTGGTTCCAGGGGTACATGGGCAGCAGTGGTGTGGTCAGCGGAGGAAAATTGGAATTAGGGACTGCAGACAGACTTTGTAGGCTGTCCCCTGTGGACCATGCATCCAACACATTAACCCAGTGCGCCGTAATGGACACGTAACTTTTTGTGAACATGCCTACTGGTCCTTGCGTCTCAGGTCAGGTGCACCTTTCTACTGTTTGATTGCCTGAGTGCTATGACAATGCAGACTTTTTCATGCCGCTGGAGGGCTGGGATGGCTTTTCTCGGAAAAGAAATGTTGACTGGGTAGCTTGAACCGTTGCACAGCGTAGTTCATCTGGGCTTTCTAAATATAAAACAAAGAAAAAAAGGAGGCTACATGCACTTTCAGCTGGGTTCCAGGGGTACACGGCCAGCATTGGTCTGGTCAGTGGAGAACTATTTGAAGGAAGGACCGCAGACAGGCTTCGAAGGCCTAACATAATAACAGATGGCTGTTGGCAATTTAAAATTGGTTCCAGGGGTACACGGGCAGCAGTACAATTGTCAGTGGAGGCCTAGTGGAAGGAGGGACCGCAGACAGGCTTCGAAGGCCTAACATAACAAAAATGTCAATACAATGGTATTGTCAGTGCCAGGCATTGAAGGATGTCAGCGCATAGACTAAACATTGGTGGAGCTGTGAGAGATAATTTTGCAAGTGGTAGAGCACTGTTTGAGCTGGGGGGGGGGGGAACTGTCTTGTGGCCGGCGGTACAGGCCCAGGGCCATCATATTACAACGGTGTGTCTGACGTTGGGTGCGCACCACCACCGCCAGAGACACTTTATTGTACTATGAGGGACCCAGTGGCAGTGCCGTCGACCAAAAGCGGGCACACCCACCTCTTCAGACAAACAGCACTCTCACGGGTGCTGGCGCCAAGTGGCGATACCACGGCCCCGTGTGGGGGGTTTGCCATTTAGTGAGGTGTAAACATGTCGTATGCTGGACAATCAGGTGCAGAAAATTACGAGATTGGAAAAGTCATTCAGAATAGTCCACAGGCAAGACCTTTTCATAGGAAAGCTAGGTGTCAGCCGGGCAAGGTGGGGCAAAAGATTTCGAAATCCAGTTGTGGTTCATTTTAATGAAGGTTAGATCATCTACATTTTGGGTAGCCAGACGAGTCCTTTTTTCTGTTAGTATTGAACCTGCAGCACTGAATACTCTTTCTGATTGGACACTAGCTGCCGGGCAAGCGAGCTCCTGCAATGCATATTCTGCCAATTCTGGCCAGGTGTCTAATTTGGATGCCCAGTAATCAAATGGGAATGACGGTTGAGGGAGAACGTCGATAAGGGATGAAAAATAGTTTGTAACCATACTGGACAAATGTTGTCTCCTGTCACTTTGAATTGATGCTGCAGTACCTGTCCTGTCTGCGGTCAGAGCAAAATCACTCCACAACCTGGTCAGAAAACCCCTCTGGCCAACGCCACTTCTGATTTCTGCCCCTCTAACACCTCTGGTGTGCTGGCCCCTGCAGCTCATGTGAGAACGATCATGGGCGCTGTGTGCAGGGAATGCCAGAAGCAAACGGTCAACAAGAGTTGATTGTTTGGTTGCTAATATTATTTCCAAGTTGTCATGTGGCATTATATTTTGCTATTTGCCTTTATAGCGAGGATCAAGGAGGCAGGCCAACCAGTAATCGTCATCGTTCATCATTTTAGTAATGCGTGTGTCCCTTTTGAGGATACGTAAGGCATAATCCGCCATGTGGGCCAAAGTTCCAGTTCTCAAATCTGCGGTTGTGCTTGGTTGAGTTTCAGGCAAATCCACGTCACTTGTGTCCCTCCAAAAACCAGAACCCGGCCTTGCCGCGCCAACAATTTCCAGTGGCCCCGGAAAAGCTTCCTCATTAAAAATATAATCATCCCCATCATCCTCCTCGTCCTCCTCCTCCTCTTCGCCCGCTACCTCGTCCTGTACACTGCCCTGGCCAGACAATGGCTGACTGTCATCAAGGCTTTCCTCTTCCTCAGCTGCAGACGCCTGATCCTTTATGTGCGTCAAACTTTGCATCAGCAGACGCATTAGGGGGATGCTCATGCTTATTATGGCGTTGTCTGCACTAACCAGCCGTGTGCATTCCTCAAAACACTGAAGGACTTGACACATGTCTTGAATCTTCGACCACTGCACACCTGACAACTCCATGTCTGCCATCCTACTGCCTGCCCGTGTATGTGTATCCTCCCACAAAAACATAACAGCCCGCCTCTGTTCGCACAGTCTCTGAAGCATGTGCAGTGTTGAGTTCCACCTTGTTGCAACGTCTATGATTAGGCGATGCTGGGGAAGGTTCAAAGAACGCTGATAGGTCTGCATACGGCTGGAGTGTACGGGCGAACGGCGGATATGTGAGCAAAGTCCACGCACTTTGAGGAGCAGGTCGGATAACCCCGGATAACTTTTCAGGAAGCACTGCACCACCAGGTTTAAGGTGTGAGCCAGGCAAGGAATGTGTTTCAGTTGGGAAAGGGAGATGGCAGCCATGAAATTCCTTCCGTTATCACTCACTACCTTGCCTGCCTCAAGATCTACAGTGCCCAGCCACGACTGCGTTTCTTTCTGCAAGAACTCGGACAGAACTTCCGCGGTGTGTCTGTTGTCGCCCAAACACTTCATAGCCAATACAGCCTGCTGACGTTTGCCAGTAGCTGCCCCATAATGGGAGACCTGGTGTGCAACAGTGGCAGCTGCGGATGGAGTGGTTGTGCGACTGCGGTCTGTGGACGAGCTCTCGCTTCTGCAGGAGGACGAGGAGGAGGAGGAGGGGGTGCGAACGGCTACAGCCAACTGTTTCCTAGACCGTGGGCTAGGCAGAACTGTCCCAAACTTGCTGTTCCCTGTGGACCCTGCATCCACAACATTCACCCAGTGTGCCGTGATGGACACGTAACGTCCCTGGCCATGCCTACTGGTCCATGCATCTGTTGTCAGGTGCACCTTTGTGCTCACAGATTGCCTGAGTGCATGGACGATGCGCTCTTTAACATGCTGGTGGAGGGCTGGGATGGCTTTTCTGGAAAAAAGTGTCGACAGGGTAGCTCGTAGCGTGGTACAGCGTAGTCCATCAGGGCTTTGAAAGCTTTGCTTTCAACTAACCGGTAGGGCATCATCTCTAACGAGATTAGTCTAGCTACGTGGGCGTTCAAACCCTGTGTATGCGGATGCGAGGCTAAGTACTTCCTTTTTCTAACCATAGTCTCATGTAGGGTGAGCTGGACTGGAGAGCTGGAGATCGTGGAACTAGCGGGGGTGCCGGTGGACATGGCAGACTGAGAGACGGTGGGAGATGGTATTGTTGCCGCCGGTGCCCTAGATGCAGTGTTTCCTACTACGAAACTGGTGATTCCCTGACCCTGACTGCTTTGGCCTGGCAAAGAAACCTGCACAGATACTGCAGGTGGTGCGTAAAATGGTGGCCCTACACTGCCGGAAGGGATGTTGCGTTGATGACTAGCTTAATTGGCCGAGGGTGCTACAACCTTAAGGGACGTTTGGTAGTTAGTCCAAGCTTGCAAATGCATGGTGGTTAAATGTCTATGCATGCAACTTGTATTGAGACTTTTCAGATTCTGCCCTCTGCTTAAGGTAGTTGAACATTTTTAACAGATGACTTTGCGCTGATCAATTGGATGTTGTTTAAAAAAATGCCAGACTGCACTCTTTCTAGCTTCGGATACCTTTTCAGGCATTGCAGACTGAGCTTTAACCGGATGGCCACGCTGTCCTCCAACAGATTTTGGCTTTGCCACGCGTTTTGGGCAAGATACGGGCCCGGCAGATGGAACCTGTTGCGATGTTGATGCCTGCTGCGGTCCCTCCTCCTCCGCTTCTGAACTGCTGCCGCCTGCACCCTGTTCCCCCAATGGCTGCCAATCGGGGTCAAGAACTGGGTCATCTATTACCTCTTCTTGTAGCTCGTGTGCAACTTCGTCTGTGTCACCGTGTCGGTCGGTGGTATAGCGTTCGTGATGGGGCAACATAGTCTCATCAGGGTCTGATTCTTGATCATTACCCTGCGAGGGCAATGTTGTGGTCTGAGTCAAAGGACCAGCATAGTAGTCTGGCTGTGGCTGTGCATCAGTGCACTCCATGTCAGATTCAACTTGTAATGGGCATGGACTGTTAACTGCTTCACTTTCTAAGCCAGGGACGGTATGTGTAAAGAGCTCCATGGAGTAACCCGTTGTGTCGCCTGCTGCATTCTTCTCTGTTGTTGTTTTTGCTGAAGAGGACAAGGAAGCGACTTGTCCCTGACCGTGAACATCCACTAACGACGCGCTGCTTTTACATTTACCAGTTTCACGAGAGGAGGCAAAAGAGCTAGAGGCTGAGTCAGCAAGATAAGCCAAAACTTGCTCTTGCTGCTCCGGCTTTAAAAGCGGTTTTCCTACTCCCAGAAAAGGGAGCGTTCGAGGCCTTGTGTAGCCAGACGACGAATCTGGCTCCACAGCTCCAGACTTAGGTGCAATATTTTTTTTCCCACGACCACCTGATGCTCCACCACTACCACTACCCTCATTACCAGCTGACAATGAACGCCCCCGGCCACGACCTCTTCCACCAGACTTCCTCATTGTTTTAAAAACGTAACCAAACTAACGGTATTTGTTGCTGTCACACAACTTACACGGTGAGCTATAACTTCAGTATGATTTAGCTACCCCTTTACAGGTGGGTGAAACCACAACGAAAATCAGGCACAATGTTACACACTCTGTTTTTGGTGGCACCAAATGAGAGAGATGCCACACATGCAGGACTGTCACTGAAGCACAAATGTTAATATTAATCTCCCACTGTTTTTTTTTTTTTTTTTTTTCAGGGAGACTTTAGAAACAAAATAAAATAAAATGATATTTTCAGGAAGAATTAAGAAACCAAATAACATAAAATGATTTTTCCAATGACAATTTAGAAACCAAATAAAAAAAAAAAAAAAAGGCTTTCTATGCCCCACTGAGTGAGAGATGCCACACACAGGAGTCAGGAGTGGCACACAAGCCCAGAGGCCAATATTTTTCTCCCAATGATTGATGTAGTGATTTTTTCAGGTAGATTTTAGAACCCAAATCAAGCAAAAAAATAAATAGGCTTTCTATGGCCCACTGAGTGAGAGATGGCACAGACAGGGATGGCACTCTAGCAGAAATGCCAATCTTAATCTCCCACAAAGGAAAAAAAAAAAAAAAAAGGAACTGTCCTTCAATTACTATCTCCCTGCAGTAATCTCAGCCAGGTATGGCAGGCAGCAATAAGGAGTGGACTGATGCACAAATTAAATAAAAAGTGTGGACAAACAAACAAGATAGCTGTGCAGAGAGGAAGGAACAAGAGGATTTGTGCTTTGAAAAAAGCAGTTGGTTTGCACAGCGGCGTACACACAGCAATGCAGCTATCAGGGAGCCTTCTAGGGCAGCCCAATGAGCTACAGCTCTGAGGAAAAAAAAAAAATGTAGCTTCCACTTTCCCTGCACACCGAAGGTGGTGTTGGACAGTGCAAATCGCTACAGCACAAGCGGTTTGGTGTTAATGGACCCTGCCTAACGCTATCCCTGCTTCTGACGAAGTGGCAGCAACCTCTCCCTAAGCTCAGATCAGCAGCAGTAACATGGCGGTCGGCGGGAACGCCCCTTAATAGCCCCTGTGACGCCGCAGACAGCAAGCCAATCACTGCAATGCCCTTCTCTAAGATGGTGGGGACCAGGACCTATGTCATCACGCTGCCCACACTCTGCGTTTACCTTCATTGGCTGAGAAATGGCGCTTTTCGCGTCATTGAAACGCGACTTTGGCGCGAAAATCGCGTACCGCATGGCCGACACCGCACAGGGGTCGGATCGGGTTTCATGAAACCCGACTTTGCCAAAAGTCGGCGACTTTTGAAAATGAACGACCCGTTTCGCTCAACCCTAGTGAAAGGTAATTGTCTCTCATAGTTGTCAAAAACCGATTACCTTTGCTGGAACTGCAGGTTTCTGTTCCCCAATCTATTTCAGGGTAGTTGAAGTCCCCCATAATAAAGACTAGGGTTGAGCGAAACGGGTCGTTCATTTTCAAAAGTCGCCGACTTTTGGCAAAGTCGGGTTTCATGAAACCCGATCCGACCCCTGTGTGGGGTCGGCCATGCGGTACGCGACTTTCGCGCCAAAGTCGCGTTTCAATGACGCGAAAAGCGCTATTTCTCAGCCAATGAAGGTAAACGCAGAGTGTGGGCAGCGTGATGACATAGGTCCTGGTCCCCACCATCTTAGAGAAGGGCATTGCAGTGATTGGCTTGCTGTCTGCGGCGTCACAGGGGCTATAAAGGGGCGTTCCCGCCGACCGCCATGTTACTGCTGCTGATCTGAGCTTAGGGAGAGGTTGCTGCCGCTTCGTCAGAAGCAGGGATAGCGTTAGGCAGGGTCCATTAACCACCAAACCGCTTGTGCTGTAGCGATTTGCACTGTCCAACACCACCTTCGGTGTGCAGGGACAGTGGAAGCTACATTTTTTTTTTTCCTCAGCGCTGTAGCTCATTGGGCTGCCCTAGAAGGCTCCCTGATAGCTGCATTGCTGTGTGTACACCGCTGTGCAAACCAACTGCTTTTTTCAAAGCACAAATCCTCTTGTTCCTTCCTTTCTGCACAGCTATCTTGTTTGTTTGTCCACACTTTTTATTTAATTTGTGCATCAGTCCACTCCTTGTTGCTGCCTGCCATACCTGGCTGAGATTACTGCAGGGAGATAGTAATTGAAGGACAGTTCCTTTTTTTTTTTTCCTTTGTGGGAGATTAAGATTGGCATTTCTGCTAGAGTGCCATCCCTGTCTGTGCCATCTCTCACTCAGTGGGCCATAGAAAGCCTATTTATTTTTTTGCTTGATTTGGGTTCTAAAATCTACCTGAAAAAATCACTACATCAATCAGTGGGAGAAAAATATTGGCCTCAGGGCTTGTGTGCCACTCCTGACTCCTGTGTGTGCCATCTCTCAGTCAGTGGGCCATAGAAAGCCTATTTATTTTTTTGCTTGATTTGGGTTCCAAAATCTACCTGAAAAAATCACTACATCAATCAGTGGGAGAAAAATATTGGCCTCAGGGCTTGTGTGCCACTCCTGACTCCTGTGTGCATCATCACTCACTCAGTGGGCCATAGAAAGCCTATATTTTTTTTGCTTTATTTGGGTTCTAAATTCTACCTGAAAAAATCAATAAATCAATCAGTGGGAGATTAATATTGGCCTTTGGGCTTGTGTGCCAGTCCTAAGCGTGCCATCTCTCTCACAAATAGTGGGCCATAGAAAGCCTATTTATTTTTTTTTTTTTTGGTTTTATAAATTCTCCCTGAAAAAAAAAGGGAGATTAATATTGGCCTTTGGGCTTGTGTTCCAGTCCTAAGCGTGCCATCTCTCTCTCTCAGATAGTGGGCCATAGAAAGCCTATTTATTATTTTTTTTTATTGGGTTTATAAATTTTCCCTGAAAAAAAAAAAAAAAAGTGGGAGATTAATATTGGCCTCTGGGCTTGTGTGCCAGTCCTGAGCGTGCCATCTCTCTCACAAATAGTGGGCCATAGAAAGCCTATTTATTTTTTTTTTCTGGTTTTATAAATTCTCCCTGAAAAAAAAAAAGGGAGATTAATATTGGCCTTTGGGCTTGTGTGCCAGTCCTAAGCGTGCCATCTCTCTCTCTCAGATAGTGGGCCATAGAAAGCCTATTTATAATTTTTTTTATTGGGTTTATAAATTTTCCCTGAAAAAAAAAAAAAAAAGTGGGAGATTAATATTGGCCTCTGGGCTTGTGTGCCACTCCTGACTTCTGTGTGCGTCATCTCTCACTCAGTGGGCCATAGATAGCCTATTTTTTGTTTTATTTGTTTTCTAAATTCTCCCTGAAAAAAAAAAAAAAATCAAATCAGTGGGAGATTAATATTGCCCTTTCTGCTTGTGTGCCAGTCTTGACTCCTGGGTGTGCCATCTCTCTCTCTCTCTCTCTCCAATTGTGGGCCATAGAAAGCCTATTATTTTTTTAGCTTGATTTGGGTTCCAAAATCTACCTGAAAAAATCACTAAATCAATCAGTGGGAGATAAATACTGGCCTCTGGGCTTGTGTGCCACTCCTGACTCCTGTGTGCGTCATCTCTCACTCAGTGGGCCATAGAAAGCCTATTTTTTGTTTTATTTGTTTTCTAAATTCTCCCTGAAAAAATCATTTTATTTTATTTGGTTTCTAAATTCTTCCTGAAAAAATCATTTTATTCTATTATTTTTTTTTTTCTAAAGTCTCCCTGAAAAAAAAAAAAAAAAATCAGTGGGAGATTAATATTGCCCTTTCTGCTTGTGTGCCAGTCTTGACTCCTGGGTGTGCCATCTCTCTCTCTCTCTCTCTCTCTCCAATTGTGGGCCATAGAAAGCCTATTATTTTTTTAGCTTGATTTGGGTTCCAAAATCTGCCTGAAAAAATCACTACATCAATCATTGGGAGAAAAATATTGGCCTCTGGGCTTGTGTGCCACTCCTGACTCCTGTGTGTGGCATCTCTCACTCAGTGGGGCATAGAAAGCCTTTTTTTTTTTTTTTTTTTTTTATTTGGTTTCTAAATTGTCATTGGAAAAATCATTTTATGTTATTTGGTTTCTAAATTCTTCCTGAAAAAATCATTTTATTTTATTTTGTTTCTAAAGTCTCCCTGAAAAAAAAAAAACAGTGGGAGATTAATATTAACATTTGTGCTTCAGTGACAGTCCTGCATGTGTGGCATCTCTCTCATTTGGTGCCACCAAAAACAGAGTGTGTAACATTGTGCCTGATTTTCGTTGTGGTTTCACCCACCTGTAAAGGGGTAGCTAAATCATACTGAAGTTATAGCTCACCGTGTAAGTTGTGTGACATCAACAAATACCGTTAGTTTGGTTACGTTTTTAAAACAATGAGGAAGTCTGGTGGAAGAGGTCGTGGCCGGGGGCGTTCATTGTCAGCTGGTAATGAGGGTAGTGGTAGTGGTGGAGCATCAGGTGGTCGTGGGAAAAAAAATATTGCACCTAAGTCTGGAGCTGTGGAGCCAGGTTCGTCGCCTGGCTACACAAGGCCTCGAACGCTCCCTTTTCTGGGAGTAGGAAAACCGCTTTCAAAGCCGGAGCAGCAAGAGCAAGTTTTGGCTTATCTTGCTGACTCAGCCTTTAGCTCTTTTGCCTCCTCTCATGAAACTGGTAAATGTAAAAGCAGCGCGTCGTTAGTGGATGTTCACGGTCAGGGACAAGTCGCTTCCTTGTCCTCTTCAGCAAAAACAACAACAGAGAAGAATGCAGCAGGCGACACAACGGGTTACTCCATGGAGCTCTTTACACATACCGTCCCTGGCTTAGAAAGTGAAGCAGTTAACATTCCATGTCCATTACAAGTTGAATCTGACATGGAGTTCACTGATGCACAGCCACAGCCAGACTACTATGCTGGTCCTTTGACTCAGACCACAACATTGCCCTCGCAGGGTAATGATCAAGAATCAGACCCTGATGAGACTATGTTGCCCCATCACGAACGCTATACCACCGACCGACACGGTGACACAGACGAAGTTGCACACGAGCTACAAGAAGAGGTAATAGATGACCCAGTTCTTGACCCCGATTGGCAGCCATTGGGGGAACAGGGTGCAGGCGGCAGCAGTTCTGAAGCGGAGGAGGAGGGACCGCAGCAGGCTTCAACATCGCAACAGGTTCCATCTGCCGGGCCCGTATCTTGCCCAAAACGCGTGGCAAAGCCAAAACCTGTTGGAGGACAGCATGGCCATCCGGTTAAAGCTCAGTCTGCAATGCCTGAAAAGGTATCCGATGCTAGAAAGAGTGCAGTCTGGCATTTTTTTTAAACAACATCTAATTGATCAGCGCAAAGTCATCTGTTAAAAATGTTCAACTACCTTAAGCAGAGGGCAGAATTTGAAAAGTCTCAATACAAGTTGCAAGCATAGACATTTAACCACCATGCATTTGCAAGCTTGGACTAACTACCAAACGTCCCTTAAGGTTGTAGCACCCTCGGCCAATTAAGCTAGTCATCAACGCAACATCCCTTCCGGCAGTGTAGGGCCACCATTTTACGCACCACCTGCAGTATCTGTGCAGGTTTCTTTGCCAGGCCAAAGCAGTCAGGGTCAGGGAATCACCAGTTTCGTAGTAGGAAACACTGCATCTAGGGCACCGGCGGCAACAATACCATCTCCCACCGTCTCTCAGTCTGCCATGTCCACCGGCACCCCCGCTAGTTCCACGATCTCCAGCTCTCCAGTTCAGCTCACCCTACATGAGACTATGGTTAGAAAAAGGAAGTACTTAGCCTCGCATCCGCATACACAGGGTTTGAACGCCCACATAGCTAGACTAATCTCGTTAGAGATGATGCCCTACCGGTTAGTTGAAAGCGAAGCTTTCAAAGCCCTGATGGACTACGCTGTACCACGCTACGAGTTACCCAGTCGACACTTTTTTTCCAGAAAAGCCATCCCAGCCCTCCACCAGCATGTTAAAGAGCGCATCGTCCATGCACTCAAGCAATCTGTGAGCACAAAGGTGCACCTGACAACAGATGCATGGACCAGTAGGCATGGCCAGGGACGTTACGTGTCCATCACGGCACACTGGGTGAATGTTGTGGATGCAGGGTCCACAGGGGACAGCAAGTTTGGGACAGTTCTGCCTAGCCCACGGTCTAGGAAACAGTTGGCTGTAGCCGTTCGCACCCCCTCCTCCTCCTCCTCGTCCTCCTGCAGAAGCGAGAGCTCGACCACAGACCGCAGTCGCACAACCACTCCATCCGCAGCTGCCACTGTTGCACACCAGGTCTCCCATTATGGGGCAGCTACTGGCAAACGTCAGCAGGCTGTATTGGCTATGAAGTGTTTGGGCGACAACAGACACACCGCGGAAGTTCTGTCCGAGTTCTTGCAGAAAGAAACGCAGTCGTGGCTGGGCACTGTAGATCTTGAGGCAGGCAAGGTAGTGAGTGATAACGGAAGGAATTTCATGGCTGCCATCTCCCTTTCCCAACTGAAACACATTCCTTGCCTGGCTCACACCTTAAACCTGGTGGTGCAGTGCTTCCTGAAAAGTTATCCGGGGTTATCCGACCTGCTCCTCAAAGTGCGTGGACTTTGCTCACATATCCGCCGTTCGCCCGTACACTCCAGCCGTATGCAGACCTATCAGCGTTCTTTGAACCTTCCCCAGCATCGCCTAATCATAGACGTTGCAACAAGGTGGAACTCAACACTGCACATGCTTCAGAGACTGTGCGAACAGAGGCGGGCTGTTATGTTTTTGTGGGAGGATACACATACACGGGCAGGCAGTAGGATGGCAGACATGGAGTTGTCAGGTGTGCAGTGGTCGAAGATTCAAGACATGTGTCAAGTCCTTCAGTGTTTTGAGGAATGCACACGGCTGGTTAGTGCAGACAACGCCATAATAAGCATGAGCATCCCCCTAATGCGTCTGCTGATGCAAAGTTTGACGCACATAAAGGATCAAGCGTCTGCAGCTGAGGAAGAGGAAAGCCTTGATGACAGTCAGCCATTGTCTGGCCAGGGCAGTGTACAGGACGAGGTAGCGGGCGAAGAGGAGGACGAGGAGGATGATGGGGATGATTATATTTTTAATGAGGAAGCTTTTCCGGGGCCACTGGAAATTGTTGGCGCGGCAAGGCCGGGTTCTGGTTTTTGGAGGGACCCAAGTGACGTGGATTTGCCTGAAACTGCCCCTCAACCAAGCACAACCGCAGATTTGAGAACTGGAACTTTGGCCCACTTGGCGGATTATGCCTTACGTATCCTCAAAAGGGACACACGCATTACTAAAATGATGAACGATGACGATTACTGGTTGGCCTGCCTCCTTGATCCTCGCTATAAAGGCAAATTGCAAAATATAATGCCACATGACAACTTGGAAATAATATTTGCAACCAAACAATCAACTCTTGTTGACCGTTTGCTTCTGGCATTCTCTGCACACAGCGCCCGTGATCGTTCTCACACGAGCTGCAGGGGCCAGCAGACCAGAGGTGTTAGAGGGGCAGAAATCAGAAGTGGCGTTGGCCAGAGGGGTTTTCTGACCAGGTTGTGGAGTGATTTTGCTATGACCGCAGACAGGACAGGTACTGCAGCATCAATTCAAAGTGACAGGAGACAACATTTGTCCAGTATGGTTACAAACTATTTTTCATCCCTTATCGATGTTCTCCCTCAACCGTCATTCCCATTTGATTACTGGGCATCCAAATTAGACACCTAGCCAGAATTGGCAGAATATGCATTGCAGGAGCTTGCTTGCCCGGCAGCTAGTGTCCTGTTGTGAGTTCTGTTTTTGGGCTCCCTCTGGTGGTTACTGATGGTACTGGGTGATTTGTGTTCTGCTGTCTCTGGTGTCCACCTGTTCTATTAGGATTTGGGAGTTTCCTATTTAACCGGGCTTTCTTGTCATTTCCCCGCCGGCTATCAAGGTTATCAGAGTGTTTTGTTACCTCAGCTTCTGGCTTCAGTAATCTTCAGGACAAGCTAAGTTTTGATTTTCTTGTTCCACGTTTTGCTTTATTTTTGTCTTGTCCAGCTTGCATATAATTGTCTCTTTGCTGCTGGTTGCTTTAGTGGGCTGTAATTGCTCCTCATGTTCCATGAGTTGGAACATGAGTTCAAGTAATTACAGGATGGTTTTTTGAAGGGTTTTTTGCTGACCGCGCAGTTTACTTTTGTATCCTCTGCTATCTAGTTTTAGCGGGCCTCATTTTGCTGAATCTGTTTTCATACTGTGTATGTGCCTTCCTCTCATTTCACCGTCATTATATGTGTGGGGCTGCTATTTCTGTGGGGTATTTCTCTGGAGGCAAGAGAGGTCTGTGTTTCTTCTAATAGGGGAAGTTAGATCTTCGGCTGGTGCGAGACGTCTAGGATCAACGTAGGCACGTTCCCCGGCTATTGTTATTTGTGTGTTCAGGTTTAGGGTCGCGGTCAGCTCAGGTTCCATCACCCTAGAGCTCGTTGGTGCTTGTCCTTTTGTGATTCCCTGCCATTGGAATCATGACAGTATAGCCGGCCCAAAATGTTTGGGCTGAAGTAGGAGGAAAAGTAGTCTGAGGAAGTTTTTTTTTTTTTTTTTTCTCTCCTCTGAGGTTGCTGCCTAGCCTTAATTGCAGCCAGGCTGATTTTTTTTTTTTCCTCCTCTTAATCCTTGAATGGCTCTGACCTTAGCTGTTTATCATGGACGTCCAGAGTTTAGCTTCCAGCTTGAATAATCTTGCTGCTAAGGTTCAAAATATACAAGATTTTGTTGCACATGCTCCTATGTCTGAACCTAGAATTCCTATTCCAGAGTTCTTTGTTGGAGATAGATCTAGTTTTCTGAATTTTAGGAACAATTGCAAGCTGTTCCTTTCTTTGAAATCTCGCTCTTCTGGAGACCCTGCTCAGCAGGTTAATATTATTATATCTTTCCTGCGGGGTGACCCTCAAAATTGGGCATTTGCATTGGCACCAGGGGATCCTGCGTTGCTTAATGTGGATGCGTTTTTTCTGGCATTGGGTTTGCTCTATGAGGAACCTAACCAGGAGATTCAGGCTGAAAAAGCTTTATTAGCTCTCTCTCAGGGGCAAGATGAAGCAAAAATATATTGTCAAAAATTTCGGAAATGGTCAGTGCTTACTCAGTGGAATGAGTGCGCCCTGGCTGCAAAGTTCAGAGATGGCCTTTCTGAGGCCATTAAAGATGTTATGGTGGGGTTCCCTGCGCCTACGGGTCTGAATGAGTCTATGACTATGGCTATTCAGATTGATCGGCGTTTACGGGAGCGCAAACCTGTGCACCATTTGGCGGTGTCTTCTGAACAGGCACTTGAGACAATGCAATGTGATAGAGTTCAGTCTAGAAGTGAACGGCAAAACTATAGGCGGAAAAATGGGTTGTGCTTTTATTGTGGTGATTCAGCTCATGTTATATCAGCATGCTCTAAACGCACAAAAAAGGTTGATAAGTCTGTTGCCATTAGTACGTTACAGTCTAAGTTCATTCTGTCTGTGACTCTGATTTGCTCATTATCATCCATTTCCGTCGATGCCTATGTAGATTCAGGCGCTGCCCTGAGTCTTATGGATTGGTCATTTGCCAAGCGATGTGGGTTTAGTCTTGAGCCTCTGGAAGTCCCTATTCCTTTGAAGGGAATTGACTCTACACCTTTGGCTATGAATAAACCTCAGTACTGGACACAAGTGACCATGCGTATGACTCCCGTTCATCAGGAGGTGATTCGCTTCCTGGTATTGTATAATTTACATGATGTTCTAGTACTTGGTCTGCCATGGTTACAAACTCATAATCCAGTCCTTGACTGGAAAACAATGTCTGTGTTAAGCTGGGGATGTCAGGGGGTTCATGATGATGCATCTCCGATTTCTATCGCTTCATCTACTCCTTCTGAGGTTCCTGTATTTTTGTCTGATTATCGGGCTGTTTTTGAGGAGCCTAAGCTCAGTTCGCTTCCTCCTCACAGGGATTGCGATTGTGCTATAGATTTAATTCCTGGTAGTAAATTTCCTAAAGGTCGTTTGTTCAATGTGTCAGTGCCAGAGCATACTGCTATGCGGGATTATGTTAAGGAGTCCTTGGAAAAGGGACATATCCGTCCATCTTCGTCCCCTTTGGGAGCAGGTTTTTTTTTCGTGGCCAAAAAAGATGGGTCCTTGAGGCCTTGTATAGATTATCGTCTTTTGAATAAGATTACCATAAAATATCAGTATCCTTTGCCTTTGTTGACTGATTTGTTTGCTCGCATTAAGGGGGCTAAATGGTTCACTAAGATTGATCTTCGGGGTGCGTATAATCTTATACGAATAAAGCAAGGTGATGAGTGGAAAACCGCATTTAATACGCCTGAGGGCCATTTTGAGTATTTGGTAATGCCTTTCGGACTTTCTAATGCTCCTTCAGTCTTCCAGTCCTTTATGCACGATATATTCCGTGAATATCTGGATAAATTTATGATTGTGTATTTGAATGATATTTTGGTTTTTTCTGATGACTGGGAGTCTCATGTTCAGCAGGTCAGGAAGGTGTTTCAGGTCCTGCGGGCTAATTCCTTGTTTGTAAAGGGCTCAAAGTGTCTCTTTGGAGTCCAGAAGATTTCTTTCTTGGGGTATATTTTTTCCCCTTCTACTATTGAGATGGATCCCGTCAAGGTTCGGACTATTTGTGACTGGACGCAGCCTGCATCTCTTAAGAGTGCAGAAGTTCTTAGGCTTTGCTAATTTCTATCGTCGTTTTATAACTAATTTTTCTAGTGTTGTTAAGCCTTTGACGGATTTGACTAAGAAGGGTGCTGATGTTGCTGATTGGTCTCCTGCGGCTGTGGAGGCCTTTCAGGAACTTAAACGCCGGTTTTCTTCTGCTCCTATGTTGCGTCAGCCTGATGTTTCGCTTCCTTTCCAAGTTGAGGTTGATGCTTCCGAGATTGGAGCGGCGGCGGTTTTGTCACAGAGAAGCTCCGATTGCTCGGTGATGAAGCCATGTGCGTTCTTTTCCAGAAAATTTTCGCCCGCTGAGCGGAATTATGATGTGGGTAATCGGGAACTTTTGGCCATGAAGTGGGCATTTGAGGAGTGGCGTCATTGGCTGGAGGGTGCTAGACATCGTGTGGTGGTCTTGACTGATCACAAAAATCTGATTTACCTTGAGTCTGCCAGGCGTCTGAATCCTAGACAGGCTCGTTGGTCACTGTTTTTCTCTCGTTTCAATTTTGTGGTTTCATACCTGCCAGGTTCAAAGAATGTGAAGGCGGATGCTCTTTCTAGGAGTTTTGTGCCTGACTCCCCTGGAAATTCTGAGCCCACTGGTATCCTTAGGGATGGGGTGATTTTGTCGGCCGTCTTCCCAGACTTGCGACGTGCTTTGCAGGAGTTTCAGGCGGGTAAACCTGATCGTTGTCCGCCTGAGAGACTGTTTGTTCCGGATAGTTGGACCAGTAGAGTCATCTCCGAGGTCCATTCTTCTGCGTTGGCAGGTCATCCTGTAATATTTGGTACTAGAGACTTGGTGGCCAGGTCTTTTTGGTGGCCTTCCTTGTCGAGGGATGTGCGTTCTTTTGTGCAGTCTTGTGAGGTTTGTGCTCGGGCTAAGCCTTGCTGTTCTCGAGCCAGTGGATTGTTGTCACCTTTGCCTATCCCGAAGAGGCCTTGGACGCACATTTCCATGGACTTTATTTCGGATCTCCCTGTCTCTCAAAAAATGTCTGTCATCTGGGTTGTGTGTGACCGCTTTTCTAAAATGGTTCATCTTGTACCCTTGCCTAAGTTGCCTTCCTCCTCTGAGTTGGTCCCTCTGTTTTTCCAGAATGTGGTTCGTTTGCATGGGATTCCGGAGAACATCGTTTCTGACAGGGGATCCCAGTTTGTGTCTAGATTTTGGCGGACGTTCTGTGCTAAGATGGGCATTGATTTGTCCTTTTCGTCTGCATTCCATCCTCAGACGAATGGCCAGACGGAGCGAACTAATCAGACCTTGGAAACTTATTTGAGGTGTTTTGTTTCTGCTGATCAGGATGACTGGGTTACCTTTTTGCCGCTGGCCGAGTTTGCCCTTAATAATCGGGCTAGTTCTGCTACCTTGGTTTCTCCTTTCTTTTGTAATTCGGGGTTTCATCCTCGTTTTTCCTCTGGTCAGGTGGAGCCTTCTGATTATCCTGGAGTGGACATGGTGGTGGATGGGTTGCATCGGATTTGGAGTCATGTGGTGGACAATTTGAAGTTGTCCCAGGAGAAGGCTCAGCAGTTTGCTAATCACCGTTGCCGCGTGGGTCCTCGACTTCGTGTTGGGGACTTGGTGTGGTTGTCTTCTCGTTTTGTTCCTATGAAGGTCTCTTCTCCTAAGTTCAAGCCTCGGTTCATCGGTCCTTATAGGATCTTGGAAATTCTTAACCCTGTGTCGTTTCGTTTGGATCTCCCGGCATCGTTTGCTATTCATAATGTGTTCCATCGGTCGTTGTTGCGGAGGTATGAGGTACCTGTTGTTCCTTCGCTTGAGCATCCTGCTCCGGTGCTGGTGGAGGGAGAATTGGAGTATGTTGTGGAGAAGATCTTGGATTCTCGTGTTTCCAGACGGAAACTCCAATATTTGGTCAAGTGGAAGGGTTATGGTCAGGAGGATAATTCTTGGGTGGTTGCCTCTGATGTTCATGCTGATGATTTGGTCCGCGCTTTTCATAGGGCTCATCCTGATCGCCCTGGTGGTTCTCGTGAGGGTTCGGTGACCCCTCCTCAAGGGGGGGGTACTGTCGTGAGTTCTGTTTTTGGGCTCCCTCTGGTGGTTACTGATGGTACTGGGTGATTTGTGTTCTGCTGTCTCTGGTGTCCACCTGTTCTATTAGGATTTGGGAGTTTCCTATTTAACCGGGCTTTCTTGTCATTTCCCCGCCGGCTATCAAGGTTATCAGAGTGTTTTGTTACCTCAGCTTCTGGCTTCAGTAATCTTCAGGACAAGCTAAGTTTTGATTTTCTTGTTCCACGTTTTGCTTTATTTTTGTCTTGTCCAGCTTGCATATAATTGTCTCTTTGCTGCTGGTTGCTTTAGTGGGCTGTAATTGCTCCTCATGTTCCATGAGTTGGAACATGAGTTCAAGTAATTACAGGATGGATTTTTGAAGGGTTTTTTGCTGACCGCGCAGTTTACTTTTGTATCCTCTGCTATCTAGTTTTAGCGGGCCTCATTTTGCTGAATCTGTTTTCATACTGTGTATGTGCCTTCCTCTCATTTCACCGTCATTATATGTGTGGGGCTGCTATTTCTGTGGGGTATTTCTCTGGAGGCAAGAGAGGTCTGTGTTTCTTCTAATAGGGGAAGTTAGATCTTCGGCTGGTGCGAGACGTCTAGGATCAACGTAGGCACGTTCCCCGGCTATTGTTATTTGTGTGTTCAGGTTTAGGGTCGCGGTCAGCTCAGGTTCCATCACCCTAGAGCTCGTTGGTGCTTGTCCTTTTGTGATTCCCTGCCATTGGAATCATGACAGTGTCCTATCAGAAAGAGTATTCAGTGCTGCAGGTTCAATACTAACAGAAAAAAGGACTCGTCTGGCTACCCAAAATGTAGATGATCTAACCTTCATTAAAATGAACCACAACTGGATTTCGAAATCTTTTGCCCCACCTTGCCCGGCTGACACCTAGCTTTCCTATGAAAAGGTCTTGCTTGTGGACTATTCTGAATGACTTTTCCAATCTCGTAATTTTCTGCACCTGATTGTCCAGCATACGACATGTTTACACCTCACTAAATGGCCAAACTCCCCACACGGGGCCGTGGTATCGCCACTTGGCGCCAGCACCCGTGAGAGTGCTGTTTGTCTGAAGAGGTGGGTGTGCCCGCTTTTGGTCGACGGCACTGCCACTGGGTCCCTCATAGTACAATAAAGTGTCTCTGGCGGTGGTGGTGCGCACCCAACGTCAGACACACCGTTGTAATATGAGGGGCCCTGGGCCTGTACCGCCGGCCACAAAACAGTTCCCCCCCCAGCTCAAACAGTGCTCTACCACTTGCAAAATTATCTCTCACAGCTCCACCAATGTTTAGTCTATGCGCTGACATCCTTCAATGCCTGGCACTGACAATACCATTGTATTGACATTTTTGTTATGTTAGGCCTTCGAAGCCTGTCTGCGGTCCCCCCTTCCACTAGGCCTCCACTGACCATTGTACTGCTGCCCGTGTACCCCTGGAACCAATTTTAAATTGCCAACAGCCCTATTTTTTTATGTTAGGCCTTCGAAGCCTGTCTGCGGTCCGTTCTTTCTACTACTACTACACTGACCAGGCCACTGCTGCCCGTGTTCTCCTGGAACCAATTTAAAATTGCCTACAGCCATCTGTTATTATGTTAGGCCTTCGATGCCTGTTTGCGGTCACTCCTTCCACTAGGCCTCCACTGACCACACCACTGCTGCCCGTGTACCCCTGGAACCAATTTAAAATTGCCTACAGCCAGCCAAATTTTTTTATTTTAGGCCTTCGATGCCTGTCTACGGTCCGTTCCTTCTACTACTACTACACTGACCAGGCCACTGCTGCCCGTGTTCCCCTGGAACCAATTTAAAATTGCCTACAGCCATGTGTTATTATGTTAGGCCTTCGATGCCTGTCTGCGGTCACTCCTTCCACTAGGCCTCCACTGACCACACCACTGCTGCCCGTGTACCCCTGGAACCAATTTAAAATTGCCTACAGCCAGCCCAATTTTATTATGTTAGGCCTTCGAAGCCTGTCTGCGGTCCGTTCTTTCTACTACTACTACACTGACCAGGCCACTGCTGCCCATGTTCCCCTGGAACCAATTTAAAATTACCTACAGCCATGTGTTATTGTGTTAGGCGTTCGATGCCTGTCTGCGGTCACTCCTTCCACTAGGCCTCCACTGACCACACCACTGCTGCCCGTGTACCCCTGGAACCAATTTAAAATTGCCTACAGCCAGCCCAATTTTTTTATGTTAGGCCTTCGAAGCCTGTCTGCGGTCCGTTCTTTCTACTACTACTACACTGACCAGGCCACTGCTGCCCTTGTTCCCCTGGAACCAATTTAAAATTGCCTACAGCCATCTGTTATTATGTTAGGCCTTCGATGCCTGTTTGCGGTCACTCCTTCCACTAGGCCTCCACTGACCACACCACTGCTGCCCGTGTACCCATGGAACCAATTTAAAATTGTCTACAGCCATCTGGTATTATGTTAGGCCTTCGATGCCTGTCTGCGGTCACTCCTTCCACTAGGCCTCCACTGACCACACCACTGCTGCCCGTGTACCCCTGGAACCAATTTAAAATTGCCTACAGCCATCTGGTATTATGTTAGGCCTTCGATGCCTGTCTGCGGTCACTCCTTCCACTAGGCCTCCACTGACCACACCACTGCTGCCCGTGTACCCCTGGAACCAATTTAAAATTGCCTACAGCCATCTGTTATTATGTTAGGCCTTCGATGCCTGTCTGCGGTCACTCCTTCCACTAGGCCTCCACTGACCACACCACTGCTGCCCGTGTACCCCTGGAACCAATTTAAAATTGCCTACAGCCATCTGTTATTATGTTAGGCCTTCGAAGCCTGTCTGCGGTCCTTCCTTCCAATAGTTCTCCACTGACCAGACCAATGCTGGCCGTGTACCCCTGGAACCCAGCTGAAAGTGCATGTAGCCTCCTTATTTTCTTTGTTTTATATTTAGAAAGCCCAGATGAACTACGCTGTGCAACGGTTCAAGCTACCCAATCGACATTTCTTTTGCGAGAAAAGCCATCCCAGCCCTCCAGCGGCATGAAAAAGTCTGCATTGTCATAGCACTCAGGCAATCAAACAGTAGAAAGGTGCACCTGACAAGAGACGCATGGACCAGTAGGCATGTCCACAAAAAGTTACGTGTCCATTACGGCGCACTGGGTTAATGTGTTGGATGCATGGTCCACAGGGGACAGCCTACAAAGTCTGTCTGCAGTCCCTAATTCCAATTTTCCTCCGCTGACCACACCACTGCTGCCCGTGTACCCCTGGAACCAATTTTACAGTGTCTACAGCCTAATTTTGTTATGTTAGGCCTACTACGCCTGTCTGCGGTCCCTCCTTCCAATACTCGTCCACTGACCACACCACTGCTGCCCGTGGACCCCTGGAACCTATTTTTAATTGCATAGAGCATCCTTTTTTAATAGTAGGCGTACAAAGTCTGTCTGCGGTCCACTATTGAAATTGTCCTCCACTGCCCAGAGCACTGCTGCTTGTGTACCCCTGTAACTTTTTTAAGCTGCAGTGAGCCACATTTTTGGTTTAAGTCCTACTACCTGTGTCTGTCTGCGCCACTCAATTCAGCTGTGTTCCTTTGAAAAAAGCTGAGCGTCAATAGTCTTGTTTTCAGCCTCTAGGAATTTTAAAACTGCATTGGGGGTACAACTTTGGTAGGGCCTACTAACGGTGTCTGCCTCCCCAAGGTGTGCCCCAGGTTTCCTCGCCATTGCTTCGATCTTAATGCTCTCGTTTAGTAGTTGTTGGAAACTACACTGCATTAGGCCTACAAATTGGGTATGGGGTGTAGAGAGATGGTGTGTTCCACTCCAAGGTGTTCCCCAGGTTTCCTCTCCATTGCTTCGATCTTCATGCTCTCGTTTAGTAGTTGTTGGAAACTACACTGCATTAGGCCTACAAATTGGGTATGGGGTGTAGAGAGATGGTGTATTCCACTCCAAGGTGTTTCCCAGGTTTCCTCGCCAATGCTTCGATCTTCATGCTCTCGTTTAGTAGTTGTTGGAAACTACACTGCATTAGGCCTACAAATTGGGTATGGGGTGTAGAGAGATGGTGTGTTCCACTCCAAGGTGTTCCCCAGGTTTCCTCGCCAATGCTTCGATCTTCATGCTCTCGTTTAGTAGTTGTTGGAAACTACACTGCATTAGGCCTACAAATTGGGTATGGGGTGTAGAGAGATGGTGTGTTCCACTCCAAGGTGTTCCCCAGGTTTCCTCACCAATGCTTCGATCTTCATGCTCTCGTTTAGTAGTTGTTGGAAACTACACTGCATTAGGCCTACAAATTGGGTATGGGGTGTAGAGAGATGGTGTGTTCCACTCCAAGGTGTTCTCCAGGTTGCCTTTCCTGAGCTTCGATCTTCCGGCTCTCGTTTAGTAGTTGTTGGAAACTACACTGCATTAGGCCTACAAATTGGGTATGGGGTGTAGAGAGATGGTGTGTTACACTCCAAGGTGTTCCCCAGGTTTCCTCTCCATTGCTTCGATCTTCATGCTCTCGTTTAGTAGTTGTTGGAAACTACGCTGCATTAGGCCTACAAATTGGGTATGGGGTGTAGAGAGATGGTGTGTTCCACTCCAAGGTGTTCTCCAGGTTGCCTTTCCTGAGCTTCGATCTTCTGGCTCTCGTTTAGTAGTTGTTGGAAACTACGCTGCATTAGGCCTACAAATTGGGTATGGGGTGTAGAGAGATGGTGTGTTCCACTCCAAGGTGTTCCCCAGGTTTCCTGTCCATTGCTTCGATCTTCATGCTCTCGTTTAGTAGTTGTTGGAAACTACACTGCATTAGGCCTACAAATTGGGTATGGGGTGTAGAGAGACGGTGTGTTACACTCCAAGGTGTTCCCCAGGTTTCGTCCACATTGCTTCGATCTTCCGACTCTCGTTTAGTAGTTGTTGAAAACTACACTGCATTAGGCCTACAAATTGGGTATGGGGTGTAGAGAGATGATGTGTTACACGCCAAGGTGTTCTCCAGGTTGCCTTTCCTGAACTTCTATCTTCAGGCTCTCATTAAATTGTGGTTAAATGGAACAACTGCATTTGGCGTACTAGTTGGTTTGGGGCCTACTATCGGTGTCTGCCACTCCTTGCTGTTCTCCTGGTTTCCTGTCCTGAAATTCCATTTTCAGGCTCTCGTTAAGTAGTTGTTAATGTTAGACTGCATTTGGCCTACTAGTTGGGTTGGGGCCTACTATCGGTGTCTGCCACTCCTTGCTGTTCTCCTCCACTGAACAAAGCTGTGCCGCCTGTTTACTACGGTTGCCAATTTTGAACTGCATTTCGACTACTTACTGATTTGGGCCTACTCTCTGTGTCAGCCTCTCATTCCAGTTGTCCTCCACTGCAATGCCCCCTGGTTAGTCCTGTGTTACCAATTTTGAACTGCATTTAGCCAACTTTATTTTTTGGGCCTATATCTGTGTTTCCTCCTCATCCTGCCCATTGCCCAGCCAGTGATAGATGAGTCTGCTGGTACATTGACCCATAACGCAAAATTCCCCGTGCACGCTACACAGCTAGATTGTGACCCTGCTGAAAGTCAGGTTCCTCTTCCCGCATACCATACCACCTTACACGGGGACAAAGAGGAAGGTGCAGATGAAAGTGCAGGTTCCTTCATCAGGTGGGGGGAGGAATACTAGTTGGCGACGTCACTGGCACAGGGCCTCTCATTGTACGCAAAAGTGTTGCTGCCGGTGGGAGGCGCCCCCGCCGTGCAAACACACCGCTGTACTTTGAGGGGCCCTGTGCCAGTGCCAATGCCAACGAGTGGGCCCCCCCTGCTTGCTCAGGATCACAGCACTTGCAAAGTTGAAATACTTACCTCTCCCTGCTCCACTGCCGTGACGTGGTCCAGATTTACTGGGCCCACTAATTACTTGAACCAGCCCTACCCCCCACAACTTTAGCCAAATGACCCCCAATTTCAAATGCCTTCCAATTATTATAAGCTAAATTACGATTGACAAGCTTCTGTAACAAGAATGGATGTTTTTGCCATTAAAATGGGCAGTGTAGGTGTTTTCCTGGCCTCCACTCACTGCCGACTATGCTCCCCCATTGACTTGCATTGGGTTTCGTGTTTCGGGCGATACCCGACTTTTCGCCATAATCGGCCGATTCCACTCGACTCGACTTCTAAGATAGTCGGGTTTCGCGAAACACGACTCGACTCTAAAAAGGTCAAGGTCGCTCAACCCTAATAAAGACTTCTCCTTGAGTCGCAGCTTCATCTATTTGCTTTACGAGGATATTCTCCATTGCTTCCATTATTTTTGGAGATTTATAACAAACCCCTATCAGTAATTTATTATTTTTCCCCCTCCCCTTATCTCCACCCACAGGGATTCTACATTTTCATTAAATTCACCTATATTATCACGCAGGATGGGTTTTAAGGACGATTTTACATACAGACACACCCCTCCCCCTCGCTTATCTGTACGGTCATTTCTGAACAGACTATAGCCCTGCAAGTTAACAGCCCAGTCATGGCTCTCATCCAGCCACGTTTCAGATATCCCCACCATGTCATAATTATGCTCCAACAACATTAGTTCTAATTCGTCCATTTTGTTGGCGAGGCTTCTGGCATTAGTATACATGCACTTGATGCTCCTCTCTGTACCTCTATTCTTTCTTAAATTATTAACTATTCTAACCCCACCCCCCATGCCACCGCCACCCCCAACTTCCTTATTTGTGCCCAGGTCTCTGTCTGCACTATCTTCCCCTCCTATAAATTGAATACCCTTCCCCCCAATTCCTAGTTTAAACACTCCTCTAACCTTCTAGCCATTTTCTCCCCCAGCACAGCTGCACCCTCCCCATTGATATTCTGCCACAGTGTCTCCATTCTGCCCCCGTGTCTCCATTCTGCCCCATTATCTCCATTCTGACCCCATGTCTGCATTCTGCCCCAGTGTCTCCATTCTGCCCCTATGTCTGCATTCTGACCGTGTCTCCATTCTGCCCCAGTGTCTCCATTCTGCCCCGTGTTAGCATTCTGTCCCAATGTCTCCATTCTGACCCCATGTCTGCATTCTGCCCGTGTCTGCATTCTGCCCCACTTTCTCCATTCTGCCCCATGTCTGCATTCTGCCCGTGTCTCCATTCTGCCCCAGTGTCTCCATTCTGTCCCGTGTCAGCATTCTGCCCCAATGTCTCCATTCTGCCCCTCGTGTCTCTATTTTGCCCCAGTGTCTCCATTCTGCCCCAGTGTCTTTATTCTGCCCCCTTGTCTGCATTCTACCCCCGTGTCTTCATTCTGCCCCGTGCCTCCATTCTGCCCCTATGTCTCCATTCTGCCCTCGTGTCTGCATTCTGCCCCAGTGTATGCATTCTGCCCCAGTTTCTGCATTCTGCCCTCAGTGTCTCTATTCTGCCCCAGTGTCTCCATTCTGCCCCAGTGTCTCCATTCTGCCCCGTGTCTCCAATTTGCCCCAGTGTCTCCATTATGCCCCCATGCCTCCATTCTGCCCCGTGTCTCCATTCTGCCCCAGTGTCTGCATTCTCCCCCAGTGTCTCCATTCTTCCCCCAGTGTCTCCATTCTGCCCCATTGTCTGCATTCTGCCCCAGTGTCTGCATTCTGCCCCATTGTCTTTATTCTGCCCCCGTGTCTCCATTCTGCCCCCTTGTCTCCATTCTGCCCCAGTGTCTGCATTCTGCCCCAGTGTCTGCATTCTGCCCCAGTGTCTCCATTCTGCCCCAGTGTCTGCATAATAATAAAAAATAAAATGTCCTTCTTACTTGGCCATGCTCCTGCGGCAAACATCCCTCCCGGTGTTTCAGCGCGCACTCGCCGGCGAATGACAATGACGTCATACGCCGGCGATGCGTGCTGACATCAGCTGCCAGCCTCCGATTAGCTGGCGGCTTTAACCATTGCCTTGTGGGTCCGCACGGGCCCGGAAGGCAAACTGAACCTGCGTCTCGGACACAGGTTCATGATAGAAGCCTCCTGCCGCTGAGGCCCGGGCCCGTTGAGCAGAAGAGACGGGGTCAGATGCGGGCCCCCTCTGCCCACCAGGCCCCATACACCAGTCAAGGCAGTAATGCCCTGATGGCAGCCCTGATCGCAGTTCTAGACTTCCAATCCCGGGAACATCAAGGCATCAATGCGAAAACATTAGCAGCAGCAGTGTAAGTGACAAAAACAATTTCTGTGAGTGATTTCACATATTTTTTTACAACAGCCTGTGCCCAGCTGAACAGAGTATAAGTCTGACACGCTATGAACATCTTGAGAGGATGGTGCAGGAGTATCTCAAGCTCAATATCAATGCCATCGGGGGAATTTGTACCCTTTTGCATTTTGGGCTTCAAATATGGAAGAGTGGTCAAAGCTCGCCTGTCATGCCCAGCAGCCAGCGTTCTCTCAGGACGTTGCCTCATCGCTGCTGGTGGTGTCCTGATGGATAAGCACATCCGGATGTCCCTTGAAAGTGCAGACTGCCTAACTTTCATCAAAATGAACAAGTCATTGATCTCCAATGACTTTTGCCTCCCCTGTTGCAGATTCTACTGATGTTACTCCAAGTTGGGTCTCTATCTGGTGAGTTGCATGTATAGAAGATGTGTCAGAGTCCTATTATACTGTTTCTACTCTTAAGAAATTGATGCCACTTTAATGGTGTGTGACAATATTTTTTTGGAATGTGGAGACTCCAGAAAAGATATCCCTATATATGGATATGAGTCTGTTATATACCTTGGACGACACTTTTTGTTGAGCAGAAGTGTGTTGGAACAATTATTTTTTGAGGTTAGGATCTCACTATGAGGGCATTTATGCAGCATATCTAGTACAAATATTCCATATGGAAATGTTAGGTAGGTACACGTCTCAAAAAACAGAATCTGCAACAATGACATTGCTTTTGTGTGGCGTATCTAATATATAATTGCCTAGAATACTACTTCCTGCAATCTGTGCCAACTTCCGTGGCTTTGTCCGGAGCTAATGTCCGGAGATTAATTGCCTAGAATACTACTTCCTGCAATTTCTGCCAACTTCCGTGGCTTTGTCCGGAGCTAATGTCCGGAGCTAATGTCCGGAGCTAATGTGCGGAGATAATGTCCGGAGCTAATGTCCGGAGCTAATGTCCGGAGCTAATGTCCGGAGATAAGTGACGTCAACAGTGTCCAGTGTCTGATTGGTTGCCGCCTGCTGCGAGCGACCAATCAGAAACATGCCGTACTGTGACACACTCCGCCCGCCATTTTGGTGTGATTTTTGAATTTTTACCTCACAGCAAGTTTCTACTGCGTGGAGGCGGGCCCAGTGACGTTTCGTCAAAAAAATGATAATACCATTTACCAAAACTATATATATTTAGTTGTGAAGTGGTTCAGTGACATTTTCACACCAATTTTGAACTTTTGTTTGGTGTTTTCTCCATATACTGCCTATTATTTTTGTTCTTTCTTACTATTATTTATTAATTGTATTATTCTTACATTTGAATAAATAAAGTATATATGGATTCTAGACTCCCGATTCTTTAGAATCGGGCTGCCATTTAGTAAAGATATAAACTTTGATTAGTAAAACAGACGTGCAAAAAAAACGTGACACGCACACTTTGTGAGGTGCAGTTTAGCACTTGCAGCTAAATTTCTGGACTTTTACTTTTTTTTTTCTTTTCTTTAAAGTAATTATTCACCCCATCTCAAAAATTATTGCACAAGAAATGCAAAACTCTGATGACAAGCAGCAGCATTTCTCTGACTTTGTGCTATTAGAACATGGACATCACCCTTAGTTTTGATCATACTATTTTATTTCTAGGGCAGAAGCTCAGAAACTGTACAACCATATATACCAATTAGAAGCTGAAAAGTTTGACCTCCAGGAAAAATTTAAGAAGCAGAAATATGAGGTAAGTATATGCTATTCTACAGCAAGTCCAGCTAGTATGCTACTATAACTAATTATATTATCATATTTTTCTGTTTTGTAGATTAATGTCTTGAGGAACAGAGTGACAGACCACCAGAAGCTGTGAGAATTTAAGCTCTTAACTATACAGTATATCTTCCTTAGACAGGAGTCACACTAAATGTATGAAAAATCGGTCCGAGTCTCCCTGCTGAGAGTCGTAGGAGTGTAATGCGAGTGTCATGCGAATGTCATGCAAGTACAATCCAATTTTTCACACCTAGCATTGGATATGCATACAAATGCAGTTGAATTCCTATCCGATTGCAATGCGATTTTAACATGAGCTTTTACATACAGCAATTCTCTGTCATCTACACATCATTTTCTATTCGTGAAAATACACATACACATATACAGTACAGACCAAAAATTTGGACACACCTTCTCATTTAAAGATTTTTCTGTATTTTCATGACTATGAAAACTGTACATTCACACTGAATTCACATCAAAACTATGAATTAACACATGTGGAATTATATACTTAACAAAAAGGTGTGAAACAACTGAAAATATGTCTTATATTCTAGGTTCTTCAAAGTAGCCACCTTTTGCTTTGATTACTTCTTTGCACACTCTTGGCATTCTCTTGATGAGCTTCAAAAAGTAGTCACCAGGAATTGTCTTCCAACAATCTTGAAGGAGTTCCCAGAGATGCTTAGCACTTGTTGGCCCTTTTGCCTTCACTCTGCGGTCCAGCTCACCCCAAACCATCTCGATTGGGTTCAGGTCTGGTGACTGTGGAGGCCAGGTCATCTGGCGTAACCACCCCATCACTCTCCTTCTTGGTCAAATAGCCCTTACACAGCCTGGAGATGTGTTTGGGGTGATTGTCCTGTTGATAAATAAATGATGGTCCAACTAAATGCAAACCGGATGGAATAGCATGCCGCTGCTAGATGCTGTGGTAGCCATGCTGGTTCAGTATGCCTTCAATTTTGAATACATCCCCAACAGTGTCACCAGCAAAGCACCCCCACACCATCACACCTCCTCCTCCATGCTTCACGGTGGGAACCAGGCATGTAGAGTCCATCCGTTCACCTTTTCTGCGTCGCACAAAGACACGGTGGTTGGAACCAAAGATCTCAAATTTGGACTCATCAGACCAAAGCACAGATTTCCACTGGTCTAATGTCCATTCCTTGTGTTCTTTAGCCCAATCAAGTCTCTTTTGCTTGTTGCCTGTCCTTAGCAGTGGTTTCCTAGCAGCTATTTTACCATGAAGGCCTGCTGCTAGGGTTGAGCGAAACGGATCGGACAAACTCAAAAATCACCGACTTTCGGCAAAGTCGGGTTTCATGAAACCCGACCCGATCCTAGTGTGGGATCGGCCATGAGGTCGGCGATCTTCGCGCCAAAGTTGCAATTCGTATGACGCTTTCAGCGCCATTTTTCAGTCAATGAAGGAGGACGCAGAGTGTGGGCAGTGTGATGACATAGCTCTCAGTCCCCACCATCTTAGAGAAGGGCATGACAGTGATTGGCTTGCTTTCTGCGGCGCCACAGGGGCTATAAATGGGCATGCACGCCGACCGCCATCTTACTTCTGCCGATCGTAGCATAGGGAGAGGTTGCCACAGCTTCATAAGAAGAAGGGCTATAGTTAGGGAGGGAAGATTAAGCCCCAAAACTGCTTGTGCTGTAGCGATTTCCACTGTCCAACACCACCATTTGTTTGCAGGGACAGTGGAGGCTATATTTTTGTGCATCAGCTCTGTAGCTTATTAGGCTGCCTTATAAGGCTCCCTGATCACTGCATTACTGTTTGTACGCTGCTGTGAAAACCAACTGCTTTTTTTAAAGCAAGAATCCTGTTGCTCCTTTCTGCACAGTTATCTTGTTTATTTGTCCACACTTTTGTGTGCAGCAGTCCTTTTTATTGCAGCCATACATGTCCTGAGATCATTGTAGGGAGATTGAAATTGTACTACAGTCCTTGTATTTTTTCATATATCTTCTAGCCACTTTCTGCCACTTACATTGTGTTGTTTTATGCACAGGGCCTGAGGTTTCGTTTAGTCTCCCCCCCAAAAACGTGAGATTCAAATTATCACAAAGTGGATATACTTCTGTCCTGTTAGTTTGTCGTATATCAGCCAGCCACTTTCTGCCGCTTAGATTGCGTTGTTATATACACTGGGTAGGGTTGAGCGAAACGGATTGGTCATTTTCATAAGTCGCCGACTTTTGGCAAAGTCACGTTTCATGAAACCCGACCTGATCCCTGTGTGGGGTCGGCCATGCAGTACGCGACCTTCGCGCCAAAGTCGCGTCTCTATGACGCGTTCAGCACCATTTCTCAGCCAATGAAGGTGGACGCAGAGTGTGGGCAGCGTGATGACATAGGTCTCAGTCCCCACAATCTTGGAGAAGGGCAGTACAGTGATTGGCTTGCTTTCCTCGGCGTCACAGGGGCTATAAAGGGGCGTTCCCGCCGACCGCCATCTTACTGCTGCTGATCTGAGCATAAGGAGAGGTTGCTGCTGCTTCGTCAGAAGCAGGGATAGCGTTAGGCAGGGTACATTAACCCCCAAACCGCTTGTGCTGTAGCGATTTCCACTGTCCAACACCACCTTTTGTTTGCAGGGACAGTGGAGGCTACATTTTTTTCCTCAGCGCTGTAGCTCATTGGGATGCCCTAGAAGGCTCCCTGATAGCTGCATTGCTGTTTGTATGCCGCTGTGCAAACCAACTGCTTTTTTCAAAGCACAAATCCTGTTGCTCCTTCCTTTCTGCACAGCTATCTTGTTTGTTTGTCCACACTTTTGACTTTTTTGTGCAGCAGTCCACTCCTTGTTATTGCTGCCTGCCATACTTTGCTGAGATTACTGCAGGGAGATAGTAATTGTAGTACAGTCCCTTTTTTTTTTCGTTATATCTCTTCAAGACACTTTCTGCCACAGAAAATATACTCTAATACAGTGGCCCAGATTTATTCGCTAGTCTCCCTGAAGGAAAAAAAAAATAGTGGGAGATTAAGATTGGCATTTCTGCCTCAGTGCCTGTCCAGTGTGTGCCATCTGTCTCTCATATTGTGCCACATAAAACCTAGTGTGTAACACTGGCCAGATTTTTTGACAATTCTCCCATAAATAAATAAAAAATTGTGGGAGATTAAGATTGGCATTTCTGCCTCAGTGCCAGTCCAGTGTGTGCCATCTCTCTCATTTTGTGCCACATAAAACCTAGTGTGTAACACGGTGCCAGATTTTTTGACAATTCTCCCATAAATAAATAAAAAATAGTGGGAGATTAAGATTGGCATTTCTGCCCCAGTGCCAGTCCAGTGTGTGCCATCTCTCTCACTTTGTGCTACATAAAACCTAGTGTGTAACACGGTACCAGATTTTTTGACAATTCTCCCATAAATAAATAAAAAAAATAGTGGGAAATTAAGATTGGCCTCAGTGCCAGTCCAGTGTGTGCCATCTCTCTCATTTTGTGCCACAGAACATTTTATTGTATAAGAGTGGGCCACATTTCTTCAATATTCTCCCTGAAAAAATAAAAAGGGGGAGATTTTTATTGGTAGTGTGTGCATCTGCATCAGTCCTGTTAGTGGCATATCTGTCTGCCACTGAAGCTGTGTACTGTTATACATTGGGCCTGATCTTCCCTGCAGTCTCACCCACCTATAAAGGGATATATAAATCCAACAGAAGTTAGAGTTCACCTTGTAACTGGTTTTACAGTAAGCAATACCGTTAGTTTGGTTACGTTTTTCAAACAATGAGGAAGTCTGGTGGAAGAGGTCGTGGCCGTGGGCGGTCATTGCCACCTGGTAATGATGGTAGTGGTGGTGGAGCATCAGGTGGTCATGGGAAAAGCAATATAGCACCTAAGTCTCGAGTTGTTGAGCCAGCTTCGTCGTCTGGCTACACAAGACCTCGAACGCTCCCTTTTCTGGGAGTAGGAAAACCGCTTTTAAAGCCGGAGCAGCAAGAACAAGTTTTGGCTTTCCTTGCTGCCTCTGCCTCTAGCTCTTTCGCCTCCTCTTCTGAAACTGCTAAATGTAAAAGCAGCGCGTCGTTAGTGGATGTTCACGGTCAGGGACAAGTCGCTTCCTTGTCTTCTTCACCAAGAACAACAGAGAAGGATGCGTCAGGCGACACAACGGGTTACTCCATGGAGCTCTTTACACATACCGTTCCTGGGTTAGAAAGTGAAATAGTTAACAGGCCATGCCCATTACAAGTTGAATCGGACATGGAGTGCACAGATGCACAGCCACAACCAGATTACTATGGTGTTCCTTTGACTCAGACCAGAACATTGCCCTCGCAGTGTACTGATCCAGAATCAGACCCTAATGAGACTATGGTGCCCCGTCACGAACGCTATACCACCGGCTTACACGGTGACACTGACGAAGTTGCACACGAGATAGAAGAGGAGGTCATAGATGACCCAGTTGTTGACCCCCGATTGGCAGCCATTGGGGGAACAGGGTGCAGGCGGCAGTAGCTCTGAAGCGGAGGAGGAGAAGCCGCAGCAGGCATCAATATCGCAACAGGTTCCATCTGCCAGGCCCGCATCTGGCCAAAAAAGCGTGGCAAAGCCAAAACCAGTTGTAGGACAGCGTGGCCATCCGGTTAAAGAAGCTCAGTCTGCAATGCCTGAAAAGGTATCCAATAGTAGAAAGAGTGCAGTCTGGCATTTTTTTAAACAACATCCAAATGATCAGCGCAAAGTCATCTGTCAAAAATGTTCAACTACCTTAAGCAGAGGTCAGAATCTTAAAAGTCTAAATACAAGTTGCATGCGTAGACATTTAAGCACCATGCATTTGCAAGCCTGGGCTAACTACCAAACGTCCCTTAAGGTTGTAGCACCCTCGGCCAATGAAGCTAGTCAGCAACGCTACATCCCTTCCCTCACTGTAAGCCCACCATTTCCCGCACCACCTGCAGTAAATGTGCAGGTTTCGTCGCCAGGCCAAAGCAGTCAGAGAATCACCAGGTTCGTGGTAGGAAACACTGCATGTAGGGCACCAGCAGGAATACCATCTCCAACCCTCTCTCAGTCTGCCATGTCCACCGGCACCTCCGCTAATTCCACGATTTGCAGCTCTCCAGTCCAGCTCACCCTACATGAGACTCTCGTTAGGAAAAGGAAGTACTCATCCTCGCATCCGCGTACACAGGGTTTGAACGCCCACATTGCTAGACTAATCTCGTTAGAGATGATGCCCTACCGGTTAGTTGAAAGCGAAGCTTTCAAAGCCCTGATGGACTAAGCTGTACCACACTACGAGCTACCCAGTCGACACTTCTTTTCGAGAAAAGCCATCCCAGCCCTCCTCCAGCATGTAAAAGGCCACATATTCCATGCACTCAGGCAGTCTGTGAGTAGAAAGGTGCACCTGACAACAGATGCATGGACCAGTAGGCATGGCCAGGGACGTTACGTGTCCATCACGGCACACTGGGTTAATGTGGTGGATGCAGGGTCCACAGGGGACAGCAATATTGGGACAGTTCTGCCTAGCCCATGGTCTAGGAAACAGTTGGATGTAGGCGTTCGCCCCCCCTCCTCCTCATCCTCCTGCAGAAGCGAGAGCTCGTCCACAGACCGCAGTCGCACGAGCACTCCCTCCGCAGCTGCCACTGTTGCACACGAGGTGTCCCATTATGGGACAGCTAGTGGCAAGCGTCAGCAGGCTGTATTGGCAATGAAGTGTTTGGGCGACAACAGACACACCGCGGAAATTCTGTCCGAGTTCTTGCAGCAAGAAACTCATTCATGGCTGGGCACTGTACATCTTGAGGCAGGCAAGGTAGTGAGTGATAACGGAAGGAATTTTATGGCTGCCATAGCCCTTTCACAACTGAAACCCATTCCTTGCCTGGCTCACACCTTAAACCTGGTGGTGCAGTGCTTCCTGAAAAGTTATCCGGGGTTACCCGACCTGCTCCTCAAAGTGCGCAGACTTTGCTCGCATATCCGCCGTTCGCCCGTGCACTCCAGCCGTATGCAGAACCATCAGCGGTCTTTGAACCTTCCACAGCATCGCCTAATCATCGACGTTGCTACAAGGTGGAACTCCACACTGCACATGCTTCAGAGACTGTGCGAACAGAGGCGTGCTGTTATGTATTTGTGGGAGGATACACATACACGGGCAGGCAGTTGGATGGCAGACATGAAGGTACAAGACCTGTGTCAAGTCCTTCAGTGTTTTGAGGAATGCACACGGCTGGTTAGTGCAGACAACGCCATAAAAAGCATGAGCATCCCCCTAATGCGTCTGCTGATGCAAAGTTTGACGCACATAAAGGAGCAGGCGTCTGCAGTCGAGGAAGAGGGAAGCCTTGATGACAGTCCGCCATTGTCTGGTCAGGGCAGTCTACAGGACGAGGTAGTGGGCGAAGAGGAGGAGGACGAGGAGAATGATGGGGATGAGTATTTTTTGAATGAGGAAGCTTCTCCGGGGCCAATAGAAACTGGTGGCTTTGCAAGGCCGAGTTCAGGCTTTTTGAGGGAGAAAAGTGACATAGATTTGCCAGAAACTGCCCCTCAACCCAGCACAAGCGTACAATTGACAACTGGAACTTTGGCCCACATGGCGGATTATGTCTTACGGATCCTCAAAAGGGACCCACGCATTATTAAAATGTTGACCGATGACGATTACTGGTTGGCCTGCCTCCTTGATCCTCGCTATAAAGGCAAATTGCAAAATATCATGCCACATGAGAACCTCGAACAAATATTAGCAACCAAACAAGCAACTCTTGTAGACCGTTTGATTCAGGCATTCCCAGCACACAGTGCCGGTGATGGTTCTCACACGAGCTGCAGGGGGCAACAGGGCAGAGGTGTTAGAGGTGCACAAATCAGAAGTGGCATTGGACAGAGGGGTTTTCTGACCAGGTTGTGGAGTGATTTCGCAATGACCGCAGACAGGACAGGTACTGCAGCATCAATTCAAAGTGACAGGAGACAACATTTGTCCAGTATGGTTACTAACTATTTTTCATCCCTTATCGATGTTCTCCCTCAACCGTCATTCCCATTTGATTACTGGGCATCCAAAATAGACACCTGGCCTGAATTGGCAGAATATGCTTTGCAGGAGCTTGCTTGCCCAGCAGCTAGTGTGCTATCAGAAAGAGTATTCAGTGCTGCTGGTTCAATATTGACCGAAAAAAGGACTCGTCTGGCTACCCAAAATGTAGATGATCTAACCTTCATTAAAATGAACAACTCATGGATTTCAAATTATTTTGCCCCACCTTTCCCGGCTGACACCTAGCTTTCCTATAAAAAGGTCTTGCTTGTGGACTGGTCTTACTGACTGTTCCAATCTCTTAATTTGCAGCAGCTGTTTGTCCAGCATACAACAGGTTTACACCTCCCTAAATGGGCTAACTCCCCCCACGGGGCCGTGGTCTCGCCACTTGGCGCAAGCACCCGTGAGAGTGCCGTTTGTCTGAAGAGGTGGGTGTGCCAGCTTTTGGTCGACGGCACTGCAACTGGGTCCCTCATAGTACAATAAAGTGTCTCTGGCGGTGGTGGCGTGCACCCAACGTCAGACACACCGTTGTAACATGAGGGGCCCTGGGCCTGTACTGCCGGCCACAAGAGTTTCCCCCCCCCAGCTCAAACAGTGCTCTACCACTTGCAAAATTATATCTCACAGCTCCACCAATGTTTAATCTATGCGCTGACATCCTTCAATGCCTGGCACTGACAATACCAATTTGTTGACATGTATGATGCTAGTTAACATAGTCAGGGTCAGTGTCCTATATTGACACCAGTAAATACTTAGCGCCAAAATACTATGTCTGAAACTCAGCAGAGGAGCCCACCCCTGTACCTAAGTATGCCACCCTTTTTTTTGGGTTTTGTTGTTTTGCGAGACATTAACATCTATTTCTTTTTTGGGAGTACTAACTGTGTCAGACCCTCCTTCCAATTGTCCTCCGCTGACCACACCAATGCTGCCTGTGTACCCCTGCCACATAATCGAAGGTGCTTTGAGCCTATTTTTTTAAATTTTAGGCCTACTAAGTCTGTCTGCGGTCCATCCTTCCAATTGTCCTCCGCTGACCACACCAATGCTGCCTGTGTACCCCTGCAAGATAATTCAAACTGCATTGAGCCTAATTTTTTTAAATTTTAGGCCTACTAAGTCTGTCTGCGGTCCCTCCTTCAAATTGTCCTCCGCTGACCACACCAATGCTGCCTGTGTACCCCTGGAACCTATTTAAAAGTGCATAGAGCCACCTTTTTTATGTTAGGCCTACTAAGCCTGTCTGCGGTCCCTCCTTCAAATTGTCCTCTGCTGTCCACACCAATGCTGCCTGTGTACCCCTGGAACCTATTTAAAAGTGCATAGAGCCACCTTTTTTATGTTAGGCCTACTAAGTCTGTCTGCGGTCCCTCCTTCAAATTGTCCTCCGCTGACCACACCAATGCTGCCTGTGTACCCATGTAACCTTTTTTAAACCTGCAGAGAGCCAACTTTGTGTTGTAAGGCCTACTAGCAGTGTCTGTCTGCGCCACTCAATACAGCTGTCCTCCTTCTCTTTTAAAAAAAATGAGCTGCAATTGTCTGGTTTTCAGCCTGTCGGAATTTTAAAACTGCATTGGGGCCACAAGTTTCGTTGGGGTCTACAATCTGTGTCTGCAGCTCCAAGGTGTTCTCCAGGTTGCCTCTCCATAGCTTCTATTTTCATTCTCTTGTTAAGTAGTTGTTGAAACAACACTGCATTAGGCTTACAAGTTGGGTCTGGGTTGTAGAGACGGTGTCTGCCGCTCCAAGGTGTTCTCCAGGTTGCCTCTCCCTATCTTCTATCTTCAAGCTCTCATTAAGTAGTTGTTGAAACAACACTGCATTAGGCCTACAAGTTGGGTCTGGGTTGTAGAGACGGTGTCTGCCGCTCCAAGGTGTTCTCCAGGTTGCCTCTCCATAGCTTCTATCTTCATGCTCTTGTTAAGTAGTTGTTGAAACAACACTGCATTAGGCCTACAAGTTGGGTCTGGGTTGTAGAGGCGGTGTCTGCCGCTCCAAGGTGTTCTCCAGGTTGCCTCTCCATAGCTTCTATCTTCATGCTCTTCTTAAGTAGTTGTTGAAACAACACTGCATTAGGCCTACAAGTTGGGTCTGGGTTGTAGAGACGGTGTCTGCCGCCCCAAGGTATTCTCCAGGTTGCCTCTCCATAGCTTCTATCTTCATGCTCTTGTTAAGTAGTTGTTGAAACAACACTGCATTAGGCCTACAAGTTGGGTCTGGGTTGTAGAGACGGTGTCTGCCGCTCCAAGGTGTTCTCCAGGTTGCCTCTCCCTAGCTTCTATCTTCAAGCTCTCGTTAAGTAGTTGTTTAACCAACACTGCATTAGGCCTACAAGTTGGGTCTGGGTTGTAGAGACGGTGTCTGTCGCTCCAAGGTGTTCTCCAGCTTGCCTCTCCATAGCTTCTATCTTCATGCTCTTGTTAAGTAGTTGTTGAAACAACACTGCATTAGGCCTACAAGTTGGGTCTGGGTTGTTGAGACGGTGTCTGCCGCTCAAAGATGTTCTCCAGGTTGCCTCTCCCTAGCTTCTATCTTCAAGCTCTCGTAAAGTAGTTGTTGAAACAACACTGCATTAGGCCTACAAGTTGGGTCTGGGTTGTAGAGACGGTGTCTGCTGCTCCAAGGTCTTCTCCAGGTTGCCTCTCCATAGCTTCTATCTTCATGCTCTTGTTAAGTAGTTGTTGAAACAACACTGCATTAGGCCTACAAGTTGGGTCTGGGTTGTAGAGACGGTGTCTGCCGCTCTAAGGTGTTCTCCATGTTGCCTCTCCCTAGCTTCTATCTTCAAGCTCTCGTTAAGTAGTTGTTGAAACAACACTGCATTAGGCCTACAAGTTGGGTCTGGGTTGTAGAGACGGTGTCTGCCGCTCCAAGGTGTTCTCCAGGTTGCCTCTCTATAGCTTCTATCTTCATGCTCTTGTTAAGTAGTTGTTGAAACAACACTGCATTAGGCCTACAAGTTGGGTCTGGGTTGTAGAGACGGTGTCTCCCGCTCCAAGGTGTTTTCCAGGTTGCCACATAATGGAAGCTGCATAGAGCCTATTTTGTTATTTTAGGCCTACTAAGTCTTTCTGCGGTCCCTCCTTCCAATTGTCCTCCACTGAGCACACCAATGCAGACCGTGTACCCATGTAATCTTTTTTAAACCTGCATCGAGCCAACTTTGTGGTGTAAGGCCTACTTGCAGTGTCTGTCTGCATCACTCAATACAGCTGTCCTCTTTAAAAAAAATGACCTGCAATTATCAGGTTTTCAGAATTTTAAAACTGCAGTGGGGCTACTAGTTTGGTTGGGGCCTACTAACTGTGTCTGCCGCTCCAAGGTGTTCTCCTGGTTGCCTTTCCTGAGCTTCTATCTTCAGGCTCTTGTTAAATAGTTGTTAAATGGAACAACTGCATTTGGCCTATTAGTTAGGTTGGGCCTACTAACGGTGTCTGCCGCTCCTTGCTGTTCTCCTGGTTTCCTGTCCTGAACTTCCATTTTCAGGCTCTCGTTAAGTAGTTGTTAATGTTACACTGCATTTGGCCTACTAGTTGGGTTGGGCCTACTAATGGTGTCTGCCGCTCCTTGCTGTTCTCCTCCACTGAACAAAGCTGTGCTGCCTGTTTACTACTGTTGCCAATTTTGAACTGCATTTAGACTACTTACTGATTTGGGCCTACTCTCTGTGTCAGCCTCTCATTACAGTTGTCATCCACTGAACAAAGCAATGTCACCTGGTTAGTCCTGTTACCAATTTTGAAATGCATTTAGCCCACTTTATTATTTGGGCCTATGTCTGTGTTTCCTCCTCATCCTGCCCATTGCCCAGCCAGTGCTAGATGACACTGCTGGTACATTGACCCAGACCGCTACATTCCCCTTGCACGCTACACAGCCAGATTCTGACCCTGCTGAAAGTGAGGTTCCCCTTCCCGCATACTATACCACCTTACACGGGGACAAATAGGAAGGTGCAGATGAAAGTGCAGGTTCCTTAATCAGGTGGGGGGGGCCCACTCGTTCGCACTGCCACTGGCACAGGGTCCCTCATAGTACGCAAAAGTGTCGCTGCCAGTGGGAGGCGCCCCGCCGTGCAAACACACCGCCGTACTTTGAGGGGCCCTGTGCCAGTGGTAATGCAAATGAGTGGGCGCCCCCATGCTTGCTCTGGACCACAGCACTTGCAAAGTTGAAATACCTCTCCCTGCTCCACTGCCGTGACGTGGTCCACGTTTCCTGGGCCCACTAAATACTTGACCCAGCCATACCCCCCACAAATTTTGCTAAATTACTCCCAATGCCCAATGCCTAACTATTATTATAAGGTAAATTAAGATTGACAAGCTTCAGTACCAAGAATGGATGTTTTGGCCATTAAAATGGGCACTGTAAGTGTTTTCCTGGCCTCCACTCACTGCCGACTATGCTTCCCCACTGACTTGCATTGGGTTTCACGTTTCGTTCGATCCCGACCCCGACTTTACGGGATAATCGGCCGATTTCACTCGACTCGACTTTTGAGATAGTCGGGTTTTGCGAAACCCGACTGGACCCTAAAAAACTAAAAGTCGCTCAACCCTAACACTGGGCCTAAGTTGTGGTTCAGTCTCCCTCCCAAAAAAGGGAGATTCAAATTCTCACAAAGTAGATATACTTGTGTCCTGTTAGTTTAACGTATATCAGCCAGCCACTTTCTGCCACTTACATTGTGTTTTTTTTTGCACAGGGCCTGATTTTTTGTTCATTCTCCCCCCCCAAAAAAGGGAGATTTAAAATCTCAACACGTTTATATACACCTTCTACCTTGTTTTACAGTACCATATAACGGTTGTTATTTTGGTTAGATTTTCCAAAAAATGAGGAAGTCAGGTGGAAGAGGCCGTGGGCGGTGGTTGCGAGCTGGTACTGATGGTGGTGGTGGTGCATCTGGTGGTAGTGGCAAAAGCACAGTAGCACCTAAGGCCGGAGGTGTTGAGCCAGGGTCATCATCTGGCTACACAAGGCCTCGAAGGCTCCCTTATCTGGGAGTAGTAAAACAGCTTTTAAACCCGGATGATCTAACCTTCATTAAAATGAACCAATCATGGATTTCAAATTATTTTGCCCCACCTTCCCCTGCTGAGACGTAGCTTGACTGAAAAATGTCTTGCTTTTGGCCTCCTCTTACTGACTTCTCCAATTCCGCCATTTGCAGCAGCTGAATGTCCACCATAGGCCATTTTTAAACCTCCCTAAATGGGCTGACTCCCCCCACAGGGCCGTGGTCACCACCTGGCGCAAGCACCCGTGCGAGTGCCGTTTGCCTGGACAGGTGGGTGCGCCCACTCTTGGGAGATGGCACTGGCACAGGGTCCCTCATAGTACAATGAAGTGTCTCTGATGGTGGTGATGCACAACCAACGTCAGACACAGCATCGTAATATGAGGGGTCCTGTGCCAATACTGCCGCCCACGAGAGAGTGTCCCCCCCCAGCTCGAACAGTGCTCTACCACTTGCAATACTTACCTCTCCCTGCTCCACCACTGTGTAGTCTGTGCTGTTAAATCCTTCAATGGCTCTGCCAATACAAATTTGTTGAAATGATAGATGATAGTTAAAATATACAGGGGCCATGGCCTCCATTTAGACCAGTTAATACTTTGTGCCTACTACCACTGTCTGCTACTCAGCAGAGGAGCCCACCCCAGTACCTAGCTATGCCGCCTGTTTAGTCCTGTTGCCAATTTTGAACTGCATTTAGCCCACTTTTGTATTTTGGGCCTATTAGCTGTGTATGCGCCACTCATTACAGTTGTCCTCCACTGAACAAAGCAATGCCGCCTGTTTAGTCCTGTTACCAATTTTCAACTGCATTTAGCCCACTTTATTATTTGGGCCTATATCTGTGTTTCCTCCTCATCCTGCCAATTGCCCAGCCACTGCTAGATGAGTCTGCTGGTACATTGACCCAGACCACTACATTCCCCTTGCACTCTACCCAGCTTGAATCTGACCCTGCTGAAAGTCAGGTTCCCCTTCCCGCATACTATACGGGGACCCTGTATAGTCAGGTTCCCCTTCCCGCATACTTACACGGGGACAAAGAGGAAGATGCAGATGAAAGTGCAGGTTCTTTCATCAGGTGGGGGGGGCATACTCATTGGCGACGTCACTCGCACAGGGCAACTCATAGTACGCAAAATTGTCTCTGGCAGTGGAAGGTGCCACCCGCCGTCAAACACACCGCTGTTCTATGAGGGGCCCTGTGCCAGTGCCAAGTGCCAACGAGTGGGCCCCCCCTGCTTGCTCAGGATCACAGCATTTGCAAAGTTGAAATACTTACCTCTCCCTGCTCTACCGCCCACGTTTCCTGCGCCCACGAAAATCTTGAGCCAGCCCAACCCCCCCACAACTTTAGCCAAATGACCCCCTGTTTTCAATGCCTAACTATTGTTATAAAGTAAATTAATATTGACAAGCTTAAGAAATAAGAATTGATGTTTTTGGCATTAACATGGGCACTGTAGTTGTTTTCCTGTCCTCCACTCACTGCCGACTTTGATTCCCCATTGACTTGCATTGGGTTTCGTGTTTCGTGTCGGCCCCCGACTTTTCGCAATAATTGGCCGATTTCACCCAACCCGACTTTTGACAAAGTCTGGTTTCGCGAAACCCGACTTGATCCTAAAAAAGTAATAATCGCTCAACTCTACATGCTGCACAAAGTCTCCTCTTAACAGTTGTTGAAGAGATGTGTCTGCTGCTAGAACTCTGTATGGCATTGACCTGGTCTCTAATCTGAGCTGCTGTAAACCTGCAATTTCTGAGGCTAGTGACTCGGATAAACTTATCCTCAGAAGCAGAGGTGACTCATGGTCTTCTTTTCCTAGGGCAGTCCTCATGTGAGCCAGTTTCTTTGTAGCGCTTGATGGTTTTTGCCACAGCACTTGGCGACACTTTCAAAGTTTGCCAAATTTTCAGACTGACTGACCTTCATTTCTTAAAGTAATGATGGCCACTCGTTTTTCTTTACTTAGCTGCTTTTTTCTTGCCATAATACAAATTCTAACAGTCTATTCAGTAGCACTATCAGCTGTGTATCCACCAGACTTCTGCACAACACAACTGATGGTCCCAACACCATTTATAATGCAAGAAATCCAACTTATTAAACCTGAAGAAAGGGCACACCTGTGAAGTGAAAACCATTCCCGGTGACTACCTCTTTAAGCTCATCAAGAGAATGCAAAGCAGTCATCAAAGCAAAAGGTGGCTACTTTGAAGAACCTAGAATATAAGACATATTTTCAGTTGTTTCACACTTTTTTGTTAAGTATATAATTCCACATGTGTTAATTCATAGTTTTGATGCCTTCAGTGTGAATTTACAATTTTCATAGTCATGAAAATACAGAAAAATCTTTAAATGAAGTGTGTCCAAACTTTTGGTCTATACTGTATATATATACATATATATATATATATATATATATATATACACATATAATTATATACAGTACGTACCTTGTAATGTCTTCACATCCTGTTCCATCCAGGTGTGTCCGGATCCCAGAACTGCAAGTGGAAGTTCACCGACCTCCATATTGGGACACCTAAGCGATGGGTGTCTCAATTTGGAAACTGCTGGTGTTACCAGCCTCCTGCGCGGTACCACCAGCAGAACACCATCACACCACACACACACACACACACACAGTATATGCCATACGCAGCCTCTTTCACGGTACCACCATCGGAACACCGTCGCGAACACGCCGCTGACCGCCGCCATCTTTGTTGGGAGGAGCGCATGCGCAGAATTAATGTGACCGCCTCTATCTGTCTGCACAAAGATGGCGGTGGTCTGATTTGCTGCACCTGGGGAAGTGAATAATTCGGCTGATCCCGGCGGCAGATGCGCGACGTGTCTACAGGCAGAGGAAGCAGGTCACATTAATGGGGTTTTCCCACTAACGAAAGTTCATTTTAAAAATTGTCTGTGTCTGACCGTGGATTGGCCATGCCACATCTTCTGGGCAGGGGAGAAAGCAAAAGACAATACTGACATTACAGCAGGGGATCACAGAGTATTTCCTTTGTCAAGAAAATAATTCACTGACTGTTTTAAAACAATATTTTACCTCACAAAAAGTATCCTCTGCGATCTCCTACTGTAATGTCAGTATTGTCATTTGCTTCCTCCCCCGCCCAGGTTCTGTGATATGTTCTGGACATGGTCAGACACAGACAATTTTTAACATGGGAAAGAGGACACACGGGGGACACAGCTCAAATGAGAGAACACATGAGGGAAGTAGACAGCACAGTGATGGAGAGAAAGCAGACAAGGGGGAGGGCACATGGGGTACACAGGTCAAAGAAGAGATGACATGAGAGGAGAAGACAGCAGATGGAGGGAGAAAGCGCATAGGGGAGAAAGGGACAGAGCACAGGGGGGAGACAGCTCAAACAGGATAGCACATGAGCGGAGAACACAGCACAGGAAGGGGATAGACAGCAGACAGGGTGATAGCACATGGGGTAGACAGGTCAAAGAAGAGAGCACAGATGGGAGAAGTCAGCACATGGGGAAAGACAGAGTGGACAGGTGGGTGAGCACTGGGGGGAGAGATTATCAACGCTGCAAAACCTGCCACCATCGTGACATTACTGACCTCCCTTTGGTAAATTCAAAAAGTTCATTTTCCTTCTTATTAATTTACACTCTGCACCCCATCTTGACTGAAAAAAAAACAGAAATGTAAAGATTTTTGCATATTTACAGTGAGAAAAAAAGTATTTAGTCCGCCACCAATTGTGTAAGTTCTCCCACTTAAAAAGATGAGAGAGGCCTGTAATTGACATCACAGGTAGACCACAACTATGAGAATCAAAATTGAGAAAGCAAATCCAGAAAATCACCTTGTCTGATTTGGCAATATTTATTTTTCAAATTATGGTGGAAAATAAGTATTTGGTCACCTAAAAACATGCAACATTTCTGGCTCACACAGACCTGTAACTTCTTCAAGAGACTCCTCTGTCCTCCACTCATTACCTGTAGTAATGGCACCTGTTTGAACCTGTTATCAGTATAAAAGACACCTATCCACAAACTCAGTCACACTCCAAACTCCACTATGGTGAAGACCAAAAAGCTGTCGTACGACACCAGTAACAAAATTGTTCACTTCTCTAGAGGAGATCTGCATGGAGCAATAAGTCAACATACCACCAAGAGTGTGTGTCAACCTTGTTATTAAGCCCACAGGGTGTGACAAGGTAAAGTGGACTCACTAGACCACTGATGGTGCAGTGGCGGCTGTATACCCGATACTCAAAAGACAGGAGAGTAGATCTCATAAACCAAAAGATATTTATTAACAAAAAGGAAACAGGTGTCAGAGGGAAAGAACCTCTGGATCACAGCACTGTACCACGTAGTGGAGCACCGGGCAAGGTGTACCCCTATACAGGGATTCCCCCGTCACAACACCAGGTGGCCTGAATGCTACGAATCCAGGACCAGAGGACGACCCATACTGACAAACTAGCAACACAGTAGAATACTTGGGCCAGCTGGTGGGGACAATCCCAGAAGCTCCATGAAATCCAGCAAGCTAGTTTCCACTGGTAGCAGGATCTGGAGGATTCCGTGAGGAGAGGCAAGACAACCTGGAGTGAGAACCGGAGAGACCAGAGAAGTCCAGAATGGGATTCACCAGAAGAGGACTCTGTGAAAATAGAGACATAAGTAAAGTGCAGAGCACAGCAGAGCGTGGCCTGAAGCTGCGGCAACAATCCAAAGAATGAACACATAGCCCAGGCACCTCCCTAAAGGGGAGGGTGCTTTTTATGCACAGAGCATCATATCACAGATGGCCCTAATAGCAAACAGGTGTCCTGCTGTTTCAAGTATGTGCAGGAAGCGGGGCGCGGCTCCTAAGAGCATTTCCAGGAGACCTGCCAAGAGGATGCAGGTTCTTAGCAGAGAAAGAAGCGGCAGATTGTCTGGAGCCACGGACAGGGTGAGTAAGGCTGTGTGATAGGCGCCGGTCTCCCTGCACAGCGGAGACCGAACCTGCAGCTGAGGGCATGACAGTACCCCCCCCTTACGCCCCCCCCCCTTCTTCAAACCTGTCAGGAACCTTCTAAGAAGAACTGGGGCATTAATGTTCTCCACAGGCTCCCAGGATCTCTCCTCAGGACCGTATCCCTTCCAGTCAACCAGAAAGAGGGACCTGCCCCCTCTTTTCTTCATGGCCAGGATGTCCTTCACTTCATAAACGTCCTCGGAACCGACAGGAGAAGGAAAATTACCAGGATCCTGGGTGAAGCGGCTGAGGACAACTGGTTTCAGCAGGGATACATGGAAGGAGTTATGGATCCGTAAGGAGGCAGGCAATTTCAAACGATAGCACACATCGTTGATTCGGTGGAGTACTTCAAAAGGACCGATGAAACGAGGAGCCAGCTTATAAGAAGGGACTTTAAGTCGGATGTGCCTGGAAGACAGCCATACCTTATCTCCGGGATAGAAAGGTGGAGGATCCAGACGTCTCTTATCCGCATGTTCCTTGGTTCGAACAGATGCCTGCTCCAGTGAGGTCCTCGTCTCAGTCCAGACTTTTGTGAAGTCCTTGGCCAGGGACTCAGCTGCTGGATTGCTGGAAGCAAGAGGCAGTGGAGTCGGGATCTTAGGATGCTGTCCATAAACAATAAAAAATGGGGAGTTAGAGGAGGACTCACCGACATGATTATTGTAGGAAAACTCAGCCCATGGCAGCAGGTTGGCCCAGTCGCTGTGGTGACCATTCACGAAGTGTCGCAGATAGTTGGTGAGGACTTGATTCACTCTCTCCACTTGGCCATTAGATTGTGGGTGATTGGCCGAGGAGAAGTCCAGAGTGACATCCAACAGTTTACAGAGGGACCGCCAGAATCGGGAAATGAATTGGACTCCTCTGTCGGAAACAATGTGGAGTGGAAGTCCGTGAAGCCGAAGGACATGCTGAATGAAGAGCTTTGCGAGTTTAGGAGCGGAAGGAAGACCAGACAATGGAGTGAAATGTCCCATCTTGGAGAACCGGTCTACAACAACCCAGATTACTGTACAACCGGATGATGCTGGCAGATCTGTGATGAAATCCATGGCAATATGTTGCCAGGGAGCAGACGGGAGAGGGAGGAGGTGACCGGCTGGCAGTTTCTTGGGTGTTTTATTACAAGCACAGGAAGAACAGGCTGCAACAAAGTTCAGAACATCTTGGCGCAAAGTGGACCACCAGTAGTGTCGAGAAATTATTTGTAACGTCTTCTTTTGACCAGCGTGTCCGGCAAGCTTAGAAGAATGACCCCAGTGTAAAACTCGCTTCTAGTTTCTTTCAGTTACAAGGGTCTTACCGGGAGGGAGTTGCGACAGCCTGACTGGAGCCACCGTGATCATCTTGGACGGTTCAATGATATGCTGAAGCTCCTCTTCAAGGTCGTCAGACAAGAAGGACCTGGAAAGCGCATCGGCTTTGATATTCTTCTATGCAGGACGGAAATGGAGAGAGAAATAGAACCGAGCAAAGAACAATGACCAACGAGCCTGGCGAGGATTGAGTCTTTGAGCAGACTGAAGATAGGACAGATTCTTATGATCAGTGTAAATGATGACTGGATGAACTGCGCCTTCAAGCAGATATCGCCATTCCTCTAAGGCTAGCTTAATTGCTAGTAACTCTCTATCACCAATTGAGTAGTTACGTTCACAGGGTGTAAATGCCTTGGAGAAGAAACCACAGGTCACCATCTTACCAGTAGGCAGTTTTTGTGTGAGGACTGCTCCGGATCCGGATGATGAAGCGTCCACTTCAAGGAAAAACTGTTTGTTGATCATAGGCCGATGAAGAGCTGGTGCAGTTGAGAAGGCTTGTTTGAGGGAGGCGAAAGCTGATTCGGCCTCAGGAGTCCAATCCTTTGGTTTGGCTCCTTTACAAGTCAGGGCAGTGAGTGGTCTTACCAGAGAGGAGAATTGTGGAATGAATTGCCGATAGTAGTTGGCGAATCCTAGGAACCGCTGAATGGCCTTGATTCCCTCAGGTTTTGGCCACTTTAACACGGCAGAAACCTTCTCTGGATCCATCTCGAGACCTGTATCGGAAATAATATAGCCAAGAAAGGGTAAAGACCTCCGTTCAAACAGACATTTCTCAAACTTTGCGTAGAGACGATTCTCCCTCAATCTTTGAAGAACGAGACGAACATTCCTCCTGTGAGTTGGTAAGTCGGGAGAAAACACCAGGATGTCATCCAGATACACCACCACACAAACTTAGAGCAGGTCACGAAATACATCATTGACAAACTCCTGAAAAACGGCGGGAGCATTGCTTAACCCGAAAGGCATGACTAGATATTCGTAATGACCATCTCGCGTGTTGAAGGCGGTTTTCCACTCATCCCCGGATCGTATCCTGACGAGGTTGTAAGCCCCACGGAGATCCAACTTGGTGAAAATCCTGGAACCTCGAAGCCGATCAAAGAGCTCAGGAATTAAGGGAAGTGGGTATCTGTTCTTTACCGTTATTAGGTTGAGACCACGGTAGTCGATGCATGGGCGAAGAGACCCATCTTTCTTCTTGACGAAGAAGAACCCAGCTCCAGCTGGGGAGAAGGACTTCTGGATAAACCCTCGAGCCAAATTCTCCTTGATGTAATCGGACATGGCTTGAGTCTCAGTAGGAGAAAGAGGGTAGATCCTACCTCGAGGCGGAGTAGATCCAGGGATAAGATCGATGGGGCAATCGTAAGGCCTGTGCGGTGGAAGTGTCTCGGCTTCCCTCTTGTTGAATACATCTGCGAAGGACCAGTAGGCAGACGGTAACCCGGGTAAAGCTGCCGGAGGCCGTGGGGTAGAACCAGGCCGTATTGGTATGAGGCAGTGTTCGTGACAAGACTGACCCCATCGAAGGACATCTCCAGACCGCCAATCCAGAACAGGTTCGTGGAGGCGCAGCCACGGAAGACCTAGAAGGAATGGTGGAGAAAGATTCGGTAACACATAGAAGGTAATCTTTTCCCTGTGTAGTGCTCCGATTTGAAGCTCCACCTCTTCGGTGATACCGATAATGGCATCTTTCAGGGGTCTACCATCTACGGAGATGATGCGCCAGGACCTTTGCAGTGGAACAATTGGAATCCCGAACGGCCTGGCCACAGCTTGCTGGATGAAATTTCCACCAGATCAAGAGTCCAGATAGGCCATCTCGGAGAACCGCACCTTCCCGAAGATTACCTGTATGGATATGGTTAGCGGGAGAGAAGAGTCATTCTCACCTAGGGAGGTCTCCCTTACCTGTCCTAGGCGGAAGAGTTCTTCTGACCTCTCAGTTCCACTGCATTGACCAGAAGTGGAGCGTCCACCATAACGATATGGATTCCTAGTGGGAATTTCCTCCTGCTGATTCCTCTTCACCTTCACGCGGTCAAGCTCCATGGGCACATCCTTAAAGACCAGAGCAGGACGCGGAAACCGAGGTTTCGGTGAAGAAAACGCTGGATGAGGAAATTGCTTCTCGAGAAGCCTCTCTCTGGAGCGCTGCTGAAGACGCATGTCAATCCGAATGGCGAGGGATATGAGATCATCCAGGGTCTCGTGTAGGTCCCTGCCTGCCAATTCGTCCTTGACTCTTCCAGACAACCCTCGCCGGAATACTCCAACCAGGGGCTCATTGGTCCACTGGAGCTCCGAAGCCAAGGTACGGAAACAGATGGCATACTGACCGACAGAGAGAGAGCCCTGTTTCAAATCAAAGAGAGACTCCATGGCAGATGTGACACGACCAGGCTCATCAAATATCTTGCGGAACGTGTCCAAGAATACCTGCAGATCAGACACGATGGGATCATTCCGCTCCATTAGGGGGTTGAACCAAGCTAAAGCCTCTCCCTCCAGATGAGAGGCAAGGAAAGCCACCTTGGCCATGTCTGTCTGAAAATGCTGAGGCAAAAAATGAAAATGCAGCAAGCATAGGTTAAGAAATCCTCTGCACAACTTGGGGTCACCATAGTAACCAGGAGGCTTGCAGAGACAAGGTGGACAGTGTCTCATGGTGGGCTCAAGCGTAGGATGCTGTACCTTAGTTAACCGGTCATCCACAGAGGTCATGTAGTCCAACAAGCGGGCGTGCGTCTCATGTTGGCGATTGAATTCCAGACGGAGCTCTGCTAGCTGGGTCACGTTGGTGGACTCGGTAGCCTGTAGAGTAGATAAGCGGGTATCCAGAGTTTGCATGAAGGAAACTAGCTGATCCTGGCTTTGACAAAGCGCAGCTAGCTCTCTCTGGACTGAGAATCGGGTATCAGTGGAGTCCATGGCCTGGGCTAACTGTTACGTCCACAGGGTGTGATAAGGTAAAGTGGACTCACTAGACCACTGATGGTGAAGTGGCGGCTGTATACCCGATACTCAAAAGACAGGAGAGTAGATCTCATAAACCAAAAGATATTTATTAACAAAAAGGAAACAGGTGTCAGAGGGAAAGAACCTCTGGATCACAGCACTGTACCACGTAGTGGAGCACCGGGCAAGGTGTACCCCTATACAGGGATTCCCCCGTCACAACACCAGGTGGCCTGAATGCTACGAATTCAGGACCAGAGGACGACCCATACTGACAAACTAGCAACACAGTAGAATACTTGGGCCAGCTGGTGGGGACAATCCCAGAAGCTCCATGAAATCCAGCAAGCTAGTTTCCACTGGTAGCAGGATCTGGAGGATTCCGTGAGGAGAGGCAAGACAACCTGGAGTGAGAACCGGAGAGACCAGAGAAGTCCAGAATGGGATTCACCAGAAGAGGACTCTGTGAATAATAGAGACATAAGTAAAGTGCAGAGCACAGCAGAGCGTGGCCTGAAGCTGCGGCAACAATCCAAAGAATGAACACATAGCCCAGGCACCTCCCTAAAGGGAAGGGTGCTTTTTATGCACAGAGCATCATAACACAGACGGCCCTAATAGCAAACAGGTGTCCTGCTGTTTCAAGTATGTGCAGGAAGCGGGGCGCGGCTCCTAAGAGCATTTCCAGGAGACCTGCCAAGAGGATGCAGGTTCTTAGCAGAGAAAGAAGCCGCAGATCGTCTGGAGCCACGGACAGGGTGAGTAAGGCTGTGTGATAGGCGCCGGTCTCCCTGCACAGCGGAGACCGAACCTGCAGCTGAGGGCATGACACTTTTAAAGACTTAAGGTACCGTCACACATAACGATATCGTTACTTTTTGTGACGTAGCAACGATATCGTTAACGAAATCGTTATGTGTGACAGCGACCAACGATCAGGCCCCTGCTGGGAGATCGTTGGTCGCTGGGGAAAGTCCAGCACTTTATTTTGTCGCTGGATCTCCCGCTGACATCGCTGGATCGGCGTGTGTGACGCCGATCCAGCGATGTCTTCACTGGTAACCAGGGTAAGCATCGAGTTACTAAGCGCAGGGACACGCTTAGTAACCCGATGTTTATCCTGGTTACCAGCGTAAACATAAAAAAAAAAAAACACTACATACTTACATTCCGTGTCTCTCCTCCAGCGCTGTGCTTCTCTGCACTGGCTGTGAGCGCCGGCCAGCCGGAAAGCACAGCGGTGACGTCACCGCTCTGCTTTACGGCTAGCCGGCGCTGACAGTGCAGAGGAAAGCACAGCGTCGGAGGACAGACACAGAATGTAAGTATGTAGTATTTGTTTTTTTTACGTTTACGCTGGTAACCAGGGTAAACATCAGGTTACTAAGTGCGGCCCTGCGCTTAGCAACCCGATGTTTACCCTGGTTACCAGGGGACTTCGGGATCGTTGGTCGCTGGAGAGCTGTCTGTTTTACAGCTCTCCAGCGACCAAACAGCGACGCTGCAGCGATCGACATCGTTGTCGGTATCGCTGCAGCATCGCTTAGTGTGACGGTACCCTTACAGAAAAAGTTTCTCTCTAGATTTTGTGGGTTATCCAATAAGGATTCGTTTAGTCTCCAGGATGTCGCAGGACGGGGCAAGGTGTCAATAGCAATGTCCATGAAAATCGGAGCGTGGTCTGAGATTGTGATAGAGCCTATGCTTGTGGATTTAATTAGATTTAAGGATCGCGATTGTATCAAGAGGATGTCAATACGATGGTAGGATGAGTGAGGGGGGGAGAAAAAGGTGAAGTCTTTAGTGGTGGGATGGATAATACGCCATGGGTCAATGAGGTGTAGGGTGGATAGTTTGTTCAGGAGGTTATGCCTTAATTTTTGAGAAACAAAGGACAGACCGCTTGAGGAGTCAATCTCGGGATTTAGTGTGATGTTGAAGTCCCCTCCTACAATTAATAAACCCTCGGTGAAAAGTTGTAGTACCTCTAGTGTTTTTGATATCCACTGAACCTGGTGTTTATTGGGTGCGTAGAGGTTGGCGAATGTGACTAGGGTGTTGGCTAAATGTCCCTTAACAAAGATATATCTCCCCTCATGGTCACTCAGTACATCTTTGGGCGAGAACGGTACACTTTTTTTAGTGCTATACTAACACCCTTGGACGCAGAAGAGTTGCAGCTATTGAACCACATTGCATATGGGGAGAAAGAGGTGTTAGGTACTCTACCGCTTTTAAAGTGTGTTTCCTGGAGGAAAGCTACTTGAGTTTTTTGTTTTTTTAGGAGATTAAGAATTTGGTTTCTTTTTGCGGGCATGTTAAGGCCTTTTACGTTAAAGGAGGCAACTGTGACGGACCCGGAGCTCACCTTACTACCTGCACTCAACATGTCCTGAAGAGGAGATTATCCCATCTCGGTACCTGGGAAAAGAGGGAAAAAACGTAAACAACAAAATATATACATATAAATCCTCGCCCATCGCAGGGGGGGGGGGGAAGAATACCCAGACATAGGCGAGGGGTAGTCCAAGTTGTGATCTGGTCTATTGCAATGAAAGAATATATTATAGTAATTTAAAGATAAAAACTTTAGAAAGGCAAAAGGTAGCTATCTGAAAAAACTAAACAGTCCAAACAGCTACTCTTATTTTACCAAATAAAGGGCATGAGGAGGAAAAGGGCTTTCATGGTGGGTGTTTCTTAGGGTCTTGTTTCTTGACTTTAGGAGAAGTGTGTTTCTTCTTTTGCGACCAATCCAAGGGCTTCTTCATTGGAGGCAGGTTCCAGTTGGAATCGATTGGCATCCAGGAGGGTATATTTATTGGCGGAATGTCCAGAGTCTCCCAGGCCTTTTGAAGGTCCTCTGGGGTGCGGATCGTAAGTTGACGGCTAGCGATGTTCACTGCAAGGCCAAATGGAAAAAGCCACTTGTATGTTAAATTCTTGGCCTTCAGGGCGGCAAGGAGGGGTTTGAGGATCCGTCTTTTTGCTAAAGTGGATGGGGCTAAGTCCTGAAAGAGCTGTAATTGTGAGTTTTCATATAGTATTTTTTCTTGTTCCCTAGCACTTGCTAGAATAGCGGCTGTGTCTACAAAGCTAAGAAGCCCGCAGATAATATCTCTGGGTGATTCCTCAGGCTTTGGTTTAGGCTTTAGTGCACGATGGACTCTTTCAATGATAACTTTTGAGGTCCTTTTTGGTCCTAGAAGATTAGTGAAAATTTCTTTAGTTACCTTGTCTTGTGCTTCCCGGGCGAAGGATTCCGGGACCCCTCTAATCCTAATATTTTTCCTTCTGCTCCTGTTTTCTTGGTCTTCAACAGCTAGCAGTGCTGCGTTCAGATGTTGTTGCTGCTTAAGGGCTTGTTCATTTAGGCAGGTAACAGCTTCCGCCATGTCAACGTTTGCGGATTCGAGGGACTCAACTCTGTGGCCTAGATGCTGAAGGTCAGAGCGCATACCTGAGATTTCCTCTATAAGTGGCTTCATGTTTTGGGCCATCAATTTTCTCATGAAGGCTCTAGAAATAGGGGCAACGTCTCCTGTAGTGGAATCACTGTCAGAGTCTGCCTCACTGGGGTCTGATTCATCTATGTTTTCAGATGAGATCACTTTTTTGAGAGATCGTCTAGTAGGGGTTTGAGAAACATCATTTTTTTTTTTTAGATATGAGTCAAGAGCACCATGAGCACCTTTTTTCTGTTCGTCTGCCATGGTTTTATTTGCTGATTTTTCACGTTCTCTCTGTGATTTAACCATTTTGAGGATGCCTGTTAACGTGAAGTGCTGCGATCACAACTTGGACAATGAAAGAAAAAACCTATTTACACATTGTAATGGATTTAAAGCACATGTTCAGAGTGGACACTAGGTGTCGCTCTAAGATCAGAAAAGGGAAATAATGCCTTGTTGAGACTGTCACATAAAGTCAGCTTCTGTGTTTCAGATATAAAACGATCTCAATAGAATATTTAGCTTTTCATATCACACACCTCGATAATACATCATATAGTGCCCATATGTAGTAACCTATTCTTCCTGAAAGGTGGTCCCCTGGGTGTGGGACAATAGGAGATGGCGCTTAATGGTGTGATATATTTACAGGTTCTCACATTTGAGAACCTGAAGAGAGGTGGTACTTTAGTTATAAGTTAGCTTCAGAAAATTGCGTTTTAGTCGCTTTTAGTGGGGTGATGTGGGAGAGCACAGAGATGGTGCGACTTCTCATGCCAGAAGCTAGGCCACGCACCCCCCTTACAGAAAAAGTTTGACCTCTGTCATTGCCAGCAAAGGATGTATAACAAAATACTGAGATGAACTTTTGTTAATGACCAAAATACCCGTATATACTCGAGTATAAGCCGACCCGAGTAAAAGCCGACCCCCCTAATTTTGCCACAAAAAACTGGGAAAACTTAATGACTTGAGTATAAGCCTAAGGAGGAAAATGCAGCAGCTACCGGTAAATTTCAAAAGTAAAAATAGATACCCATAAAAGTAAAATTAATTGAGACATCAGTAGGTTAAGTATTTTTGAATATCCATATTGAATCAGGAGCCCCATATAATGCTCCATAAAGTTTGATGGGCCCCATTAGATACTCCATATTAAAATATGCCCCATATACCCATAAAGGGTAATAAGGGCCCCATAAAATGTTCCATAGAGATATTTTCCCTATATAGTGCTGCACAAATGTTATGGCCCCATAAAATGCTCCATACAGATAATTGCCCCATATAATGCTGCACATGGCCCCATAAGATGCTCCATACAGACACTTGCCCCTTATAATGCTGCACAAACGTTATGGCCCCATAAGATGCTCCATACAGTCACTTGCCCTATATAGTGCTGCACAAGCGTTATGGCCCCATAAGATCATCCATAAAGTCACTTGCCCCTTATAGTGCTGCACAAGCGTTATGGCCCCATAAGATCATCCATACAGTCACTTGCCCCATATAATGCTGCACAAACGTTATGGCCCCATAAGATGCTCCATACAGTCACTTTCCCCTTATAGTGCTGCACAAGCGTTATGGCCCCATAAGATGCTCTGTACAGTCACTTTCCCCTTATCGTGCTGCACGAGCGTTATGGCCCCATAAGATGCTCCATACAGTCACTTTCCCCTTATAGTGCTGCACAAGCGTTATGGCCCCTGTTGTGAATTCTGTTGTCGGGCTCCCTCCTGTGGTCATGAATGGTACTTCGGTTGGTTCTATCCATGGACCTCCTCTGGTGGCTGTGGGTGTTTCTGAGTTTCCTTCCACAGGTGCCGAGGTTAATTCGTTAGCTGGCTGCTCTATTTAACTCCACTTAGATCTTTGCTCCAGGCCACCTGTCAATGTTCCAGTATTGGTCTAGTTCACTCCTGGATCGTTCTTGTGACCTGTCTTCCCAGCAGAAGCTAAGTTCCTGCTTGTTTTTCTTTGGTTTGCTATTTTTCTGTCCAGCTTGCTATTGTTATTGTTGTCTTGCTTGCTGGAAGCTCTGGGACACAGAGGGAGCGCCTCCGCACCGTGAGTCGGTGCGGAGGGTCTTTTTGCGCCCTCTGCGTGGTCTTTTTGTAGGTTTTTGTGCTGACCGCAAAGCAACCTTTCCTATCCTCAGTCTGTTCAGTAAGTCGGGCCTCGCTTTGCTAAATCTATTTCACCTCTGTGTTTGTATTTTCATCTTTACTCACAGTCATTATATGTGGGGGGCTGCCTTTTCCTTTGGAGAATTTCTCTGAGGCAAGGTAGGCTTTATTTTTCTATCTTCAGGGCTAGCTAGTTCCTTAGGCTGTGCCGAGTTGCATAGGGAGTGTTAGGAGCAATCCACGGCTATTTCTAGTGTGTGTGATAGGATTAGGGATTGCGGTCAGCAGAGTTCCCACGTCCCAGAGCTCGTCCTTTATTATCAGTAACTATCAGGTCATTCCGTGTGCTCTTAACCACCAGGTCCATTATTGCCCTGACCACCAGGTCATATCAGTACAGGTGGCCCAAAGTACTAATGCATCTCAATAGAGGGATAAGAGAAGTTCTGAGACCATTTTTTTTTCTTTGCAGTGTGTTTTGTCTCTCTTTTCCCCTTTACCTCTGGGTGGTTCAGGACACAGGTGTAAACATGGACATTCAAGGTCTGTCCTCTTGGATGGATAATCTCACTACAAGGGTACAATACATTCACTAAGTGGTTCGCTAGGTCTGCCACCATTGGTACGGTACAGTCTAAATTTCTATTGTCCGTTACTCTGATTTGCTCTTTGTCATCCTATTCTGTTATGGCATTTGTGGATTCAGGCGCTGCCCTGAATTTGATGGACTTGGAGTATGCTAGGCGCTGTGGTTTTTTCTTGGAGCCCTTGCAGTATCCTATTCCATTGAGAGGAATTGATGCTATGCCTTTGGCCAAGAATAAGCCTCAGTACTGGACCCAATTGACCATGTGCATGGCTCCTGCACATCAGGAGGATATCCGCTTTCTGGTGTTGCATAATCTGCATGATGTGGTCGTTTTGGGGTTGCCATGGCTACAGGTTCATAATCCAGTATTGGACTGGAAATCTATGTCTGTGTCCAGCTGGGGTTGCCAGGGGGTACATGGTGATGTTCCATTTTTGTCTATTTCGTCTTCCACTCCTTCTGAAGTTCCAGAGTTTTTGTCGGATTATCGGGATGTATTTGATGAGCCCAAAGCCAGTGCCCTACCTCCTCATAGGGATTGCGATTGCGCAATTAATTTGATTCCTGGTAGTAAGTTTCCTAAGGGCCGATTGTTCAATTTATCTGTGCCAGAACACGCCGCTATGCGGAGTTATATAAAGGAATCCTTGGAGAAAGGCCATATTCGCCCGTCGTCATCACCATTAGGAGCAGGGTTCTTTTTTGTGGCCAAGAAGGATGGTTCTTTGAGACCTTGTATTGATTACCACCTTCTTAATAAAATTACAGTCAAATATCAGTATCCTTTGCCGTTGCTGTCTGATTTGTTTGCTCGTATTAAAGGGGCTAGTTGGTTCACCAAGATAGATCTTCGAGGGGCGTATAATCTTGTGCGTATTAAACAAGGCGATGAATGGAAAACAGCATTTGATACGCCCGAGGGCCATTTTGAGTACCTGGTTATGCCATTCGGGCTTTCCAATGCTCCATCAGTATTTCAGTCCTTTATGCATGACATCTTCCGAGAGTACCTGGATAAATTCCTGATTGTGTATTTGGATGATATTTTGGTCTTTTCGGATGATTGGGAGTCTCATGTGAAGCAGGTCAGAATGGTGTTCCAGGTCCTTCGTGCAAATTCCTTGTTTGTGAAGGGGTCAAAGTGTCTCTTTGGAGTTCAGAAGGTTTCATTTTTGGGGTTCATTTTTTCCCCTTCTACTATCGAGATGGACCCTGTTAAAGTCCAGGCCATTTACGATTGGACTCAGCCGACATCTGTGAAGAGCCTGCAAAAGTTCCTGGGCTTTGCTAATTTTTATCGGCGCTTCATCGCTAATTTTTCTAGTGTTGCTAAACCGTTGACTGATTTGACCAAGAAGGGTGCTGATGTGGTCAATTGGTCTTCTGCAGCTGTAGAGGCTTTTCAGGAGTTGAAGCGTCGTTTTTCTTCTGCCCCTGTGTTGTGCCAGCCAGATGTTTCGCTCCCGTTTCAGGTTGAGGTTGATGCTTCTGAGATTGGAGCAGGGGCTGTTTTGTCGCAAAGAAGTTCTGATGGCTCGGTGATGAAGCCATGTGCTTTCTTTTCTAGAAAGTTTTCACCTGCTGAGCGCAATTATGATGTTGGTAATCGAGAGTTGTTGGCCATGAAGTGGGCATTCGAGGAGTGGCGTCACATTGGCTTGAAGGAGCCAAGCATCGCGTAGTGGTCTTGACAGATCACAAGAATTTGACTTATCTTGAGTCTGCCAAACGGTTGAATCCGAGACAGGCTCGATGGTCGTTATTTTTCTCCCGTTTTGATTTTGTGGTTTCGTACCTTCCGGGCTCTAAGAATGTGAAGGCTGATGCCCTGTCAAGGAGCTTTGTGCCTGACTCTCTGGGTGTTCCTGAGCCGGCGGGTATTCTCAAAGAGGGGGTAATTTTGTCTGCCATCTCCCCTGATTTGCGGCGGGTGCTGCAAAAATTTCAGGCTGATAGACCTGACCGTTGCCCAGCGGAGAAACTGTTTGTCCCTGATAGATGGACTAGTAGAGTTATCTCTGAGATTCATTGTTCAGTGTTGGCTGGGCATCCTGGAATCTTTGGTACCAGAGATTTGGTGGCTAGATCCTTTTGGTGGCCGTCTTTGTCACGGGATGTGCGTTCTTTTGTGCAGTCCTGTGGGACTTGTGCTCGGGCTAAGCCCTGCTGTTCTCATGCCAGTGGGTTGCTTTTGCCCTTGCCGGTCCCGAAGAGGCCCTGGACGCATATTTCTATGGATTTTATTTCGGATCTCCCCGTCTCTCAAAAGATGTCGGTCATTTGGGTGGTTTGTGATCGCTTTTCTAAGATGGTCCATTTGCTACCTTTGTCTAAATTGCCTTCCTCCTCTGATTTGGTGCCATTATTTTTCCAGCATGTGGTTCGTTTACATGGTATCCCGGAGAACATCATTTCTGACAGAGGTTCCCAGTTTGTTTCGAGGTTTTGGCGATCCTTTTGTGCTAGGATGGGCATTGATTTGTCTTTTTCCTCATCTTTCCATCCTCAGACAAATGGCCAAACCGAACGAACTAATCAGACTTTGGAAACATATCTGAGATGCTTTGTTTCTGCTGATCAGGATGATTGGGTGTCCTTTTTGCCGTTGGCTGAGTTCGCCCTCAATAATCGGGCCAGCTCGGCTACTTTGGTTTTGCCGTTTTTCTGCAATTCTGGTTTCCATCCTCGTTTCTCTTCAGGGCAGGTTGAGTCTTCGGACTGTCCTGGTGTAGATACTGTGGTGGATAGGTTGCAGCAGATTTGGACTCATGTGGTGGACAATTTGACATTGTCCCAGGAGAAGGCTCAACGTTTTGCTAACAGCCGGCGCTGTGTGGGTCCCCGACTTCTTGTTGGGGATTTGGTTTGGTTGTCGTCTCGTTATGTTCCTATGAAGGTTTCCTCTCCTAAGTTTAAGCTTCGTTTCATTGGTCCGTATAAGATTTCTGAGGTTATCAATCCTGTGTCATTTCGTTTGGCCCTTCCTGCTTCTTTTGCCATCCATAATGTGTTCCATAGGTCATTATTGCGGAGATAAGTGGCGCCTGTGGTTCCATCCGTTGATCCTCCTGCCCCGGTGTTGGTTGAGGGAGAGTTGGAGTATGTGGTGGAGAAGATTTTGGATTCTCGTATTTCGAGACGGAAACTCCAGTACCTGGTCAAGTGGAAGGGTTATGGTCAGGAAGATAATTCCTGGGTTTTTGCCTCTGATGTTCATGCTGCCGATCTGGTTCGTGCCTTTCATTTGGCTCATACTGGTCGGCCTGGGGGCTCTGGTGAGGGTTCGGTGACCCCTCCTCAAGGGGGGGTACTGTTGTGAATTCTGTTGTCGGGCTCCCTCCTGTGGTCATGAATGGTACTTCGGTTGGTTCTATCCATGGACCTCCTCTGGTGGCTGTGGGTGTTTCTGAGTTTCCTTCCACAGGTGACGAGGTTAATTCGTTAGCTGGCTGCTCTATTTAACTCCACTTAGATCTTTGCTCCAGGCCACCTGTCAATGTTCCAGTATTGGTCTAGTTCACTCCTGGATCGTTCTTGTGACCTGTCTTCCCAGCAGAAGCTAAGTTCCTGCTTGTTTTTCTTTGGTTTGCTATTTTTCTGTCCAACTTGCTATTGTTATTGTTGTCTTGCTTGCTGGAAGCTCTGGGACGCAGAGGGAGCGCCTCCGCACCGTGAGTCGGTGCGGAGGGTCTTTTTGCGCCCTCTGCGTGGTCTTTTTGTAGGTTTTTGTGCTGTCCATTTCCTTGTGATCCTTCTTGAGATGGCTCTACTCCTTCATTGAAGTCCAACTGTGTTTAATTAAACTGATAGGACTTAATTTGGAAAGGCACACACCTGTCTACATAAGATCTCACAGCTCACAGTGCATGTCAGACCGAATGAGAATCATGAGGTCAAAGGAACTGGCCAAGGAGCTCAGAGACAAAATTGTGGCAAGGCACAGATCAGGCCAAGGTTACAAAAGAATTTGTGCAGTTCTCAAGGATCCTAAGAGCACAGTGGCCTCCATAATCCTTAAGTGGAAGAAATCTGGGACCAACAGAAGTCTTCCTAGACCTTGCCATCCAGCCAAACTGTGCAATTTTGGGAAAAGAGCCTTTGTGAGAGAGATAAAGTAGAACCCCAAGATCACTGTGGCTGAGCTCCAGAGAAGCAGTATGGAGATGTGAGAAAGTTCCACAAAGTCAACTATCACTGCAGCCCTCCACCAGTTGGGCCTTTATGGCAGAGTGGCCCGATGGAAGCCTCTCCTCAGTGCAAGACATATGAAAGCCCGCATAGAGTTTGCTAAAAAAAACACATGAAGGACTCCCAGACTATGAGAAATAAGATTCTCTGGTCTGATGAGATGAAGATAGACCTTTTTGGTGATAATTCTAAGCAGTATGTGTGGAGAAAACCAGGCACTGCTCATCACCTGCCTAATACAATCCCCACAGTGAAACATGGTGGTGGCAGCATCATGCTATGGGGTTGATTTCCAGCTGCAGGAACAGGAAAACTGGTTGCCATTGAAGGAAACATGGCCAAGTACAGAGATATCCTGGATGAAAACCTCTTCCAGAGTGTTGTGGACCTCAGACTTGGCCAAACGTACACCTTCCAACAAGACAATGACAACCCTAAGCACACACCTAAAATAACAGAGGAGTGGCTTCAGAACAATTCTGTGACCATTCTTCACTGGCCCAGCCAGAGCATTGACCTAAACACAATTGAGCACCTCAAGAGAGACCTGAAAATGGCTGTCCACCGACGTTCACCATCCGACCTGATGGAACTGGAGAGGATCAGCAAGCAAGAATGGCAGAGGATCCGCAAACCCAGATGTGAAATACTTGTTGCATCATTCCCAAGAAGACTCATGGCTGTACTAGCTCAAAAGGGTGCTTCTACTCAATGCTGAGCAAAGGGTTTGACTACATATGACCATGTGATATTTCAGTTTTTCTTTTTTAATAAATTTGCAAACATTTCTACATTTCTGATATTTTTCAGTCAAGATGGGGTGCAGAGTGTACATTAATGAGAAAAAAATGAACTTTTTTGAATTTACCAAATGGCTGCAATGAAACAAAGAGTGAAAAATGTAAAGGGGTTTGAATACTTTCCATACCCACTGTATATGTGTGTGTCACTGACATCAATATATCTATGTATTCTATAGGCATGTATCTATTCCATCTATTCTAACTGTTCTCAAATAAGTTGTTTCCAGTCAGGGATCACACTCTGTTGGTATTTACAGGCTGTTCATTACATGCGGTGTAATCCTCCATTACATGAGTCTCCTCCACAACCAGCCAACAAGTTCCAGCAACACTATATTACACACATAAACGTAGTGAGACCCCTATAGGCCAAATCATCATATAACATATTGTTATATACTTTCTCTTTAACTGCAAGAACAATGAAAAATAATAAAACAGTGGATAACATGACCAAGTTAGCAATCTAAAATAATAAGTCTAGTTAGATATAATCCTTGCGGTGCCCGGGCTTTTCTGATAATTCTGCTAGCTCTAGTAACATAAGATGTGTCACTGTCTATGTCCTGTAGTTCTTCTGAATCTGCCTTCTGATATTGCCTGTCTCTGAGCTGAATCCTCATCCTGATGGTCAGCTGTCACTGTTGGTACTTGACTTGTACTTGCTGCCTCGTTTTCTTGGGTGTTGAAAAGGCCATGAATCATCTCTTTCTTGCGTTTTCCTCAGATATCTCCGACTCCTCCTTAGTCTTCTTCCTTCCTCTGTTAGAATTTTGTAGGACTGAGGTCCCAGTTTCTGGACAACCTTTGCCTTTTGCCAGTGTTTGTCAAATGTGCTGCTTGGCTGCAGCCAAATTTTGTCATTTCTCTGTAGCTCAGGCAGATCCTTTGCAGATTTATTGTAATAGAAAGCTTGCCTATCTTGATTCTTCTGTAATTTAGCTTTGATGTTTGCCTGCAACTTTGGCTTTAACAGATCAGTAGCAGTTGGTAAGAGTGTCTTTGTACACCTACAGTGCTAATGAGCATCTGTGCCGGACTGCTGTCTAGGCTTTGGGTGGGTGTGTTTCTTTAATCCAGTATAGAGAGATGTACATCCATATCAGCCTGTTTTGCTTTCTGCATGAGTTTTTTTTTGACGTTTTTACTGCTGACTCTGCGGATATCTCGGAGAAGACATCTGGTGTTCGATTTCTCATATCTTGCTGAAGTCTTTGAACTCTTCCAAACTAAACAGCGCATCATTGTCAGAGAAAAACGATATCTGGAATGCTATACTTGGCAAAATGGGCCTTGAGTTTTTTAATCACTGTTCTCGCCTTGTATCCTGCAACAAATACACCTCCCAGAAGTTTGAAAAATAGTCCACTGTCATGAGGCATTCTTTGTCATTCCATGTGAACAAGTCCGTTTCTATTTTTGACCATGGCCTATGTGGAATTGTATGAGGTTGCAATGTCTCCTTTGGTTGTTTATGACTGCATGACGCACATATCTCACATTGTGCTATATAATTTTTAATGTGGTCATTAATTCCTGGCCAATAAACAGATTCTCGTGCTCGACGTAGACATCCTTCGATGCCTAATTGAGAAGAGTGCAATGTTTTCAATATGTCTCTTCTGAGAACTTCTGGTATAACCACCCTGTCTCCTTTAAATCCTTTCTGCCATCAGAATAGTAAGTCCGATGGCAGAACTCCCGCTTTGATGCGGGCTCCAGCGGTGAGCGCACATCAAAGCTCGGACATGTCAGCTGTTTTGAACAGCTGACATGTGCCCGCAATAGGTACGGATGGAATTGCAATCCAACCGTGCCTATTAACTAGTTAAATGCCGCTGTCAAACGCTGACAGCGGCATTTAATTTGTGCTTCCAGCCATAGGACCGGAAATATGCACACCGCTGACCCCCGTCATGTGATCGGGGGTCAGCAGTGCATCTGCCTGACAACCAGAGGTCTCCTGGAGACCTCTATGGTTGTTGATTTGTTGATGCCAGATTGTTGTGAGCGCCACCCTGTGGTCGGCGCTAATAGCAATGCTGCAATTCAGCTACTTAGGGGCGATCTGAGCATCGCTCTTATGTAGCACAGCCAATCAGGCTATGCCAGCTTCTAGCCTCCCATTAAGGCTATTGAAGCATGGCAAAAGTAAACAAAAAATATATAAAAAATATAAAAGTTCAAATCACCCCCCTCTTGCCCCATTCAAAATAAAACAATAAAAAAATAAAACCTGCACATATTTGGTATCAACGCGTTCAGACTCACTCAATCTATCAATAAAAAAAGAATTAACCTGATTGCTAAATGGCGAGAAACAAATTCAGAATGCCAGAACTACTTTTTTTGGTCGCCGCTACATTGAATTAAAATGCAATAACTGGTGATCAAAAGAACGTATCTGCACCAAAAACGTATCACTAAAAATGTCATCTCAGCGTGCAAAAAGTATGATCTCAACCGACCCAAGATCCCATAAAATGGAGACGCTACGGGTCTCGGAAAATTGCACAATTTTTTTTTTCAAAGTTTGGAATTTTTTTTCACCAAATAGATAAAAATAACATAGACATGTTTGGTGTCTATGAACTTGTAATGACCTGGAGAATCATAATGGCACATTAGTTTTAGCATTTAATGAACCTAGCAAAAAAGCCAAATAAAAAACAAGTGTGGGATTGCACTTTTTTTGCAGTTTCACTTGGAATTTTTTTCCCATTTTCTAGTACACGACATGGTAAAATCAATGGTGTAGTTCAAATGTACAACTTGTCCAGCAAAAAATAAGCCCTCACCTGGCCATATTGACAGAAAAATAAAAAAGTTTTGGCTCTGGGAAGGAGGGGAGCAAAAAACGAAAACACAAAACCAAAAAAAGCTTCGGGGGTTAAGGGGGTAAAGATGATCCCTTGCTGCACTGACAAGTCATCTCTTATGTGGAAGAATGAAGAAACTTCCTTTGGAACATGTTGCTTGTATTTTAGCAAGCCCTGCAAGATGACATTCTTTAAGTTCTCGAGATTTTTATCCTTCTCTGTGCAAAACTGTATTTGCTTCAACTTTTCTTTTGACACTGCAAGGTAGTTACATATTTATGGTTTCAAAGTCTTTCTCCTCATCATTTGTTATAGGAAGGTAAGCTCTGCTTAACGAATCTGCAATCAGTACCTCTCTTCCTAGACAGTACTTGATGTCAAAATCATATTTTTTAAGTCGCAACAGCATGCGCTGTGGTCTCTTTGGGGCATTTAGTAATGGTTTCTTTGTAATGCTCTCCAAAGGTTTGTGATCCAACTGCAATGTTACCCGTCAACCATAGGTGTACTGGTGAAACTTCTCCATCCCAAATACCACAGCCAGTAGTACCTTCTCAATATGAGCATATCCCTGCTCTGTTGTTGTAAGGGCTCTGCTTGCAAATGTGACTGGCTATTTGTTCTGCATTAATGTAGCTCCAAGGACTTTTTCTGAAGCATCACATTGTACCACCACTTCTCGATCTGGATCAAAATACTTTAGAGTAGCTGCATCTGCAATAGCCTTCTTTACTGATTGGAAAGCAGTTTCCTGGCTTTCTGTCCATTCCCAGAGCACATCTTTGTGGGTTAGCTGTCTCAGTGGCTCACACATCTCTGACAGATGTCTGCAAAATTTGGAGAGATAATTTACCAAAAATCGTTGTACTCCGCAAACATCAGTAGGGGTAGGCATATCTTGTATTGCTCTCACCTTTTCTGGATCCACTTTTACTTTCGAAGTCAGACGATGTCCAATATATAAATCCTACACGAGACCACAAGGGAGTAAATGTCCTACTCATTATTTATCCAATATAAATATTTTATTAATATATTCAATATTTAAAACAATGTACAACAAACATGAAAGGTGAAAGACAATAACTCATGAGTAGTGTTGAGCGATACCTTCCGATATCGGAAAGTATCGGTATCGGATAGGATCGGCCGATATTCAAAAAATATCGGATATCGCCGATACCGATACTCGATCCCAATGCAAGTCAATGGGACCAAAATATCGGAATTAAAATAAACCCTTTCTTTCCTTGTAGGTTCATTCTACATGAAGGAAAACAACTAAGAATAATGCAGGATGTATTTGGGGAGGTGGCGGAGACATTAAAGTCATAGAGGTTTAGCCCAATCAAATAGAATAGCATGTTTTTTGTTTTTTTTTAAAGACGTTCGGAGTGACAAAGATATTGACTATGTAAATTTTTTTTTTATTTTGTCAGATATTGATGTTTCACTATTCCACGCCCTTCCCCTTCTTTTTTTTTTACTTTTCCCACACTTTCATCTTCATCATCATCAGCATCTTTGACATCAACTTGTTCTTCACCTTATTCATCTTCTTCTTCATCCTTTACCTTTTTTTTTTTTTGATTACATTCTTCATATTCATTTTATTCAACTATTATTATTCTTCCTATTCTACATATTCATTTTATTCAACTGTTATTATTCTTCCTATTCTACTTCTTCATCATATTCTCATTTGTGACAGGCATTCCCGTAGTTGTTATCTATAAAAGTTGGAAGATTACGCCAGTCACAAAAGTTACATTTGTCCGCGTTCAGTTTGGCCTGCAGCATCAGGCTTTATCCAGGGGCACCACGAGGAGGAACGGACTCACCCCCATACACTGCTTAGTCTTCTTCTGCATATAATTTAGATAATATCTTTTGCTCTGATATTAAGTGTTATGCTTAATGTTCTTCTGCTCTTTGTTCTGCAGCCTCTTGTTCTTCTGCTTCTCGGTCTTCCATGTCGTCGTCTCCAGGGTCGTCGTCTCCAGTGTCGTCGTCTCCGCCGTCGTCATCTCCGCCGTTGTCGTCTCCGCCGTCGTCGTCGTCGTCGTCATCGGGGTGGTCTTTCTGGTCGTCGACGTTAGGGTCTTCAATTTGGAAATGTAGCAGAAGGTACAAGAAGGCTGAGAAAATGCCAAGAACCAGCTGATGGAACTGGAACTCGGATGGCTACCCGAAGGTTCAATAGCCTATGGAACTACCGAGGACCAGCTGACGTTACTGGAACCCGGTTACTAAGCAGGAGGTACCCGTGCTAAAAAGCACTACCAAGGACCGCCTGACGTTGGCGGAACTCGGATACCCAGAAGGAGGCACCTAAGCCAAAGGCTCTGCCCGGAACCAGCTGACGGTACTGGAACCAGGATGGGGAGCAGAAGGTACAAGAGCAAAAGACACTGCCGAGAACCAGCTGACGGGACTGGAACCCGGATGGGTAGCCGAAGGTCCAAGAGCCAATGGAACTACCGAGGACCAGCTGACGTTACTGGAACCTGGTTACTAAGCAGGAGGTACCCGTGCCTGAAAGCACTACTAAGGACCACCTGACGTTGGTGGAACTTGGATACCCAGAAGGAGGCACCTAAGCCAAAGGCTCTGCCCGGAACCAGCTGACGGTACTGGAACCAGGATGGGGAGCAGAAGGTACAAGAGCAAAAGACACTGCCGAGAACCAGCTGACGGTCCTGGAACCAGGTGGTGGACCCGAAGGCCCACAGGAGAGGAGAGAACAGCTAGGCCGCGAGGCAGCCGCAGTTACCGAACCCCAACAGTCCTACAGGGGGAGCTGGGCCTACTGGCACTACAGAACCAGCCTTGACTACCAATTCATGCAGCCCACATAGGAAGCTCCTAAACTGGAGGCACCCTGGAGTTGGCTAACCCGACCGCAACACGACGGGGCAAGCATAGGCGTCTCAGCGAGCTTGACACAACCCAGAAACAGTTGACGGTGCTGAAACCAGGTTTGGCACGAGGGAGTACCTGTGACAAAAACACTGCCGAGAACCAGCTGGCGGTGCTGGAACCCGGATGCGTTGCCCCAGTGTGCAAGAGCCAATGGCACGACCGAGGACCAGCTGACGGTGCTGGAACCCGGTTACTAAGCTGTAGGTGCCCACGCTTAAAAGCACTACCAAGGACCGCCTGGCGTTGGCGGAACTCGGATACCCAGGAGGAGGCACCTAAGCCAAAGGCTCGGCCCGGAACCAGCTGACGGTGCTGGAACCAGGCGGTGGACCCGAAGGCCCACAGGAGAGGAGAGAACAGCTAGGCTGCGAGGCAGCCGCAGTTACCGAACCCCAACAGTCCTACAGGGGGAGCTGGGCCTACTGGCACTACAGAACCAGCCTTGACTACCAATTCATGCAGCCCACATAGGAAGCTCCTAAACTGGAGGCACCCTGGAGTTGGCTAACCCGACCGCAACACGACGGGGCAAGCATAAGCGTCTCAGCGAGCTTGACACAACCCGGAAACAGTTGACGGTGCTGAAACCAGGTTTGGCACGAGGGAGTACCTGTGACAAAAACACTGCCGAGAACCAGCTGGCGGTGCTGGAACCCGGATGCGTTGCCCCAGTGTGCAAGAGCCAATGGCACTACCGAGGACCAGCTGACGGTGCTGGAACCCGGTTACTAAGCTGTAGGTGCCCGCGCTTAAAAGCACTACCAAGGACCGCCTGGCGTTGGCGGAACTCGGATATCCAGGAGGAGGCACCTAAGCCAAAGGCTCGGCCCGGAACCAGCTGACGGTGCTGGAACCAGGCGGTGGACCCGAAGGCCCACAGGAGAGGAGAGAACAGCTAGGCCGCGAGGCAGCCGCAGTTACCGAACCCCAACAGTCCTACAGGGGGAGCTGGGCCTACTGGCACTACAGAACCAGCCTTGACTACCAATTCATGCAGCCCACATAGGAAGCTCCTAAACTGGAGGCACCCTGGAGTTGGCTAACCCGACCGCAACACGACGGGGCAAGCATAGGCGTCTCAGTGAGCTTGACACAACCCGGAAACAGTTGACGGTGCTGAAACCAGGTTTGGCACGAGGGAGTACCTGTGCCAAAAACACTGCCGAGAACCAGCTGGCGGTGCTGGAACCCGGATGCGTTGCCCCAGTGTGCAAGAGCCAATGGCACAACCGAGGACCAGCTGACGGTGCTGGAACCCGGTTACTAAGCTGTAGGTGCCCGCGCTTAAAAGCACTACCAAGGACCGCCTGGCGTTGGCGGAACTCGGATACCCAGGAGGAGGCACCTAAGCCAAAGGCTCGGCCCGGAACCAGCTGATGGTGCTGGAACCAGGCGGTGGACCCGAAGGCCCACAGGAGATGAGAGAACAGCTAGGCCGCGAGGCAGCTGCAGTTACCGAACCCCAACAGTCCTACAGGGGGAGCTGGGCCTACTGGCACTACAGAACCAGCCTTGACTACCAATTCATGCAGCCCACATAGGAAGCTCCTAAACTGGAGGCACCCTGGAGTTGGCTAACCCGACCGCAACACGACGGGGCAAGCATAGGCGTCTCAGCGAGCTTGACACAACCCGGAAACAGTTGACGGTGCTGAAACCAGGTTTGGCACGAGGGAGTACCTGTGACAAAAACACTGCCGAGAACCAGCTGGCGGTGCTGGAACCCGGATGCGTTGCCCCAGTGTGCAAGAGCCAATGGCACGGCCGAGGACCAGCTGACGGTGCTGGAACCCGGTTACTAAGCTGTAGGTTGCCGCGCTTAAAAGCACTACCAAGGACCGCCTGGCGTTGGCGGAACTCGGATACCCAGGAGGAGGCACCTAAGCCAAAGGCTCGGCCCGGAACCAGCTGACGGTGCTGGAACCAGGCGGTGGACCCGAAGGCCCACAGGAGAGGAGAAAACAGCTAGGCCGCGAGGCAGCCGCAGTTACCGAACCCCAACAGTCCTACAGGGGGAGCTGGGCCTACTGGCACTACAGAACCAGCCTTGACTACCAATTCATGCAGCCCACATAGGAAGCTCCTAAACTGGAGGCACCCTGGAGTTGGCTAACCCGACCGCAACACGACGGGGCAAGCATAGGCGTCTCAGTGAGTTTGACAGTACCCGGAAACAGCTGACGGTGCTGGAACCAGGCTGGGCACGAGGGAGTACCTGTGACAAAAACACTGCCGAGAACCAGCTGGCGTTGCTGGAACCCAGATGCGTTGCCTATTAAAGACTGTCTTCCTAGAGCCCCAACTAGCAGTGTTGGAGCAAAGGGTAAGCAGGGGGAGCAGAGTGTAGGCCGAAGCCTGCACTGGAGGCAGCTTTGTGTCTGCATTGCGTTTGCAGGACACTTTGCCGGCTACACAGAGGGGGAACAGCTGGCGTTGCTGAACCCCACTAACACAATGGCGGGTGTTTTTCTCTGTGCAGCTAGCACTTCCGGGCAAAAATTAGCGATGTTAGAGCCCGTGGTGAAGCAGGAGGAGGAGGAGAGGAGCAGAGTGTAGGCCGAAGCCTAGTTGAACTAATTTCAAAGGAAACCTTTAACCCCCCCTCAGGTGTTACAAAGTACAAGAGACACACCTTGTGCAGTATTAATGCTGCACAAGTGAAAGGTTGCTCTATTAATTAGTCTACTTGCACACGCTGAATGAAAGACGTACACAATTTAGCCCATTGTACAGTCAAACTGTAGTGGATGCATGACTTGGCTTTTTAAGGAGACGCAGCACAGGTGTCCCAAATAACGCCTTGGTGCTTGGCGCAGCTTCCTGAGCGTTGTTATTTGCTGTACAGGAGTCTGCGCTCTTGTGTTATCCCTTGGCAATGCCCTGTTAGCGCTGCCCGTCTTATGACCTCATTTCATGTTGGCCGGTGCGGTTAACGATGGCCATTAATCCCAGACCCACAGTGCCTTTTCATAAAGTCACACTGCGGTGCTGGGATTCGTGGCCTTGAGCAGTAAATATTTTCGCCGCTCACACACGTCCTTACACCTGCTTCAGACTGGGCGGCCTCTGCTGATCCCTTATCGCATGCCGCGGCCATGAGGCTGCACAGTCTGAAGAAGGCGGAAGGAGATGAGTGACGACACGCGAACATATGCACTGCTCGTGCCCATAAACCACACCCTCGCTGACAAAATAAATAAGAAACCGAGGGGCGTTGTTTGGAGCAGGGCGGACGCACAGGCGCAGCCAGCTAACCAATGATGTCAAAAGACGGGAAGCGCTACCAAGGCTGGTGCTGCGTATCATTAGAAAGGAAAGTCACACCTCAGGGACAGTGGAATGGTCTCAATGAGACACATTTTGTACGTGTTGAGTTCCACGTGGGCAAGTAGAAAAAGTCAGCCACCTTGTACAAATGCAGCAGTACTTCTGTACAAGGTGGCTGTTATACATAGAAACACCTGGGGGTGGTGGGCAGGCTTCTTTCAATTTCAGTTCATGTGCCTGCGTGGCGTTTGCAGGTCACGTTGCCGGCTACACAGCAGGGGAACAGCTGGCGTTGCTGAACCCCACTAACACATTGGCTGGTGTTTTTCTCTGTGCAGCTAGCACTTCCGGGCAAAAACTAGCGGTGTTTGAGCCCAGGGGCAGCAGCAGGAGGAGAGGAGCAGAGTGTAGGCCGAAGCCTGCACTGGTGGCAGCTTTTGGTCGGTTGTGCCAGCGTGGCTTGTGCTGGACACGATGCCGGCTACACAGCAGGGGAACAGCTGGCGGTGCTGAACCCCACTAACACATTGGCTGGTGTTTTTCTCTGTGCAGCTAGCACTTCCGGGCCAAAACTAGCGGTGTTTGAGCCCAGGGTCAGCAGGAGGAAGAGAGGAGCAGAGTGTAGGCCGAAGCCTAGTTGAACCAATTTCAAAGGTAACCTTTAACCCCCCTCAGGTGTTGCAAGGTACAAGAGCCACACCTTGAACAGCATTAATGCTGCACAAGTCAAAGGTTGTTCTATTAATTTTGCTCCTTGCACACGCTGAATAAAACACGTACACTATTTAGCCCATTATACTGTCAAACAGTAGTGGAGGCGTGACTTGTCTTTTTAAGAAGACGCAGCACAGGTGTCAAAATTTACACTTAGGTGCTGGGCGCAGATTCCTTAGCGTTCTTATTTGCAGTACAGGAGACTGCACTCTTGTGTTATCCCTTGGCAATACCCTGTTAGTGCAGGCCGTCTTATGACCTCATTTCATGTTGGCCGGTGCGGTTAACGATGGCCATAAATCCCAGACCCACAGTGCCTTTTCATAAAGTTACACTGCGGTGCTGGGATTCGTGGCCTCGTGCAGTAAATATGTTCGCCGCTCACACATGTCCTTACACCTGCTTCAGACTGGGCGGCCTCAGCTGATCCCTTATCGCCTGCCACGGTCATGAGGCCGCACAGTCTGAAGAAGGCGGAAGGAGGGGAGTGAAGACAGGCGAAGATATGCACTGCTCGTGCCCATCAATCACACCCTCGCAGTCATAATATATGAGACAACGAGGGGCGTTGTGTCGGGCAGGGCGGACGCACAGGCACAGCCAGCCAACCAATGATGTCATAAGACGGGCAGCGCTAACAATGGGGGTGATGCGTGTCATTAAAAAGGAAAGTCACACCTCAGGGACAGTGGAATGGTCTCAATAAGACACATTTTGTACGTGTTGAGTTCCACGTTGGCAAGTAGAAAAAGTCAGCCACCTTGTACAAATGCAGCAGTACTGCTGTACAAGGTGGCTGTTATACATAGAAACACCTGGGGGGGTGGGGCCTGGTTCCCTTTAATTTCAGTTCAGGTGCCTGCATGGCGTTTGCAGGACACGTTGCCAGCTACACAGCAGGGGAACAGCTGGCGTTGCTGAACCCCACTGACACATTGACTGGTGTTGTTCTCTGTGCAGCTAGCACTTCCGGGCAAAAACTAGCGGTGTTTGAGCCCAGGGGCAGCAGGAGGAGGAGAGGAGCAGAGTTTAGGCCGAGGCCTGCACTGGTGGCAGCTTTTGGTCTGTTGTGCCAGCGTGGCTTGTGCTGGACACGATGCCGGCTACACAGCAGGGGAACAGCTGGCGTTGCTGAACCCCACTAACACAATGGCGGGTGTTTTTCTCTGTGCAGCTAGCACTTCCGGGCCAAAACTAGCGGTGTTTGAGCCCAGGGTCAGCAGGAGGAGGAGAGGAGCAGAGTGTAGGCCGAAGCCTAGTTGAACCAATTTCAAAAGTTACCTTTAACCCCCCCTCAGGTGTTGCAAGGTACAAGAGCCACACCTTGAACAGCATTAATGCTGCACAAGTCAAAGGTTGCTCTATTAATTTTGCTCCTTGCACACGCTGAATAAAACACATACACTATTTAGCCCATTATACTGTCAAACAGTAGTGGAGGCGTGACTTGTCTTTTTAAGGAGACGCAGCACAGGTGTCAAAATTTACACCTAGGTGCTGGCCGCAGATTCCTGAGCGTTGTTATTTGCTGTACAGGAGTCTGCGCTCTTGTTATCCCTTGGCCATGCGCTGTGAGCGCTGCCTGTCTTCTGACCTCATTTCATGTTGGCCGATGCGGTTAGCGATGGCCATGAAACCCAGAGCCGCAGTGTCTTTTGTTTAAGTCACACTACTGGTGGCAGCTTTTGGTCTGTTGTGCCAGCGTGGCTTGTGCTGGACACGATGCCGGCTACACAGCAGGGGAACAGCTGGCGTTGCTGAACCCCACTAACACAATGGCGGGTGTTTTTCTCTGTGCAGCTAGCACTTCCAGGCTACAACTGGCGGTGTTATAGCCCAGGGTCAGCAGGAGGAGGAGAGGAGCAGAGTGTAGGCCGAAGCCTAGTTGAACCAATTTCAAAAGTTACCTTTAACCCCCCCTCAGGTGTTGCAAGGTACAAGAGCCACACCTTGTGCAGCATTAATGCTGCACAAGTCAAAGGTTGCTCTCTTAATTTTGCTCCTTGCACACGCGGAATAAAACACGTACACTATTTAGCCCATTATACTGTCAAACAGTAGTGGAGGCGTGACTTGTTTTTTAAGGAGACGCAGCACAGGTGTCAAAATTTACACCAAGGTGCTGGGCGCTGATTCCTGAGCGTTGTTATTTGCTGTACAGGAGTCTGCGCTATTTTGATCCCTTGGCCATACGCTGTGAGCGCTGCCTGTCTTCTGACCTCATTTCATGTTGGCCGGTGCGGTTACCAATGGCCATGAATCCCAGACCCGCAGTGTGTTTTCAAAAAATCACACTGCGTGGCTGGGATTCGTGGCCTTGTGCAGTAAATATGTTTGCCGCTCACACATGTCCTTACACCTGCTTCAGACTGGGCGGCCTCAGCTGATCCCTTATCGCCTACCACGGCCATGAGGCCGCACAGTCTGAAGAAGGCAGAAGGAGATGAGTTAAGACAGGCGAACATATGCACTGCACATGCCCATCAATCACACCCTCGCAGCCAATATATATGAGACAACGAGGTGGGTTGTGTCGGGCAGGGCGGACGCCCAGGCACAGGCAGCCAAACAATGAAGAAGACGGGCAGCGCTACCAAGGGGGGTGGTGCGTGTCATTAGAAAGGAAAGTCACACCTCAGGGACAGTGGAATGGTCTCAATGAGACACATTTTGTACGTGTTGAGTTCCACGTTGGCAAGGATAAAAAGTCAGCCACCTTGTACAAATGCAGCATTACTGCTGTACAAGGTAGTTGTTATACATAGAAACACCTTGGGGTGGGTGGCAGGGTCCCTTTAATTTCAGTTCATGTGCCTGTGTGGCGTTTGCAGGTCACGTTGCCGGCTACACAGCAGGGGAACAGCTGGCGGTGCTGAACCCCACTAACACATTGGCTGTTGTTTTTCTCTGTGCAGCTAGCACTTCCGGGCCAAAACTAGCGGTGTTTGAGCCCAGGGGCAGCAGCAGGAGGAGAGGAGCAGAGTGTAGGCCGAAGCCTGCACTGGTGGCAGCTTTTGTTCTGTTGTGCCAGCGTGGCTTGTGCTGGACACGTTGCCGACTACACAGCAGGGGAACAGCTGGCGGTGCTGAACCCCACTGACACATCAGCTAGTGTTTTTTCTGTGTAGACAACACTTCCAGGTGGCAACTGACAGTGTTGAAACCCAGGGAATCAAAGAGGAGCAGAGTGTAGGCCGAAGCCTGCAGTGGAGCAAGTTGAAAGGGAACCTTTAACCCCCCCCCCTCCCAGGCATTTGTTGCTGAAAGAGCCATCTTGTACAGCAGTAATACTGCACATGGAAAATGGTGGCTCCTAAAATTATGCTCCTTGCAAACGCTGAAGTACACACTCATATAATGTATCCCCTCACACCGTCAAACCGTCCCGGAAGTGGGACTTTCCTTTGTAATGTGAGACAGCACAGCCGTCATTCCAACCCCCTTGGTGCCGTGCGCCACCTCCTCAACGTTGTTTGGTTCTGTCACGGAGCCCGCGCTGTAATGTTATCCATTGGCCATGCACAGTTAGCGGTGCCCGTCTTCTGACATCATTTAGGTGTCAGGCTGGCAGTGCCTGTGCGTCCAAGCTGCCCGAGATCCAACCTCGCAGTGTCATCTAATGTAATCCCACTGCGGGCCAGGGATCCATGGGCATGCGCAGTGCATATCATCGCCTCTCACTCCCCTCCTTCCTGCTTCTTCAGACTGTGCGGCGTCACGGCCGTGGCATGCTATTAGGGATCAGCTGACGCCGCCTAGTCTGAAGAAGCGTGAAGAAGGGGAGTGAGAGGCTAGTATATGCACTGCGCATGGCCATGGATACAAGGCCCACTGTGCGATCTCATTAGACGACACTGCGAGGTGGGATTTCGGGCAGCGTGGACGCACAGGCGCAGCCAGGACGACAACAAATGATGTCAGAGGACGGGCAGCGCAAACTGTGCATGGCCAAGGGATAACATAACAGCGCAGGGTCCATGACGGAATCAACCAGCGCTAAGGAGGCAGCGCACGGTGCCAAGGGGGTAGCAATAACGGCTGTGCTGCATCACATTACAAAGGAAAATCCCACCTCCGGGACGGTTGGACGGTGTGAGGGGACACATTACATGAGTGTGTAGTTCAGCGTTTGCAAGGAGCATAATTTCAAGAGCGACCTTTTCGTTGTGCAGTACTAGTGCTGCACAAGGTGGCTCTTTCAGTAACAAACGCCTAGGGGGGGGGGGGACAGGTCCCCTTACATTTTAGTTGTGCCAGCGTGGCGGTCGCATGACACGTTGCCGGATACACAGCTGGGGATCAGCTGACGTTACTGAACCCCAATAACAGAGGAGCGACTGTTGACTGTGCAGACAGCACTTCCAGGCACCAACTGGCGGTGTTAGAGCCCAGGGACAGCAGGAGGAGCAGATTGGAGGTATTGCCGCACACACAGCTGGGGATCAGCTGACGTTACTGAACCCCAATAACAGAGGAGCGACTGTTGACTGTGCAGACAGCACTTCCAGGCACCAACTGGAGGGGTTAGAGCCCAGGGACAGCAGGAGGAGCAGATTGGAGGTATTGCCGCACACACAGCTGGGGATCAGCTGACGTTACTGAACCCCAATAACAGAGGAGCGACTGTTGACTGTGCAGACAGCACTTCCAGGCACCAACTGGCGGTGTTAGAGCCCAGGGACAGCAGGAGGAGCAGATTGGATGTATTGCCGCACACACAGCTGGGGATCAGCTGACGTTACTGAACCCCAATAACAGAGGAGCGACTGTTGACTGTGCAGACAGCACTTCCAGGCACCAACTGGCGGTGTTAGAGCCCAGGGACAGCAGGAGGAGCAGAGGAACAGAGTGTAGGCCGAAGCCTGATTGGAACAAGTTGAAAGGGAACCTTTAACCCCCCCCCCCCCCCAAGACGTTTGTAGCTGAAAGAGCCATCTTGTGCAGCACTAAGGATGCAAAAGGAAAAGGTTGCTCTTTTAATTATGCTCCTTGCAAACACAGAAGTAAACACTAAAAATGTGTCCCCTTATACCGTAAAACCGTCCCGGAGGTGCGAATTTCCTTCGTAATGGGACACAGCACAGCTGTCATTCCTATCCCCTTGGTGCCGTGCGCTGCCTCCTCAGCATTGTTTTAAGCTGCCACGGACCCTGCGCTGTTCTGTTATCCCTTGGCCATGCCCAATTAGCGCTGCCTGTCTTCTGACATAATTTGGTGTCAGGCTGTCAGTGCCTGTGCGTCCACGCTGCTCCAGATCCCACCTCGCAGTGTCGTCTAACGTAATCCCACTGCGGGCCTTGGATCCATGGGCATGCACAGTGCATATCCTCGACTCTCACTCCCCTCCTTCCCTCTTCTTCAGACTGTGCGGTGTCACGGCCGTGGCATGCTATTAGGGATCAGCTGACGGCGCACAGTCTAAAGAAGGCGGAGGGAGATGAGCGAGAGCCTGAGGGGAAGATATGCACTGCGCATGCCCATGGATCCCAGGCCCGCAGTGTGATTCAATCAGAAGACACTGCGAGGCGGGATCTCGGGCAGAGCGACCGCACAGGCGCAGCCAGCCTGACACCAAATTATGTCAGAAGACAGGCAGCGCAAATAGGGCATGGCCAAGGGATAACAGAACAGCGCAGGCTCCGTGACAGCTTAAAACAACGCTGAGGAGGCAGCGCATGGCACCAAGGGGGTAGGAATGACGGCTGTGCTGCGTCACATTACGAAGGAAAGTCCCAGCTCCGGGACAGTATAACGGTATCAGTGAACACATTTTATAAGTGTTAAGTTCTGCGTGTGCAAGGAGCTAAAATAAAAGAGCTACCTTTTCCTTGTGCAGCATTACTGCTGCACAAGATGGCTCTTTCAGTAACAAATGACGGGGGGGGGGGGACAGGTTCCCTTACATTTAGGTTGTTGTGCCAGCGTGGCGGTCGCAGGACACATTGCCGGCTACACAGCTGGGGATCAGCAGACGTTACTGAAACCCAATAACACTGGGTCGTATGTTTTTACTGTGCAGCCTGCACTTCTGAGCCGCAACTGGCGGTGTTGGAGCCCAGGAATAGCAGTTCAGGTGGTAGAAAGATGAACACAACAGGAGACCTGGATGACACCCAATTACTTAATCAGGCAGAGGAGTGGCAAATTCCTGCGAGATCCAGGCCTGGTTCATTTTCAGGAAAGTAAGCCGGTCAACGTTATCGGAGGATAGTCGCATGCGACGGTCTGTTAGTACACCACCTGCGGCACTAAAGACACGTTCCGATAAGACACTAGCCGCAGGGCAAGCCAGCACCTCCAATGCATACTGGCTTAGCTCTGGCAATGTATCCAGCTTAGAGACCCAAAACTTGAACAGGGAAGAGCCGTCTGGGAGTACAGTAAGAGGGCAAGCCATGTAGTCTGTCACCATCTGACGGAACCGTTGCCTCCTGCTGACTGGAGCCGCCGGTGATGGTGTAGACATTTGGGGCGGGCACACAAAAGTGTGCCAGAGTTGTGCCATACTGGGCTTGCCTTGGGCAGAGGCACTGCTTCTGCTCCCTCTTTGGGCAGAGCCTCCCCCACTGCCTCGACGCACTGAGCTGCTTTGTAAAGCACTAGCAGCACTCCTCTCAGTTGGACTGGAGAAGATGATGGAATTCACCAGTGTGTCGTGGTACTCCCGCAATTTACGCTCCCGGGTCAACGCTGGGATGAGGTTTTGGACGTTGTCCCGGTAGCGAGGATCGAGGAGGGTGAACACCCAATAATCAGGCATGTTGAGAATGTGGTCGATGCGGCGGTCGTTTCTCAGGCACTGCAGCATGAAATCCACCATGTGCTGCAGACTGCCAACTGGCCCAGAAACGCTGTCCCCTGCTTGAGACATGATCTCTGCCCGCTCGTCATCACCCCACCCTCGCTGTACACACTGACCACTGGACACTTGTGTCGCTCCCTCCTCTGGATGGAGCTCTTCCTCCTCCATTGACTCCTCCTCATCCTCCTCACAAAGTGGCCCCTGCGTACCCCTTTGTGAGGAACCACGTGGCGCTGACTCTCCAGAAGCTGATGGAAAAGGTGACTCCTCATCCTCCACCTCTTCCACAACATCATCCCTTAACCCTTGCAAAGTTTGCTGAAGCAGGCAGATAAGGGGGACAGTCATGCTGACTAGTGCATCATCTGCACTTGCCATCCACGTGGAATAATCAAAAGGACGCAAAACCTGGCAGACGTCCTTCATAGTGGCCCACTCTGTGGTTGTGAAGTCTGATCGGCGCTGACTGCGACTTCTTTGCGCCTGATGCAGCTGGTACTCCATAACTGCTTGCTGCTGCTCACACAACCGCTCCAACATATGTAACGTGGAATTCCACCGGGTAGGTAGGTCACATATGATGCGGTGTTCCGGAAGGCGGACTCGGCGCTGCAGAGCAGCAATACGGGATCTTGCCAAGCTGGAACGCCGCAAGTGAGCACACTCTAGGCGGACCTTGTGCAGCAGGGCATCAAGATCCGGATAGTCCCTCAGAAAACTCTGCACAACCAAATTGAGCACATGTGCCAGACATGGGATGTGAGTGAGGTTGCCAAGGGCCAAAGCTGCCACCAGATTTCAGCCATTGTCACACACTACCATGCCTGGCTGGAGATTCGCTGGCAGTAACCACACATCGCTCTCCTGCTTGATGGCATTCCAGAGCTCCTGCGCTGTGTGGCTTCGATTCCCCAATGAAACTAGTTTCAAGATGGCCTGCTGACGTTTGGCCACGGCTGTGCTCATGTCGGTCATAGGTAAACGTTCACGGGTCCATGTGGAGGTGGACTGTGACGGCTCCTGCAGAGATGATTCTGAGGAACTTGTGTAAGAGGAGGAGTCAATGCGTACAGACTAGATTCCTGCAATCCTTGGAGTGGGCAGGACACGTCCTGCGCCACTCGCACGATCTGTACCTGGCTCAACAACATTAACCCAATGGGCAGTGAGGGAAACGTATCGCCCCTGTCCATGCTGACTGGTCCACGCATCGGTGGTGAGGTGGACCTTGCTACTGACGGCGTTCAGTGGCGCATGTTTTATGTTTCCCTCAACATGCCTGTGCAGGGCAGGGACAGCTTGCCTGCTGAAGTAAAAGCGGCTGGGCACCTTGTACTGTGGGACTGCCAATGCCATCAAGTCACGGAAGCTGTCAGTCTCCACCAGCCTGAATGAGAGCATTTCCAGGGACAACAGTTTGGCAATGCCTGAATTCAGAGCCTGTGCTCGGGGGTGGTTGGCCGAGAATGCCCGCCTTTTCTCCCATGCCTGTACTACCGATGGCTGTAGAGTAGACTGGGAGTGTGAGGATGACTGGGAAGGTGGTGCTGTGGGTGGAATTACACAAGGTCTCTGGACAACAGTGCCAGAGGTTCTTCCATGGCGATCCAGGGAGGAAGCCAAACCAGCTGTGCGTGAGCTGGAGGAAGAGGCAACACGAGCTGAAGAGGTGGTAGCTGCCGCTGTTGGTTGGCCTACATCTTCAGTGTGTTTCTGTAACTCCACCGCGTGCTTGGTCCGCACATGTTTCCACATATTTGTGGTATTGAGGTTGCTGACATTTTTCCCTCTTTTTACTTTCTGATGACACAGCTTGCATTTGACAAAACAAATGTCATCTGCAACAGTATCAAAAAAGGACCAGGCACTGCAAGTCTTGGGAGCGCCCTTTTTGGCTTTGGAAAGAGACAGGCTCCTAACGGGTGCCAAACTGGAGGCTCCAGGCTCCGCAGTCTTCCCCCTCCCTCTCCCTCTTTGGCCCGTAAGGGGAATCTCTTCCTCAGAGCTGCTCCCACCACCTTTCTGTTCCTCACGCCACGATGGGTCAACGACCTCATCATCTCCACTACCCTCTGCGACCAACTGCTCCTCCTGGGTAGTCTCGGCAGCACAGTACGCACCAGAAAGCGGCACCTGAGTTTCATCATCAGATGCGTACTGCGCTGTGGTCACCGGAGGCACTGGCCCACCCGCCTCTTCAGAGTCAGAGAGAAAAAGCTGTTGGGCATCACTGCACACTGCCTCTTCTTCCATTTCTCCAATGCTGCTTGGCTGGCCCCCTGTTTCCAAGCCAAGAGATTCAGAGAACAGAAGTAGAGACGGCTCCTGTCCTGGGCTCTCTGACTGCCTGGCCAATTTGGCAGGTGGTGAAGAGACAGATGGCTGCTCTCCAGTGCTCTGTGCCTGAGAGGATGTGGCACTAACTGAAGTCGATGCCGAGGCGTTAGCTGCCATCCACCCGACAACGGCTTCAATTTGGTCTTCACGCAGCAGCGGTGCACGGCGCTCTCCGACAAAGCTGCGCATGAAGGACGGTTCCCTGCTGAAACTGAGTGACGACGAGTCACCGGTGCCCGCAGCAGGCACAGAATCACCACGTCCTCTCCCTGCTCCTCTCCCTGCTCCGCGCCCACGCCCACGTGCCTTACTCCCTGCCCTCTTCATCTTGGTTGACAGATAAAGATAAGCAGAAAAGTACTAAGGCCTTAGTGTGCTTATTCCTGAAATGCTCCTCCTAACAGGTGTAAGAAACACTAATGTTGTAAAGTGTGGACTAAACTTTATTATTTTTCAAATGTGGCCTACACAAGTGTTAAGTTGTGTTTGGTGAACTTTCCTTTTTTTTTTTTCTGCAGATCGGACTACAGAGCAAGTTTAACTCACACGGGGACCGTGCAGACAGCCGTAAACGGCGCTGCAAGGCCCAAAAACCCTCCTCTAGGTTATCCTATGTAGTGTTTTTCCACAATTTAGCTGGAGACGTGTGGAAAGACACTAATAGGAAATTTTTTTTTAAATTTTAAACAGGCTGCACTATTTGAAAAAAAGGAATTTTTTTTTCAAGGTATGAGGCAGTAACGCACCCTGAGCTGAATCCAACCGGCTATGGATGCACACAGACTACAGGGCGAGCTGCGCTCACACAGAGACCGTGCAGACAGCCGTAAACGGCGCTGCAAGGCCCAAAAAAAACCCTCTAGGTTATCCTATGTAGTGTTTTTCCACAATTTAGCTGGAGACGGGTGGAAAAACACTAATAGGAAAAAAAATTTTTAAATTTTAAACAGGCTGCACTATTTGAAAAAAAGGGAAATTTTTTTCAAGGTATGAGGCAGTAACGAACCCTGAGCTGAATCCAACCGGCTATGGCTGCACACAGACTAGAGGGCGAGCTGGGCTCACACGGAGACCGTGCAGACAGCCGTAAACGGCGCTGCAAGGCCCAAAAACCCCCCTCTAGGTTATCCTATGTAGTGTTTTTCCACAATTTAGCTGGAGACGGGTGGAAAAACACTAATAGGAAATTTGAGAAAAAATGTGCAGCAGGCTGCACTATGAGCAAAAAAGGACAACTGTGTGAGGCAGTGTGAACCCCTCCTGAGCTGAATACAACCGGGTATATGGCTGCACACAGACTACAGAGTGAGCTGCACACACACACACACACACAGAGACCTTGCAGAACGCTGCAAGGCAAGAGCAAGGTGAACAGTGAAGAACACACAGCGTTTTGCTAAATTAGCCTTGGGAAAGGAAAATAAAGCAATTAGCTATCTCAACTGGCCCTCAGTTAGAACACAGCGTCCTGTCCCTAACTGAAATCACAGCAGAGTGAGCTCAAAATGGCGGCAGCGTTTTTTATAGTGCAGAGTGACATCATTTCAGCAGCCAATCACAGCCTTGCCAGTACTTACATGCCCACCATGCTAAACAGAATGTGCCCACACCTCCATTCATTCCTCATTGGCTGCTGCGTTCAGTTTGAATTCTGGGAACTTCCGATTCCGGTATCCGATACGCGGGAAGTATCGGAATTCGGTATCGGAATTCCGTTACCGCAAATATCGGCCGATACCCAATACTTGCGGTATCGGAATGCTCAACACTACTCATGAGGGGAAGGAGCAACACAACTGAGGTAACAGACCGGGTAAGTGAGCATACCTGGCAGGGATATAATCCAGATTCACAAGTATCCCTTTATAATCAATATAAGCCACAAAAATAGAGCTGGGAACAGGTGAGAATACCCTGGCCACCCTGTCCACATATAAGAAGTTGGTAATAAATCCTCTATGGAGCCAAGTGGGGGCCTCCGGGCGCTGTGGAAGAAGCCCACGCGAAACGCGCGTTGGGGCTGCTGTGGAGAGCACACTGACAGATACTATCATGGGTGAGTTGCAGCATCCTGTTTAGGGGTCCTTTCAATATTTGTTTTCCACTTGGCCCCATAGAGGATTTATTACCAACTTCTTATATGTGGATAGGGTGGCCAGGGTATTCTCACCAGTTCCCAGCTCTATTTTTGTGGCTTACATTGATTATAAGGGATACTTGTGAATCTGGATTATATCCCTGCCAGGTATGCTCACTTACCCGGTCTGTTACCTCAGTTGTGTTGCTCCTTCCCCTCATGAGTTATTGTGTTTCACCTTTCATGTTTGTTGTACTTTGTTTTAAATATTGAATATATTAATAAAATATTTATATTGGATAAATAATGAGTAGGACATTTACTCCCTTGTGGTCTCTTGTAGGATTTATGCTTTTCTGGAGTGTCCTGTGTTATCGATCAGTAGTCTATCATTGTGGCAGTTTGCCCTCTGGAGATATTTCTGTATATTTCAGTGGTTTCTCTTTCTAGATGTCCAATATATGTGTGGCACCCCAGAAGTCCAATTGCCACAGTGGCATTGCCTCCCTCACAGGGAGTAATGTCATGCCTGGAAGCAAGGAGGGGTCCCCTTACCCGATGTCAGGAGAGAAATAGAGCAGAAACTGGGGAGTGGAGCTGTGATTAAACTTGCCCCAGAGCTGAGCACTAGTAACTGGATACCAGAGTCTGCGGTTGTCTGGATACTGAAATCCCAGCAGCTACATCCAGAGGGAAGGGAACTGCAGGTCTCCTGGCCCGATCTAATACCCGGCAGCACAGCAGCATACCAGAGCCTGGAGCCGACACAAAGGAGCGGCATTGGCGATATGCTTGAGCTGCCTGCCATGCCGGCAACGGTGAGTTTTTAAAAACAGAGAGAGACAGTTAACAGCAGGGGGGTGAGCTGTTAGGCAGCAAGAAAAAAGGGTGGACAGTGCAGAAGGAAGGCCTCTGTACCTACCTCGCCAGGTGTATTAAAAAATTGCTGCCTGGCTCTCGATTACGATCTGTTAACAGTATCCCAGTCTGTACTATCAACCATCAAGTAAAGGAAAAGAATACTACAGCCCTTGTGTCATTCAGTGATCTCTTGTGCCCTGAGTCCTGTACCACAAGGTACACGAAGCCTGACATAAACGGGACCGGTAGACCTGGGGCACAGCTCCACCTGTGGGGAGCAGAACCATCCCAGCTGCATCACAATCAGCCCCAGCGGTCTCCTTTAGCAGCGTCAACCATCTGTTGCCGAACACCACAGGTGACGTCACTTTAAATCCCATATACATATTCCCCATTTTACGGCACAGCCAAGGCTGTAGAGTACCCCACGACCCTGGTGGATGTGCCGTCACGAACAGGATTTTGTAGCCCATTATTACTGGGTACTGTGTGCCATAGACTTTATTGAACTGTATAATAGCCGCGATTACTGCAACACAATGCATGCAGAAAGCAAGGAGGCCCTGACTTGGAAACCCCAGGGAGCTCAATCCATCTCGTCTGCGGAGCAGGCGCTTACTACGGTAACGATACTCAGAGCCTGGCTGAGGTTCACTAGGAGGAAAGGAGATGCCCAATATAGGAGAGGATCCAGTGGCAGGCTTGGTCGCAGCCACCGTAATGCCTTTATCCATGCCATATATCCCAGGTCGGCCTGGCTACCTCAGTACTCAGTGGAGTCGCACACCCTGAGCGACTTTAAGGAGAGACTGCATAGTTTATTCAAAGTGTACCCCCTGTCAGAGAGCCAAAAAGTCAGCATCCTTATTGGCCAGCTAACCGGTACGGCCCAGAGGGAGGTGAAGTCCTGGCTGGACACCGACAAAAGAACTGTTAGGCAAATCCTGGCCAGGCTGACGGATATTTTTGACACCCGCACAGCAGCGGAGATTAAAATGAAATTCTACGAGTGCAAATAAAGGGCTCAGGACAGTGTACAGGACTATGCCCTAAACTTGCAAGAGGCGCTGCAGGCCATTAAACAGGTAGACTCCGACAGTGTGCGAGATGAAGACAGATTGCTAACCGAGCAGTTTACTGAGGGGCTCCTGTCTACTGCTCACCAGACACAGCTGTACACTATGGCCCTGCAAAACCCTGACCTGGACTTCGCACGATTTAAAGACCAGGCCACCCGGGTGCTGCGAGAACAAACCACAAGTGGCACTGTACCCCTCCAGAGCCCAGCCAGCACATACCACCAGGAGGTGGTGTCCTTTTCCTCGGCACCCGTGAAGGCCAATGCGCAGACCCTAGATAATGACTCCACTGCAGGCCTGCATCTCCAGGTCCAGGAGCTGATCAAAAGTGTGGCTGCACTAACCAAAACCGTGCAGTCCATGCAAGTGTCCCCAAAGGAGAAGATCCAGTTGGCCTCCAATCCAGATGACTTCTCATGGCGACGGCAGAGGAGAATCCCACTAATCAGAGGGAGAGACAATGATCGCTACGACCAGGACAGACGACCCAGCTGTCGCCACTGCAACAAGGCGGGGCACATCGCAAAATTTTGTAATTTAAACAAGCAACCCCTGGGGCAGAGGGCCAACCCCCTTGAGTAATATGACCGGGCCTACAAAGCTGGCGAGACAAGTACGTGGGAGGATGGCTGGCCCTGCCCGTCATGATTGATGGCATCCTGATGAACGCTTTATTGGACACAGGCTCCCAGGTGACGATGCCATATATCCTTTTTAAATGATACTGGGCTGATTCAGACATTACTCGCAGCCCAGATGAACACTTTAACATCTTTGGCAGCAACGGTGAGCCCTTGCCTCAGGTGGGGTATAAGGAGGTGACCATCAAGGTTGGCCAAGTAGAATTGCAGTCGCAAGGTTTGATTATAGTTGATATTGACAGACAAGAATGCCATCCTATGATTACTTTAGGCACCAATGTAATAGAGAATTGTCTTGGAGAAATTGTTTTGTTGCAACAGGTAGCCAAGACCACCAGTTCTAGTCAGCAGCGTGTCCTGCAAAAAGAAATCAGTGCCCTAATGCAGAGACAACAGGTAGGGCTGTCTGGTTGAGAAGTCAGCAGTGTCAGGGTGAGTGATCCATTCCCCATTGCAGGAGAGAAATGTTGATATGGTGTCCGGCAGCAATAGGCCAGAGGTCAAGATTACCAGGCTCTGGTAGAACCCGTGTACTCTGATAGTAGACCCACCATCCCACCGTACCAGTATGCATCCTGAATTGTGGGGAGAAAGAGGTCCATTTACCCCGGTATACCACCCTTGCTAAGCTGTACACTGTCAGTAATAATGCAATAAAGGCCGTGGAACTCTTGCTTCTGTCTGACCAGGCAGAGGACAATGGCTCTGAGGGGCAGCTGGCGGATTGGTGTCAGAAGATACACATAGGCACTGACTCCACCCCTTTGCACCAAAAGCATGGGGTTTACCAGGTGGTTCGAGAATGAGCGGGTCTTTAGCAAACACCCTCTAGACTTTGGGCAGGTAAAAGGGGTCCAACACCATATCCCCACCGGAGATCATCTGCCCATTAAAGAGAGGTACCTGCCTGTACCCCAAGCTCACTATCAATGTGCCAAAGGTATGTTTCGGGAGATGAAGGAGGCTGGGGTAATCAGAGATAGTTGTAGCCCCTGAGAAGCTCCGTTAGTTCTCGTTAGAAAGAAAGATGATACAATGAGGATGTGTGTTGACTACAGGCAGATTAACCGCATTACACATAAAGATGCCTACCCGTTACCACAAACTGAGGAATCATTAGCTGCACTGAGATCCACTAACTATTTCTCCACTTTAGATCTCACCAGTGGTATTGGCAGGTTCCCGTTGCAGAAGCAGACAGAGAGAAGACAGCGTTTACGACATCAGTGGGCCTCTGCGAGTTCAACTGCATGCTATTTGGGCTCTGCATTGAAACGGGAACGTTCCGGTGGTTAATGGAATGCTGCTTAGGACATAAAAATTTCAAAACCATTTTGTTCTATCTGGATATCATCATCTACTCAAAGATGTACGAAGACCACCTGGCGGAGGTGTTTGAGGGCTTATCTGGTTTTGGCCTGAAAGTAAAGCCGTCCAATGCCACCTGTTGAAGCTCAAGGTCCATTACCTAGGTCAGGTGGTAAGCGCCAAAGGTGTGGCACCAGACCCTGAAAAAGTCACCGTGATCAAGGACTGGCCAAGACCCTCCACTATCAAGGAAGTGCGGCAGTTCCTCGGGCTGGTAGGGTACTACAGGAAATTCATAAAGAGCTTCACCAAGATAGCAGCACCCATGCAGGACCACTTAATATGCCAGTCCAAGAAGGCCAAGAACCCAAGTCCTCCGTTCGAGTGGAGTAAAAGAGAAGAATCCTTCATTCGGTTGAAGATGGATCTTACGGGAGATGAAGTCCTGGCCTACCCTATGGCCAACTCTTTATACTGTATATGGACGCCAGCAACATGGGGCAGGGAGCAGTGCTGTCCCAGGTACAGCAAGGCACAGAGAGAGTGATTGCCTGCGCCAGCAGGAAGCTTCATTCCACGGAAAGGAATCCAGACAATTATAGTTCCTTTAAACTGGAGTTTCTCACCATAGTCTGGGCTGTAATGGAGCACTTCAAGCACTACCTGGCTTCAGCAAAGTTTACCATTTATTCGGGTAATAATCCGCTGACCACCTTGAAACGGTGAAGCTAGGTGTGTTGAAGCAGCGATGGATGGCTCAGCTGTCCAACTATGAGTTTACCATCAAATACTGGGCAGGGCATAAAAACGCTAATGCTGATGCGCTGTCCAGGATACCCAACTTGCCAGATGGGGAAAAAAGACCTGGAGGAACTCAAAATCGAGTTACCAGCCTTCCACTGCCCCAGTGCATGAGGGACCAGCGTTATGCTGTGCAAGAGGCAACAATTAACCCATTGCCCCACCATGGATGGGCAGAAATGCAGGACAGCGATCTGGAATTTCGCCTAGTAAAGGAATTGCTGACACAAGCTGATTTGCACCCTGGTACAGATGCTCGACAAGAGATTCAACAGTTGTGGAAGGTGAAGAGCAAGCTATTCATCTATTAAGGGAAGCTGTGTCGGAGAAGCGTCAACTCCCAAACCCACAAACTGGTCTGGCAGTGATAGTCCCGAAGCGGGATGAACCGATGGTCTTAGAAGTGTACCATGATGGAGCAGGACACTTCGGGTTGAAGATGTTGGAAATCCTGTTATGTGAGTGATTCTACTGGGTTGGCATGAGGAAAGCAAACGAGAAATGGTGTCGAGAATGTGGTCCATGCAACCTTAGATGGAAAGACCGTGATAGCCAGAGGGCTCCCCTACAGCCCATTGTCACCAAACAACTGCTTGAGCTGGTGGCCTTGGACCACGTAAAGCTGGCCCCAAGCCGATCAGGCTATGTCTACGCCCTCACATAGTAGACCACTACTCTCATTTCCTGGTTGTAGTGCCAGTGAAGAATCAGACAGCGAAGATGGCAGCCAAAGCATTTCAACAACACTTTTGTCATCCGCACAGTTATCCTGAATGAGTGCTTACTGACGAAGGCCCAGCCTTTGAAGTAGGAGTATTCCAGGAGTTCTGTATCCTGTACGGCTGCAAGAAAATAAGAACCACACCGTATCATCCCCAGACCAATGGGTTATGTGAGAAAATGAACCAGGTAGTAATAGACCAGTTGAAGACTCTGCCCCTGGAAGAGCGTAGCCTGTGGCCAGAGAAGTTACTGGATTTGGTAGACTTATATAACCACATCCCGGTGAACTCCACCAACTGTACCCTACCTGATGAGGGCAAGACCTGGCAAGTTACCCAGTGACTTGGACATGGGAGTTTTAATACCTGAGATGTCATCACTAGATGCACACTGGGATACAGAGCAGCAATATCACAAGGTGCAAGAATGTGTAGAGAAAAGTTTGTCCCAGGCAAGACAGAGGCAGGAAAGAAATTATAATCAGCACGCCCCTCCAGTTCCCTTGACACCTAGAGAACAGGTGCTTAAAAGGAAGATACGAGTTCACAAACTAGACGACCAGTGGGAGGCTGAGCCATACACCGTTTTACCTTCAAACTTTGATAACACCAAGGTGTGCCTCATCAGTAAAGATGGAGGAGAAACCTCTGCAGCAGTGTTAAGGGATCATCTAAAACCATGCCCTAACCAACTAAAGGAAAGGATTGAAGACCAAGACATTCCGCAGCCAATGGAAGAGGTGGAGGAAAAGATCAGCACAGTACTCAGCGGGTTCACTCCAAATTGGACAAGGGTGAAACAGGCCATAGTCATGTCCATTTTGACCTTTCCCCAGCTAGTAGTGCCAGAAAGAGATGCCACTGAAGACCAGCCTGAAGACCAGTGGGCTCAAGCAGCAGATGCCACACCAGCAACAGAGCAAGAGAATCCATTCCCTGCCAGCGGCAAATCTGTCATGCCCACGATGAGCATCAGTGGTCGTAGAACATCAGGTATAACTGTGCTATATAGAGTCACCCATAGCGCAGCCAAAAGAGAGCGCACTACACCAGTATCAATGCTATGAAGGTCTACCCGTAGTACCCTTGGTCAGATCCCTATAAGGTTCCGTATGTAAGTAGATTGTGTAAATAAGACATGTAGATATGTAACCGTCAAGCATATGAGCCTACAGAGACTCCGTAAAAACTCTTGAGCAATCCTATTTTACTTGATTTAATGGATGATTGGGTCACTGGATTCGTTGTGACCAGGAGAGTACTTGCATATAATTACCAACCTGGCTCAGGAATGAACGATCGACAATGATGCGTGGACTAATCGTCACAAGGAGTATTTTTGTGCTTTGGTTTTTGTAATTTTTTATTTTTGAAAACTTTTAAATAGTTATGATTGTTCACTTGTTAATTTGTTTATTATTTGTTTCTTCAGTCCAGGAGTACTGAATTTCACTAGGGAGGAATGTGGCACCCCAGGAGTTTGGTTGCCACAGTGGCATTGCCTCCCTCACAGGGAGCAATGTCATGCCTGGAAGCAAGGAGGCGTCCCCTTACCAGGTGTCAGTAGGAGAGAAGTAGAGCAGCATCTGGGGAGTGGAGCTGTGATTAAACTCGCCCCAGAGCTGAGCGCTAGGAACTGGATACCGGAGTCTGTGGTTGCTTAGGTACTGAAGTCCCAGCAGCTAAATCTGAAGGGCCGGGGTCTGCAGGTCTCCTGGCCCAATCTAATACCCGGCGGCACACCAGAGCCTGGAGCTGACACAAAGGAGCAGCACCTGTGATAGGCTCGAGCTGCCGGCCATGCGGGCAATGGTGAGTTTTTAAAACCAGAGAGAGACAGTTAGCAGCAGGGAGGTGAGCTGTTAGGCAGCAAGAAAAAAGGGTGGACAGCGCAGAAGGAAGGCCTCTGTACCTACCTCGCCAGGTGCATCCAAAAATTGCTTCCAGGCTGCCCGGCTCTCGATCTGTTACCAGTACCCAAGTCTGTACTATCAACCATCAAGTAAAGGAAAAGAAAACTACAGCCCTTATGTCATTCAGTGGTCTCTTGCACCTTGACTCCTGCACCACAAGGTACACGAAGCCTGACATAAATGGGACAGGTAGCCCTGGGGCCCCGCTCCACCTGTGGGGAGCAGAACCATCCAGCTGCATCACCATCAGCCCCAGCATTCTCCTTTAGCAGCGTCAGCCATCTGTTGCCGAACACCACAGGTAGCATCACATTAAATCCTATAAACATATTCCCCATTTTACGCCACAGCCAAGGCCACTGAGTCGATTCATGGCCCCGTGACTTCCCCAAAGAACTGTCTGACCCAGTTCCGAGTACCCCACGGCCCTGGTGGGCATGTTATATGCAACTTTTGTCATTTTTAGTTTTACTTTGTCCCCATTCAGCTTTATTTGTTCTGCTCTGCATCTGTCCAAAAATTGTATCATCTTCTGATCATGGTCCTTGATTGCAGATTCCATATCTTCACCTTTTCCCACTATTAGAATATCATTTGCTATTGTTTTCACTCCAGGAAGTCCTTCCAAAGCCTGCATCAATTTCTGCTGGAACACCTCTGGAGCAGGTTTTATTCCCATAGGCATTCTCAGCCATTTATAGCGTCCACATGCCAGAATCCATTTTCTACATCACATACAGAAAATATTTTAGCCTTTGATATGTCTGGTAGTACATCATCTAATGTCGGCATTGGGTAATGCTGACTTTTCAGCACCTTGTTGAGTGGCTTGGGATCAATGCATATTCTTAACTTGCCTGATGGTTTCTGCACTATGACCAAGCTGCTTATCCAATCTGTGCTCTAATGCAGGGGTCCCCAACTCCAGTCCTCAAGGCCCACCAACATGTCATGTTTTCAGGATTTCCTAAGTCTTGCCCAGGTAATAATTGTATCACCTGTGCAATGCAAAGGAAATCCTGAAAACATGACCTGTTGGTGGGCCTTGAGGACTGGAGTTGGGGACCCCTGCTAATGGACTGCTATCATGCCTCTTCTCTGTAAATCCTGCAGTTCTACTTTCAATGGTTGCATTAAAGCTACAGGCACTCTTCTTGTAGATAATCTGGTAGGCTGCATGGTGTGTCAATTTAAGGGGGGCTCGGTTATCTCTAAAATGGGAGTGATCGGATGTATTCCATTGGTTAGTGGGTTGGGCAATGAGCAAGTCTGTGGGTTGTCCATGAGGTCATCAAGGTGGGCGTCACTGTGGGTGGATCCATGAGGTCATCAGGGTGGGCATCATCTTGGATATCAGCACATGGTGTGGTGAAACAAAAAATGGCAGCCATCTTTAGTGTCTCACTTTGATCTGAGAAAGCTTATGTAAGGTTAAACAATACACGTTATGGGTTGCTTCTCTCAATCTCTTATGACTTGAGGTTAATTAAGTATTTGATCTTATGGCTCTCTTCAACACTGGGAGTAAGGTGTGGACTAATTCTCTGCCATTTTCCCCAATTAGGTAATAAAAGAGCTTTACTTTCTGTTTGTCATCAGTGGGGCCCACTGTCGGATCCACATACAGTGTAAACTCTTCCTTCCAATGTCTCCAAGTTTGGGACAGATTACATGAAGTGACATCCAGTCTCTGTGGGGGCTTCAGACCAGTCTCCATTTTGCCGTAATGTCAGGGAATCTGTACTTGCAGGTGCTGTGATCCTCTGTATAGTCCCAGCTTCACATAAACTCTGAGGATTTGCAGGTTCTGTGCCCAGCTGCCACCAATGTTCTGTTAGTTGCTTCCCATCATGGATCACACTCTGTTGGAAATTACAGGCTCTTACTTGCGGTGTAATCCTCAATTACATGAGTCTCCTCCACAACCGACCAATAAATTCCAATAACACTATAGTACACACATAAACGTACTGAGACCCCTATAGGCCAAATCATCATATAACATATTGCTACACTAACCTGTCAGTGTGATTTTACTGTACGCAGCACATGAATTGCTGGCTTTTCAAAGGACATCGGTGTGTAAAAATCAGACAGCACTTGGATGGTCCTAGTGCTGTGCGATTTTTTTACTCACACCCATAGGCTTGCATTGGCAAGTCTCAGCCGAGTCTGGGTGACAATCGCAGCATGCTCTGATTTTACTTGCACCATGAATACGTCCGAGAAAATAAACGGTGATGTGAGCTGCCCCATAGATTTACACTGGGCCGAGTGCTATGCGATGTTTTCTCGCATAGCACTTTCCCATATTCTACGATAGTGTGACGCCCAGGGCTGCCACTAGAAATTTCGGGGCCCCATACTGGCAAAATTTTTGGGGCCCCCTTGAGACTCCGCCCAGGCTCCACCCCAGCCCCGCCTCCAGGCTCCACCCCTCGAACTGTCCACAGTCCCACCGCTCTCTCTTGGAAATACTCCACTTCTCACCAATCACACATTAACAGTTCCCATCACCAGATCACACATATAGCAGGCAGCTTTTGTTTTGGCCAAAAGATTTTTTAAGCCGCCACCATAACACGGTAGACACTTTTGGCCGGGCCCTACTCTGCTGTAACCTATTAAATATTTGTTAAAATATGCAATACAATTTAGGTATATTTTTATTTATTTTTCAATTTTTAAAATGCCCAATAATATCACATAGAAGGAACAAATACCACAACACCATGACCAGATGACATATTACCACCACAGTGATCGAATAATATCACATACAAGGAACAAATACCACAACACCATGACCAGACCACATATTACCACCACAGTGATCGAATAATATCACATACAAGGAACAAATACCACAACACCATGTCCAGACCACATATTACCACCACATAGTGACTGAATACTACAATTCTGATCAGTAATTTTTAAAAAAGCACCATACTATCACCATAAGTGCCATTATACACAGGAGATCTGTACTTAGTATGCAGTGTCTGTGTACAGATAATATAGTGATCACTAGTGAAATTATACACAGGAGCTCTGTATACAGTGTATAGTGTCAGTGTATAGGTAACACACTGACTCACCAGTGACGTCTCTAGGTGAAGTCCTTCATCTTTCATCCAGCACAGACCGCCATCATTTCATCCAGCCAGGACTTCTCTCTGCAGGAAATAACACAGTTATCTCGAGCTCCGCTTGCAGAACACATTACTTAATTTTTCACAACTTCTACATTACACCACATGAAGAAGGCGACATAGTATCACTCTATACAGTAACAGGACCGCCCCCCATTTAAAACAGTATACTCAAAAAATAAAATAAATACATCACTGCAGTAATAATATCCCTAAATTAGCCCCTATGGTATTAATAATATCACCCAGCCTGGCCCCGTGTGTCTCATTCCTGGCGTCAGCCAGATATTCTCCCATCCTGCCCTCATGAGTATCCATTCTGCCCCATATGATCTCCTTATCCTGCCCCATATGATCGCCCCATGTGATCTCTCCATCCTGCCCCATCTGTCTCCATCATATCCATCCTGCCCCATGATCCTGCACGATCTGTCTCCAATTCTGCCCCCAGTGTCTCCAATCATGCCCCATGTCTCCATTCTGCCCCCTATGTCTCCAACCATGCCCCCATGTCTGCAATCCTGACACTTGTCTCCAATCATGCCCCCTGTGTCTCCATTCTGCCCCATCTGTCTCCAATCCTGCCCCATCTGTTTCCAGTCATGCCCCCATGTCTTTCATCCTGCCCCGTATCTCCATTCTGCCCCGTGTCTCGCATTCTGCCCCTGGGTCTCGCAGTCTGCCCCTGTGTCCAGCATTCTGCACCTGTCACTGTGTCCAGCATTCTGCCCCTGTCACTGTGTCCAGCATTTCTGCCCCACTGTGTCCAGCATTCTGCCCCACTGTGTCCAACATTCTGCCCCACTGTGTGTCCAGCATTCTGCCCCACTGTGTCCAGCATTCTGCCCCACTGTGTCCAGCATTCTGCCCCACTGTGTCTCGCATTCTGCCCCACTGTGTCCAGCATTCTGCCCCACTGTGTCTCACATTCTGACCCAATGTCCAGCATTCTGCCCCTGTCACTGTGTCCAGCATTTCTGCCCCTGTCTCCAGCATTCTGCCCCACTGTGTGTCCAGCATTCTGCCCCACTGTGTGTCCAGCATTCTGCCCCACTGTGTGTCCAGCATTCTGCCCCACTGTGTGTCCAGCATTCTGCCCCACTGTGTGTCCAGCATTTCTGCCCCACTGTGTGTCCAGCATTTCTGCCCCACTGTGTCCAGCATTTCTGCCCCACTGTGTCCAGCATTTCTGCCCCACTGTGTCCAGCATTTCTGCCCCACTGTGTCCAGCATTTCGCCCCACTGTGTCCAGCATTTCTGCCCCACTGTGTCCAGCATTCTGCCCCACTGTGTCCACCATTCTGCCCCACTGTGTCCGGCATTTCTGCCCCTGTGTGTCCAGCATTCTGCCCCACTGTGTCCACCATTCTGCCCCTGTGTGTCCACCATTCTGCCCCTGTGTGTCCACCATTCTGCCCCACTGTGTCCAGCATTTCTGCCCCACTGTGTCCAGCATTTCTGCCCCTGTGTGTCCACCATTCTGCCCCACTGTGTCCACCATTCTGCCCCACTGTGTCCAGCATTTCTGCCCCACTGTGTCCAGCATTTCTGCCCCTGTGTGTCCAGCATTCTGCCCCACTGTGTCCACCATTCTGCCCCTGTGTGTCCATCATCCTGCCCCCCGGATCGCAGCAGCTCTCAAAGAAAAAAAAATCACAACTTCTTACCTGGCCAAGCTCCAGCGCCGGGTGAAGCTCCCTCTCCAGGCTCCACATAGACGCACTCGCCGCCGGGCCCGGCGGCTGACAATGACGTCAGACGCCGGCAACGCCGGCGAGTGCGCACTGCGGCCCTATTCAGCCGCCAGCCTCAGACTGGCTGGCGGCTGTTAACTATTGACGTGCGGGCGCGGGCCCGCACGTCAATAGTGTGCCGCTGCCGCAGCGCCTGCAGGGGGGGCCCGGTGACCAGATGAGACGGGGCCCGATGCGGGCCCCCTCTGCTCACCGGGCCCCATACGCCAGTCACGGCTGTCATGCCCTGATGGCGGCCCTGGTGACGCCGGCCTTAAAGCGAGTTTGTCACAAGATTTTCCAATGCCATCCTCATAAATTGTTTAATATATATTTTTTTAGTTCCAATGGTTCTTTTTACTATGAAAATATGTTTTAGAATGGCTCTATAATCTAATACAGTTGGAAAATGAAACAGAATCTCTGCCCACTAAGTCTGATTGACAGCTTTTGTTTTTGTGTTCTCTTCCCTGCTGACCAAGAAATATCACTTGTCAGTTTGAGCTGCAGAGGTCATTCAGGTTGGGACGGTCCTACACTGTCTAATATTAAAAACCTTACCATGTGTCAGAGTTGACCTCAGTGTGTGAATAAAGGCAGATAAAAGGAAGGAGTCCCGACCTATGAACTTCAGTCTGGGGAAGCCTTTAAGTGTAATTTACAGCTCAGGAGAGTGAGGCCACACCCCGGCTTGCACAGAATGCAAAAATACAGAGAAAAGCACAAAAATTGAGCTTAGTTTTTAGTTGGAATACATGCAAGACATAAGCACATGTTCACATTGGCTATAAAGTGTACAAAACCTGCAAGAAACAAAATGAGCAAAACCCCTGCTGTAACTAAATAAGTAAAAAGCAAAGTTGCATTTAGATAACACAGGGTTCTTAGTAATACTATTTTTGATCAAAAAGAGCATAAAAACCATCCCTCCGTTGACAATTTGACTCTAATTTGGATTGTCCTATGCTGTCTAATATTAAAAACCTTACCATGTGTCAGAGTTAACCTCCGTGTGTGAATAAGGGCAGACAAAAGCACAGGGTCCTGACTTATGGACACCAGTCTGGGTAAACCTTTCAATGCAGTTTAATAATAGGTTTTGGAAGGTTTCTTGTAATGACTCCAGTTACTTTACCTGTAAAATAGCACAGCATGGTGTGCTATTTGTTCCTGTAAAAATGACAAAGAAAATGAAAAAGTATGTTTCACTTTCTGTCTTTATTTGGAATGTTCAGATTTTGTACCTTACGTCTTTCTATTTTTTCCTTATCTCCTTTCCTGATCCTGGAATAGTAAAAGGTGAGTCTTTTGGTTATCATTATCAATATTTATATATGTACAAAACAGCATATGTATTGAAAAAGGCACCCACATAATTGTACATCTACTAATCCTAAAGCCTTTTTCTAACACTTACAACATATTGGGAAAAGAATCTTTGTTATTATAGTGGCATATACAGTAGTTATAATAATAATCTTTTATTTTTATATAGCGCTAACATATTTCGCAGTGATTTACAATTTGCACACATTATCATCGCTGTCCCCAAATCTAAAATCCCTATCAGTATATTCCTCTATTACATGAGTCTCCTCCACAACCGACCAATAAGTTCCAACAACACTATAGTACACATATAAACGTAGTGAGACCCCTAGAGGCCAAATCATCATATTACATATTGCTACACTAACTTGTCAGTGTGATTTTACTGTACACGGCATATGAATTGCCGGCTTTTCAAAGAACACTGGTGCGTAAAAATCAGACAGCACTTGCTTGGTCCGAGTGCTGTGCTGTGTGATTTTTTTGCTTGCACCCATAGGCCTGCATTGGCAAGTCTCAGTCGAGTCTGGGTGACAACCGCAGCATACTCTGATTTAACTTGCACCGTGATTACGTCCGAGAAAATAAACGGTGATGTCAGCTGCCCCATAGATTCACACTGGGCCGAGTGCTATGCGATGTTTTCTTGCATAGAACTTTCGCATATTCTACGGTAGTGTGACCCCGGCCTTAAAGCGAGTTTGTCACAAGATTTACCAATGCCATCCTCATAAATTGTTTAATGTATATTTTTTTAGTTCCAATGGTGCTTTTAGTTTGCAAATATGTTTTAGAATTGCTCTATAATCTAATACATTTGGAAAATGAAACAGAATCTCTGCCCACTAAGTCTGATTGACAGCTTTTTTTTGCGTTCTCTTCACTGCTGATCAAGAAATATCACTTGTCAGTTTGAGCTGCAGAGGTCATTCAGGTTGGGTTGATGGAGACTGTTTACACTTGGAATAATGTGCTCTTGATCTATTTTGTCATGTATGTAGCTTATATTGTGCAGTTCTATGAGAGATTCAGCTTTACTTTACGGAATTACAATATACAGTACAGCTATTTTCTAAATGACCTCTCATTTCTTGAAATTTGAATTGCTTGCACAGTTTGCCAGAATGGCTCAATTGACTAATAGTAGGTTTTTAAAAAAACTACAAGAAACAAAATGAGCAAAACCCTACTGTAACTAAACAAGTAAAAAACAAAAGGGCGTTTAAATAACACAGGGTTCTTTGTAATACTGTTTTTGATCAAAAAGAGCAATAAAAGCCATCCCTCCATCAACAATGTGACTTTAATTGGGACGGTCCTATGCTGTCTAATGTTAAAAACTTTACCATGTGTCAGAGTTAACCTCAGTGTGTGAATAAGGGCAGACAAAAGGACAGGGACCAGTCTGGGTAAAATTTTTAATGTAATTTAATAATAGGTTTAGTAAGGTGTCTTGTCATGACTTCAGTTACTTTACCTGAAAAACAGCACAGCATGGTGTGCTATTTGTTCCCGTAAAAATGACAAAAGTATGTCATTTTTAAAGTATGCTTCACTTTCTGTCTTTATTTGGAATGTTCAGATTTTGTACCTTACTTCTTTCTATTTTCTCCTTCTCTCCTTTCCCGATCCTGGAATAGTAAAAGGTGAGTCTTTTGGTTATCATTATCAATATTTATTTTTTATATGTACAATACAGCATATGTATTGAAAAAGGCACACACATAATTGTACATTTACTAATCCTAAAGCCTTTTTCTAACACAACATATTGGGAAAAGAATCTTTGTTATTATAGTTGCATATAGTTTTAATAATAATCTTTTTTTTTATATAGCACTAACACATTCCACAGCGCTTTACAGCTTGCACACATTATCATCGCTGTCCCCAAATCTAAAATCCCTATCAGTATATTTTTTCAGAATGTGTGGAGAAAACCCATGCAAAAATGGCAAGAACATACAAACTCCTTACAGATGATGTCCTTGGTGGGATATGAACCCAGGATCCCAGCGCTGTAAGGCTGCAGTGCTAATTTAATTTACTTGCAAGAACATACTATTACTTCTGTGAACTGCTTGAGGAAGATCACTGATTGGGGTGGAATAAGAAAATAAAATATAACTATTACTAATATTAACTTAATACAAATAATGATAACTAGTGATGAGTGAACGTGCTCGCTACTACTTGGTACTTGCCCGAGTATCACTGTGCTCGGTGTACTCGGCGAGCACCGAGTGTTTCCAGGATTATTCAGCGGGAGCTTGGGTCTCCGCCCTGCAATTCTGGCACTCTTTAGAGTGCCAATGTCAATGCAGGGATTGGCTGCCATGAACTGTAATGCCGCAGCCATCTTTGTTGTGGTATTACAGTGATTGGCTGGCCGCACAGCGTCATCAGGTCTATAAGAGACCAGGCACCGCCCTGTTCGCCGCATTCTGCTCAGGACTTAGGTAGTGTAGAGATAGCTGCTGCCGAAATAGGGTAAGAATCGTCCTTTTTATAGTAAATGTGGGTCTGCTAGTGTTCAATCCGCAACTCCTGAGAAACCAACAGTCCTTTTTAGGGCTAATTCAGGGGTCCTGAGATTGCAGTGCTAGGTAGACAGGGGAGTCTATGTGCATTTATCCACATCACTGCAAGGCATGCAGGCACTGTGTGTGAGTATATAGATCTCACTGCATCCCTCACAAAGCTCCATTACTGTCTGCTGCTGCTTAATTAATACAACCCCTGGCAAAAATAATGGAATCACCGGCCTTGGAGGCTGTTCATTCAGTTGAATAATTTTGTAGAAAAAAAGCAGATCACAGACATAGAACAAAACTAAAGTCATTTCAATTGGCAACGTTCTTGCTTTAATAAACACTAAAAGAAATCAAGAACAAAAAATGTGGTAGTCAGTAATAGTTACTTTTTGTATCCAAGCATAGGGGAAAAATTATGAAATCACTCAATTCTGAGGAAAAAATTATGGCATCACCCTGTAAATTTTCATTCCAGGGGGAAAATGTCTGTCAGCCCATGCACTTTGTGTATAGGCATTACAAGTCTAGGAGACCCACTCCTTTAAATTGGGCCTAGTTTTTAATGAGGCCTTCCTCAACGTCTCATCATTCTTCACCACTAGATCAACAGGGTTACCATGTTCCATGCTGCTACAGTCAGTCCAATTTTTGGCAAGGGTGTCTATGATGCCCATAAAATATTTTTAAAAAGTGTACCCCCCATGGGGTAATGTTTGTCAGCCCATGCACTTTGTGTATGGGCATTACAAGTCTAGGAGACCCGCTCCTTTAAATTAGGCCTAGTTTTTAATGAGGCCTTCCTCAACGTCTCATCATTCTCCGCCACTAGATCACCAGGGTTAACGTGTTCCATGCTGCTACATCCAGTCCAATTTTTGTCAAGTGTGTCTATGATGCCCATAAAAAATTTTTTTTTAAAATGTACCCCCCATGGGGTAATGTTTGTCAGCCCATGCACTTAATATATGGGCATTACTAGTCTAGGAGTCCCGCTCCTTTGTAATGGGACAGTTTTTTTTAATGAGGCCCTCCTCCATGTTTCTTCCAAGGGGAGATTGTGTTGCGTGCAAGTTTGGGTCAAGGCGGCCCTTGCATTCAATGCATAGGGAAACAGTATGGCAGGACCATCTGAAGAATGTGAAGTGGTTTTTCCTGTGGCCATCCAGTACCTGGGTTCAAAGACTTATTGGGGTGCATAAGACTTGGTAGCAGGGCAGGCATGGCTGTTAATACATAAGAGAACAGTATGGCAGGACCAACTGAATAAGGTGAAGTGGGTTTTCCTGTGGCCATCCAGTACCTGGTTTCAAAGGCCTATTGGGGTGCATATGACTTGGTAGCAGGGCAGGCCTTGCAGTCAATACATAAGAAAACAGTATGTGATTACAAAATGACTAATGTGAAGTATATCTTCATGTGGCCATCCAGTACCTGGGTTCAAAGGATTCTTGGGTTGCATATGACTTGATAGCAGGGCAGGCCTTGCATTCAATGCAATTTTTTTTCAGGAAGTCCTCCTGCACCTCTCGTGAAAGGGGTATTGGGGAGCATCATAATTCTTGGCAGCCTAGCCGCTCACTGCATAGGCAATAACAGCATAGGAGGCCCACTGTTTAATAATGGCCCTTTAAGGATATTAATGCTGCCTGATGCCCCTCTAAAAATAGGCTATGTGACTTTAAAAATCCATCCTTCATGAATGAAACAAGATGTGTCTCCTTATGTGTCACACAACACAAGGCCAGCTAGGGTTGTTAAATGTTACAATGACATTTCCCAGTGAATGCATTTGTATTGGTTGAAAGCAATGTTAAAGTTAAAAAACGCATCAAAAACGCTGCGTAAACATATCTCAAGTGGTGGAGGAACATTTAGATCTGGGGTTATTTATTTTGCCTTATATACAAGTCATTACCCTGGAAAGGATGTACCTTAAAATATTTCCCAGCAAAATCCATTTTGGTTTAGTTTTTGTATGTTTTTTTTGGTGCACCTGTAAAAATGGCGTGAAACTCTGACAACATTGCTTACAGCCGTAACCTAGGAGTCAGAAATGCTTCCAGGGGTGATCCCCATTATGTTCCCGTGTTATTTGAGCAGTATTTCCATCATTTTCAGATGTTTTAAGACCTTAAAAGGACCCCTGGGGGGGATCGCGGTAAAAATACTCGGGTTTCCCATAGACCCATAGACTTACATTGGGTCAAGTTCCCGAGTATTCAAATTTGCTCGACCCGAGCAATGAGCACCCGAGCATTTTAGTGCTCGCCCATCACTAGTAAACACACATATATAACCATCACTGTGTACAATAGTTTGGAAGCTTCTCATCAAGTCAGATGAATGGGACTGCCAAGATCACACACTGATGACCAAATAGCTGTGGTAAATAGGTGTATGCTACTCCCTAGGAGTGTTGGTCACTGTTTGCTAAAATTCCCTATGTGTTGTTTTTGTCTCTGTGGTGTTGCACTGTTTTGCACTTTAGTATGTTTAGATGTATTTTTTATCTTTGGGCTACATTAAAAACTAAGTTTTATATTACCTCTACTTGTTTGAATGAAGAAATACCCCATATGTGTATGTACAGTATGGCTTAACCATATGGAGAGACTCAGGAGGGACGGAGCGCACATTTGCTAGAATAGATTGCGCATTCCATATAAAGAGCCCCTAAGTGCTTGAAAAGCACAACCCCCCCCTCAAGTGACCCCATTTTGGAAAATATAGCCTTTTGGGAATTTATCTACAGATGTAATGACGATTTTGGCTTCATGGTTGTTTTACAGAAACAAGCAGTAGTGGATGTTGTTGAGTGAAAACTGCAAACTGCTGTAGTGACCATTACGCTGTAGTGACCAGTCTGTTGTCATCACTAGTACGATATGCCCAGTTCATGCTTCTATAAACACACACCAGTAAATTAGGTGGGCTCTCATCACTACAGAAATGCCAAACATGTGGGCGGTAAATGTGGTTTAGGCACAATGGGGCTCAAAAGGGAGGGGGCATTTAGATTTGGTGGCGGAGAATTTGTTCAGTTTCTTTTGGGGAACAAGTAGACATTTTGCTTTTACAGAGCCTTTGTACTACCAATAACGATGAAACCCCCTATATTTCAGTTAATACATGATAGACCTGAGTGGAGATTTGTTTTTTTTGTGGATTGAGTTGAAGCTTTTATTTGGAAAATTTATCATAACATTTGGGTTCACATTTATCTACGCTGAGCATTTACTTTGGTGTTTCCATCTAAATCTCCAAATTGTCTCTGTCTGCAAATTGAGATTCTAGTTTGGATTTTTATCCTAAGTCATGTGACAAGGCTCGTTAAAGGGTCGACATTGACTGTTAGGATTGCTACTTCCAATAGGTGGCACCTAAGTTATAGTCCTCTTCCTCTCTGAAGAGACAATTTGCATATTTCCCAGAGAGGCATTGCGGCTTTAAGTCTACTCACCTAGACATGCTTAACATGTCACTCTCCGCAAGGAGAAACGATACTTCTTGGACCCTCATCTAAATCTCCGAATGACATGACAGTTGAAGCCCCCGAGGGATACGTTCACTATAGTGAGGCAGCAGAGTTGCTCTGGACTCCGTGTGGTCTCTGTTCAATGGTGTCCTTTTCAGAAGTGCACAAAACTGGTCGACGGCAGTTTCATGGAATCCTAAAATCTATCTTTCTATTTTGATATTGGGGAGACAGAATGAACAAAAACCAGCAATTGAGGAATTGCTTTTTTTTTTTTTTTATACCGTTCCACCTGTGGTAAAATAGTTAAGGCAGCTTTATTCTTCAGTTCAATCTGATTCCACTGATACCCAATTTATATAATTTTTATGTTTTGGCACTTTTACACAATAAAAACTATTTTATAGAAAAAAATCATTATTTTTGCATCTCTTTCTTTCTTTCAACTTTCTTTTTATTGAAAACATTATAAAATACAAAGAAAGGACAATAAAGGTGAAGCATATTTCACAAGTCACAGTATAACACAACAGAACGTATATAAGAAAGTAGGCAGTCATACAGAATCACGTATCTTACATTGAACCAAGACAAAGGGCCCAAGACTGAACCCTTAATCAATGGGCCAAACTTATTTAGTAAGGCATGGTCATGGTGATTCAAGATTAACTCAGTTATTATGTGTAACTGCAACTTAGAGTTAAGAGAAGGAGAAAAGTAGAGGGGGAGGTGGGAAGGGAGGGGGGGGGAAGAAATATAGGGGGACAGAAAGGGGGGGGGAGTAAAGGTCAAGGAGGAGGTGATGGTCCAAATCAAATCGAGATTCCAGGATGGACCATCGGACGAGCCGTCCCATGCATGATGTAGCTTGGAGATGAAAATTAGTCAACTAATTACCTGTGTTTATGGAGGTATTTGAGAAATAATCAGAGCTAGAGCGGTACACGGACCATGGCTTCCAGATGTTCCGGAAAGAGGTGAGAGACTCCTGAGTGTTGGCTACTAATTCGGCTGTGTAGTATAATAAATCTATTTTATCTAGTACTTGTTTTTTTGTGGGGATAAGGGTAGATTTCCACAGGGTGGGGATCAGGTATTTTCCGGCCGCTATGATATTGCTAGCCAGTTTAGACATTGAGGATTCTTTGGGCCAAAGGGGGAAGTTGAGTAATACAGACTGGGGGTTTAGGGATGGGACTCGGCCTAGTACTGAGGATATAATATCTGCTATCTGTTGCCAATAGCGCATAATTTTTGGACAAGTCCACCAGACATGTAGGTAAGAGCCCACATCGGAGCAGCATCTCCAGCATGTCTTAGGAGTGGACGGGTGCCACAGGTGTATCTGGGAAGGGGAGCGATACCACCTTGATACCACTTTGTAGGAGTTTTCTTGCAACTTCACACATTGAGAGGGTCCATGTGAATTATTATGAATAGAGATGATTTGGTCTTGTGTGAACGAAATATTGAGATCCCGTTCCCAGAGACCTACGAATGCTCTCTTGGCAACGGCCTTTTCAGCGATCAGAGTTTTGTAGAGTTTGGATAGGACCTTTTTTGGTGGGTTATGTTGGACGCAGAGTTGTTCAAAGGGTGTAATGGGGCGGAGTAAATTAAGCTGGTCCTTCTTTTTGTAACAATAATCCCTTAGTATTTTATAATGAAGAAAAGTGATGTTTAAATGGGGGTTAGATGTTTGAAACTCTGGAAAGCTCATCACTGAGCCCTCAATGAAGAAGGCGTCGATTGGTAACGGTGGTCTGGGCGAGTCCCCCTGGGGTAATTTAGGGGGGGTGGGTCCAATAACGTCTTGTATTGTCAGGATTGGGGAGATAGGAGGTGTTAACTTGGAAAACTCAGTTCTCCAAATTTTAAGTACAGCTATAGTTAATTCGTTGGAAAGAAGTTGGTTTAAGTTAGAATAGTCATGTAGTAGTGCCATGGTTCTTAAGGGGATAGGGGCGAGGTGTTCTTCAATGGGCAACCAAAGCTTTTCGGTGGGTTTTCTGATCCAATCAACTACTCTCGAGAGCATAGTGGCTTTATAGTATTGGAAAATATCAGGGACACCCATACCTCCTTCTGACCTTGATAAAGCCAATGTAGCAGCATTAATACGAGGACGTTTATTGTTCCAGACAAAGTTGATAAAGAAGGAGTTAATTTTGGCTAGGTAATGTTTTGGAATGTAGATGGGGAGCATCTGGAAGAGATACAAGAATTTAGGTAGTATAATGCTTTTCAGCAAATTTTTCCTGCCCATCCAAGATAGGAAGGGGGCTTTCCAGGAATTGACCGTGGAGGTAGCCTGTTTTAGTAAGGGCACAATATTGAGCTCCACGAGTTCCCCCATCGACCTCCCAATCTTGATACCCAAATTTGTTATGAACTTGGGGGGCCATTTAAAAGGGTAGAGTTTTTTCAGTCTATCAACTTCGGGTCTTGGAACGTTAATGCTCAATGCTTCTGATTTTGTGATATTAATTTTGTAATTGGATAGTTCCCCATAGAGTTCTATTGTACGGACAAAGGCAGAGATACCTCTCCCAGGATCAGACAGCACCACCAGGAGGTCATCTGCAAATGCTGCAGATTTGTGATGAAAGCCGCCTACTTGGATCCCCTTGATATCTACATTACGTTGAATGCTTTGGATTAGAGGCTCCATGGCCAGCACATATAAAATCGGAGAGAGAGGGCACCCCTGTCTCGTACCATTTTGGATATAGAAGGGGTCTGATAATAAATTATTAATTCTTAAACGGGCTGAGGGAGTGGTGTACATCTGGAAGATTGCGTCTACTAATTGGGGGGGGAATTGAAATGTGAGGAGAGTTTCATGTAAGAATGTCCAGTCCACCCTGTCAAAGGCCTTTTCGGCGTCTGTCCCCAATAAGACAAGAGGAGTCTTGTGCATTTTTGCATATTGAATCAGGTGTAGAATTCTTGAGGTGTTGTCCCTCCCCTCCCGGCCTGTTACAAAACCTGTTTGGTTAGGTGAGATGAGTTGTGGTAATAGCTCCGTTAGTCTCCTTGCAATAATACTTGCATACATTTTTAGGTCAACATTAAGCAGGGAAATAGGTCTGTAGCTTCCACAACTTTCTGGGTCTTTCCCCTCTTTATGAAGAAGGGAAATATGGGCTTCTAGCGATTGGGAGGGGAAAGACTTTCCACCCAAAACTGCATTACATACATTTATTAGGTGAGGGCCCAAGATGTCGAAGAAAGATTTATAGTATATTTTGGGAAGACCATCTGGGCCTGGGGATTTTCCTTTTGCCCTTCCGGACAGGGTGGACTGTAATTCAGAAAGGTCAAAGGGTCTGAGCAGGCACTCCTGCTGGAGGGCAGAAAGTTGGGGGAGGTGTAGGGAGGATAAGAAAGCTTGGGTTTTGGCCTGCCTTTGATTTTTGTCTTCTGCTGAATCGTTTTGACGGAGTTGATAAAGATCTTTAAAAAAGGTCAAAAAGGCATCAGTGATCTGTTTATACTGTTGCGTTGTTTGACCATCAGGAGATTTAATTTTGTGGATAAAGGTTCGAGCTTGGCGTTTCTTAATCAGGGAGATCATGAGTTTAGATGCTTTATCCCCATGAGCAAAAATTTTATTTTTCCATGAAAGGTAGTATTTTGAGGTGCGAATATTTAGTAGGTCTTTCAAGGATTGGCGTTTTTTCGTGAGTTGGGAAAGTACATCACCTGATAGTTCTTTTTTATGGCAAGCATCCAAGGCCACAATATCATTATATAGAGCTAGGATTTCTGCTTTTTTCTGTTTATTTAAGAACGAGGCAATTGAAATGAATACTCCGCGAATCGTGGCCTTATGGGCTTCCCACAATAGTGGAGGGTCAATGTCAGGAGTAGAGTTAAGTTTAAAATATTCTTGGAGTGATTCACGGATGCGATTCTTGACGTCTTCACGTTGTAGTAGCGATTCATTGAGCCTCCATGTCCTAGAGTTAGAGTATGATTTATGGAATTCTAGATTAATTAGAACTATAGAATGATCAGAGTGGATAGCGGGAATTATATTCGCATTTATGGTAGAATGGAGAAGGGGTCTAGAGATTAAAATGTAATCCAGGCGGTGGTAGGAGTTGTGAGGATGCGAGTAAAAAGTGTAGTCATTATCTGTTGGATGTAAATAGCGCCAAGCATCGACCAGTTCAAGGGAATGTATAAGTGATTTGAGGCGGGCTAGATCTTTTAATGAGATGGAGCTTTTCTTGTTTGAGGTGTCTAGGGTGGGGTCTAATGCTACGTTAAGGTCACCTCCGAGTATAACAGCGCCCTCTTGAAATGATCGTAATTTAGTTAAGGCTTTGCGTAGCCATTTTAGATGGTGCTTATTAGGGGCGTATATGTTGCCTACAGTAACCATATTGCCAGCTATAAGGCCTTTGATAAAGATAAACCGACCCTCAGGATCTGAAAGGCATTCTACGGGAAGGAAAGGTATGTCTCTAGCAAATGCTATTGAGACTCCTCTTGATCCCTTTTGAGGGGATGTAGCATGGTACCACCTGTCAAAAAAGCATTTTTCAAATGCAGGGGTTTTATCTTTAGTGAAATGGGTCTCTTGTAAAAGTAGAATGTCGTATTTAGATTTTTTGAAGGAATTTAAGGTTTGCGCCCTGGGAATTGGGGAATTCAGTCCGTGTACATTGTGTGATATAACTTGGAAAGACTTACGGTTCACCGCCATGATGTGTGTAGTTTAGAGCAAATCTGGTAGAGGGACGGCTCGTCCCGTGGATCACGAGGAGAGGAGGGGTGTCCAGAGGCGGCGAGGGTGGGTGGAAAGGAGAAAAGATTAGAATCATGAAAACATAAAACAGAGTAGTCAGAACATAGTAAATGGGAGGGAACAACATTTGGTGTTATGAAACTTTTTATAGCTTAGATAGGGGGTACGGAGAAGGAGGACCAAGAAGGGAGTCATATGTAGCAACAACATGTTGGTGTTTTTATACTTCAAAAATTGCAGCAAGAACGTTTCCTAGTTATAAATCTTTGCTGACCGAGGGGAGCAGCAAAGAATCCATAAGCTCAGTAAACTCGAGAGCAAAAAATGTGTGGGTTCAAAAAAGAACATAAGTAAAAAACAAAAAATAAGAAGATAACAGGGAAATCTTCCCCTTTTTTGATCTTTCTGCTCTCTGCCCCTAGGCTCACTCAGTCTGGGTCATGGTCTTTGTCTCTTGGTGATGTATTCTTGGAGGAGCGGCGTTTTGAGCGAGCAGATTTTGATGCCGCGGAATCCTGCCAGGGAAGGGGCATAGGTAGAGGTCTCAGCCTGTGCGCTTCATGGACAGTCTCCAAGATAGGCGGTTGATCGAGTTGGATCTCCAGTTCTTTGCAAACATTTTTAATATCAGCCGTAGATTTGATCACGAATTTCCGATCCTTAGCCGATATAGAAATACCAAAGGGAAATAGCCAGCGGTATGGGTAGTGTCTCTGTTGGAGGATAGAAGTGAGGGGTTTCAGGAGACGTGTCTTATATAGTGTGGAAGCAGAGAGATCCTGAAAAATTTGAATTGGAGTCCCTCCGTGTGTGATAGACTCCGCCTCCCGGGCTCTTTTAAGCAGCAGGTCTTTGGTTCTATAATCGAGAAAGCGGCATAGGACATCTCGAGGGGCTTCATCAGGTTTCGGTTTTGGTCTCAGAGCTCTATGAACTCTTACTAGATCAATCTCGAGAGGATCTGATGGATTGAGAATTGAGCGAAAGATTTCAATGGCGGTAGGGATCAGTGCTTCTGGGAGGATCGATTCTGGAACACCTTTTAGTCTGAGATTGTTTCTTCTCTCCCTGTTTTCGTGGTCTTCTAGTATATTATAAATTCGATTTATGTGCTCTTCTTGTTGTGTATGGCAGCTCAGGGACGAGTTAGTGCTGTGGATTAATTCTGATTTAGAGGTTTCTACCGCTTCTATTCTATGGCCCAGTTGGTTGAGATCTTGTTTAATAGTTGAGAGATCTTTGCCTATAGGGCCCAGTGCTTTGCTTAGGATTCTCTTAATAAAAGATCTGGTAACTTGTTCTCCTCCACCCTGCTCATCTGTATCCCCGTCACTTTCACACTCAGATTCTGTGTGAGTTTCCATGTCCCTCCCGTGCGATTGGGGAGGTTTGGTGGTAATAGCTGGGTTGTTCTGTTTTTTTAGGAATTTTTCTATATCTGCTTGAGGGGTACAGCTAATGGATCTGGAGTTCGATCTTGTTGATTTTTGTGTGGATTTGACCATTGTAGGTAGATTGCTGCAAGTCAAAGGTAATAGAAAACTCCCGAATCTCCTCCGACTCCTCTTAATGGCAGCTACATCTCACATTATATAAGCAAGAATGGGAGAAGGTAGAGTCTTGTAATAAGGCCCCGATGGGGGGAGGGATCCTTTAAGAGGTTATTAGCGAGGCGTATTGCAGTTAGGTTTGCAGGTGGTTAAATAGTGTAGTTTCAGGGGGGGGGGGAAGGCTAGTTCTGGTATTAGCCGATGGTGCTTGCAATGGAACACAGGTGACCCGTGGCCCCCCTGTGAGGCCAGTTAGAATGATGCCTTTGGGTGCCAAATAGCAGCAGCTACAATGTTCCGCAGGCGGTCTCCCCTCAACACCCAGATCTGGATGATGCCTGCAGTCTCCTGTTAGAGTCCAGCTCCCAGCCTCCTAGTGTGCTAGTGTGTAATGACCCACCTCAGAGCTCCCGGCGTTCGGCTGGGTCTCGTCTCCGTCTGTCGCTCAGCGGCGGCCGTAATGCTGCAGCTGGTACCAAAGTCGCAGCAGGCTCCCGGAAAATGCAGATTAAGAGCCGTTAGCCGCCGGCCAAGCGACGCCGGCAACAGGAGGGGAGCCACCCAAGCAGTGCCTATCCAGCGATCCCGCAGGTAAGCGGGTACTCCTCCGTAGCCGGTTTCCGTACTCCTCAGGCTGCTTGTGCACGTCCTCCCCGTGCGCCGCCTCGCGGTCCGGCAGCTCGTCTCAGCGCCTCCTCACAAGATGACCGCGCCGGTCAGCTCCTCCAGTTCCACGCGGCTCCACCCGACTTGCAGGCAGCTCCGGACAGGCAGATCCCGGCGGTAGCCGCCGGAGATCAGTACAGAGCAGGGGACCAGTTCGGGCAGACCCCGCAGAGACCTCCAAGTCTCCAGATCTCTCCCACTCGCGGGCTCAAGATGGCGGCCGGCTTTCCCGCCAGCTCCTTCACCGGCCTCTCTCTCCGGGGCAAGACAGTGCGGCCAAGTGTCCTGTCCAGGGGTCTTTTCTTCTCGGTTCGGGGACCTAAGGTAGTCTTTTAGGCTTAGTAGAAGGCTTTAAAGTGGGTCTGTTGTGTTATATAGGCTGGATGGCAAGCGGGAGCTCCACTGACACACGACCGCTCTCCTGCTCCGTCAGGCCACGCCCCCATTTTTGCATCTCTTAATACAGCTATAACTTTTAAATTTTTCTGCTGATGGAGCTATAAAGAGGTTTGCTTTTGCAGGACAAGATGAAGTTTTCAGCAATACCATTTTTATTTATATTCATCTTTTTAATATTTTTTTTGCACTTTTGTTAAGAGGTATGATAATAGAGCATTAACGGGAAGGAGGTGTCTCAGGTCCTGCTCTGAGCAGGCACTGACACGCCACCTTCCCTGAAGGACACTGTGACCATCTTGCGGCCAGGGGTCTCCATGGAGAACATCAGGACAACGTGTTCACATCGCTTCCTGATGGAAGCGGAAGGGAACCCATTCCCTGCTAGATGCTCCTTGAAGTCGCTGTCACTACTGACAGCAGCATCAGAGGGGATAAATGCATGCGACTGGTGCTAGCACTGATCGGGGGTGTTGCTGCGATGTGTCAGCTCTCCTGTAGAGCTGACACCCGCACCCAATAGCCATGGCGCTCAGCGTGAAGCCGTGCAATCGTGGCACCATACATATACTGCTTTTTTCGGGAATGTAGCTCCCGCAGAGCAGTATACAGTATACATGATCTGTTTGCTTGTAATCACTGTGTGCATAAAAGCCGAGTGAGATTCTGGGATCCAGACAGACTCTTGCATCTTTCATCCAGCCACTGACATTTCAGGATTGTGAGTCATGGGGAAAGCAAAAGATTTATCAACAGATACAGGAAAAGGTAGTTGAACTGTATAAAACAATAAAGGGATACAAAAGGATATCCAAGGATTTGATAATGGCAGTCAGCATCATTCAAACTGTGAACAAATGTAAAATCAAGGTGTGAAGAAACCAGATTGTATCTTAATTACCCAGACAGCTACGTTTTTGCATAAACAAAAGAACTGTTTTTTTATCTGTATATTGGCTTGTGAATTTAAGTGTTTATGTCTGGTGGGTCAAAAGGACAGACTGCCCACTGATATACTATCTAACATACTGTGTAAGTCTGTAATAGTGACTGTACATTGAGTGGGTTAAGCTTTGTTTATTGATGTGTGCTTATATGCTAATAGTGCTACTTAATCCCATCACCATTGTTTACCTTATCTTGATGTTGGACTGAAAGACCCTGGGTAATTCTAAAAATAGCTTACGTGCCTTGGGTACAAATTGACTCAGAGTTCACATCCTGGGAGTCTGAAGTACACAGAGCTACCAGCAAGACATTCTGCAAACCACACTACAGACAGAAGAAAGGACTGCAGCCAATTCATCATGGCACCATCACGAGGGACACTGGTCTAGGATTCTATAGGATACAACCTAGGGGTTTTCGGCTCTGGTTGGAAGGACACAGATCTGATCCAGTGACCATCTCGGCACCATGGATATGTTTGGAGAAAGCCAGGGTTGGGACCCGCTGGTCGCCTATTTCCATGGAGATGGTCCGAAAAGATAGGTGGTGACTCTCGTGTCAACTGGCTTTGGACCTTGTATAGACTCTATGGACAGTTCTTGGTCATTTCCCTATGCTTGTCGCTGCCCCTTCCCTGTGCGTTCATCCACAGATGAAGTAGCGACCCTGGGAGCTCTGATATCATGTCAACTGGCTCTGAACATTGTATGGACTCTATGGACAGTTCTTGGTCATCTCACTATGCTTGTCGCTGCCCCTTCTCTGTGCGTTCATCCACAGATGGAGTAGCGACCCTGGGAGCTCTGATATTATGTCAACTGGCTCTGAACATTGTATGGACTCTATGGACAGTTCTTGGTCATCTACCTATGCTTGTTGCTGCCCCTTCTCTGTGCGTTCATCCACAGATGGAGTAGCGACCCTGGGAGCTCTGATATCATGTCAACTGGCTTTGGACCTTGTATAGACTCTATGGACAGTTCTTGGTCATCTACCTATGCTTGTCGCTGCCCCTTCTCTGTGCGTTCATCCACAGATGGAGTAGCGACCCTGGGAGCTCTGATATCATGTCAACTGGCTCTGAACATTGTATGGACTCTATGGACCGTTCTTGGTCATCTCCCTATGCTTGTCATTACCCCTTCTCTGTGTGTTCATCCACAGATGGAGTAGCGACCCTGGGAGCTCTGACATCATGTCATACTGGAAACACGTGGAGACACAGTGATATTTTATATGCGCCCATGTACCCATACAATTCCAGGCATGTTGGGAATGCTCTGTGTGCTATTGTGTGCTGTGGTTCAATAAAGTATTGCCACCCTGTTTTACCTTAACCCTGTGTTGTCTGTGTATGGTATTGCCCACTGGGAGATAGAGCGGGCGTTCAGTGGTATGAGCCGTGGTCCATGCAGTCTTGCTAGAGACAGATGGGCCAGCAGACAAGAGCACCCACTGACCCCGCTTCTCCGTAACACAGGGTCTCTGTAAAAAAAAAAAAAAAACTATGATCAGGTAGACCAACAAAAATGTCATCCACAACTGCCAGGAAAATTGTTCAGGAGGAAAAAAAAAACCCACAAATAACATCAGCTAAAATACAGGACTCTCTGAAAACTATAGTTGTGGCTGTTTAAAGATACACAATAAGAAGGCTGTCATGATCTGTTCCAGAGTTTAGTCCTGTCTGCTTTTTCTCTGGGTGGATCATGTCAAGGGTTAACTTTGATCTGCCTCATTCTGGGCTCAGGTTTGCTATTTAGCTACCAGGTATCCTGAGGGTGGTGTCAGCAATAGCTCTGTCTTTGGCGTGTGAACCTGACTCTGGAAGCCCTTGATTTGTCCTACTGAACCTTGACTTGTCCTGTGTCTGTTATCTCCCCCTGCCTGCCCTTTCCCAGTGTCTCTTTGTTTGTCTGTATATCTGCTTGACTCCCTAATTATGATATCTTGGCTTGGCTCTTTGACTCTGTTTCAGTTTATTCCTAGTGTACCATATTTTGCCCGTCCTGGTTTACTGATCCCTTGCTATGTCCTGACTATTGATTCTGTCTAAATCCATTTGTAATGTTGTGCTCTGACTTGGTTTTTCTGACCTCGCTCTCGCCACTAGGTGGTGTCTGTTCAGTTGCTCTGTGTGTGCAGTCTGGCTTGACTACCAGGCTCCCCCTTGTGGAGGTTGCGCTGTACTGCACTGCAGCTGCATGACATTATTGCTGACCAACACATTTAAAGGGATTTCTGCATTTTTTTTTCTCTGCTCTGTTTGCTATGGATCCGCTCTATACCTTGGCGGATCAAATGGATAGCTTGACTGTTATGATACAAGACCTGTTTGTGGAACAGAGGGCCTTGTCCTCTTCTCATAGCCACCTGCAAAGAGAGCTTTCAGACACAGTTAAATCATTGCAGACTGACTTTAAACTTTCTGACACTGTTGATGTCTCTTTGCACTCTCCTGAACCTACAGTCAAGCTCCAAGATACCTTCTCTGGGGAGAGGGAGAGATTTTTTACTTTTAAGGAGAGTTGCAAGCTTTTTTTTTCTATTAGATCCAGATCTTGTGGAGATGAGAGTCAGCGAGTGGGGATAATTATTTCTTTACTGCGGGAGGGACCTCAATCATGGGCTTTCTCTTTACCTGCTTCTGCCCCTGAACTTGTGTCTGTGGACAAATTCTTTGAGGCTTTGGGACTGATTTATGATGAACCAGACCGGGTCAGGGTAGCAGAGGTCATGATCATGAGTCTCTCCCAGAATGAACTCATCGCTGAACAGTATTGTTCTGAGTTTAGGCGGTGGTCCGTTGAGGTGTCTTGGGGTGACTCTGCTCTGAAGCGCTTGTTTGAGAGAGGACTTTCAGATCATCTCAAGGACGCGCTGGCCCTTCATACGCCACCCAGTTCCCTGGTAGAGGCCATGACTCAGGCCATTCGTATGGACCGGAGGTTACGGGAGAGAAGAATTATCCAGCGTGAGATTCCTGTTTTGCCTGCCAAGTCTGAGGTGATGTCATTCAAGGAGACTATGGAAGTTGGTGCCATCAATTTCAAGGAGAAGGAGAGGAAATGGCGACGTGATGGGAAACTGTTTTTACTGTGGAGATCCAGGACATTGGAAGAAGGACTGCCCCTCTTGTCCATCGAGTAACAAGCTGCCGAGTCTGGGTGATGGTCTAGGAGGTCATCCAGACTCACAGGTACCATTTTCGTCATTTAAAAAAGTTTTGTTAGAGGTGGAACTGTGTTATAGAGGTGTTTTTGCATCCACTTCAGCATTTGTGGACTTTGGATCTTCCATGAACTTCATTGACAATAGTCTGGTTTCCAAGTTAAAGTTAGGGACAGTTAGGCTAGAGACTCCCATCCATATCGTTGCCATTGATAAGACATCGTTGGCTCAAAATGTCCTTAAATTTGTCTCTGAGGAGTTCCTCCTCAAGTTGGGTTCTTTGCACCAGGAACGAATTTCATGTTATGTTATGATTAATCTTCCTGCGGGTCTGGTGCTGTGGTTCCCATGGCTGCAGAGACATAATCCTCTTATAGATTGGGGATCTCGTGATATTGTTAAATGGAGTCCTAATTGTTCCAATGGTTGTCTTTCTGCTGTGTTTGTGTCCACCATTACCGGAGGGTATTCCGGTGTACCTAAAGGACTTTGGTGATGTGTTCTCCGAAAAAGAGGCTGAGGTCTTACCACCCCATCGTCTTTATGATTGTACCAACAACCTTATTCCAGGTTCTAAATTGCCCAAAGCCCGTTTGTACAATCTTTCTGGTCCGGAACGTACTGCTATGAAAAACTATATCTCTGATAGTCTACGTAAAGGTCACATCCGTCCCTCTGTCTCACCTGTGGCCGCGGGTTTTTTTTTTGTCAAGAAAAAAGATCGTGGTTTACGCCCATGCCTCGATTTCCGGGAACTAAATAAAATTACGGTGAGAAATACCTACCCTCTCCCACTCATTCCTGATCTCTATAACCAATTGTCTGGGGCTAAGTGGTTTTCCAAACTCGATCTTAAAGGAGCATATAATCTTATCCGCATTTAGGAAGGGGATGAGTGGAAAACGGCATTTCTCACCTCTCAGGGCCTGTTTGAAAATTTGGTCATGCGCTTTGGTCTCTCAAACGCGCCCGCGGTGTTTCAGAACTTCATGAATGATGTGTTTTCTGATTTAATCGGGTGCTTTATGGTTGTATATCTGGATGATATCCTTGTTTTCTCCCCTGACAAGGAATCTCACATTGGTCATTTACGTGCTGTTCTTCACCGGTTACGGGGAAATTCTTTGTCTGCTAAACCAGAGAAGTGTTTGTTTTGTGTCCAAGAGCTTTCTTTTCTGGGGATCATCCTTTCTGCGAATGGGTTTCAGATGGATCCCGGAAAGGTACAGGCCTATGTTGATTGGGTGCAATCCAGAGACCTCAACGTTTTCTGGGTTTTGCCAATTATTACCGAAAATTCATCAAAGGGTTTTCTCAAGTAGTCAAACCACTCACTGATGTCACTTGCAAAGGGGCTGATCTCAAAGTTTGGTCATTCTTGGCAGTTGAAGCATTTATTACATAAAAGAAATGTTTTATGTCTGCTCCTGTATTAGTTCAGCCTGATCCATCTAAACCATTCATTGTATAGGTGGACGCATCAGAGGTGGGAGTAGGGGCGGTGTTGTCCCAGGGACCCGTTACTTTGACCAAGTTGAGACCATGTGCCTTTTTCTCCCGTAAATTATGTCCTGACTATTGATTCTGTCTAAATCCATTTGTAATGTTGTGCTCTGACTTGGTTTTCCTGACCTCGCTCTCGCCACTAGGTGGTGTCTGTTCAATTGCTCTGTGTGTGCAGTCTGGCTTCACTACCATGCTCCCCCTGGTGGAGGTTGTGCTGTACTGCACTGCAGCTGCATGACAAAGGCACTTGAAAAAAAATGGGCTGCATTGTCAAGTTGCCAGAAGAAAGCCATTACTGCACAAATGCCACAATGGATTTCGCCTACAATACGCAAAACAGCACAGAGACAAGGCTCAAAACTTCTGGAGCAAGGTAATTTGAAGTGATGAGACCAAAATTGAACTTTTTGGCAACAATCATAAACATTACATTTGGAGAGAGGTCCTCAAGGCCTATGATGAAAGAATACCATTCCTACTGTAAAACATGGAGGTGGATCGCTGATGTTTTGGGGATGTGTGAGCTACAAAGGCTCAGGAAACTTGGTCAAAGTGGCTAAAGAATTGGTGTAGGAAGGAGGGGTTTGAGTTCCTGCAGAACTGGGCTGACTTCTCAGTTGGCAACAGGTTCTACGCTAGGGACGGGCTGCACCTCAATGGGGAACGTAAAGCTATGCTGGGGGAGAGAATGGCTAGAAGGTTGGAGGAGTGTTTAAACTAGGGAATGGGGGGAGGGTATTCATTTTATAGGAGGAGAAGATAGGGCAGATAGAGACCTGGGCACAAATAAGGAAGTTGGGGGTGGTGGTGGCATGGGGGGTGGGGTTAGAACAGTTAATAATTTAAGAAAGAATAGAGGTACAGAGAGGAACATCAAGTGCATGTATACTAATGCCAAAAGCCTCGCCAACAAAATGGATGAATTCGAATTAATGTTGATGGAGCATAATTATGACATGGTATGGATATCTGAAACATGGCTGGATGAGAGCCATGACTGGGCTGTTAACTTGCAGGGCTATAGTCTGTTCAGAAATGACCGAATGGATAAGCGAGAGGGAGGTGTGTGTCTATATGTAAAATCATCCTTAAAACCCATCCTGCGTGATAATATAGGTGAATCTAATGAAAATGTAGAGTCCCTGTGGGTGGAGATAAGGGGAGGGGGAAAAAGAATAAATTACTGATAGGGGTTTGTTATAAGTCTCCAAAAATAATGGAAGCAATGGAGAATATACTCATAAAGCAAATAGATGAAGCTGCGACTCAAGGAGAAGTCATTATTATTGAGGACTTCAACTACCCTGAAATAGATTGGGGAACAGAAACCTGCAGTTCCAGCAAAGGTAATCGGTTTTTGACAACTATGAGAGACAATTACCTTTCACAACTGGTTCAGGACCCAACAAGAAGGGGGGCACTGCTAGACCTAATATTAACCAACAGGCCAGACCGCATAGCAAATATAAGGGTTGGGGGTCACTTGGGGAATAGTGATTACAAAATAATAAGTTTTCATGTATCCTTTAATAAGATGTGTAGTAGAGGGGTTACAAGGACACTAAACTTCAGGATGGCAAATTTCCAACGGATGAGAGATGATCTTGGTGCAATTAACTGGGACGATATCCTGAGACTTAAAAATACACAAAGAAAATGGGAGACGTTTATTAGCATCCTGGATAGGACCTGTGCCCAGTATATACCGTATGGGAATAAACATACTGGAAATAGGAGGAAACCAATATGGCTAAATAAGCTGTAAGGGGCGCAATAAGTGACCAAAAAGGAAGCGTTTAGAGAATTAAAGGAAGTAGGTAGTGATGAGGCATTAAATAAATACAGAAAATAAAATACTTTCTGTAAAAAGCAAATCAAGGCCAAAATATTCTTTAACTACGTAAAAAGTAAGAAACTAAAAAATGATAGTGTTGGGCCCCTTAAAAATAGTCTGGGTGAAATGGTGAATGAGGATGAGGAAAAAGCCAATATGCGAAATGACTTTTTTCATCAGTATTTACACAAGAAAATTCCATGGCAGACAATATGATCAGTGATAACAAAAATTCCCTATTAAATGTCACCTGCTTAACCCAGCAAAAAGTGCGGCGGCATCTAAAATCACTAAAATTGACAAATCTCCGGGCATGGATGGGATACACCCCCGAGTACTGCAGGAATTAAGTACAGTCATTGCTAGACCATTATTTTTAATCGTTAAAGATTCCATAATAACAGGGTCTGTACCACAGGACTGGCGTTCGACCACACTTAGAATACTGTGTACAGTTCTGGTCTCATGTGTATAAGAAAGACATAGCTGAACTAGAGCGGGTGCAGAGAAGAGCAACCAAGGGTATTAGAGGACTGGGGGGTCTGCAGTACCAAGATAGGTTATTACACTTGGGGCTATTTAGTTTTGAAGAACGAAGGCTAATGGGTGATCTTATTTTAATGTATAAATATGAGGGGACAGTACAAAGATCTTTCTGATGATCTTTTTAATCATAGACCTGAGACAGGGACAAGGGGGCATCCTCTACGTCTGGAGGAAAGAAGGTTTAAGCATAATAACAGATGCGGGTTCTTTACTGTATGAGCAGTGAGACTATGGAACTCTCTGCTGTATGATGTTGTAATGAGTGATTCATTAATTAAATTTAAGAGGGGACTGGATGCCTTTCTTGAAAAAGTATAATGTTACAGGTTAGATATACTAGATTCCTTGATAGGGTGTTGATCCAGGGAACTAGTCTGATTGCCGTATGTGGAGCCGGGAAGGAATTTTTTTCCCCAATGTGGAGCTTCCTCTTTGCCACATGTTTTTTTTTTTGCCTTCCTCTGGATCAACATGTTAGGGCATGTTAGGTTAGGCTATGGGTTGAACTAGATGGACTTAAAGTCTTTCTTCAACCTTAATAGCTATGTTACTATGTTACTATGTAAACAAGAACTTTTGGGGTCCAATTTCTCCTGTTACCCTTGTGAAAATAAAAACTTGGGAGCTACAAAATCTTTTTTGTGGAAAAAAAAAATATTTTTTATTTTCATGACTCTGCATTATAAACTTCTGTGAAGCACTTGGGCATTCAAAGTTCTCACCACACATCTATATAAGTTCCTTGGGGGGTCTAGTTTCCAAAATGGGGTCACTTGTGGGGGGTTACTACTGTTTAGGTACATCAGGGGCTCTGCAAACGCAACATAACGCCCACAGACCATTCTATCTAAGTCTGCATTCCAAAACGGCGCTCCTTCCCTTCCGAGCTCTGCCGTGCGCCCAAACAGTGGTTTACCCCACATATGGGGTATCAGCGTACTCAGGACAAATTGGACAACAACTTTTGGGGTCCAATTTCTCTTGTTGCCCTTGTGAAAATAAAAACTTGGGGGCTAAAAAATCTTTTTGTGGAATTTTTTTTTTTTATTTTCACGACTCTGCATTCCAAGTTCTGCGGTGCACCCAAAAAGTGGTTTACCCCCACATATGGGGTATTGGTGTGTTCAGGAGAAATTGTATAACAAAATTTATGGTTACATTTCTGTTTTTACACATGTGAAAAAAAATGGCTCTGAATTAAATTGTTTTCAAAAAAAGTTAAATGTTCATTTTTTCCTTCCACATTGTTTCAGTTCCTGTGAAGCACATAAAGGGTTAATAAACTTATTGAATGTGGTTTTGAGAACCTTGAGGGGTGCAGTTTTTAGAATGGTGTCAAACTTCATTATTTTCTATCATATAGACCCCTCAAAATGACTTTAAATGAGATGTGGTCCCTAAAAAAAAAAATGGTGTTGTAAAAATGAGATATTGCTGGTCAACTTTTAACCCTTATAACTACCTAACAAAAAAAAATTGTTTCCAAAATTGTGCTGATGTAAAGTAGACATGTGGGAAATGTTATTTATTAACTAGTTTTCGTGATATATCTCTCTGATTTAAGGGCATAAAAATACAAAGTTTGAAAATTGCAAAATTTTAAAATTTTTTGCCATATTTCCGTTTTTAATCGCAAGTAATATCGAAGAAATGTTACCACTAACATGAAGTACAATATATCACGAAAAAACATTCTCAGAATCAGCGGGATCTGTTGAAGCGTTCCAGAGTTATAACCTCATAAAGTGACAGTGGTCAGAATTGTAAATATTGGCTCGGTCATTAAGTACCAAATTGGCTCTGTCACTAAGGGGTTAAAATAGTCACTACACTCCTAGATGGATTTTCTGAGTGTATTTGTAAAATAGGGCCACTTTTTGGGGATTTCTGCTGGTTTGGAAGTTTAAAGGCTCTGTAAATAGTGCCTGTTATTTGCGCTCTTTCACTTCTGAACCCACTACATCTTTAGCTGAATTCTTTGACTGGTATAGTTTCCAAAATGGGGTCACTTGTGGGGGGTTCCCACTGTTTAGGCACATCACAGGCTCTGCAAGCATGACATGGTGTCTGCTCCTGCTATTTCAGCCAATTTTTTTCTCTCCAAAAGTCAAATATTGCTTCTTCCCTTCCAAGTCCTGCTGTGTACCAAAATAGTAGTTTTCCTCCACATATGGGGTGGGTATCTGTTTTCTCATGGGAAATTGCACAATAAATTGTATGGTCTATTTTTTCCTATTATCCTTGTAAAAATGAAAACTTTGGGGATAAAGCAATATTTTTGTGGGAATTTTTTTTTTTTCATGGCCCAACATTATTAAATTCTGTGAACCACCTTTTGGCTTCAAAGTTTTCACCTCCCTACTAGATAAATTAATTGAAGGGTTTTCCAACATGGGGTCCATTTTAGGGGGTTTCCACTGTGTAGACACATCAGGGGCTTTGCAAACATGACATCGTGTCTGTTATCTACTCTAGGTAATTTTGAGCTCCAAAAGTCAAGTCACTACTCAGCCCTGCCATCTGCCCAAACTGTAGTTTTCTACCACATATGTAGTATTGGTGTGCTCAGATGAAATTGCACAAAAAATGTTATCATCCATTTTATATTGTTATCCTTGCAAAAATGAAAAATTTGGGCTGAAGCAACATTTTTGTTGCAAAAAAGTAAACTTTTCTTTGTTTCTCTTCCACATTGCTTTAACTTTTTTTGAAGCACCTGAAAGGTTAATAAACTTTCTAAATGTTGCTTTCAGCACTTTGAAGGGTGTCACGTTTTGGTATTTTTTGTCACGTAGACTCCTTGAAGGCACTTCAAATGTGATCTGGTCTGTAAAAAAATTGGTTTTATACATTTTGTTGAAAACACACACAAATTTTTTTTATCTTTTAACCCCTCTAACTTCCTAATAAAAAAAAATCTTTAAAAAAGTGTTCTTTTGTAAAGTAGACATGTGTTAATGTTTTGTGTGGTTTAAGTATCTGATTTAAGAGCATAAAAAAATCAAAGTTTGAAAACTGTAAAAAAAATTTTTTTTTTTTGTCAAATTTTCTTATCATAAATAAATGTGGAGCGCCCACTAGGGCCATTGGGTAATCGGGCCGTGGGGTACTCGGGCCAGGTTCGGTGGTACTTAACTTTCGTCAGGCTGCATAATTTTACAACGTACAACGTTAACAGGCTGCAGAGGTACAATTGTACCTTCATATATATTTTATTGAAATTTGGCCAATATATTCTGGACCAAAACTGCAGAGATGTCACGAAATTTCAGCCCTCTACGACTTTTCGAAAAAAAAAGTTATTGCAATTTTAAAACGGAATAGTTACAATTGTACCTACTCAGCCGGATGAAGGTTAAAGGGGTGGTCACAGTGGCAGTGACCTGGTCCATGGCCCTGGGCGTCCAGTTAAAGGGGATGAATGGAAGTAGAGAATAAAGTCTATAGAGGATAATTTGTGATGCCACCTGTTGTATTCGGCCAAGGATGGCCGGCGCTGCTTAAAGGGGTCCACTGGGGCTGATGGAGTTGGTATAGCTCCTCACAGGTAGAGCTTAGTCCCCAGGGCTACCGGTACAGTTGGTAAGAGTGATGATTGACGGTGGAGTGCAGGACTGAGGGTGCAGGAAATAATTGAAGGACACAGGGATAGCAGTTTCCTTTACATTTTACTAATGAATAGTGTTGAGCGATACCGGCCGATACTTGAAAGTATCGGTATCGGATAGTATCGGCCGATACCCGAAAAATATCGGATATCGCCGATACCGATATCCGATACCAATACAAGTCAATGGGACACCAAGTATCGGAAGGTATCCTGATGGTTCCCAGGGTCTGAAGGAGAGGAAACTCTCCTTCAGGCCCTGGGATCCATATTAATGTGTAAAATAAAGAATTAAAATAAAAAATATTGATATATTCACCTCTCCGGCGGCCCCTGGACATCACGCTGGTAACCGGCAGGCTTCTTTGTTTAAAATGCGCGCGTTTAGGACCTGCGAATTACGTCACGGCTTCTGATTGGTCGCGTGCCGCCCATGTGACCGCCACGCGACCAATCAGAAGCCGTGACGTCATTCGCAGGTCCTAAATTCCTAGAATTAGGAGTTTAGTGAATGAGAATGACGTCGCGGCTTCTGATTGGTCGCGTGGCGGTCACATGGGCGGCACGCGACCAATCAGAAGCCGTGACGTAATTCGCAGGTCCTAAACGCGCGCATTTTAAACAAAGAAGCCTGCCGGTTACCAGCGTGATGTCCAGGGGCCGCTGGAGAGGTGAATATATCAATATTTTTTATTTTAATTCTTTATTTTACACATTCCTATGGATCCGATACCGATACCCGATACCACAAAAGTATCGGATCTCGGTATCGGAATTCCGATACCGCAAGTATCTGCCGATACCCGATACTTGCGGTATCGGAATGCTCAACACTACTGATGAAGTGTTACATTTAGATGGGGTAGCAAAAACAGAAGACAGATTCCCTTTAACCCCTTCCCGACCTTTGACGCCACGTAGGCGTCATGAAAGTCGGTGCCAATCCGACCCATGACGCCTATGCGGCGTCATGGAAAGATCGCGTCCCTGCAGACCGGGTGAAAGGGTTAACTCCCATTTCACCCGATCTGCAGGGACAGGGGGAGTGGTAGTTTAGCCGAGGGGGGGTGGCTTCACCCCCTCGTGGCTACGATCGCTCTGATTGGCTGTTGAAAGTGAAACTGCCAATCAGAGCGATTTGTAATATTTCACCCATTATAACGGGTGAAATATTACAATCCAGCCATGGCCGATGCTGAAATATCATCGGCCATGGCTGGAAATACTAGTGTGCCCCCACCCCACCCCTCCGATCGCCCCCCCACCCCTCCGTTCTGGCCGGTACACTGCTCCGGCTCCCCTCCGTCCAGTGCTCCGCTCCCCCCCGTGCTCGTGTCCGCTCCCCCCGTGCTCCAATCACCCCCCCGTGCTCCAATCACCCCCCCTGCACTCCGATCCACCCCCCCGGTGCTCCGTTCCACCCCCCCCGTGCTCCATTCCAGCCCCCCGTGCTCCGTTCCACGCCCCCCGCGCTCCGTTCCACCCCTCCCGCGCTCCGATTCCCCCCCCCATGCTCCGATCCCCCCCCCCGTGGTCCCCCCCGTGGTCCCCCCCCGTGGTCCCCCCCCACCCTATCATACTTACCGATCCAGCCGTGGTCCCGTCCGTCTTCTCCCGGGCGCCGCCATCTTCCAAAATGGCGGGCGCATGCGCAGTGCGCCCGCCGAATCTGCCGGCCGGCAGATTCGTTCCAAAGTGCATTTTGATCACTGAGATATAATCTATCTCAGTGATCAAAATAAAAAAAATAATAAATGACCCCCCCCCCCCCCCTTTGTCACCCCCATAGGTAGGGACAATAAAAAAATAAAGAAATTTTTTTTTTCCACTGTTAGAATAGGGTTAGGGTTAGGGGTAGGGGTAGGGTTAGGGGTAGGGCTAGGGTTAGGGTTAGGGTTAGGGGTAGGGTTAGGGTTAGGGTTAGGGGTAGGGTTAGGGGTAGGGTTAGGGGTAGGGTTAGGGGTAGGGTTAGGGCTAGGGTTAGGGTTAGGAATGTGCACACGTATTCTGGTCCTCTGCGGATTTTTCCGCTGCGGATTTGATAAATCCGCAGTGCTAAACCGCTGCGGATTTATGGCGGATTTACCGCGTTTTTTTCTGCGCATTTCACTGCGGTTTTACAATTGCGATTTTCTATTGGAGCAGTTGTAAAACCGCTGCGGAATCCGGAACACAGAAGTGACATGCTGCGGAATGTAAACCGCTGCGTTTCCGTGCAGTTTTTCCGCAGCATGTGTACAGCGATTTTTGTTTCCCATAGGTTTACATTGAACTGTACACTCATGGGAAACTGCTGCGGATCCGCAGCGTTTTCCGCAGCGTGTGCACATACCTTTAGAATTAGGCTATGTGCACACGGTGCGGATTTTGCTGCGGATTCGCAGCAGTGTTCCATCAGGTTTACAGTACCATGTAAACATATGAAAAACCAAATCCGCTGTGCCCATGGTGCGGAAAATACCGCGCGGGAACGCTGCGTTGTATTTTCCGCAGCATGTCAATTCTTTGTGCGGATTCCGCAGCGTTTTACACCTGTTCCTCAATAGGAATCCGCAGGTGAAATCCGCACAAAAAACACTGGAAATCCGCGGAAAATCCGCAGGTAAAACACAGTGCTTTTTACCCGCGGATTTTTCAAAAATGGTGCGGAAATATCTCACACGAATCCGCAACGTGGGCACATAGCCTTAGGGTTACGGTTGGAATTAGAGTTGTGGTTAGGGTTAGGGGTGTGTTGGGGTTAGGGTTGTGGTTAGGGGTGTGTTGGGGTTAGTGTTGTGGTTAGGGGTGTGTTGGGGTTAGGGTTGTGATTAGGATTATGGCTACAGTTGGGATTAGGGTTAGGAGTGTGTTGGGGTTAGTGTTGGAGGTAGAATTGAGGGGTTACCACTGTTTAGGCACATCAGGGGTCTCCAAACGCAACATGGCGCCACCATTGATTCCAGCCAATCTCGTATTCAAAAAGTCAAATGGTGCTCCCTCACTTCCGAGCCCTGACGTGTGCCCAAACAGTGGTTTACCCCCACATATGGGGTACCAGCATACTCAGGACAAACTGCGCAACAATTACTGGGGTCCAATTTCTCCTGTTACCCTTGTGAATCTAAAAAAATGCTTGCTAAAACATAATTTTTGAGGAAAGAAAAATGATTTTTTATTTTCACGGCTCTGCGTTGTAAACGTCTGTGAAGCACTTGGGGGTTCAAAGTGCTCACCACATATCTAGATAAGTTCCTTGGGGGGTCTAGTTTCTAAAATGGGGTCACTTGTGGGGGGTTTCTACTGTTTAGGCACACCAGGGGCTCTGCAAACGCAACGTGACACCCGCAGACCATTCCATCAAAGTCTGCATTTCAAAAGTCACTACTTCCCTTCTGAGCCCCGACGTGTGCCCAAACAGTGGTTTACCCCCACATATGGGGTATCAGCGTACTCAGGAGAAACTGGACAACAACTTTTGGGGTCCAATTTCTCCTGTAACCCTTGGGAAAATAAAAAATTCTGGGCTAAATAATTATTTTTGAGGAAAGAAAACGTATTTATTATTTTCACGGCTCTGCATTATAAACTTCTATGAAGCACTTGGGGGTTCAAAGTGCTCACCACACATCTAGATAAGTTCCTTTCAGGGTCTAGTTTCCAAAATGGGGTCACTTGTGGGGGGTTTCTACTGTTTAGGCACATCAGGGGCTCTGCAAACGCAACGTGACGCCCGCAGAGCATTCCATCAAAGTCTGCATTTCAAAACGTCACTACTTCAATTCCAAGCCCCGGCATGTGCCCAAACAGTAGTTTACCCCCACATATGGGGTATCACCGTACTCAGGAGAAACTGGACAACAAATATTGGGGTCAAATTTCTCCTGTTACCCTTGGGAAAATTAAAAAATTCTGGGCTAAATAATTATTTTTGAGGAAAGAAAACGTATTTATTATTTTCACGGCTCTGCATTATAAACTTCTATGAAGCACTTGGGGGTTCAAAGTGCTCACCACACATCTAGATAAGTTCCTTTGGGGGTCTAGTTTCCAAAATGGGGTCACTTGTGGGGGGTTTCTACTGTTAAGCCACATCAGGGGCTCTGCAAACGCAACGTGACGCCCACAGAGCATTCCATCAAAGTCTGCATTTCAAAACGTCACTACTTCACTTCCGAGCCCCGGCATGTGCCCAAACAGTGATTTACCCCCACATATGGGGTATCAGCGTACTCAGGAGAAACTGGACAACAACTTTTGGGGTCAAATTTCTCCTGTTACCCTTGGGAAAATAAAAAATTGCAGGCTAAAAGATCATTTTTGAGAAAATAATTTTTTTTTTATTTTCATGGCTCTGCGTTATAAACTTCTGTGAAGCACTTGGGGGTTCAAAGTCCTCACCTCACATCTAGATTAGTTCCTTTGGGGGTCTAGTTTCTAAAATGGTGTCATTTCTGGGGGATCTCCAATGTTTAGGCACACAGGGGCTCTCCAAACGTGACATGGTGTCCGCTAATGATTGGAGCTAATTTTCCATTTAAAAAGCCAAATGGCGTGCCATCCCTTCCGAGCCCTGCCGTGCGCCCAAACAGTGGTTTACCCCCACATATGGGGTATCAGCGTACTCAGGACAAACTGGACAACAATATTTGGGGTCCAATTTCTCCTATTATCCTTGGCAAAATAGGAAATTCCAGGCTAAAAAATCATTTTTGAGGAAAGAAAAATTATTTTTTATTTTCATGGCTCTGCGTTATAAACTTCTGTGAAGCACCTGGGGGTTTAAAGTGCTCAATATGCATCTAGATAAGTTCCTTGGGGGGTCTAGTTTCCAAAATGGGGTCACTTGTGCGGGAGCTCCAATGTTTAGGCACACAGGGGCTCTCCAAACGCGACATGGTGTCCGCTAACAATTGGAGCTAATTTTCCATTCAAAAAGTCAAATGGCGCGCCTTCTCTTCCGAGCCCTGCCGAGTGCCCAAACAGTGGTTTACCCCCACATATGAGGTATCGGCGTACTCGGGAGAAATTGCCCAACAAATTTTATGATCCATTTTATCCTACTGCCCATGTGAAAATGAAAAAATTGAGGCGAAAAGAATTTTTTTGTGAAAAAAAATTACTTTTTCATTTTTACAGATCAATTTGTGAAGCACCTGAGGGTTTAAAGTGCTCACTAGGCATCTAAATTAGTTCCTTGGGGGGTCTAGTTTCCAAAATGGGGTCACTTGTGGGGAAGCGCCAATGTTTAGGCACACAGGAGCTATCCAAACGCGACATGGTGTCCGCTAACGATGGAAATAATTTTTCATTCAAAAAGTCAAATGGCGCTCCTTCCCTTCCGAGCCTTACCATGTGCCCAAACAGTGGTTTACCTCCACATGTGAGGTATTGGTGTACTCAGGAGAAATTGCCCAACACATTTTAGGATCCATTTTATCCTGTTGCCCATGTGAAAATGAAAAAATTGAGGCTAAAAGAATTTTTTTGTGAAAAAAAAGTACTTTTTCATTTTTACGGATCAATTTGTGAAGCACCTGGGGGTTCAAAGTGCTCACTATGCATCTAGATAAGTTCCTTGGGGCGTCTAGTTTCCAAAATGGGGTCACTTGTGGGGGAGCTCCAATTTTTAGGCACACGGGGGCTCTCCAAACGTGACATGGTGTCCGCTAAAGAGTGGAGCCAATTTTTGATTCAAAAAGTCAAATGGCGCTCCTTCCCTTCCAAGCCCTGCCGTGCGCCAAAACAGTGGTTTACCCCCACATATGAGGTATCAGCGTACTCAGGACAAATTGGACAACAACTTTCGTGGTTCAGTTTCTCCTTTTACCATTGGGAAAATAAAAAAATTGTTGCTAAAAGATAATTTTTGTGACTAAAAAGTTAAATGTTCATTTTTTCCTTCCATGTTGCTTCTGCTGCTGTGAAGCACCTGAAGGGTTAATAAACTTCTTGAATGTGGTTTTGAGTACCTTGAGGGGTGCAGTTTTTAGAATGGTGTCACTTTTGGGTATTTTCAGCCATATAGACCCCTCAAACTGACTTCAAATGTGAGGTGGTCCCTAAAAAAAATGGTTTTGTAAATTTCGTTGTAAAAATGACAAATCGCTGGTCGAATTTTAACCCTTATAACTTCCTAACAAAAAAAAATTTTGTTTCCAAAATTGTGCTGATGTAAAGTAAACATGTGGGAAATGTTATTTATTAACTATTTTGTGTCACATATCTCTCTGGTTTAACAGAATAAAAATTCAAAATGTGAAAATTGCGAAATTTTCAAAATTTTCTCCAAATTTCCGTGTTTATCACAAATAAATGCAGAATTTATTGACCTAAATTTACCACTAACATGAAGCCCAATATGTCACGAAAAAACAATCTCAGAACCGCTAGGATCCGTTGAAGCGTTCCTGAGTTATTACCTCATAAAGGGACACTGGTCAGAATTGCAAAAAACGGCAAGGTCTTTAAGGTCAAAATAGGCTGGGTCTTGAAGGGGTTAACAATAACTTTTTATAAAAATGGAAATTTATTGCAGATTTTTTGAAGTTGTATCATTGCAGCAGTTTTACATTGCAGACTTTTTTTCATCTCATAAGAAGAGCTTGGTTTACATCCAGTCTGCTCAGTACTGTAGTGCAATGTCCTCCATGCTGCTGATTTTTCTATATCCTCGGAATAAAGAACAGGAATCCATCTCTGTGTACTGTTATGTGTATTAGAAATACTAGAGTAAATTGCTAATTAAGAGGTCGATCCTGCAGAAAAGAAAACTGGTCAACTTCTTTTCTCAATAAAGGGGCAAAATTTCCCAATAGACACACTCCAAACCTTGCAGAAAGTCCTCTCAGAAGAGTAAGCTGTTATATGTGCAATGTGTGCACAAACTCCATATGAATGTCTATGGATTTAAAATGGGATGTTATAAAAGCTCCTCTAGGAGTAATGTGCAGTTGTCCAAATACATTTTTTCATATGGTGGTACCTTTTTGTAGCAAGAATTATTATAGTGTTCATTTAGTTTCGTATTGGTTTAACTTTATATTCTTTTTCTGTTGTAGTTCAAAAGGTCCTAGAACTGGAAAAGGTATTCTGGGAGGACGATGGAAATGAACATGTTCGTCGCCGAGAAATATAATGCACAGTGTGTTATTCACAGAAATAAGTCATGGATAAATCAAGGACATTGCTAAAAATTTTGAACCCACATTTCACTGTTTAAGCTTTGTTATAAAATAAAAATGTGTGTATGTTAATAAACAAAAATGATGGCTAAAAAAAGAACTTTTGGAAATCAATTTCTGGCTATTTCTATATTAGACTGAACATTGTTCACAGGTAAAGTTTGTATGGGGTCATAGGGAGAAATGAAGTATCTTTCAGCTAACAAGTTTGTCCAACAGCTGTTGAAGGTTCCTAGCCACCTGAGGTTGTGCATGTCCTTTGTGACATTTTTCATGAATGCAGTTAAGATAGATATATCTGTAATTTCAGTAAAGAAAATTATCTCATCTTAGTAAACTTGCAATTTGCCTCTTATTAGAAATCTCCTCCATTGTCAGGGAATTTGTAATTCTGTAGTTTATAACTAGGGATAAGCAAACACTAAAATGCTCGGACACTCATTACTCAAACAAAACAATTTTGAGTGCTTGTTTTGAGTAACAAGTATAATGGGAATAAATGGGAAATCATAACATTATTCCGGCAGACCCTCCAAGGAGGTCTGGAGGGCAGTGAAAGTGTTGAAATGGATAAATAAAAGTGCTGTATTGAAGGAGAACAGCATGGGAAAGACCCCTGGAAGCATCTCTGACTCCCAGATCGCTGCGGAGAACAATGATGTCACACTTTTACTCCACTTTAACCCCTTTCTACCATTGGACGTACTATTCCATCCAAGTGCGGTGGGCCCTACTTCCCAAGGATGGAATAGTACGTCCAGCACGATCAGCCGTGCTCACGGGGGGAGCGCGGCCGATCGCGGTCGGGTGTCAGCTGACAATCGCAGCTGACATCCGGCACTATGTGCCAGGAGCCATCACGGATCAAAGATGATCGCAGCGTTCCGGCAGCATAGGGAAGCATCTGGCAGGGAGGGGGCTCCCTGCATGCTTCCCTGAAACCCTCGCAGCAAAGAAATGTGATCGCGTTGCTCCGAGGGTCTCCTACCTCCTTCTCCCTGCAGGCCCCGGATCCAAAATGAGTCCTGCAGGGAGGTGGCTTACCAGCACCTGCTTAGAGCAAGCGCTGGTAAGCCTGCAGTCCTGCCTGTCAGATCGCTAATCTGACACAGTGCTGTGCAAAGTGTCAGATCAGCAATCTGACCCTATAGTATCATGTTCCCCCCTGGGACAATGCAAAAAAGTAAAAAAAAAAAATAATTCACATGTGTAAAAAAACAAAAAAAAAACAAAAACCTAAATATAGAAAAAAAAAATTGTTCCAATAAATACATTTCTTTACCTAATTTAAAAAAAAAACAATAAAAGTACACATATTTAGTATCGCTGCGTCCGTAACGACCCCACCTATAAAACTGTCCCACTAGTTATCCCTTCAGTGAACACCGTCACAAAAAAAGTGAGGCAAAAAACAACACTCATACCGCCAAACAAAAAGTGGAATAACACGCGATCAAAAAGACGGATATAACTATCCATGGTACCGCTGAAAACATCATCTTGTCCTGCAAAAAATGAGCTGCCATACAGAGTCATCAGTGAAAAAATGAAAAAGTTATAGTCCTCAGAATAAAGCGATACAAAAATAATAATTTTTATTTAAAATAGTTTTATGGTATTAAAAGCGCCAAAATATAAAAAAAATGATATAAATGAAGTATCGCTGTAATCGTACTGAACCGAAGAATAAAACTGCTTCATCCATTTTACCAAACACGGAACGGTATTAATGCCCCCCCGCAAAATAAATTCACGAATAGCTGGTTTTTGGTCATTCTGCCTCACAAAAATCGGAATAAAAAGCGATCAAAAAATGTCATGTGCCCAAAAATAGTTCCAGTAAAAACGTCAACTCGTCCCGCAAAAAACAAGACCCACATGACTCTGTGGACCAAAATATGGAAAAAATTATAGCTCTCAAAATGTGGAGACGCAAAAACTATTTTTTGCAATAAAAAGCGTCTTTTCATAAAAATCCACTAAAATACCCGCTATAAATAGTAAATCAAACCACCCCTTCATCACCCCCTTAGTTAGGGAAAAACAATAAAATTAAAAAAATGTATTTATGTCCATTTTCCCAATAGGGTTAGGGTTAGGGTTGGGGCTAAAGTTTGGGTAAGGGTTAGGGTTGGGGCTAGGGTTAGGGTTGGGGCTAGGGTTAGGGTTGGAGCTAGGGATAGGGTTGGGGCTAAGGTTAGGACTAGGATTGGGGCTAGGGTTGGGGCTAGGGTTAGTGTTATGGCTAGGGTTAGGGTTGGGGCTAGGGTTAGGGCTACAGTTAGGGTTGGGGCTAAAGTTAGGGTTAGGGTTGGGGTAAAGTTAGGGTTAGGGTTTGGATTACATTTACGGTTGGGATTAGGGTCAGGGGTGATTCAGGGTTAGGTTTGTGGTTAGGGTTACCATTGGGATTAGGGTTAAGGGTGTGTTTGGATTAGGGTTCCAGTTATAATTGGGGGTTTCCACTGTTTAGGCACATCAGGGGCTCTCCAAACGCGACATGGTGTCCGATCTCAATTCCAGCCCAATTCTACGTTGAAAAGTAAAACAGTGCTGCTTCCATTCCAAGCTCTCCCATGCACCCAAACAGGGGTTTACCCCAACATATGGGGTATCAACGTACTCAGGACACATTGGACAACAACGTTTGGCGTCCAATTTCTCCTGTTACCCTTGGGAAAATACAAAACTGGGGGTTAAAAAATAATTTTTTTGGAAAAAAAAGGATTTTTTATTTTCACGGCTCTGAGTTATAAACTGTAGTGAAACACTTGGGGGTTCAAAGTTCTCACAACACATCTAGATAAGTTCCTTGGGGGGTCTAGTTTCCAATATGGGGTCACTTGTGGGGGGTTTCTACTGTTTAGTTACATCAGGGGCTCTGCAAATGCAACGTGATGCCTGCAGACCAATCCATCTAAGTCTGCATTCCAAATGACGCTCCTTCCCTTCCGAGCTCTTCCACTTGCCCAAACAGTGGCTCCCCCCACATATTGGGTATCAGCGTACTCAGGACAAATTGGACAACAACTTTTGGGGTCCAATTTCAACTGTTACCTTTGGAAAAATACAAAACTGGTGGCTAAATATAGCTTTTGTGGGAAAAAAAAATAATTTTTATTTTCACGGCTCTGCGTTATAAACTGTAGTGAAACACTTGGGGGTTCAAAGCTCTCACAACACATCTAGATAAGTTCCTTAGGAGATCTACTTTCCAAAATGGTGTCACTTGTGGGGGGTTTCAATGTTTAGGCACATCAGTGTTGTGAATTCTGTTGTCGGGCTCCCTCCTGTGGTCATGAATGGTACTTCGGCTGGTTCTGTCCATGGACTTCCTCTGGTGGGTGTTTCTGAGTTTCCTTCCTCAGGTGACGAGGTTAATTCGTTAGCTGGCTGCTCTATTTAACTCCACTTAGATCTTTGCTCCTTGCCACCTGTCAATGTTCCAGTATTGGTCTAGATCTCTCCTGGATCGTTCTTGTGACCTGTCTTCCCAGCAAAAGCTAAGTTCCAGCTTGTATTTCTTGGGTTTGCTATTTTTCTGTCCAGCTCGCTATTCTTATTGTTGTCTTGCTTGCTGGAAGCTCTGGGACGCAGAGGGAGCACCTCCGCACCGTGAGTCGGTGCGGAGGGTCTTTTTGCGCCCTCTGCGTGGTCTTTTTGTAGGTTTTTGTGCTGACCGCAAAGTAACCTTTCCTATCCTCGGTCTGTTCAGTAAGTCGGGCCTCACTTTGCTAAATCTATTTCATCTCTGTGTTTGTATTTTCATCTTTACTCACAGTCATTATATGTGGGGGGCTGCCTTTTCCTTTGGGGAATTTCTCTGAGGCAAGGTAGGCTTTATTTTTCTATCTTCAGGGCTAGCTAGTTCCTTAGGCTGTGCCGAGTTGCATAGGGAGCGTTAGGCGCAATCCACGGCTATTTCTAATGTGTTTGATAGGATTAGGGATTGCGGTCAGCAGAGTTCCCACGTCCCAGAGCTCGTCCTTATTATCAGTAACTATCAGGCCATTCCGTGTGCTCTTAACCACCAGGTCCATTATTGTCCTGACCACCAGGTCATAACAGTACAGGTGGCCCAAAGTACTAATGCATCTCAATAGAGGGATAAGAGAAGTTCTGAGACCATTTTTTTTTTCTTTGCAGTGTGTTTTGTCTCTCTTTTCCCCTTTACCTCTGGGTGGTTCAGGACACTGGTGTAAACATGGACATTCAAGGTCTGTCCTCTTGGATGGATAATCTCACTACTAGGGTACAAAACATTCAAGATTTTGTGGTTCAGAATCCGATGTCAGAGCCTAGGATTCCAATTCCTGATTTGTTTTTTGGTTATAGATCTAAGTTCTTGAATTTCAAAAATAATTGTAAATTGTTTCTTGCCTTGAAACCTCGCTCCTCAGGTGACCCTGTTCAACAAGTAAAGATCATTATTTCTTTGTTACGTGGTGACCCTCAAGACTGGGCATTTTCCCTTGCGCTAGGAGATCCGGCATTGCGTGATGTTGATGCGTTTTTCCTGGCGCTTGGATTGCTTTATGACGAACCTAATTCAGTGGATCAGCCAGAGAAAATCTTGCTGGCTCTGTGTCAGGGTCAGGATGAAGCGGAGATATATTGTCAAAAGTTTAGAAAGTGGTCTGTGCTCACTCAGTGGAATGAATGTGCCCTGGCAGCAATCTTCAGAAAGGGTCTCTCTGAAGCCCTTAAGGATGTCATGGTGGGGTTTCCCATGCCTGCTGGTTTGAATGAGTCTATGTCCTTGGCCATTCAGATCGATCGACGCTTGTGTGAGCGTAAAGCTGTGCACCATTTGGCGGTACTATCTGAGCATGGGCCTGAGCCTATGCAATGTGATAGGACTTTGACCAGAGCTGAACGGCAAGAACACAGACGTCGGAATGGGCTATGTTTTTACTGTGGTGATTCCACTCATGCTATCTCCGATTGTCCTAAGCGCACTAAGAGGTTCGCTAGGTCTGCCACCATTAGTACGGTACAGTCTAAATTTCTATTGTCTGTTACTCTGATTTGCTCTTTATCATCCTATTCTGTTATGGCATTTGTGGATTCAGGCGCTGCCCTGAATTTGATGGACTTGGAGTATGCTAGGCGCTGTGGGTTTTTCTTGGAGCCCTTGCAGTATCCTATTCCATTGAGAGGAATTGATGCTACGCCTTTGGCCAAGAATAAGCCTAAGTACTGGACCCAATTGACCATGTGCATGGCTCCTGCACATCAGGAGGATATCCGCTTTCTGGTGTTGCATAATCTGCATGATGTGGTCGTTTTGGGGTTGCCATGGCTACAGGTTCATAATCCAGTATTGGACTGGAAATCTATGTCTGTGTCCAGCTGGGGTTGCCAGGGGGTACATGGTGATGTTCCATTTTTGTCTATTTCGTCTTCCACTCCTTCTGAAGTTCCAGAGTTCTTGTCGGATTATCGGGATGTATTTGATGAGCCCAAAGCCAGTGCCCTACCTCCTCATAGGGATTGCGATTGTGCAATTAATTTGATTCCTGGTAGTAAGTTTCCTAAGGGCTGATTGTTCAATTTATCTGTGCCAGAACACGCCGCTATGCGGAGTTATATAAAGGAATCCTTGGAGAAAGGCCATATTCGCCCGTCGTCATCACCATTTAGGAGCAGGGTTCTTTTTTGTGGCCAAGAAGGATGGTTCTTTGAGACCTTGTATTGATTACCGCCTTCTTAATAAAATTACAGTCAAATTTCAGTATCCTTTGCCGTTGCTGTCTGATTTGTTTGCTCGTATTAAAGGGGCTAGTTGGTTCACCAAGATAGATCTTCGAGGGGCGTATAATCTTGTGCGTATTAAACAAGGCGATGAATGCAAAACAGCATTTAATACGCCCGAAGGCCATTTTGAGTACCTGGTTATGCCATTCGGGCATTCCAATGCTCCATCAGTATTTCAGTCCTTTATGCATGATATCTTCCGAGAGTACCTGGATAAATTCCTGATTGTGTATTTGGATGATATTTTGGTCTTCTCGGATGATTGGGAGTCTCATGTGAAGCAGGTCAGAATGGTGTTCCAGGTCCTTCGTGCGAATTCCTTGTTTGTGAAGTGGTCAAAGTGTCTCTTTGGAGTTCAGAAGGTTTCATTTTTGGGGTTCATTTTTTCCCCTTCTACTATCGAGATGGACCCTGTTAAAGTCCAGGCCATTTACGATTGGACTCAGCCGACATCTGTGAAGAGCCTGCAAAAGTTCCTGGGCTTTGCTAATTTTTATCGGCGCTTCATTGCTAATTTTTCTACTATTGCTAAACCGTTGACTGATTTGACCAAGAAGGGTGCTGATGTGGTCAATTGGTCTTCTGCAGCTGTGGAGGCTTTTCAGGAGTTGAAGCATCGTTTTTCTTCTACCCCTGTGTTGTGCCAGCCAGATGTTTCGCTTCCGTTTCAGGTTGAGGTTGATGCTTCTGAGATTGGAGCAGGGGCTGTTTTGTCGCAAAGAAGTTCTGATGGCTCGGTGATGAAGCCATGTGCTTTCTTTTCTAGAAAGTTTTCGCCTGCAGAGCGTAACTATGATGTTGGTAATCGTGAATTGTTGGCCATGAAGTGGGCATTCGAGGAGTGGCGTCATTGGCTGGAAGGAGCCAAGCATCGTGTGGTGGTCTTGACAGATCACAAGAATTTGACTTCTCTTGAGTCTGCCAAACGGTTGAATCCCAGACAGGCTCGATGGTCGTTATTTTTCTCCCGTTTTGATTTTGTGGTTTCGTACCTTCCGGGCTCTAAGAATGTGAAGGCTGATGCCCTGTCAAGGAGTTTTGTGCCTGACTCTCCGGGTGTTCCTGAGGCGGCGGGTATTCTTAAAGAGGGGGTAATTTTGTCTGCCATCTCCCCTGATTTGCGGCGGGTGCTGAAAAAATTTCAGGCTGATAGACCTGACCGTTGCCCAGTGGAGAAACTGTTTGTCCCTGATAGATGGACTAGTAGAGTTATCTCTGAGATTCATTGTTCAGTGTTGGCTGGGCATCCTGGAATCTTTGGTACCAGAGATTTGGTGGCTAGATCCTTCTGGTGGCCGTCTTTGTCACGGGATGTGCGTTCTTTTGTGCAGTCCTGTGGGACTTGTGCTCGGGCTAAGCCCTGCTGTTCTCATGCCAGTGGGTTGCTTTTGCCCTTGCCGGTCCCGAAGAGGCCCTGGACGCATATTTCTATGGATTTTATTTCGGATCTCCCCGTCTCTCAAAAGATGTCGGTCATTTGGGTGGTTTGTGATCGCGTTTCTAAGATGGTCCATTTGGTACCTTTGTCTAAATTGCCTTCCTCCTCTGATTTGGTGCCATTATTTTTCCAGCATGTGGTTCGTTTACATGGTATCCCGGAGAACATCGTTTCTGACAGAGGTTCCCAGTTTGTTTCGAGGTTTTGGCCATCCTTTTGTGCTAGGATGGGCATTGATTTGTCTTTCTCCTCGGCTTTCCATCCTCAGACAAATGGCCAAACCGAACGAACTAATGAAACTTTGGAAACATATCTGAGATGCTTTGTTTCTGCTGATCAGGATGATTGGGTGTCATTTTTGCCGTTGGCTGAGTTCGCCCTTAATAATCGGGCCAGCTCGGCTACTTTGGTTTCGCCGTTTTTCTGCAATTCTGGTTTCCATCCTCGTTTCTCTTCAGGGCAGGTTGAGTCTTCGGACTGTCCTGGTGTAGATACTGTGGTGGATAGGTTGCAGCAGATTTGGACTCATGTGGTGGACAATTTGACATTGTCCCAGGAGAAGGCTCAACGTTTCGCTAACCGCCGGCGCTGTGTGGGTCCCCGACTTCGTGTTGGGGATTTGGTTTGGTTGTCGTCTCGTTATGTTCCTATGAAGGTTTCCTCTCCTAAGTTTAAGCCTCGTTTCATTGGTCCGTATAAGATTTCTGAGGTTATCAATCCTGTGTCATTTCGTTTGGCCCTTCCTGCTTCTTTTGCCATCCATAATGTGTTCCATAGGTCGTTATTGCGGAGATACGTGGCGCCTGTGGTTCCATCCGTTGATCCTCCTGCCCCGGTGTTGGTTGAGGGGGAGTTGGAGTATGTGGTGGAGAAGATTTTGGATTCTCGTGTTTCGAGACGGAAACTCCAGTACCTGGTCAAGTGGAAGGGTTATGGTCAGGAAGATAATTCCTGGGTTTTTGCCTCTGATGTTCATGCTGCCGATCTGGTTCGTGCCTTTCATTTGGCTCATCCTGGTCGGCCTGGGGGCTCTGGTGAGGGTTCGGTGACCCCTCCTCAAGGGGGGGGGTACTGTTGTGAATTCTGTTGTCGGGCTCCCTCCTGTGGTCATGAATGGTACTTTGGCTGGTTCTGTCCATGGACTTCCTCTGGTGGGTGTTTCTGAGTTTCCTTCCTCAGGTGACGAGGTTAATTTGTTAGCTGGCTGCTCTATTTAACTCCACTTAGATCTTTGCTCCATGCCACCTGTCAATGTTCCAGTATTGGTCTAGTTCTCTCCTGGATCGTTCTTGTGACCTGTCTTCCCAGCAAAAGCTAAGTTCCAGCTTGTATTTCTTGGGTTTGCTATTTTTCTGTCCAGCTCGCTATTCTTATTGTTGTCTTGCTTGCTGGAAGCTCTGGGACGCAGAGGGAGCGCCTGCGCACCGTGAGTCGGTGCGGAGGGTCTTTTTGCGCCCTCTGTGTGGTCTTTTTGTAGGTTTTTGTGCTGACCGCAAAGTAACCTTTCCTATCCTCGGTCTGTTCAGTAAGTCGGGCCTCACTTTGCTAAATCTATTTCATCTCTGTGTTTGTATTTTCATCTTTACTCACAGTCATATGTGGGGGGCTGCCTTTTCCTTTGGGGAATTTCTTTGAGGCAAGGTAGGCTTTATTTTTCTATCTTCAGGGCTAGCTAGTTCCTTAGGCTGTGCCGAGTTGCATAGGGAGCGTTAGGCGCAATCCACGGCTATTTCTAGTGTGTTTGATAGGATTAGGGATTGCGGTCAGCAGAGTTCCCACGTCCCAGAGCTCGTCCTTTATTATCAGAAACTATCAGGCCATTCCGTGTGCTCTTAACCACCAGGTCCATTATTGTCCTGACCACCAGGTCATAACACATCAGGGGCTCTCCAAACGGCGCTCCTTCCCTTCCGAGCTCTGCCATGCGCCCAAATAGTGGTTTACCCCCACATATCTGGTATCAGCGTACTCAGGACAAATTGCACAACAACTTTTGAGGTCTAATTTCTTCTGTTACTCTTGGGAAAATAAAAAATTGGGTTTGAAAAATCATTTTTGTGAAAAAATCTGATTTTTTATTTGTATGGCTCTGCATTATAAACTTCTGTGAAACACTTGGTGGGTCAAAGTGCTTACCACACATATAGATAAGTTCCTTAGGGGGTCTATGTTCCAAAATGGTGTCACTTGTGGGGGTTTCAATGTTTAGAAACATCAGGGGCTCTCCAAACGCAACATGGCTTCCCATCTCAACTTCAGTCAATTTTGCATTGAAAAGTCAAACGGCGCTCCTTTCCTTCTAAGCTCTGCCATGCACCCAAACAGTGGTTTACCCCCACATATGGGGTATTAGCGTACTCAGGACAAATTGTGCAACAACTTTTGGGGTCCATTTTCTCCTGTTACCCTTGGTAGAATAAAACAAATTGGAGCTGAATTAATTTTTTGTGAAAAAAAATTGTGTTCATTTTTTTAAACATTCCCAAAATTCCTGTAAAACACCTGAAGGGTTAATAAATTTCTTGAATGTGGTTTTGAGCACCTTCAGGGATGCAGTTTTTAGAATGGTGTCACACTTGGCTATTTTCTATCACAGACACCTCAAAATGACTTCAAATGTGATGTGGTCCCTAAAAAAATGATGTTGTAAAAATGAGAAATTGCTGGTCAACTTTTAACCCTTATAACTGCCTTACCAAAAAAAATATTGGTTCCAAAGTTGTGCTGATGTAAAGTAGACATGTGGGAAATGTTACTTATTAAGTATTTTTTGTCCCATATCTCTGTGATTTAAGGGCATAAAAATTCAAATTTGGAAAATTGTGAAATTTTCAAAATTTTCGGCAAATTTCCATTTTTTTTTCCACAAATAAATGCAGGTAATATCAAAGAAATTTTACCACTGTCATGAAGTACAATATGTCACGAGAAATCATTGTCAGAATCACCGGGATCTGTTGAAGCGTTCCAGAGTTATAACCTCATAAAGGGACAGTGGTCAGAATTGTAAAAATTGGCCTGGTCATTAATGTGCAAACCACCCTTGAGGGTAAAGAGGTTAAGGACTGACAATAAAACATTCAAAATCAAAGGCGTTGTAGCTTACAGGAAAAAAAATGTGAAATATTCTTTCCTGTAAAATGACTTGTATATAAGGCAAAATTTAAAAGGGATTTATATATAATTTAAATAAACCAAAATGTATTTTTTTTATTAGTTTTTATTACATTTTTATTCTTTTATTGAAAAATTTAAAATTTCAGTGTAAATTCTGAAGGAAGCAAAAAGTACATGGAAGAGGGACTTGGATACACCTTGTTTTAAACATAAATGAGAGCCTCATACATATTCTGCTCAAATTGTCATGTAGTGGTACTCCTAGACTCATGAAGGCTCTGCACTAAATGCAAAGCCTGCCAAAAATTACAAGCACGATCATCTATACACCCACGAAGGCAATAGCTGCAGTGCCTCACTCAAATATTGTGAACATAGTGTAGTTGTGATACTCTTACACTCATAAAAGCTATGCAGACATAGCAAAGACTGCCAAAAATTACAAGCAGGGTGATCAATATAGTCTTGAAGGCGAAAACTGAAAGGTCTTATTCAAATGTTGAAGATTAAAAATAATTTATGTGCTTCTGTCATCTGATGGTATGGAAAAGTTGGGGCTAATCCAGGCTTTGTTCATTTATATTAGAGTGAGCCTTTCAGCATTTTCTGTTGACAGACAAAAGCCTGGTGCCTCTCATCTTCCTCTTGGCAATAAGGTTAAGGTCAGGCGAGTTTGCTGGCCAATAAAGCACAGTGATACTGTTTTTTTTTATCCAGGTATTGGTACTTTTGGCAGTGTGGATAGGTGCCAAGTCCTACTGGAGAATGAAATTTCCATCTCCAAAAAGCTTGTCGGCAGAGGGAAGCTTGAAGTGATCTAAAATTTCCTGGTAGATGGCTGCACTGACTTTGGTCTTGATAAAACACAGTGGACCTCCACCAGCATATGCCATGGCTCCCCAAACCATCACTGATTGTGTAAACTTCACACTAGACCTCAAGAAGCTTGGATTGTGTGCCTAGCCATCATCCTCCAGACTCTGGGACCTTGATTTCCAAATAAAATGCAAAAATTTGCTTTCATCTGAAAAAACACCTTGGATCAATGAACAACAGTCCAGTTCTTTTTCTCCTTGGCCTAGGTAAGATGCTTCTGGCGTTGTCTATTGGTCATGAGTGGCTGGGCACAAGGAATGCGACACTTGTAGCCCATGTCTTGGATACGTCGGTGTATGGTGGCTCTTGAATCAATGACTCCAGCAGCAGTCCACTTCTTGTGAATATCCCCAAAATTTTTGAATGGCCTTTTCTTACCAATCCTTTCAAGGCTGCGGTTATTTCTGTTGCTTGTGCACCTTTTAAAACCACACTTTTTCCTTCCACTCTACTTTCCATTAATATGCTTGGATACGGCACTCTGTGAAGAGCCAGCTTCTTTAGCAATGACCTTTTTTGCTTACCTTCCTTGTGGAGTGGGTCAATGACTGCCTTCTGGACATCTGTCAAGTCTGCAGTCTTCTCCATGATTGTGGAGCCTACTGAAACAGACTAAGGGACCTTTTTAAATGCTTAGGAAGCCTTTGCAGATTTTTTTTGTTGTTAATTATTCGAATTTACTGAGATAATAACTTTTGGGTTTTCATTTGCTGTAAGCCATAATCATCAATATTAACAGAAATAAACACTTGATATACAGGTCCTTCTCAAAAAATTAGCATATAGTGTTAAATTTCATTATTTACCATAATGTAATGATTACAATTAAACTTTCATATATTATAGATTCATTATCCACCAACTGAAATTTGTCAGGTCTTTTATTGTTTTAATACTGATGATTTTGGCATACAACTCCTGATAACCCAAAAAACCTGTCTCAATAAATTAGCATATCAAGAAAAGGTTCTCTAAACGACCTATTACCCTAATCTTCTGAATCAACTAATTAACTCTAAACACATGCAAAAGATACCTGAGGCTTTTATAAACTCCCTGCCTGGTTCATTACTCAAAACCCCCATCATGGGTAAGACTAGCGACCTGACAGATGTCAAGAAGGCCATCATTGACACCCTCAAGCAAGAGGGTAAGACCCAGAAAGAAATTTCTCAACAAATAGGCTGTTCCCAGAGTGCTGTATCAAGGCACCTCAATGGTAAGTCTGTTGGAAGGAAACAATGTGGCAGAAAACGCTGTACAACGAGAAGAGGAGACCGGACCCTGAGGAAGATTGTGGAGAAGGACCGATTCCAGACCTTGGGGAACCTGAGGAAGCAGTGGACTGAGTCTGGTGTGGAAACATCCAGAGCCACCATGCACAGGCGTGTGCAGGAAATGGGCTGCAGGTGCCGCATTCCCCAGGTAAAGCCACTTTTGAACCATAAACAGCAGCAGAGGCGCCTGACCTGGGCTACAGAGAAGCAGCACTGGACTGTTGCTAAGTGGTCCCAAGTACTTTTTTCTGATGAAAGCAAATTTTGCATGTCATTCGGAAATCAAGGTGCCAGAGTCTGGAGGAAGACTGGGGAGAAGGAAATGCCAAAATGCCTGAAGTCCAGTGTCAAGTACCCACAGTCAGTGATGGTGTGGGGTGCCATGTCAGCTGCTGGTGTTGGTCCACTGTGTTTCATCAAGGGCAGGGTCAATGCAGCTAGCTATCAGGAGATTTTGGAGCACTTCATGCTTCCATCGGCTGAAATGCTTTATGGAGATGAAGATTTCATTTTTCAGCACGACCTGGCACCTGCTCACAGTGCCAAAACCACTGGTAAATGGTTTACTGACCATGGTATTACTGTGCTCAATTGGCCTGCCAACTCTCCTGACCTGAACCCCATAGAGAATCTGTGGGATATTGTGAAGAGAAAGTTGAGAGATGCAAGACCCAACACTCTGGATGAGCTTAAGGCCGCTATTGAAGCATCCTGAGCCTCCATAACATCTCAGCAGTGTCACAGGCTGATTGCCTCCATGCCACGCCACATTGAAGCAGTCATTTCTGCCAAAGGATTCCCGACCAAGTATTGAGTGCATAACTGAACATTATTATTTGATGGTTTTTTTGTTTGTTATTAAAAAACACTTTTATTTGATTGGATGGGTGAAATATGCTAATTTATTGAGACAGGTTTTTTGGGTTATCAGGAGTTGTATGCCAAAATCATCAGTATTAAAACAATAAAAGACCTGACAAATTTCATTTGGTGGATAATGAATCTATAATATATGAAAGTTTAATTGTAATCATTACATTATGGTAAATAATGAAATTTAACACTATATGCTAATTTTTTGAGAAGGACCTGTAGATCACTATGTAATGACTCTATATAATATCTGAGTTTCACTTTTTGTATTGAAGAACTGAAATAAATTAACATTTTGATGACATTGTAATTTAGTGAGAAGCACTTGTATGAATTGCTAGGAAGAGTAGAAAGAGAAATTGTATCTGCTTTTGTTGAGGAGAGCCATAAGATCAAATACTTAATTAACCTAAAGACGTAAGAGATTGAGAGAAGCAACCCATAACGTGTATTGTTTAACCTTACATAAGCTTTCTCAGATCAGTGAGACCCTAAAGATGCCTGCCATTTCCTGTTTCATCACACCATGTGCTGATATCCAAGATGATCAGTGAGACCCTAAAGATGGCTGCCATTTCATGTTTCATCACACCATGTGCTGATATCCAAGATGATCAGTGAGACCCTAAAGATGGCTGCCATTTCATGTTTCATCACACCATGTGCTGATATCCAAGATTATCAGTGAGACCCTAAAGATGGCTGCCATTTCCTGTTTCAGCACACCATGTGCTGATATCCAAGGTAACGCCCACCCTGATGACCTGATGGATCCGCCCACGGACTTGCTCATTGCCCAACCCACTAACCAATGGAATACATCCGATCACTCCCATTTTAGAGCTAACCAAGCCCCCCTTACAGGGGTTATATAAACCTGTGTTCTGATTAAATAAAGCCATTGGAGCTGAGCCATAGATTGATCAAGGAGAGTTTACATCTGACTGTCTGTTGTCTGATGTTATTTCTTTAGTGCGCACCTGATCAATATCCATTAGGCCAGGAGTAGGCAACTGGAGTGAACATTTCTTATTGTTCATCCTAACACTTTTAGCATATATGAGACAAGAAGGCAATTTTTTGTTCCATGTTTATTTTTGATGTGCCAGTGCTGGACATTTAATGATGAACAATAGACCATAGATATTCAAACACAGACAGGGACTATTTATTCCATATAACATTGGAAAGTGTGAGTGCTTAGTATTTGATGATCTACAGAAGAATATGCTACTGTAATGCTGCAGCAGTGCATTATAGCGCAAGCTCCACCAAGAGATACTGGTGAGGGAAGAGAGGTTGCACACACAGCGTAACACCACTGAGCAGCAGCACAAACGCCACCTGTTAACGAAAGAGTGGTCAGATGGGCCGAGTCAGGACAAGAAGTACCAGAGGTCACAGCAATACATGTGGTAAAATACAAGCCAGAAGTCAGAGCCAGCCTTGAGCAAAGATAACAGAGATGAGAGACAGTCAAACAGCTCAGAAGACAAGCCGGGTCACATATCAAAAGGTCCAAGCACAGGGAGCGAACACTAAGACAAGCGGGGTGACAGGAAAGGGAAGTCACAAGAGCATAGTAAACGGGCAGAGGACAAAAACTCGGTATCAAGGGGTCAGCTGCTCTAGAAGAAAAATATATATATATACCAGCTCACCTGTCAATGCATTAGCTGATCTTCAGGAGCACGGACCCACTGTATCCATTGTATCTGTATATTGTTTGTATAGATTATCATGTCTTGTAATCTTTTATATTTGTCTAGTTCACGCCCACACCCCAAACTAGTTACATCAATTACCCATTTTACCGGTGTGTTCACCGGTCTAGGGGTATTTAAGTGGGACATATGTGTTACTTGGAATGTCATGATTTAGGGAGCTTAGTCTCCAGAAATGTGTTGATATTCACACTTATTCGGTCTGTGCTGAAGTTTGTATCTTCTATGTTACAAGTTTTGTGACTAAAGAAACTTTATCTTCGTGGATTCAGAGGAGCTGGACATTCTTCTTTGTCAATTGCTCTAGCCTGGGAACATGAACTATCACTAACATTGGTCTGCAGGCCACAGCAGACTGAAATAGCCATACAGAACCCAGAAAGAGGCAGAGAAGGTTAATTTCCGCATGACCAGATCAGGGAGAGAATAACATGAAAATCCCAGCCTGGATCATGACAGATACAAAATATATAGGGGTTACTCATCCCATATATTTCAGTACAATAATATGAGGTGTACCTTGTTTAGCACATAGCCCAAGCATGGTACGTGCATGAGCTGCACAGTCACCACCAGTTTACGACCATTATCAGTCTATACCATGCCTGTTGTAGGTTCAGCAGCAAGTACCATAGATCTGTATGGTCTGTTATTCCTTTCAATAACTGCTACGGTGTGCAATTTGTCTCCTTGCCGCTTCACTGAGACAGTGCTGCAGAGCTTCCAGCTTGCAACTGATGGGGGCGATATGCTTTGAGATAACATACCTCAGATGGAGGATGCGGAGGAGCAGGAGGGTGTGCAAGGACTGGTGTAGTATGTGAAGCAAACACTGATAGATGTAGGGTCCAGCAATCCTCCATGTCGGTAGCACATGTGCCGTGCCAGGGTAGAACCCGGAACCAGCCTCCACAATATTTGTAACAACCCTGCCGACATCACTGTACGGCCTTCCATCCCCCACCTGCCTGTTACATCAACTCACTCACCAAGTGCCATGCTGTGAGATCTGTCTGCTGCCGGTTCCATGCCATGTGCTCCATGGCCACTTACTCTGTGTACACTTTCTGGCTGTGTGCATAGGGGTCGGCGCTGGCAAATCCAGAATCTTATTGAGACTGTGTGCACCTCCCTAACGTGTTCCTGGCCAATAGCCTAGAGGCCTCTGATTCTAAAGGCATCCTCACCCATTGGAAGACGCCTGAGCAAACTATTTCCCTCAGATAGCATTTGCTACTGAGCTGCCAGGTCATGTCTGTTTCCTGCCTCTGAGGGTTGCAATCCGCAGACCTATATCTGGAGCGCCCCCAGACGCAGGGCCGCGGGGTACTCGGTCCGGGGTTGTCACGGTGGCTAGACCCAGTCCGTGACCCTGCTAAGGGGTGTCCAATAAAAGGTGATGGTGCGTGGTGCAAGGTGCGAGGAATAACGAGGACACAGGGTTGCAGTCTCTTCACCTTTTACTGAAGGTTTCAGGATCCTCAATCCAGAGCACTGTCAACAGGGCTGTCTGAGACCGGCCGGTCCGAAGGCACATCCAGAGTTCCCTTGGCAGGTGGAAATCAATACCTACCAACTAGCGACTGTGTGTTGTAGTTCTTCCCAGCTGGACATTCGGGATAGTTCTCACAACTTCTGTTCTCGTTCTTTCTAGATCTTTCTCTCTCCGTCCCCCAGGTTTGTTATGGCTAGGACGCACCTTTATGGCAGGTAGGCCTGGAGTTATTCTGGGACCCTAGTGTCGCCCCTCTCCCACGATTGCCTCCTATGTCCTTCTTAGGTGATGTATGGTAGACAGCCAACCTGTAATTAACTGTCCTGCCGCTGCTTGAAGTAATGCGTGGAGACTGTTACTTCCTCGGTGCTCCAGCCACCGGCTACGCGCCTCAGTAGGATGTTGCCGTTCTCAAGGCACGACTCCTACTGGCTCTCCTTTTTACTTGATCTCTTTTCTCACTGTCCACAATATCCTTCGCTTCGTGTCCTTTCTTTAGATACCGCCGCAAGGTAGTGCAGGCGTGGTTCCGTAACAATCTGTCCTTTCAGCTAGGTACCTGCCAGATTCCCAGTTCTGACAGGTCCTCCCTGGAGCTCTCCCAGGCTGCGTTCTTCCTCACTTCCTGTCCAACCCCTAGTTTTACCAATGTGAGGAGTGACCTAATAAATAGGCCTTTTGCTCCCCTTAGTGGCCGGAGTGTGAAGTGTAATGTGTGCTGTGATACCTGGTCAGAGGAACTCCTTTAGTGCAATCAGACATAACATCTCCCTCCTTAACGGCAGAGCGACATTACTGCAACGACCAGGTCTCTGGGGCGCTGCATATCTGTGTCCAGTTCGTGTATCTGTGTTCGTTCCTGTCTGAACTCTGGTCTATGTCCGTTCCTGTCTGCACTCTGATTTATGTCTGTTCCTGTTCCTGCTTTTGTTGTTGCCATTCCACTCTGCTGTGTGTATCTCTGCGATATCTATCTGCTCTGCTTGCCACTATCTGTGGTTCTGCACTTCTCTGATCTGGTCGCCACCTCCAGCATCTCTGCTTTTGGCTCCGCCTCTGGCGGCTCCGTCCTTAGCTCCTCCCTCCCCTTCTCTGCCTTCGACTTCTTTACTATTAGTTTTGCCTTCCTCTTCTCTGCTCTTAGCTCTGTCTTCTCCTTTTCTGCTCTTTCCTGTGTTTGTGTTCTTGGCTCCGCCTCCTGCTCTTAACTCCGCCTCCTGTGGTTCTGCTTTGCATCCGCTCTTGCAGTCTTGCTCTATCTATGTTCTGCAACTTGCCGTACAGGTCTCTACCTGTTTCTTAATATTCACTAGTCTGAACAGGTCCCTACCTGTTCCCATATACCCTCCAGTCTGAACAGGTTCTTACCTGTCTTCATACACCCGCCTTTCTGCCAGAGTGCCAGCCATGCCCGCCTGTCTGCCAGAGTCCCAGCCATGCCCGTCTGCCTGCCACTATCTCCGTCAAGCCAGTCTGCGCATCAGGGCCTCTGCCGTACCAATCTGTCAGCCAGTGTCACAGCCGTGCCTGCCTGCCTGACTGTGTCCTGTCCGACTCCACCCTGGAGTGGCACCTGGTAGCTACCTGCCGCACAAGTCTGACATCACCCTCTGAGGCTTCAGCGAACACCTAGGAAGCTACTTAGTTATGCCCCTTCCAGGAATGTCTGGTCTGTGGTTCAGTGTGGTCAAACCCCTGCATGCCCGCACCAACCAGTCTGGGCGTGAGCCTTAGAGATTGCTCAGGCCATGGTCCCCGCTGTGTCCCAATGAGCTGTCACTCTCGGAGCGAGATGAACTTTCTTCCTGCTTGTATTGGCCTCCGAGAGAATTGTATACCCGATCTGAAATCCTGACTACACCTACACCTGGTCAACTCATAGTCTCTGATGAGATGTATTATCACCTTGCTTATAAAGAACTCCTTCCGAAGCCTCCGCCAAGATTCTATGGGGATCCAGAGGAGTGCATGGAGTTCCTGATGTGTAGTCTAATGTATATCGAAGAGAATGCGTCCGATTTCACCTCTGATCGGGCCAAGGTGGGATTCCTGATGTCATACCTAGCAGGAGATGCATTGAGTTGAATTAACCCCCTCTGGGAAGCAGGGGATCCTATCCTCTCGAACCTTGAGGCCTTCCTGATGGTCTTCCTAAAAGCCTTCAAAGCGCCTAAGCCAGCTCCTCCTGCAAAGTCTTCCCTCACCAGATCCCAGAGGCGGTCCAGATGAGTGAATCCCCCAAAGAAACCGCCTGTTCCTTAACCTCTCCAGGCAGTTACCCATGCAAAACCCAAGAAGGCTGATAAAAGTGGGCTGGCAAAGCAGCAGCCCGAATCCAGCCGCAAGAAGGGAACGCGGTATCGCTGCGGTTGCATGGAACATCCAGACGGTCTCTGCCCTGTAGATCTAAAACTCCAAAACCCTGGGCCAGCAGGAGAGGCTGCCCCAGGTGAGAGTACTTCCTCTCCATTAAAATCAAAGACTGTGTCTCTGTTTTCTGGAAGCTTTGGTGTGGTGAAGTCGCCAGCCATTCGGAGACGGTGTGTGGTCTCCATCATACAGCTCCAGAACCCGATGAGGGCGTTGTCTGAATATGGTCAAGCCCTACTCAAGAACAGTCTAGTCCTTCAAGGACATCTACAGCTCCAGGTTGGAGTTTTGTACTCGAAGAAATTTGTCTCCTGTATGCTGTCTGTTATGCCCATGGGTCATTCTGAGCCAAGGACTCTACCACCCGCTCTGGTCTAGAGTTCCAGCAAAATGCTTCATTTGAATTTACCTAGTTGTGAGAGGTGTCTGGTTCCAATGCATCAAAGAAAGTCAACTGTGTAGTCTTCTTCTTCAGCTGGTCTGCTAGTCATCGAGTAAAGGTGTGCTGACGTCACCAAAGATGAGGAAGCAGTGACTATCTCTCCACACGTCTCCAGCGACTATGCCAGTAATCTGTTAGTCGTCGAGTCAAGGTGTGCCGACGTCACCAAACATGGGGAAGCGGTGACTATCTCTCCACACAACTCTAACGACTATACCTTTAACCTGTTCATGGAAACATCTCCGCCTCTTGGAGGTTTTCTTCTGGATAACGGGCAGAAGATAGTTCCTATGTGGGTACCTTCATCGTCCATGTGGCCGGTGGGTGAAGATTCCAAAACAGAAGTTTCCTCCTCTCAGTTTTTTCCTGATTTGGTGAAGCTGTTGTTCTCCACACTCAGCTCTAATGACTTTTCCTGTGTTCAGCGCTCTAGAACATCTCTGCTGCCTGAAAGTTTGTCTCTGGATATCGGGCAGAAGATGTATCCTGTGAGAGTTCCCTCAGATTCCGTTTAGCTGGCTGGTGAAGATACCATGTCAGAAGTTGTCTTGTCTCTGAGTTTCCCTGATCTGAAGAAAAGGTCCAGTTTTCTCGGAATTACATGCAGAAGTTGATCCCTGTAAGAGGGTTTCCAGTTTCCAAGTGTCTGGTTTATGCAGATGTCAAGACAATAACATCCAAGTCCTTGCTTCCTATCTACCTGGTGGAAGTGGTCCAGCCCGTTGTGGATGCACAATGTCCATGTGGGAAAGTATATATCGGGCTCACAACAAGAGAAATGAAGGTAAGGACTAGGGAACATGTCAGGGACATTTTAAAAGCTAAAGATGTGAATAATGATGTGCCCCTGAAACCTATTGCCCGGGACTTTAAACTCTATCATGGTAGTAATGCCAGGGGTCTAGTAGTCAAGGCCATAGATCAGGTTACTCTGAGCATTCGGGGTGGGAATTTGGCCAGAATTCTTGCCCAGACTGAAAGCAAATGGATTTTTCGCTTAGGTACTCTCAGTCCTAATGGTCTTAATGAAAACCTTGGGTTCTCAGCATTTTTATAATATTATATTATAGAGGTATTACTTGGAGAGGTATTTTTTAGGGGTTAGGGTGATTTTACTTGTATGTTTTGGTTTAGATATGCTTATATTGTTTTTTTGTTTATTTACTTGTAGTATATACTTACGGTCCCGTTCTTTTCTCCGTGCTGTTGGAAGAAGAGTTCAGTACCTCCACGTTGGTCCCCCTTTGAAAGCCTGTCAAGATATGAAACCAGAAGTTGCTGTTATTTATCTTATATTACTGTAATATGCATGTATATGTATATGTATACTTGGGATATAGTCCAGACTGGCGGATATTTGTATGGGGGATCTTTTATTATACTGCCATATGTATGTTAATTATTTATACTGCCATATGTATGTTTATACCACTGGGGTCTTTATATGTATATTGTATATGAATTTTTATATATTGAATAAGGGTTTTTTAAGATTAATTTTTCAATAAATATTGTTCACTTTTTACTTCACTGTATTTTTTCTGACGGCACTTTATGCACTGTTCTATTTATTATATATATTGCTGCTGTAGCACTTTTTGGATCCATTATGTATATCTCGACTTTTTAGCTTTTTATAATAGATTCGTTTTTATTCATGTTATTACATATATGTGGATCAACATTGGTATGCACTAGGGTTGAGCGACTTTTGTTTTTATAGGATCGGGTCGGATTTCACGAAACCCGACTTTTTCAAAAGTCGGGTCGAGTGAAATCGGTTGATCCTATAGAAAAGTCGGGGTCGGGGTCGGCCGAAACACGAAACCCAATGCAGTGCATTGGGTTTCTAATGCTTCCCATTGTCTGAAGGAGAGGAAACTCTCCTTCAGGCCCTGCGATCCATATTATTGTGTAAAATAAAGAATAAAAATAAAAAATATTGCTATACTCACCCTCGGACGTGCCCTGGTTCTAACCCGCAGCCTTCCTTCCTAAGAATCAGCGCTTGAAGGACCTTTCGATGACGTCGCGGCTTGTGATTGGTCGCGTGACGCCCATGTGACCGCTCACGCGACCAATCACAAGCCGCGACGTCATCAAAAGGTCCTTCAGGCGCTCATTCTTAGGAAGGAAGGCTCCCGGTTAAAACCAGGGCGCGTCCGAGGGTGAGTATAGCAATATCTTTTATTTTTATTCTTTATTTTACACTTAAATCTGAATTCCGATACCGATTCCCGATATCTTAAACATATCGGGAATCGGTATCGGAATTCCGATTCCAGATTCAGAAGGTCGCCGACCTCATGGCTGACCCCACACAGGGGTCAGGTCGGGTTTCATGAAACCCGACTATGCCAAAAGTCGGCAACTTCTGAATCTGGCCGACCCGTTTCGCTCAACCCTAGTATGCACTTTACAGGGATTAGTTTATCCACTCACTATGTATTTTTTATATAGATTCAATATCCGATGCACTTTATCGGGATATTTTTGTTCACTACGCACTTTATATATAGATTTTATTGATATAATGTGGGATGTATTACATCTACACATGTATCCATTCACTTATGCACTTTATGTATATATATATATATTTTTTTTTTTGCTCTTTAGCCCATTTTTCGTTTTGACCCCTGATAGATGTAATATCTACTCTTACTCTTATCAATAGTAATATGGGCGGTATTATTATTTTCATTATTATTGCTTATTTGGGGTTTTTAGTTTACTTCTTCACCAGGATCTCTGGGATGGCTGTGCGCATGCGCAGGTCTTCCTCTCCGTGCGCTACGGACAGCGCCACTGGTGGTTTCCGCTTGCGTTCCAGCTTGCGGTCCACCCGGCGGTTGTCAGGAAGTGCTTTTCCATCCGGAGTAGAGGTGACCGGCGCATGCGCCGCTGGGCCATTCTCGGAGACTGGTGATTATACATTGGTGGTAACTTGTGATATGAGGGCGGCACGGGATTGGTTTGCTAGTATTACTTAAGGTCACTCAGCCTGGGTATAGACACGCCCCCGGAAGAAGCCAGGGCGAAACACGCGTCGGGGCGCTGGGAAAGTGACGGGGGAGGACGCACATCATAGAGACCGCCACTTGGTAATTATTCAGACCCTCTCTCCCTATCTGCCTTATGTTTGCATGGTGTTCAGAATAGGCTTATAGTGATATGATGGGATGAGAGCGTTTGTAGGGCTGCCTTTACTTATGAGACCTTGATACTTAAAGGATGCAATTTGCACCTATATTTATATGTGTAATGTAGGTGGCCTGTCATATTTATTTTTTCTTATGGTATCCTCTCTATGTGTTCCTCACCGCCTTCCCATGGGGTATTACCCGGATGACATGTTGTAGCTTTTTTAGATTTTTTGTGTATTGGTTGTATATTCTTTTCTGTAATAAACACTTTATTTTATTTTTATTTATGGTCGGCTTCTTTATAGATGTCAGGGACTTTCTGCCAGCTTGTGGTTAGTTCATATGTATTGAGGAAGTACCATTTGTTACATTGTTGGACTTTTTTGGGATTAAAAAAACCCAGGTTATAGACTCAAAGATTGACATAGAGGACAGATGCATATTTTTAAAGATCTCCATCGCCAATAAGATCTTTGTCATTGCTAAGACTTACACACGTGGTTAAAATTGTTGGTACCCCTCGTTTAATGACATAAAAACCCACAATGGTTACTGAAATAACTTGAATCTAACAATAGTAATATTAAATAAAAAATCTATGAAAATGAATAAATGAAAGTCAGACATTGCTTTTCAACCATGCTTCCACAGAATAAAAAAAAAAATAAAACTCATGAAATAGGCCTAGACAGAAATTATGGTACCCCTGAAAATAATGTGACAAAAGGGACATGTTAAATCAAGGTGTGCATCACAGCTAACTAGCATCACAGGTGTCTACAGTCTTGGAATCAGTGAGTGGGCCTGTATATAGGGCTACAGATACTCACTGTGCTGTTTGGTGACATGATGTGTATCACACTCAAAATGGACCAGAGGAAGCGAAGGAAAGAGTTGTCTCAGGAGATTAGAAAGAAAATTATAGACAAACATGTTAAATGTAAAAGTTATAAGACCATCTCCAAGCAGCTTGATGTTCCTGGACTACAGTTGCACATATTATTCAGAAATTTTAGATCCATGGGACTGTAGCCAACCTCCCTGGATGCGGCCACAGGAGGAAAATTAATGACAAATTAAAGAGGCGGATAATATGAATGGTAGCAAGAGAGCCCAGAAAAACTTCTAAACAGATTAAAGGTGATCTTCATTCTCAAAGAACATCAGTGTCAGATTACACCATCTGTCGTTGTATAAGCCAAAATGGATTCCAAGGGAGACGACCAAGGAGGACACCAGTGTTGAAAGAAAATCATAAAAACTCCAGACTGGAATTTGCCAAACTACACGTTGAAAAGCCACAATGCTTCTGGGAGAATGTCCTATAGACAGATGAGACAAAAATGGAACTTTTTCGCAAGGCACATCAGCTCTATGTTCACAGATGGAAAAATTAAGCATATCAAGAGAAGAACACTGTCCCTACTGTGAAACAAGGAGAAGGCTCTCTTATGTTCTGGGGCTGCTTTGCTGTATCTGGCACAGGGTATCTAGAATCTGTGGAGGGTACAATTAAATCTGAAGACTATCAAGGAACTCAAGAGAGAAATGTGCTGCCCAGGTCCAAATGCTTCGTGTCAGTTGCTGGTCATTGGTCTTGCAACAGGATAATGACCCAAAACACAGAGATAAAAACACCCAAGAATGGCTAAGAAGAAACTATTGGACTATTCTGAAGTGGCCTTCTATGAGTCCTGACCTAAATCCTATTGAACATCTATGGAAAGAGATGAAACATGCCATCTGGAGAAGGCAACCTTCAAACATGAGACAACTGGAGCAGTTTGCTCTTGAGGGGTGGGTCAAAATACCTGTCAGGAGATGCAGGAGTCTCATTCACAGTGATTGCCTCAAAAGGTTGTGCATCAAAATATTAGGTTAAGGGTCCCATAATTACTGTCCAGGCTTGTTTCATGATTTTTTTTTTTAAATTATGTGGAAGCATGGTTGAAAAGCAATGTCTGACTTTCATTTGTTCATTTTCATAGATTTTTTATTTATTATTACTTTTGTCAGATTCAAGTTATTTCTGTGACCATTGTGAGTTTTTCTGTCATTCAACGAGGGGTACCAACAATTTTGACCACGTGTGTATTTTCCTAACTCTGATCAGGGCTCATTTGGTGTGAAGATGCTGCAGGCTCTGAATGGGTTTGCCGGAGAGTCCAGTATCATTTTGGGTGGGGATCTCAACATTCCTATGGACTCTTCAATCGATTCCTCATCGGGTAACTCATCTGTTCCCTTTTTGGCAGTCCAAAGAAAATTTGAACAGCTTCATCTTGTAGATTTCTAGTGTGTGCCACTCATGTGCCAAAAAGACTACAGCCATCTCTCTTCCATACACAACACATATAGCCATATAGATTATATATTTACTAGCTATTGAACCGTTTCTACGCCCGAGTGGCAAGCATATAAATTGGTATATGGTCTCCATCCTGGTATGTGCTGCTTCCATCCTGCACCCTAATCTTGTCATGTGCTGCTCCCATCCTGCGCTCCCATCCTGTTATGTGCTGCTCTCATCCTGTGCCCCCATCCTGTTATGTGCTACTCTCATCCTGCACCCGCATCCTGTAACGTGCTGAGCCCATCTTGCGCCCTCATTCTGTCAAGGGCTGCTCTCATCCTGCGCCCCCATTCTGTCATGTGCTGCTTCCATCCTGGGCCCCCATTCTGTCATGTGCTGCTCCCATTCTGCGCCCCCATTCTGTCATGTGCTGCTCCCATCCTGCCTCCGATTCTGTCATGTGGTTCTCCCATCCGGTGCCCCCATTCTGTAATGTGCTGCATCGATCCTGCTCCCCATCCTGTCATGTGATGCTCTCATACTGCGCACTCATCTGTTGTGAGTTCTGTTTTTGGGCTCCCTCTGGTGGTTACTGATGGTACTGGGTGATTTGTGTTTTGCTGTCTCTGGTGTCCACCTGTTCTATTAGGATTTGGGAGTTTCCTATTTAACCGGGCTTTCTTGTCATTTCCCCGCCGGCTATCAAGGTTATCAGAGTGTTTTGTTACCTCAGCTTCTGGCTTCAGTAATCTTCAGGACAAGCTAAGTTTTTGATTTTCTTGTTCCACGTTTTGCTTTATTTTTGTCTTGTCCAGCTTGCATATAATTGTTTCTTTGCTGCTGGTTGCTCTAGTGGGCTGTAATTGCTCCTCATGTTCCATGAGTTGGAACATGAGTTCAAGTAATTGCAGGATGGTTTTTTGAAGGGTTTTTTGCTGACCGCGCAGTTTACTTTTGTATCCTCTGCTATCTAGTTTTAGCGGGCCTCATTTTGCTGAATCTGTTTTCATACTGTGTATGTGCCTTCCTCTCATTTCACCGTCATTATATGTGGGGGGCTGCTATTTCTGTGGGGTATTTCTCTGGAGGCAAGAGAGGTCTGTGTTTCTTCTAATAGGGGAAGTTAGATCTTCGGCTGGTGCGAGACGTCTAGGATCAACGTAGGCACGTTCCCCGGCTATTGTTATTTGTGTGTTCAGGTTTAGGGTTGCGGTCAGCTCAGGTTCCATCACCCTAGAGCTCGTTGGTGCTTGTCCTTTTGTGATTCCCTGCCATTGGAATCATGACACTCATCTTGTCATGTGCTGCCCCATGATGCTCCCCCATCCTGTCATGTGCTGCTCCCATCCTGTGCCCCCATCCTGTCATGTTCTTCTCCCATCCTGTGCCCCCATCCAGTCATGTGCTGCTCTCATCCTGCACCTCCATCCTGTCATGTGCAGCCCCCATCCTGCACCCTCATCCTGTTTTGTGCGCCTCCATCATGTCACGTGCTAATCTCTTCCTGTGCCCTCATCCTGTCATGTGGTGCTCTCATCCTGCGCCCCAATCCTGTCATGTGGTGTTCCCATCCTGCACCCCAATTCTGTCATGTGCTCCCATCCTGCGCCCCAATCCTGTCATCTGGTGTTTCCATCCTACACCCCAATCCTGTCATGTGCTTCTGTCCTCCGCCCCATCCTGTCATGTGCTGCTCCCATCCTGCCCCCCAATTCTGTCATGTGCTCCCATCCTGTGCACTAATCATGTCATGTGCTGCTCCCATCTTGCGCCCCCATTCTGTCATGTGCTGCTCCCATCCTGCGCCCCATTCTGTCATGTGCTCCTCTCATCCTGTGCCCCCATTCTGTCATGTGCTGCTCTCATACTGCACCCCCATCCTTTCAAGCAGGCAGATAAGGGGGACAGTCATGCTGACTAGTGCATCATCTGCACTCGCCATCCGCGTGTAATCATCGAAGGCACACAAAACCTGGCAGATGTCCTTCATAGTGGCCACTCTCAGTGGTTGTGAAGTCTGAACGGCGAGCAGTGCAACTTTTTTGCGCCTGATGCAGCTGGTACTCCATTACTGCTGGCTGCTGCTCACACAACCGCTCCAACATATGTAACATTGAATTCCACCTGGTGGGTAGGTCACATATGATGCGATGTTCCGGAAGGCGGAATCGGCGTTGCAGAGTTGCAATGCGCGATCTTGCCATACTGGAACGCCGCAAATGAGCACACTCTAGGCGGACCTTGTGCAGCAGTGCATCAAGATCCGGATAGTCCCTCAAAAAACTCTGCATGACCAAGTTGAGTACATGTGCCAGACAATGGGATGTGAGTGAGGTTGCCTAGACCCAGAGCTGCCACCAGATTTCGGCCATTGTCACACACTACCATGCCTGGCTGGAGATTCGCTGGCACAAACCACACGTCGCTCTTCTGCTTGATGGCATTCCAGAGCTCCTGCGCTGTGTGGCTTCGATTCCCAAAAGAAATTAACGCCTGTTGACATTTGACCATGGCTGTGCTCATATCGGTTGGAACAGGTAAGCGTTCACGGGTCCATGTGGAGGTGGACCGTGACGGCTCCTGCAGCGATGATTCAGAGGAACTGGAGTATGAGGAGGAGTCAATGTGCACAGAATGGATTCCTGCAATCCTTGGAGTTGGCAGAACACGTAGAGGGCCACTGTCACGATCTGTACCCGGCTCTACAACATTAACCCAATGGGCAGTGAGGGAAAGGTATCATCTCTGTCCATGGTGACTGGTCCAGCATCGGTGGTGAGGTGGACCTTGCTACTGACGGCGTTTAGTAGCGCATGTTAAATCTTTCCCCCCACATGCTTTTGCAGGGCAGGGACGGCTTGCCTACTGAAATAAAAGTGGCTGGGCACATTGTATTGTGGGACTACCAATGCCATCAAGTTACAGAAGCTGTCAGTCTCCACCAGCCTGAGTGATAGCATTTCAAGGGACAGTAGTTTTGCAATGTCAGCATTCAGAGCCTGTGCTCGTGGGTGGTTTGCCGAGAATGGACACCTTTTCTCCCATGCCTGTGCTACCAATGGCTGTAGACTGGGCTGGGAGTGTGAGGATGACTGGGAACGTGGTGCTGTGGGTGGAATTACACTGGGTCTCTGGACAATGGTGCCAGAGGTTCCTCCATGGCGATCCTGTGAGGAAGCCGAATCAGCTGTGTGTGAGCTGGAGGAAGAGGCTCCAAAACGAGCTGAAGAGGTGCTAGGTGCCGCTGTAGGTTGGCCTAGGTCTTCAGTGTGTTTTTGTAACTCCACCGCGTGCTTGGTCCGCACATGTTTCCACATATTTGTGGTAATGAGGTTGCTGACACTTTTCCCTCGTTTGATTTTCTGATGACACAGCTTGCATTTGACTAAGCAAATGTCAGCTGCAACTGTGTCAAAAAAGGACCAGGCACTGCAAGTCTTGGGAGCGCCCGCTTTGGCTTTTGGAAGAGGCATGCTCCTAATGGGTGCCGAAGTTGAGGCTACAGGCACCGCAGTCTTCCCCCTCCCTCTCCCTCTTTGGGCCGTTCAGGGAATCTCTTCCTCAGAGCTGCTCCCACTAACTTCCTGTACCTCACGCCATGATGGGTCAAGGACCTCATCATCTACGCTACCCTCTTACACCAACTGCTTCTCCTGGGTAGTCTCGGCAGCACAGTACGCACCAGATAGTGGCACCTGAGTCTCATCATCAGATACGTACTGAGGTGTGCTGACCGGAGGCACTGTCCCACCCGCCTCTTCATATTCAAAGAGACAATGCTGTTGGGCATCACTCCATACTGCCTCTTCTTCTGATTCTAGAATGGTGCTTGTCTCTCCCCCTCTTTCCAAGCCAAGAGATTCAGAGAACAGAAGTAGAGATGGCTCCTGTACTGGGCTCTCTGACTGCCTGGGCAATTTGTCAGGTGGTGAAGAGACAGATGTTTGCTCTTCAGTGCTCTGTGCCTGAGAGGATGTGGCACTAATTGAAGTTGATGCATTAGCTGCCATCCATCCAACAACAGCTTCAATTTGTTTGTCCTGCAGCAGCGGGGTATGGCGAGCTCCTACAAAGCTGTGCATGAAGGTCTGTTCCCTGCTAAAATTGGGGGATGATGAGTCACCGATGCCCGCAGCAGGCACAGAATCCCCACGTCCTCTCCCTGCTCTACGCCCACGTGCCTTACTCCCTGCCTTCTTCATCTTGGTAGACTGATAAAGATAGGCAGAAAAGTACTAAGGGCTTAGTGTGCTTATTTCTGAACAGCTGCTAACAGGTATAAGAAACACTAATTTTATAAAGTGTGGACTACACTTTAATATGATCTAATGTGGCCTACACAACTGTAAAGTGGAGTGTTTGGTGAACTTTATAAACTTATGGTTTGTTTCGCAGAACAGACACTACAGAGTGAGCTGCACTCACACAGTGACAGTGCAGACAGCCGTGAACGGCGCTGCAAGGCCAAGAAAAGCTCCTCTATCTAATCCTATATAGTAGTGTAAAACAGAAAAAAAGAAGTGGAGCGCACTCACCGGAGTAGAAATGTCACACTTTTATTCGGACATACAGTGTTGCAGCAGGGAGGGATGTGGAGACAAACGTACAACGGCCGTTTCGTGCACACGGCACTTCAACGGGTCCTGACGACGAAAGGAAGTAGGGAGGGTCTTTTTACCTGTGCAGTTTTTTTTAACTCCTCCCATTCCACCAGACGTCAGAGCGGCTATATCACCGCTTATCCGAATACAAGTGAACAAACATATGTGAAAAAACTTATAACACACGAGTTAATAACAATATAACAAAGCACAACATTACAAAAAGAGCTATAAATTCCCAATGTTCTTTTAAAGAAAGACCGACATGTCTATTTTCTCATTGAGACCTATAGGTCCCAATGCGCCTGCGCGTAAAATCCACCTCGCTTCTCTTCTCAATAAGAGACTGTGCAGATCTCCTCCTTGTTGCGGTAAGGAGATTTTGTCTAATCCAGTGAAACGTAACACTTGGACATTGCCCTCATGTTGTTCTCTCACATGATTAATTAATCTGGGGACCCCTTTTCCTGTGCGTACAGAATTGAAATGTTCCCTCACCCTTACAAACAGGGGACGAAATATTTTGCCGATGTAGAAAAAACCACATGGGCAAAAGATTACATATACAATATGTGTGGTTCTGCAGGAAATAAAATCATGTACCGTATGATGAATTGGGCCAATTTTTATCTTATTACCCGTTAGATGTGATATGGAAATTTGGTTTGGATAAATTTATCCCTGTGTGTGCTGCGGCCGTTCCCAATAAGACTGAGTATTTTGAGCGCTGATCAAGAATGGACTGTGCACCATTGTGACAGAAAAGCATTCCATCAATACTGCCACTTTATTGTACATACATAGTTTTATAATTGCATATAGAAAGGAGTGGTTAGGGGTGGTTAGTTAATTACCATATTGTCTAGCTCCTCTGTTATTGGTTATCTAAATATATATGGAAAATTGTGATTATTGCACATATGGATGCTGATTAAGCAACTAAAATGAAGTTCTCTGCATCTAGGACAAAGTTGAGACATCTCATCAGCACTTAATACATCTGGAGCTCTTCCACTTTTTGGGTGTCTGGAAAGCACCGAGGAACCATCTGGCCTAGCTCATGTGGTCAAGCTGAGCAATTGATTATAAACTAGCTGAGTATATATTAGCTGTGGATATATTAGTATATATGATTATAGAGGAGTATACATGCAAGTGAGATCTACATTATATAAATATTTCTATCACAGATGATATGCACAGAAATTGCATTGGCCACACCTGAAATTCCCTTTTGGGGTACTACTGCTCAGCCAATTCTCCCGATTGGAAACAAAGCGATTACACACTAGACAATCTCTAATGTTTTTACTCTGCCGGCATGCAAATAATGGGCCCCTTTCGACCATCTCTCTTAGGTCACTATCTTGTCCTAAACTCTGCCAATTTTTTCTAATGGCTGACCTGATAAACATGTCCATTGGTCCAAACTTGTAACAAAAGACAAACCTCTTGTCCTCCTTTTTGTTTTTCTAGATGACACATTACTCACATCAAAATCCACAGCCTTTTTTAATGCCCTATCCAAAATTGGTTGAGGGTAACCCCTGTTATGATCTGGTGGCCTAGGAGCAGCATGAGACGTACTCTGGAGAAGGTGGTACCTGTACTGAACGCAGACCCTGAACTTAACACTGCAACTAGAAGTAGCCGTGGGATGTACCTAACACTCCCTAGACACCTCGACACAGCCGGAGGACTAAATACCCCTAAAGATAGAAACGGGAAAACTATCTTGCCTCAGAGAAAATCCCCAAAGGATAGACAGCCCCCCACAAATATTGACTGTGAGAGGAGAGGGAAATGACATACGCAGACTGAAATCATAATTTAGCAAAGGAGGTCATTCTAGCTACAAAGAAAGAATAGGACAGAGTACTATGCGTGCAGTATTAAAACACTAGAAAATATCCACCACAGAAAATACAAAAACTCCACATCTGACTAAAGACATGGAGGGTATATCTGCATCTCCAGAGATTCCAGCATGGCTGAAAGAATCCTTACATAGACAAAGCTGGACAAGACAAAACATGGAAATGCACTGAACTATTAAGCCCACAACATGTGGACTGCAAATGCAAAGCCAGAACTTATCTTTGTTGACATGAACAGCAAAACAGGAGAGACCAGGCAGGGATGTGAATCCTCCAAAAACAATGGACAACTGGCACTGACTAAAGAATCAAGCCAGGCTAAATAGCCCAGTCCGAATTGCAATAAGTGAACACACCTGATGAATGCTGCGATCCAAAGACAGCAGCACTACCACTCATAACCACCGGAGGGAGCCCAAGAGCAAAATTCACAACAGTACCCCCCCTTGAGGAGGGGTCACTGAACCCTCACCAGAGCCCCCAGGCCGATCAGGACGAGCCAAATGAAAGGCACAAACCAAATCGTCAGCATGAACATCGGAGGCAACAACCCTAGAAGTATCATCCTGGCCATAACCCTTCCATTTGACCAGATACTGAAACTTCCGCCTCGAAAAACGAGAATCCAAAATCTTCTCAACCACATACTCCAACTCCCCATCAATCAACACCGGGGCAGGAGGATCAACAGAGGGAACAACGGGCACCACATATTTCCGCAACAAAGATCTATGGAAAACATTATGGATGGAAAAAGAGGCTGGAAGGGCCAAACGAAAAGACACTGGATTGATAATCTCAGAAATCCTATAAGGACCAATAAAACGAGGCTTGAACTTAGGGGAAGAAACCTTCATAGGAACATGACGGGAAGACAACCAGACCAAATCCCCAACTCGAAGCCGGGAACCAACACATCGACGACGATTAGCAAAACGCTGAGCCTCCTCCTGAGACAACACCAAATTGTCCACCACATGAGCCCAAATTTGCTGCAACCTGTCAACCACAGAATCCACACCAGGACAATCAGAAGGCTCAACCTGCCCTGAAGAAAAACGAGGATGAAAACCAAAATTACAAAAAAAAGGCGAAACCAAGGTAGCAGAACTAGCCCGATTATTAAGGGCAAACTCGGCCAATGGCAAGAAAGCCACCCAATCATCCTGATCAGCAGACACAAAGCATCTCAAATAAGTTTCCAAAGTCTGATTAGTTCGCTCGGTTTGGCCATTTGTCTGAGGATGAAATGCAGAAGAAAAAGACAAATCAATGCCCAGCCTAGCACAAAAGGCCAGCCAAAACCTAGAAACAAACTGGGAACCTCTATCGGACACAATATTCTCCGGAATGCCATGCAAACGAACCACATGCTGAAAAAACAACGGAACCAAATCAGAAGAGGAAGGCAATTTAGGCAAAGGTACCAAATGAACCATTTTAGAGAACCGGTCACAAACCACCCAGATAACAGACATCCTCTGGGAAACCGGAAGATCTGAAATAAAATCCATAGAAATATGCGTCCAAGGCCTCTCAGGGACCGGCAAAGGCAGAAGCAACCCACTAGCGCAGGAACAGCAAGGCTTGGCCCGCGCACAAGTCCCACAGGACTGCACAAAAGAATGCACATCCTGCGACAAAGAAGGCCACCAAAAGGACCTACCAACCAAATCTATGGTACCAAAAATCCCAGGATGGCCAGCCAACACAGAACAATGAACCTCAGAAATCACTTTACTGATCCATCTATCAGGAACAAACAGTTTCCCCACTGGACAGCGGTCAGGTTTATCAGCCTGAAATTCCTGAAGAACCCATCGTAAATCAGGGGAGATGGCAGAAAGAATCACCCCTTCCTTCAGAATGCCGACTGGCTCACAGACCCCAGGAGAGTCAGGCAAAAAACTCCTAGAGAGAGCATCAGCCTTAACATTCTTAGAACCCGGAAGATACGAGACCACAAAATCAAAATGGGAGAAAAACAGGGACCATCGAGCCTGTCTAGGATTCAGCTGTTTGGCAGACTCGAGGTAAATCAGATTCTTATGATCGGTCAAGACCACAATACGGTGCTTGGTCCCTCAAGCCAATGTCGCCACTCCTCAAACGCCGACTTCATAGCCAACAACTCCCAATTGCCGACATCATAATTGCGTTCCGCAGGCGAAAACTTTCGAGAAAAGAAGGCACACGGTTTCATCAAGGAACCATCAGAATTCCTCTGAGACAAAACGGCCCCCTCCCCAATCTCAGACGCGTCAACTTCAACCTGAAATGGAAGAGAAACATCCGGCTGACGCAACACAGGGGCAGAAGTAAATCGGCGTTTAAGCTCCTGAAAGGCAGAAACAGCCGCAGAGGATCAATTCGTCACATCAGCGCCTTTCTTCGTCAAATCGGTCAGGGGTTTAACCACACTGGAGAAGTTGGCAATGAAACGGCGATAAAAATTAGCAAAGCCCAAGAATTTCTGAAGGCTCTTCATGGATGTGGGCTGAATCCACTCATGAATGGCCTGAACCTTAACTGGATCCATTTCTATAGATGAGGGAGAAAAAATGAAGGCCAAAAAAGAAACCTTCTGCACTCCAAAGAGGCACTTAGACCCCTTCAGAAATAAAGCGTTATCACGAAGGATCTGAAATACCATCCTGACCTGTTTCACATGAGACTCCCAATCATCGGAAAAAATCAAAATATCATCCAAATATACAATCATGAATTTATCAAGATAACTCCGAAAGATATCATGCATGAAGGACTGGAACACAGATGGAGCATTAGAGAGCCCGAATGGCATCACAAGATATTCAAAATGGCCTTCGGGTGAAGAAGATGGTCGAATATGCCCTTTCTCCAAAGACTCCTTAATATAGCTCCACATGGCGGCATGTTCTGGCACAGACAGGTTGAAAAGTCGGCCCTTAGGGAACTTACAACCTGGAATCAAGTCAATAGCACAATCACAGTCCCTATGCGGTGGAAGGGAACTGGACTTGGGCTCCTCGAATACATCCTGGAAATCTGACAAAAACTCAGGAATTTCAGAAGAGGGGGAAGAGGAAATTGACATCAAAGGAACATTTTTATGAACCCCTGACAACCCCAACTAGTCACAGACATAGATTTCCAATCCAACACCGGATTATGTACCTGTAACCATGGAAATCCCAGCACAATATCATCATGCAAATTATGCAACACCAGAAAACGACAATCTTCCTGATGGGCTTGTGCCATGCACATGGTCAGCTGTGTCCAAAACTGAGGTTTATTTTTTGCTAATGGTGTAGCATCAATGCCCCTTAAAGGAATAGGGTTCTGCAAAGGCTGCAAGGGGAAACCACAACGTCTGGCAAATTCTAAGTCCATTAAGTTCAAAGCGGCGCCTGAATCCACAAATGTTATGACAGAAAATGACGATAATGAGCAGATCAAGGTCACAGATAACAGAAATTTAGGTTGTACAGTACTGATGGTAACAGAACTAGCGATTCTCTTTGTACGCTTAGGGCAATCAGAAATAACATGAGCAGAATAATAATAATAATAATAATAATCTTTATTTATATAGCGCCAACATATTCCGCAGCGCTTTACAGTTTAACAGTTTCAAACACAAAAGTCATAAGTAACAACATTAACAATACAATAATTAAAGCAAAATAAGACGACCCTGCTCGTGAGAGCTTACAATCTACAATGAGGTGGGGACGATACAAAGTACAGGTGTGTATTTACAATGATGTATTTACAATCATGGTCCAGCCATCTTTAGGGGTTGGGGAATAGATGGAGATAGTGAATGGGCTACACACACACACAAACATAACATAACTTTGATTAGTGAACGTGATAGGCCGCTCTGAACAAATGTGTTTTGAGCGAGCGCCTAGAACTATGCAAATTATGGATGGTCCTAATATCTTGGGGTAGAGCATTCCAGAGGATTGGCGCAGCACGGGAGAAGTCTTGGAGTCGGGAGTGGGAGGTACGGATTAGTGCAGAGGTTAATCGAAAGTCATTTGCAGAGCGCAGTGGTCTGTTAGGCTGATAGACAGAAATGAGGGAGGAGATGTAAGGGGGTGCCACACTGTGGAGAGCTTTGTGGGTGAGAACAAGTACTTTGAATTGTATCCTGTAATGAATGGGCAGCCAGTGTAACGACTGGCGAAGAGCGGACGCGTCCGAGTAACGATTAGCCAGATGGACGACCCTGGCTGCTGCATTAAGGATGGACTGGAGAGGGGAAAGTCGAGTGAGGGGGAGGCCAATTAATAGAGCGTTACAGTAGTCCAGGCGGGAGTGGATCAGGGCGACAGTGAGGGTTTTAGCTGTCTCCATGGTGAGAAAAGGGCAGATTCTAGAGATGTTCTTTAGGTGTAAGCGGCACGAGCGGGCAAGAGATTGTATATGGGAGGTGAAGGAGAGATCGGAGTCAAACATAACACCCAGACAGCGCGCCTGTTGCCGGGGTGTTATTATGGTGCCACCCACAGAAAGGGAAATAGCAGAATCGCCGCAGTAAAAACACAACCTATTCTGATGCCTGAATCCTTGTTGTTCAGCTCTAGACACAATCCTATCACACTGCATAGGCTCAGGACTCCGCTCGGAGGACAACACCACAGTATGCACAACTCTGCGCTCGCGCAAGCGCCGATCAATCTGAATGGCCAGAGACATAGAATCACTCAGACCAGCAGGCGTGGGGAACCCCACCATAACATCTTTAACGGATTCAGAAAGACCCTTTCTGAAAATTGCCGCCAAGGCATCCTCATTCCATTTAGTCAGCACAGACCATTTTCTAAATTTCTGGCAATACGATTCTGCCGCTTCTTGACCCTGACACAGGGCCAACAAGGTCTTCTCTGCATGATCCACTGAATTAGGTTCATCATACAATAACCCTAGCGCCTAAAAAAAAGGTGTCTAAATTAAGCAAAGCCGGATTTCCAGATTCCAGGGAAAATGCCCAATCCTGCGGATCACCACGCAGGAGGGAAATAACAATTTTAATCTGCTGAATGGGATCACCAGAGGAACGGGGTTTCAGAGCAAAAAACAGTTTACAGTTATTTTTAAAGCTCAAAAATTTGGACCTGTCCCCAAAAAACAAATCAGGAGTTGGAATTCTAGGCTCTAAAACCGGATTCTGAACGATATAATCAGAAATCCCCTGTACTCTAGCAGCAAGTTGGTCCACACGAGAAGCCAATCCCTGAACATCCATGCCAGCGCCAAACTCCTGAGCCACCCAGCGGAAAAGAGGAAAGAAAAGACACAACAGACTACAGAAAAAAAATGGCTCAGCACTTTTCTTCCCTTCTTCTGAGATGCGTTTAACTCATTGTTGGCCAGTTGTACTGTTATGATCTGGTGGCCTAGGAGCAGCATGAGACGTACTCTGGAGAAGGTGGTACCTGTACTGAACGCAGACCCTGAACTTAACACCGCTACTAGAAGTAGCCGTGGGATGTACCTAACACTCCCTAGACACCTCGACACAGCCAGAGGACTAAATACCCCTAAAGATAGAAACGGGAAAACTATCTTGCCTCAGAGAAAATCCCCAAAGGATAGACAGCCCCCCACAAATATTGACTGCAAGAGGAGAGGGAAATGACATACGCAGACTGAAATCAGAATTTAGCAAAGGAGGCCATTCTAGCTACAAAGAAAGAATAGGACAGAGTACTATGCATTCAGTATTAAAACACTAGAAAATATCCACCACAGAAAATACAAAAACTCCACATCTGACTAAAGACATGGAGGGTATATCTGCATCTCCAGAGATTCCAGCATGGCTGAAAGAATCCCTACACAGACAAAGCTGGACAAGACAAAACATGGAAATGCAGTGAACTATTAAGCCCAAAGCCAGAACTTATCTTTGTTGACATGAACAGCAAAACAGGAGAGACCAGGCAGGGATGGGAATCCTCCAAAAACAATGGACAACTGGCACTCCTCTGGTAAACAATGACTCAAGCCCTTTGACAGGACAGAAAGATATGCTTCTTGCAAAACATGATCAGTTAAATTGATGACTGTATTGATCGGTCTATCTATTGTAGTGGTCTCCAAGAGACTTGCTTCCTTTTTCGATTGTTGCTTTCTGCCATTTCTCCTACCCCCACGGCACGTCCTGCGTCTAAAGGGGATATGGTATTGTCCGCAAAATTTGTTGGGACCGATGACCTAGATGTGGTGCCCGATTCCTCAGTTGCACTTGAATCGGAGTCAGTTGTCATATAGTCTTTTTTATTATTTTTTCTCCAAGCATATCCTTTTTTCTGATTTTTCCTCCTTGGGAATCTGCGATTGTTCTGCGATTGGCCGCCTTTGTTCCATGAGAATGCCTTTCCTGTTTCAAAATCACACTTATCGTAAATAAATTTGTCGCGTTTTCTTTGTTTTATTTCATTTTGTAAGATCACCAATTTAGTGTCTAATTTTTTATCCATTGCCATCCATTGGGTTTCTGATAATCTGGTTTTTAATTCATCTTTTCTCTTTCCCAGTTCTATCTTAGTGACTTCAAAATTAATCATGTTCTGTTTGAGTACAAGCTGCAACAGATCCTGTGAGCACCGTAATAGGATTTTTTCCCATTCTTTTACAAATAATTCGTTATCTTTAAACTGGGCCATCTCTTTTATGACTCTGAGCCCACGCGGTACTCTTCCGCAGTCCATGTAGGATTTTAAAGAATTATTTGTCCAGAACAAATTTACTTCTCTTTCGGCGACAATGAATAATTTATGCTCCAGTATCATGCTTAATGAAAATTTGTCCTCATGCAACTCACAGTCTGAAAAATATGAATCCACATTTTCCCTCCCTGCTAGTAATCCATACTTAGGCATGACAGCTGATAAATAGTCAATGCAAAATTGGGTGAGGCTGTTATTCGAGGGAATATTATGAACAGGAAGCCTTAAGACAATTGTCTGATAGGGATACATATATGAAATTAAAAGGGGATCCCACGGTTAAATTTGTTTACCAGAGGAGTTTGACATGGTTGACTTCAAGATTGATCTTCATAAAGCTGTGGGAAAAATCCATTGATTTAAGTCATTTGCATCGCCTAAACGATCTGAGGTGTCTAAATCAGCTCCACCGGTACTTTATCCAGGGGAAATACCTTGCCAGGTGGGCCCCTTAGGTTTTATGCTGACGGAAGACCCTCTTGGCAAGGTGCAAGATGATGCACGGTTACTTTTAAGCCTCACTAATTCGCCTACAGCGACAACTACCTCTAGGGACACTTCCATTATACCTTTCACTGGGGGGGGTAAAATCTACATTTGTGCCACCGGCTTCTCCAAGTAACCCCATAGACATTTTTGAGACTCAGGTGACAAAAGACATGGAAGCCCTATTGTATAAAAAACTTCCAAAAAATCTGCAACCCGCGGAATTTCGGGCGTTGAAAGAAAAACAGGGGTGGTCGGATATTATAGTATGAGCTGCCGACAAAGGAGGGAATACGGTTTTGCTTTCGAGGGAATATTGTGAACAGGAAGCCTTAAGACAATTGTCTGATAGGGATGCATATATGAAATTAAAAGGGGATCCCACAGTTAAATTTAAGAACATATCACGGTCTTTTTTAAGACAATGCATTGAAAAAGGTATTCTATCTAACAAACAAGCAGCGAAGTTATTCCCAGAATTTCCGAGAAAGCCTCATTGGTATCATATACCTAACATACATAAATCCCTGATAAAGTCACCAGGGCGCCCTATAGTGTCCGGGGTGGGGTCTTTGACAGAACCCTTATCATCCTATTTAGATTGGCTACTACGTCCACTTCTGCAAGATATTCTGTCATTTGTAAAAGACACTAGAGATTTTTTTAAAACCTTAAAGGGCTTCATTTGGCAAGAGAGTTTTTGCCTCACGTCTATAGATATCGAGAGCCTGTACACCAGGATTCCTCAAGATTTGGGAGTGGATGCAGTCAGAGCTATTTTAAAAAGAACACCAACCGATGCAGACACTATTTCCTTTATTTGTGAAGGGTTATCACTCATTCTTAAACATAACGCATTCCAGTTCGACAATACATGGTACAGACAGACAGAGGATATAGCCATGGGTACCCCTGTCGCATGTACCCTGGCAAATCTATTTTTGGCCAGATTTGAGGATGAATATATTTATTCCTCCAATAATCCTTTTCTGAAACACATCAAACTTTATATAAGATATGTGGACGACATATTCATGGTGTGGGACGGTCACCAGGAGACTTTCACACAATTTGTGGAGCACCTGGGGACGTCCAATACCATGAATATGAGATTCACTTCCCAATTTGGAGGAACAGAACTGTTTTTTTTGGACGTTAAATTAAGAGTGAGTGAGGAGGGTATTCACACAGAAGTCTACCGTAAGCCGTCCTCATCCAACTCCCTGTTACATTTTAATAGCGCCCATCCTTCCTATACAAAACAGGCTCTCCCTTATAGCCAAATCTTAAGGGTTAGAAGGATCAATAGTAACACCTCTGGATTCATAAAGACCCAAAAAAAAGAATGGACACCAAAGCTAAAAAGTAACAATTTTATTGAAAGACCATTAAAAAATTACATAAATACTGTAAATAGAAATCAGAATAAAAAAGATGCAATGAAAAAACGGAAAGGCGACACTAGTGCCACACACGGACGTTATACTAAGCCAAAGAGCAAGAAAGTATTCATAATACTCCTACCACGGGTGTATCTATATATACACAGAAATAACGTTCAGCAATAATGAAAGTAGTGTAACATGCATATAAACAGTAATAGCACATAGACAACCGGGCAGTATGGAACCAGTAGTAAGAAAACACTTGCTCTCAGATAATAAACGGATGCAGGGAGATGCTAAATATATATAAGAATACAAATAAAGTGCCTAGTGCAGATACAATATGGCAGGGTACCCCATATAACTATACTGCCCTCAGTGCATGGGCACAACTATTAAGGGAAGATCCCATATACATAGGTGGGTAAGAACCATGCTAATGCTTGCTAAGTAGTAGTAAGAGGCACATAAAAAGTACCAACCTGCGGCCGTGTGTGGAAAGGGAGGCCCCGACGCGCGTTTCGCACAATGCAGCTTCCTCGGGGGGCGCGTATATGGGATCTTCCCTTAATAGTTGTGCCCATGCACTGAGGGCAGTATAGTTATATGGGGTACCCTGCCATATTATATCTGCACTAGGCACTTTAGTTGTATTCTTATATATATTTAGCATCTCCCTGCATCCGTTTATTATCTGAGAGCAAGTGTTTTCTTACTACTGGTTCCATACTGCCCGGTTGTCTATGTGCTATTACTGTTTATATGCATGTTACACTACTTTCATTATTGCTGAACGTTATTTCTGTGTATATATAGATACACCCATGGTAGGAGTATTATGGATACTTTCTTGCTCTTTGGCTTAGTATAACGTCCGTGTGTGGCACTAGTGTCGCCTTTCCGTTTTTTCATTGCATCTTTTTTATTCTGATTTCTATTTACAGTATTTATGTAATTTTTTAATGGTCTTTCAATAAAATTGTTACTTTTTAGCTCTGGTGTCCATTCCTTTTTTTTGGGTCTTTATGATATTTATGATGGCGGAGCATTTACCCTTGGTGCCCTCTTTATAGGTTTACAAACCTCTGGATTCATACAACAATCTAAGGAGTTATATGATAGATTTGAGAGGCGGGGTTACCCTCAACCAATTTTGGATAGGGCATTAAGAAAGGCTGTGGATTTCGATGTGAGTAATGTGTCATCTAGAAAAACAAAAAAAGAGGACAAGAGGTTTGTCTTTTGTTTCAAGTTTGGACCAATGGACACGTTTATCAGGTCAGCCATTAGGAAAAATTGGCAGATTTTAGGACAAGATAGTGACCTAAGAGAGATGGTCGAAAGGGGCCCATTATTTGCATGCCAGCGGAGTAAAAACATTAGAGATTGTCTAGTGTGTAATCGCTTTGTTTCCAATCGGGAGAATTGGCCGAGCAGTAGTACCCGAAAAGGGAATTTCAGGTGTGGCCAAGGCAATTTCTGCGCATATCATCTAACAGGTAATAAAATAAAAATTGGCCCAATTCATCATACAGTACATGATTTTATTTCCTGCAGAATCATACATATTGTATATGTAATATTTTGCCCTTGTGGTTTTTTCTACATCGGCAAAACGATTTGTCCCCTGTTTGTGAGGGTGAGGGAACATTTCAATTCTGTACGCACAGGAAAAGGGGTCCCCAGATTAATTAATCATGTGAGAGAACAACATGAGGGCAATGTCCAAGTGTTACGTTTCGCTGGATTAGAGAAAATCTCCTTACTGCAACAAGGAGGAGATCTGCACCGGCTCTTATTGAGAAGAGAAGCGAGGTGAATTTTATGCGCAGGCGCATTGAGACCTATAGGTCTCAATGAGAAAATAGACATGTCGGTCTTTCTTTAAAAGAACATTGGGAATTTATAGCTCTTTTTGTAATGTTGTGCTTTGTTATATTGTTTTTAACTCATGTGTTATATGTTTTTTCACATATGTTTGTTCACTTGTATTTGGATAAGCAGCGATATAGCCGCTCTGACGTCTGGTGGAATGGGAGGGGTTCAAAAGACTGCACAGGTAAAAAGACCCTCCCTACTTCCTTTCGTCGTCAGGACCCGTTGAAGTGCCGTGCGCACGAAACGGCCGTCGTCCGTTTGTCTCCACATCCCTCCCTGCTGCAACACTGTATGTCCGAATAAAAGTGTGACATTTCTACTCCGGTGAGTGCGCTCCACTTCTTTTTTCTGTTTTACTCTACTGTGGCTTTCTTTTTTGGAAGCGGCACCAAGGATTTGCATGGGGTAATATCAGCACGGCCAATACAGCTAAAAACAAAGGTTAGAGGCATTAGGGTCTAAGAGATTGCAGCAGTGCGGAGGTATTCTTGCAGTTGTTAATCCTATATAGTGTTTTTCCACAATCTAGCAGGATACAGATGGAAAGCCACTAATAGGATACATTTGAAAAAATGTGCAGAAGGCTGCACTAATTGCAATAAAGGACAATGGATTCAGCAGTAGGAGGCAGTGACGTACCCTGAGCTGACTATGACCGGCTGCGACAGCAGAACAGACTACAGAGCGAGCTGCACTCACACACAGACCGTGCACCGTGCAGACAGCCGAGAACGGCACTGCAAGGCCAAGAAAAGCTCCTCTATCTAATCCTATATAGTGTTTTTCCACAATCTAGCAGGATACGGATGGAAAGCCACTAATAGGATAAATTTGAAAAAATGTGCAGCAGGCTGCACTAATTGCCATAAAGGACAATGGATTCATCAGTATGAGGCAGTGACGCACCCTGAGCTGACTACCACTGGCTGTGGCAGCAGAACAGACTAAAGAGCAAGCTGCACTCACACACAGACCATGCAGACAGTCGAGAATGGCGCTGCAAGGCCAAGAAAAGCTCCTGTATCTAATCCTATATAGTGTTTTTCCACAATCTAGCAGGATACGGATGGAAACCCACTAATAGGATACATTTAAAAAAATGTGCAGCAGGCTGCACTAATTTTAATAAAGGACAATGGATTCAGCAGTATGAGGCAGTGACGCACCCTGAGCTGACCACGACCGGCTGTGGCTGTGGACAGACAACAGAGCGAGCTGCACTCACACACACAGACCTTGCAGATAGCTGTTAACAGCGCTGCAAGGCAAAAGCAAGGTTCTCACACAGCAGTCGCTAAATTAGCCTGGGTAAAGCACAATGAAGCAAATCGCTATCTCAAAACTGGCCCTCAGTCAGAGCACAGCGTCCTGTCCCTAACTGAATTCACAGCAGAGTGAACTCAAAATGGCGGTGGCGGCGACTTTTATAGGGCATCGTGACATCATTTCAGCAGCCAATCACAGCCATGCCAGTAGTTACATGCCTACCATGCAGAACAGGATGTGCCCACACTTCTAATCATTCCTCATTGGCTGAATTAAATAAAACCGGGACTTTGCATTATGGGAACTTCCGATTCCGGTATCCGATATACTGAAAGTATCGGAACTCGGTATCGGAATTCCGATACCGCAAATATCGTTCGTTACCTGATACTTGCGGTATCGGAATGCTCAATACTAGCTACCACTAAAACAACACTGTACAATTTTTTTTTCTCTAAAAGAAGATCGGTCGTTACTAACTATGTGATGCCGGCTACGCTACCTTGCTACGTCTAAAACTACACTGTACTAACTTCTATTATTTTTTTTCTAAAAAGTGCTCTGCGCTAGACGCCGTGCACAGGAAAAAAGCACAAAAAAGGGCGCTAAAAATTCAATTGGAGGGGGGAGGATGGGAGGGGGAGGGGTTACTGGAACATGGATGGGGAACTGAGAAATGGGTAGGGGAGGTGCAGTTGCTGCTGTGATCACAGAAGTCCCACAGCAGGAAGATCACAGGAGATTTCAATGAAGAAGGAGCACTTGGAGGCAGGAGATCGCCGGTCACACTGGCCACCAATGGATTCTCTCTCTCAGGTGACACAGAGGGGCTTAGACAACCGCTCTGCACGCCAAATCTGAGGTAAAGATGGCGTGCAGAACAGTGATCACTATTTTAGATTAACCCCTTTGGCGGTGATAGGCAAGAAGCTATTGTTCGGCCAATCAGCGCTCCTCTCCATACACCTCGTACACACATGGCTCCGATCCGTACACCTCGTACACACCCGACTCCGCTCCGTACACTGCATACATACACAGCTCTGCTCCGCACACCTCGTACACACCCGACTCTGCTCCGTACACCTCTGCTCCGTACACCTCGATTTTTCATAAGCGTTTGATACTGTGCCGCACAAGAGGTTGGTATACAAAATGAGAATGCTTGGTCTGGGGGAAAATGTGTGTAAATGGGTTAGTAACTGGCTTAGTGATAGAAAGCAGAGGGTGGTTATAAATGGTATAGTCTCTAATTGGGTCGCTGTGACCAGTGGGGTACTGCAGGGGTCGGTATTGGGACCTGTTCTCTTCAACATATTCATTAATGATCTGGTAGAAGGTTTACACAGTAAAATATCGATATTTGCAGATGATACAAAACTATGTAAAGCAGTTAATACAAGAGAAGATAGTATTCTGCTACAGATGGATCTGGATACGTTGGAAACATGGGCTGAAAGGTGGCAGATGAGGTTTAACAATGATAAATGTAAGGTTATACACATGGGAAGAAGGAATCAATATCACCATTACACACTGAACGGGAAACCACTGGGTAAATCTGACAGGGAGAAGGACTTGGGGATCCTAGTTAATGATAAACTTACCTGGAGCAGCCAGTGCCAGGCAGCAGCTGCCAAGGCAAACAGGATCATGGGGTGCATTAAAAGAGGTCTGGATACACATGATGAGAGCATTATACTGCCTCTGTACAAATCCCTAGTTAGACCGCACATGGAGTACTATGTCCAGTTTTGGGCACCGGTGCTCAGGAAGGATATAATGGAACTAGAGAGAGTACAAAGGAGGGCAACAAAATTATAAAGGGCATGGGAGAACTACAATACCCAGATAGATTAGCGAAATTAGGATTATTTAGTCTAAAAAAAAGACGACTAATAACCATGTATAAGTATATAAGGGGACAATACAAATATCTCGCTGAGGATCTGTTTATACCAAGGAAGGTGGCGGGCACAAGGGGGCATTCTTTGCGTCTGGAGGAGAGAAGGTTTCTCCACCAACATAGAAGAGGATTCTTTACTGTTAGGGCAGTGAGAATCTGGAATTGCTTGCCTGAGGAGGTGGTGATGGCGAACTCAGTCGAGGGGTTCAAGAGAGGCCTGGATGTCTTCCTGGAGCAGAACAATATTGTATCATACAATTATTAGGTTCTGTAGAAGGACGTAGATCTGGGGATTTATTATGATGGAATATAGGCTGAACTGGATGGACAAATGTCTTTTTTCGGCCTTACTAACTATGTTACTATGTACACACCCGGCTCCGCTCCGTACATACCCAACTCTGCTCGGTACACCTCGAACACACATGGCTCTGCTCCGTACACCTCGTACACACACGGCTCCGCTCCATACACCTCGCACACACGGCTCCGCTCCGTACACCTAGCACACACAGCTCCGCTCCGTACACCACATACACACATGGCTCTGCTCCGTACACCTCGTACACACAAGGCTCCGCTCCGTATACCTCGCACACACAGCTCCACACCATACACCTCGTACACACACGGCTCCGCTCACCTCGTACACACCTGGCTCCGCTCTGTACATCTCATACACACACTGCTCCGCTCTGTACACCTCATGCACACATGGCTCTGCGCCGTACTCCTCATACACACACGGCTCCGCTCTGTACACCTTGTACACATACGGCTCTGCTACATCTACACCAAGCTAGCCAGCACAGCAGAGGCCTGCACACACGGAGGCCCCTGATCATGTGACCCTGACTCCTCCCCTCCTGTGACCTCATCACAGGTCCTGTCCTACATACACGGAGGCCCCTGATCATGTGACCTCTGACTCCTCCCCTCCTGTGACCTTATCACAGGTCCTGTGCGCACAGAGCAGCCATACATGTGGTGTGTGGCTCTGCAGGTGGAGGCATGTGTGGCTCTGCAGTGTGGGAAAAATAAGGTCCCGCCCATGACAGCGGGGCAAACTCTCAAAATCAGGACTGCCCCACTGTTTTTCACACTACATTTTAGAACATGAACATGATTAAAGACATACATTTCATCCAGTGATTTACATTATGCTTGTATTCATCCTGATCTTATTTTAAAAGCGCTGGCCACATTGACATCTTCTACTAAATAACACTGCTCATGTAATGGTTTCTAATGCTATGCACAGTGTATTTTGAAGCCTTATAAAGGGCAGGTCTTATTATGTACCTCCACAAATTAATTTTCATTCAGAATATCTTTCCAGTTAATGTCATAATGTAATTTATTTCCTTATATACTTTAGTTAAAAAGTCCCTATCCTTCGCTAACTACACTATCTAACTGCGTTTTTTTTACTACTTTCTTTTTGATGATGATTTGTTTGAGAATCCTAATGTATGGTGAAATATTCAAACAAAGCATCATTATGGGGCAGAGGCTGCGGTCATTGCTGAAGCCACTGCCCCCTCCCTGTCACCTCACAATAATATTGGAGTCTCTCACTGGCTCTGATCAGAAGAGTGTAATGCCTGCTGCAGTGCATTAGCACACAACCTCCACCAGGGGGTGCGGGTGATAGAAAACAGGTATACTCTCAGTGAAATAACCGAGTAGGAGCCACTAGGTGGCAAAAGAGTAGTCAGACAAAATTGAGTCAGCAGCAGAGAGGGAATGAAGTACAAGAGATCACAGCAATACACATGGTCAGAAACAAGCCAAAGAAGTCAGAGCCGAACAGGAGCAGGAAAGCCAGGAACGCAAGACAGTCAAATAGGACAAGCCGAGTCAAATACCAAGGGTTCACAATACAGACAGCGAGTACAACAACGAGCGAAGTCACGGGGGAAAACAGGAACAGGACCTAGGTAAACGGGCAGAGGATAAATCGGGGTATAAAGGGGTCAGCTGGTCAAGCCAGAGACAGGAACTATAACTGACACTGCTTGCAAGTAACAGTGGACTGAAATAGCCAGACAGATCCCAAAACGAGGCAAGGAAGATTAACCCCCGCATGACCATCCTGGGGAGAGAATAATCAGAAGCAAGTAGAGCGGAACTAGTCCAGCTCCTGAAACGAAGGTCACTCATAATGCGTCATTTAAGGGAGCGGGCAGAGGCTGAAGACACTGTTTAAGTACCCCAGCATGCAATGGATTCTCAAATAAAGTGTCTTCCAAAAGGAAGAAGTAAAAAATAGTGCTTAGATAGTGTAGTTAGGGAAGAATAGGGACTTTTTCATGCAAGTATATTAGAAAATATATTAGATGATGTCATTAAAAGTGTGTCAGACCACCCCTTTAAGTGGTCAAGTTTCCAAAGGGGTATATTGTGGAGTCGGGGACTGTGTGTGGATGGGTGGAAATTATGGAGAGGGTCACTATGGGGGATGGGGATATTATGGAGAGGCTCAGTGCGTGAGTGGGGTAGAAATTATGGAGAGTAGAACTATGGGAGAGATATTTTGGAGAGGATTAAAATCTGTAGGGGGATGGTATGGTGAGGGAGATTGTGTGGGAAGCATTTTGGAGAAAGGCTGTGTAAGGAGATAGGGTTGAGCGACCTTGACCTTTTTAGAGTCGAGCCGTGTTTCGCGAAACCCGACTATCTTAGAAGTCGAGTCGAGTGGAATCGGCCGATTATCGCGAAAAGTCGGGTATCGCCCGAAACACGAAACCCAATGCAAGTCAATGGGGGAGCATAGTCGGCAGTGAGTGGAGGCCAGGAAAACACCTACACTGCCCATTTTAATGGCAAAAACATCCATTCTTGTTAAAGAAGCTTGTCAATCGTAATTTACCTTATAATAATTGGAAGGCATTTGAAATTGGGGGTCATTTGGCTAAAGTTGTGGGGGGTAGGGCTGATTCAAGTAATTAGTGGGCCCAGTAAATCTGGACCACGTCACGGCAGTGGAGCAGGGAGAGGTAAGTATTTCAACTTTGCAAGTGCTGTGATCCTGAGCAAGCAGGGGGGGCCCACTCGTTGGCATTGGCACTGGCACAGGGCCCCTCAAAGTACAGCGGTGTGTTTGCATGGCGGGGGCGCCTCCCACCGGCAGCAACACTTTTGCGTACTATGAGAGGCCCTGTGCCAGTGACGTCGCCAACTAGTATTCCTCCCCCCACCTGATGAAGGAACCTGCACTTTCATCTGCACCTTCCTCTTTGTCCCCGTGTAAGGTGGTATGGTATGCGGGAAGAGGAACCTGACTTTCAGCAGGGTCACAATCTTGCTGTGTAGCGTGCACGGGGAATTTTGCGTTATTGGTCAATGTACCAGCAGACTCATCTATCACTGGCTGGGCAATGGGCAGGATGAGGAGGAAACACAGATATAGGCCCAAAGAATAAAGTTGGCTAAATGCAGTTCAAAATTGGTAACACAGGACTAACCAGGGGGCATTGCAGTGGAGGACAACTGGAATGAGAGGCTGACACAGAGAGTAGGCCCAAATCAGTAAGTAGTCGAAATGCAGTTCAAAATTGGCAACCGTAGTAAACAGGCGGCACAGCTTTGTTCAGTGGAGGAGAACAGCAAGGAGTGGCAGACACCGATAGTAGGCCCCAACCCAACTAGTAGGCCAAATGCAGTCTAACATTAACAACTACTTAACGAGAGCCTGAAAATGGAATTTCAGGACAGGAAACCAGGAGAACAGCAAGGAGTGGCAGACACCGATAGTAGGCCCCAAACCAACTAGTACGCCAAATGCAGTTGTTCCGTTTAACCACAATTTAATGAGAGCCTGAAGATAGAAGTTCAGGAAAGGCAACCTGGAGAACACCTTGGAGTGTAACACACCATCTCTCTACACCCCATACCCAATTTGTAGGCCTAATGCAGCGTAGTTTCCAACAACTACTAAACGAGAGCCGGAAGATCGAAGCTCAGGAAAGGCAACCTGGAGAACACCTTGGAGTGGAACACACCATCTCTCTACACCCCATACCAATTTGTAGGCCTAATGCAGTGTAGTTTCCAACAACTACTAAACGAGAGCATGAAGATCGAAGCATTGGCGAGGAAACCTGGGGAACACCTTGGAGTGGAACACACCATCTCTCTACACCCCATACCCAATTTGTAGGCCTAATGCAGCGTAGTTTCCAACAACTACTAAACGAGAGCCGGAAGATCGAAGCTCAGGAAAGGCAACCTGGAGAACACCTTGGAGTGGAACACACCATCTCTCTACACCCCATACCCAATTTGTAGGCCTAATGCAGTGTAGTTTCCAACAACTACTAAACGAGAGCATGAAGATCGAAGCATTGGCGAGGAAACCTGGGGAACACCTTGGAGTGGAACACACCATCTCTCTACACCCCATACCCAATTTGTAGGCCTAATGCAGTGTAGTTTCCAACAACTACTAAACGAGAGCATTAAGATCGAAGCAATGGCGAGGAAACCTGGGGCACACCTTGGGGAGGCAGACACCGTTAGTAGGCCCTACCAAAGTTGTACCCCCAATGCAGTTTTAAAATTCCTAGAGGCTGAAAACAAGACTATTGACGCTCAGCTTTTTTCAAAGGAACACAGCTGAATTGAGTGGCGCAGACAGACACAGGTAGTAGGACTTAACCCAAAAATGTGGCTCACTGCAGCTTAAAAAAGTTACAGGGGTACACAAGCAGCAGTGCTCTGGACAGTGGAGGACATTTTCAATAGTGGACCGCAGACAGACTTTGTACGCCTACTATTAAAAAAAGGATGCTCTATGCAATTAAAAATAGGTTCCAGGGGTCCACGGACAGCAGTGGTGTGGTCAGTGGACGAGTATTGGAAGGAGGGACCGCAGACAGGCGTAGTAGGCCTAACATAACAAAATTAGGCTGTAGACACTGTAAAATTGGTTCCAGGGGTACACGGGCAGCAGTGGTGTGGTCAGCGGAGGAAAATTGGAATTAGGGACTGCAGACAGACTTTGTAGACTGTCCCCTGTGGACCATGCATCCAACACATTAACCCAGTGCGTCGTAATGGACACGTAACTTTTTGTGGACATGCCTACTGGTCCATGCGTCTCTTGTCAGGTGCACCTTTCTACTGTTTGATTGCCTGAGTGCTATGACAATGCAGACTTTTTCATGCCGGTGGAGGGCTGGGATGGCTTTTCTCGCAAAAGAAATGTCGACTGGGTAGCTTGAACCGTTGCACAGCGTAGTTCATCTGGGCTTTCTAAATATAAAACAAAGAAAAAAAGGAGGCTACATGCACTTTCAGCTGGGTTCCAGGGGTACACGGCCAGCATTGGTCTGGTCAGTGGAGAACTATTGGAAGGAGTGACCGCAAACAGGCATCGAAGGCCTACCATAATAACACATTGCTGTTGGCAATTTTAAATTGGTTAGAGGGGAACACGGGCAGCAGTGGCCTGGTCAGTGTAGTAGTAGTAGAAAGAACGGACCGCAGACAGGCATCGAAGGCCTAAAATAAAAAAATTGGGCTGGCTGTAGGCAATTTTAAATTGGTTCCAGGGGTACACGGGCAGCAGTGGTGTGGTCAGTGGAGGCATATTGTAAGGAGTGACCGCAGACAGGCATCGAAGGCCTAAAATAATAACACATGGCTGTAGGCAATTTTAAATTGGTTCCAGGGGTACACGGGCAGCAGTGGTGTGGTCAGTGGAGGCCTAGTGGAAGGAGTGACTGCAGACAGGCATCGAAGGCCTAAAATAATAACACATGGCTGTAGGCAATTTTAAATTGGTTCCAGGGGTACACGGGCAGCAGTGGTGTGGTCAGTGGAGGCCTAGTGGAAGGAGTGACCGCAGACAGGCATCGAAGGCCTAAAATAATAACACATGGCTGTAGGCAATTTTAAATTGGTTCCAGGGGTACACGGGCAGCAGTGGTGTGGTCAGTGGAGGCCTAGTGGAAGGAGTGACCGCAGACAGGCATCGAAGGCCTAAAGTAAAAAAATTGGGCTGGCTGTAGGCAATTTTAAATTGGTTCCAGGGGTACACGGGCAGCAGTGGTGTGGTCAGTGGAGGCCTAGTGGAAGGAGTGACCGCAGACAGGCATCGAAGACCTAAAATAATAACACATGGCTGTAGGCAATTTTAAATTGGTTCCAGGGGTACACGGGCAGCAGTGGTGTGGTCAGTGGAGGCCTAGTGGAAGGAGTGACCGCAGACAGGCATCGAAGGCCTAAAGTAAAAAAATTGGGCTGGCTGTAGGCAATTTTAAATTGGTTCCAGGGGTACACGGGCAGCAGTGGTGTGGTCAGTGGAGGCCTAGTGGAAGGAGTGACCGCAGACAGGCTTCGAAGGCCTAACATAACAAAAATGTCAATACAATGGTATTGTCAGTGGCAGGCATTGAAGGATGTCAGCGCATAGACTAAACATTGGTGGAGCTGTGAGATAATTTTGCAAGTGGTAGAGCACTGTTTGAGCTGGGGGGGGGGAACTGTCTTGTGGCTGGCGGTACAGGCCCAGGGCCCCTCATATTACAGGTCCTTCTCAAAAAATTAGCATATAGTGTTAAATTTCATTATTTACCATAATGTAATGATTACAATTAAACTTTCATATATTATAGATTCATTATCCACCAACTGAAATTTGTCAGGTCTTTTATTGTTTTAATACTGATGATTTTGGCATACAACTCCTGATAACCCAAAAAACCTGTCTCAATAAATTAGCATATCAAGAAAAGGTTCTCTAAACGACCTATTACCCTAATCTTCTGAATCAACTAATTAACTCTAAACACATGCAAAAGATACCTGAGGCTTTTATAAACTCCCTGCCTGGTTCATTACTCAAAACCCCCATCATGGGTAAGACTAGCGACCTGACAGACCTCAAGCAAGAGGGTAAGACCCAGAAAGAAATTTCTCAACAAATAGGCTGTTCCCAGAGTGCTGTATCAAGGCACCTCAATGGTAAGTCTGTTGGAAGGAAACAATGTGGCAGAAAACGCTGTACAACGAGAAGAGGAGACCGGACCATGAGGAAGATTGTGGAGAAGGACCGATTCCAGACCTTGGGGAACCTGAGGAAGCAGTGGACTGAGTCTGGTGTGGAAACATCCAGAGCCACCGTGCACAGGCGTGTGCAGGAAATGGGCTACAGGTGCCGCATTCCCCAGGTAAAGCCACTTTTGAACCATAAACAGCGGCAGAGGCGCCTGACCTGGGCTACAGAGAAGCAGCACTGGACTGTTGCTAAGTGGTCCCAAGTACTTTTTTCTGATGAAAGCAAATTTTGCATGTCATTCGGAAATCAAAGTGCCAGAGTCTGGAAGAAGACTGGGGAGAAGGAAATGCCAAAATGCCTGAAGTCCAGTGTCAAGTACCCACAGTCAGTGATGGTGTGGGGTGCCATGTCAGCTGCTGGTGTTGGTCCACTGTGTTTCATCAAGGGCAGGGTCAATGCAGCTAGCTATCAGGAGATTTTGGAGCACTTCATGCTTCCATCGGCTGAAATGCTTTATGGAGATGAAGATTTCATTTTTCAGCACGACCTGGCACCTGCTCACAGTGCCAAAACCACTGGTAAATGGTTTACTGACCATGGTATTACTGTGCTCAATTGGCCTGCCAACTCTCCTGACCTGAACCCCATAGAGAATCTGTGGGATATTGTGAAGAGAAAGTTGAGAGACGCAAGACCCAACACTCTGGATGAGCTTAAGGCGGCTATTGAAGCATCCTGGGCCTCCATAACATCTCAGCAGTGTCACAGGCTGATTGCCTCCATGCCACGCCGCATTGAAGCAGTCATTTCTGCCAAAGGATTCCCGACCAAGTATTGAGTGCATAACTGAACATTATTATTTGTTGGTTTTTTTGTTTGTTATTAAAAAACACTTTTATTTGATTGGACGGGTGAAATATGCTAATTTATTGAGACAGGTTTTTTGGGTTATCAGGAGTTGTATGCCAAAATCATCAGTATTAAAACAATAAAAGACCTGACAAATTTCAGTTGGTGGATAATGAATCTATAATATATGAAAGTTTAATTGTAATCATTACATTATGGTAAATAATGAAATTTAACACTATATGCTAATTTTTTGAGAAGGACCTGTACAACGGTGTGTCTGACGTTGGGTGCGCACCACCACCGCCAGAGACACTTTATTGTACTAGGAGGGACCCAGTGGCAGTGCCGTCGACCAAAAGCGGGCACACCCACCTCTTCAGACAAACAGCACTCTCACGGGTGCTGTCGCCAAGTGTCGATACCACGGCCCCGTGTGGGGAGTTTGGCCATTTAGTGAGGTGTAAACATGTCGTATGCTGGACAATCAGGTGCAGAAAATTACGAGATTGGAAAAGGCATTCAGAATAGTCCACAGGCAAGACCTTTTCATAGGAAAGCTAGGTGTCAGCCGGGCAAGGTGGGGCAAAAGATTTCGAAATCCAGTTGTGGTTCATTTTAATGAAGGTTAGATCATCTACATTTTGGGTAGCCAGACGAGTCCTTTTTTCTGTTAGTATTGAACCTGCAGCACTGAATACTCTTTCTGATAGGACACTAGCTGCCGGGCAAGCAAGCTCCTGCAATGCATATTCTGCCAATTCTGGCCAGGTGTCTAATTTTGATGCCCAGTAATCAAATGGGAATGACGGTTGAGGGAGAACATCGATAAGGGATGAAAAATAGTTTGTAACCATACTGGACAAATGTTGTCTCCTGTCACTTTGAATTGATGCTGCAGTACCTGTCCTGTCTGCGGTCATAGCAAAATCACTCCACAACCTGGTCAGAAAACCCCTCTGGCCAATGCCACTTCTGATTTCTGCCCCTCTAACTCCTCTAGTCTGCTGGCCCCTGCAGCTCGTGTGAGAACGATCACGGGCGCTGTGTGCAGAGAATGCCAGAAGCAAACGGTCAACAAGAGTTGATTGTTTGGTTGCTAATATTAGTTCCAAGTTCTCATGTGGCATTATATTTTGCAATTTGCCTTTATAGCGAGGATCAAGGAGGCAGGCCAACCAGTAATCGTCATCGTTCATCATTTTAGTTATGCGTGTGTCCCTTTTGAGGATACGTAAGGCATAATCCGCCATGTGGGCCAAAGTTCCAGTTCTCAAATCTGCGGTTGTGCTTGGTTGAGGGGCAGTTTCAGGCAAATCCACGTCACTTGTGTCCCTCCAAAAACCAGAACCCGGCCTTGCCGCGCCACCAATTTCCAGTGGCCCCGGAAAAGCTTCCTCATTAAAAATATAATCATCCCCATCATCCTCCTCGTCCTCCTCCTCCTCTTCGCCCGCTAACTCGTCCTGTACACTGCCCTGGCCAGACAATGGCAGACTGTCATCAAGGCTTTCCTCTTCCTCAGCTGCAGACGCCTGATCCTTTATGTGCGTCAAACTTTGCATCAGCAGACGCATTAGGGGGATGCTCATGCTTATTATGGCATTGTCTGCACTAACCAGCCGTGTGCATTCCTCAAAACACTGAAGGACTTGACACATGTCTTGAATCTTCGACCACTGCACACCTGACAACTCCATGTCTGCCATCCTACTGCCTGCCCGTGTATGTGTATCCTCCCACAAAAACATAACAGCCCGCCTCTGTTCGCACAGTCTCTGAAGCATGTGCAGTGTTGAGTTCCACCTTGTTACAACGTCTATGATTAGGCGATGCTGGGGAAGGTTCAAAGAACGCTGATAGGTCTGCATACGGCTGGAGTGTACGGGCGAACGGCGGATATGTGAGCAAAGTCCACGCACTTTGAGGAGCAGGTCGGATAACCCCGGATAACTTTTCAGGAAGCACTGCACCACCAGGTTTAAGGTGTGAGCCAGGCAAGGAATGTGTTTCAGTTGGGAAAGGGAGATGGCAGCCATGAAATTCCTTCCGTTATCACTCACTACCTTGCCTGCCTCAAGATCTACAGTGCCCAGCCACGACTGCGTTTCTTTCTGCAAGAACTCGGACAGAACTTCCGCGGTGTGTCTGTTGTCGCCCAAACACTTCATAGCCAATACAGCCTTCTGACGTTTGCCAGTAGCTGCCCCATAATGGGAGACCTGGTGTGCAACAGTGGCAGCTGCGGATGGAGTGGTTGTGCGACTGCGGTCTGTGGACGAGCTCTCGCTTCTGCAGGAGGACGAAGAGGAGGAGGAGGGGGTGCGAACGGCTACAGCCAACTGTTTCCTAGACCGTGGGCTAGGCAGAACTGTCCCAAACTTGCTGTCCCCTGTGGACCCTGCATCCACAACATTCACCCAGTGTGCCGTGATGGACACGTAACGTCCCTGGCCATGCCTACTGGTCCATGCATCTGTTGTCAGGTGCACCTTTGTGCTCACAGATTGCCTGAGTGCATGGACGATGCGCTCTTTAACATGCTGGTGGAGGGCTGGGATGGCTTTTCTGGAAAAAAAGTGTCGACTGGGTAGCTCGTAGCGTGGTACAGCGTAGTCCATCAGGGCTTTGAAAGCTTCGCTTTCAAGTAACCGGTAGGGCATCATCTCTAACGAGATTAGTCTAGCTATGTGGGCGTTCAAACCCTGTGTACGCGGATGCGAGGCTAAGTACTTCCTTTTTCTAACCATAGTCTCATGTAGGGTGAGCTGGACTGGAGAGCGGGAGATCGTGGAACTAGCGGGGGTGCCGGTGGACATGGCAGACTGAGAGACGGTGGGAGATGGTATTGTTGCCGCCGGTGCCCTAGATGCAGTGTTTCCTACTACGAAACTGGTGATTCCCTGACCCTGACTGCTTTGGCCTGGCAAAGAAACCTGCACAGATACTGCAGGTGGTGCGGAAAATGGTGGCCCTACACTGCCGGAAGGGATGTTGCGTTGCTGACTAGCTTCATTGGCCGAGGGTGCTACAACCTTAAGGGACGTTTGGTAGTTAGTCCAGGCTTGCAAATGCATGGTGGTTAAATGTCTATGCATGCAACTTGTATTGAGACTTTTCAGATTCTGTCCTCTGCTTAAGGTAGTTGAACATTTTTGACAGATGACTTTGCGCTGATCAATTGGATGTTGTTTAAAAAAATGCCAGACTGCACTCTTTCTAGCATCGGATACCTTTTCAGGCATTGCAGACTGAGCTTTAACCGGATGGCCACGCTGTCCTCCAACAGGTTTTGGCTTTGCCACGCGTTTTGGGCAAGATACGGGCCCGGCAGATTGAACCTGTTGCGATGTTGATGCCTGCTGCGGCCCCTCCTCCTCCGCTTCAGAACTGCTGCCGCCTGCACCCTGTTCCCCCAATGGCTGTCAATCGGGGTCAAGAACTGGGTCATCTATTACCTCTTCTTGTAGCTCGTGTGCAACTTCGTCTGTGTCACCGTGTCGGTCGGTGGTATAGCGTTCGTGATGGGGCAACATAGTCTCATCAGGGTCTGATTCTTGATCATTACCCTGCGAGGGCAATGTTGTGGTCTGAGTCAAAGGACCAGCATAGTAGTCTGGCTGTGGCTGTGCATCAGTGCACTCTATGTCAGATTCAACTTGTAATGGGCATGGACTGTTAACTGCTTCACTTTCTAAGCCAGGGACGGTATGTGTAAAGAGCTCCATGGAGTAACCCGTTGTGTCGCCTGCTGCATTCTTCTCTGTTGTTGTTTTTGCTGAAGAGGACAAGGAAGCGACTTGTCCCTGACCGTGAACATCCACTAACGACGCGCTGCTTTGACATTTACCAGTTTCACGAGAGGAGGCAAAAGAGCTAGAGGCTGAGTCAGCAAGATAAGCCAAAACTTGCTCTTGCTGCTCCGGCTTTAAAAGCGGTTTTCCTACTCCCAGAAAAGGGAGCGTTCGAGGCCTTGTGTAGCCAGATGACGAACCTGGCTCCACAGCTCCAGACTTAGGTGCAATATTTTTTTTCCCACGACCAGCTGATGCTCCACCACTACCACTACCCTCATTACCAGCTGACAATGAACGCCCCCGGCCACGACCTCTTCCACCAGACTTCCTCATTGTTTTAAAAACGTAAACAAACTAACGGTATTTGTTGCTGTCACACAACTTACACGGTGAGCTATAACTTCAGTATGATTTAGCTACCCCTTTACAGGTGAGTGAGACCACAACGAAAATCAGGCACAATGTTACACACTCTGTTGTTGGTGGCAACAAATGAGAGAGATGCCACACACGCAGGACTGTCACTGAAGCACAAATGTAAATATTAATCTCCCACTGATTTGATTTTTTTTTTTTTTCAGGGAGACTTTAGGAAAAAAAAATAAAAGAATAAAATGATTTTTTCAGGAAGAATTTAGAAACCAAATAAAATAAAATGACTTTTTCAGGGAGAATTTAGAAAACAAATAAAACAAAAAAAGGCTTTCTATGGCCCACTGAGTGAGAGATGACGCACACAGGAGTCAGGAGTGGCACACAAGCCCAGAGGCCAATATTTATCTCCCACTGATTGATGTAGTGATTTTTTCAGGTAGATTTTGGAACCCAAATCAAGCTAAAAAATAATAGGCTTTCTATGGCCCACAATTGGAGAGAGAGAGAGAGATGGCACACCCAGGAGTCAAGACTGGCACACAAACAGAAAGGGCAATATTAATCGCCCACTGATTTGTTTTTGTTTTTTTTTTCAGGGAGACTTTAGGAAAAAAAAAAGATAGAATAAAATGATTTTTTCAGGAAGAATTTAGAAACCAAATAAAATAAAATGATTTTTTCAGGGAGAATTTAGAAAACAAATAAAACAAAAAAAGGCTTTCTATGGCCCACTGAGTGAGAGATGACGCACACAGGAGTCAGGAGTGGCACACAAGCCCAGAGGCCAATATTTATCTCCCACTTTTTTTTTTTGTTCCAGGGAAAATTTATAAACCCAATAAAAAAAATAATAAATAGGCTTTCTATGGCCCACTATCTGAGAGAGAGAGATGGCACGCTTAGGACTGGCACACAAGCCCAAAGGCCAATATTAATCTCCCACTGATTGATTTATTGATTTTTTCAGGTAGAATTTAGAACCCAAATCAACAAAAAACATAAATAGGCTTTCTATGGCCCACTATTTGTGAGAGAGATGGCACGCACAGGACTGGCACACAAGCCCAGAGGCCAATATTAATCTCCCACTTTTTTTTTTTGTTCCAGGGAAAATTTATAAACCCAATAAAAAAAATAATAAATAGGCTTTCTATGGCCCACTATCTGAGAGAGAGAGATGGCACGCTTAGGACTGGCACACAAGCCCAAAGGCCAATATTAATCTCCCACTGATTGATTTATTGATTTTTTCAGGTAGAATTTAGAACCCAAATAAAGCAAAAAAAAAAAAAAAATGGGCTTTCTATGGCCCACTGAGTGAGTGATGATGCACACAGGAGTCAGGAGTGGCACACAAGCCCTGAGGCCAATATTTTTCTCCCACTGATTGATGCAGTGATTTTTTCAGGTAGATTTTAGAACCCAAATCAAGCAAAAAAATAAATAGGCTTTCTATGGCCCACTATTTGTGAGAGAGATGGCACGCTCAGGACTGGCACACAAGCCCAGAGGCCAATATTAATCTCCCACTTTTTTTTGTTTTGTTCCAGGGAAAATTTATAAACCCAATAAAAAAAATAATAAATAGGCTTTCTATGGCCCACTATCTGAGAGAGAGAGATGGCACGCTTAGGACTGGCACACAAGCCCAAAGGCCAATATTAATCTCCCACTGATTGATTTATTGATTTTTTCAGGTTGAATTTAGAACCCAAATCAAGCAAAAAAATAAATAGGCTTTCTATGGCCCACTGAGTGAGAGATGGCACACACAGGGATGGCACTCTAGCAGAAATGTCAATCTTAATCTCCCAAAAAAAAAAAAAAACAGGGAGTGTCCAACAATTACTATCTCCCTGCAGTAATCTCAGCCAGGTATGGCAGGCAGCAATAAGGAGTGGACTGAGGCACATATTAAATAAAAAGTGTGGACAAACAAAAAAGATAGCTGTGCAGAAAGGAAGGAACAAGAGGATTTGTGCTTTGAAAAAAGCAGTTGGTTTGCACAGCGGCGTACACACAGCAATGCAGCTATCAGGGAGCCTTGTAGGGCAGCCCAATGAGCTACAGTGCTGAGGAAAAAAAAAAAATGTAGCTTCCACTGTCCCTGCACACCGAAGGTGGTGTTGGACAGTGGAAATCACTACAGCACAAGCGGTTTGGGGGTTAATGGACCCTGCCTAACGCTATCCCTGCCTCTGACGAAGCGGCAGCAACCTCTCCCTAAGCTCAGATCAGCAGCAGTAACATGGCGGTCGGCGGGAACGCCCCTTTATAGCCCCTGTGACGCCGCAGACAGCAAGCCAATCACTGCAATGCCCTTCTCTAAGATGGTGGGGACCAGGACCTATGTCATCACGCTGCCCACACTCTGCGTTTACCTTCATTGGCTGAGAAATGGCGCTTTTCGCGTCATTGAAACGCGACTTTGGCGCGAAAGTCGCGTACTGCATGGCCGACCCCGCACAGGGGTCGGATCGGGTTTCATGAAACCCGACTTTGCCAAAAGTCGGCGACTTTTGAAAATGAACGACCCGTTTCGCTCAACCCTATAAGGAGACATTATTGAGTGGCTTATATTATGGAGAGAGGTTGCACAGGCAGAGTCGAAGTCGTATACTGGTTCGTGCTCCACGGTGGAGTTGAATATGAAATGTGCTATTGTGACGCCCAGGAGACCGGGATACCCAGCACCGGACCAATGGAGTCTGTCTCTTGAGGGGGATGTCACGGGTGGCTTGACCCGGTGCTGTGGCCTCAGGCAATGCACAGTGTAAGGGGTATCATGAGGGGACAGGCACTTACTTGATCAGCAGCAGGTTCTCCCAGCGGTGACGATCTCGATCCTGGATAGATGGCTATTGTCCAAATGAAAGACTGAGGCACTGAAACGTTTAACCAGTTTACTTTAACATAAAAGGATTTACAACCAGTCCTGTCACCGGAGTCTGTATAGGAACTCTGAGTTACTTTGACCCTGCCGGGGTCTTCGCCTCTTATTGTGCGCAATTTCTGTGTGGCCCTGCTGCTGTATGTGAACTGGCTGCCGGCCCAATCTGTCCCCTCCGGGTCCTGGTTCGACGGGCAACCCGAGTCCTTTTATCGGTTTACCCCCTCTGGGAGTACCGCTGAACTCTGTGTCTGTTGCTGCATCCGACCCTAGTGAAGCTGATATCACCTCACGTTTTTCCGGTTGCTGTATTATATATAATGAATACAGCCACGGATCCGGTATCCGTCTTTGCGCCTGTTCTGGGTAGTGATTAATGCTACCCGGTTCTCACAATGTCCTTTTTCTCTATCCCTCTTCTCCTCAGGCCGGTGATTTAGGCCTGGTAACAGTCACAGGGCTGTTAGAGATTCAACTGTATGACCTCTCACTATCAGCTCCTTGGCCCAACTGCCATTTCTTCTCTCAGACCAGAATGGATCAAGGGGAGTCTCTGGAGCTCTGGCCGGAGGTGGTAGTGCAGTCTTGCTATTTTAGTATTTGTACTTACTGTCAGTAACTATTTTTGTGGCAAATACCCCTAGGGGTGCCACATTCCCCCTTAGTTAAGAACAGTACTCCGGGACTGTGGGACAATAACATTTTGAAATAACAATTAATATGTACAGAGTCTTAAAAATGAAAAGTTACAAAAACCACTCAAGGAAACAAAAATAGAGTTCTGTAAAAAGTCACTTCAAATAGCGTCCATTAATACAGTTCTATCCTTGAAGGTATTAGGAACGGCACTGTACTTAGTGTCCAGGAATTTAGTTCCATTTTTCCAACGGAGTTATCAATATAAAGTCTAAAGAAAGTTCAAAAAGAGCAAAAAGCAAAGCTCAAAAAGCAGTCTTTCCGGAGCTTTGATTTAGTGCCTCCGGGCTGATAAAAAGTTCAAGAATATGCAATAAGTTCATACAGACAAGTCTCTGTAGGCACTGGGCTTAAACGTTGCAGACTGATAGCAATGACTATACTACATTTTCTGTTTAACTATATACGGCATAACATATATACAATTCACATTATGAGCTTTATAGTTGGTAATCTGCATACCTGGCCGGTAATTGACCCTGGGTACTACGCTGTGATCTACGTAATAGCGGTGTCTCTTCATGTGGTGTACTACTGTCTACTGCGGATGTAGTATCTGCCCGCTCTGCTAAAGATAATTCCACGACTATGGAGTTGGCAAGTCCACCGTGAATGGGATTACTCTGACCAGGAATCTGTTCTTCCTGGCCTGGAACCTCCTGTAGTACGGGGTCAGCCTCTTCCTGTCTTGGGACTTCTGGTATTGGGTTCGGTGTTGGGTAAAAGGCCACCATGGGAACCACTACTGCACCATGGTATGTTAGTAGGGTTTTGGGAAAGTCTCCTATACAGGTGTGATACACTTCCTCTTCTTTTTCCTTTACTGGTTGAACCTGTATGGGTTGAATAACTTCTGGTTCTGGCTGGACAACGTCTGGCTCTTTCAATGCTTCCGGACATAATTTAAGATTGTCTCTTGACACTAGTACAGATGTTAAGCCTCCGTTTTTGCTAATGAGACACATTTTAGGATTATCCACTCTTGTTGGTAAAACTGTGTAGGGTACGGCTTCCCACTGATTGTCCAGTTTATTGGTTCGACGATTTCTCTTGAGCACTTGGTCACCCGGTCTTAATGGGGTCGCTAGAGCATTCTGGTTGAAAGTTCGCTCTTGTCTTTCTCTAGTTTGCTGAAGGCTTCTTTCCACACTCTCTTGCACTTGGCGATACTGCTTTTGCCGTATGATATCCCAATTGGAGTCTTGAACTTCTGCGTCTGGTTTCAGAATTCCCATTTCTAGATCGATTGGTAATTGGCCGGGTCTTGCACGCATAAGGTAAGCTGGGGTGCAGTTGGTGGAGCTCACCGGGACATGATTATACAGATCCACCAAGTCAGGCAATTTCTCTGGCCATTGATTCCTTTCTGTCTCAGGTAAAGTCTTTAGTAGGTCTATTACAATATGGTTCATCTTCTCGCATAAGCCGTTTGTTTGTGGATGATAGGCCGTCGTCCGGATCTTTTTGCAACCATACATATTACAGAATTCTCTGAAGATCTCTGATTCAAAGGCTGTACCTTGGTCGGTGAGAACCTGTTCCGGATATCCATGGGGTCTACAAAAGTACGTTTGGAACGCTTTGGCTGCTGTTTTTGCTGTCAGATCTTTTACGGGTACTACTACCAAGAAACGTGAATAATGGTCCACGATGGTCAAGGCATAGACATAGCCGGACTGGCTTGGTGTCAACTTCACGTGGTCCATGGCTACAAGTTCAAGTGGTTGTTTGGTGATTATGGGCTGCAGTGGTGCTCTTTGGTTCTTTTGATCGTTTCTTCTGAGGTTACACGGGCCACAATTTCTGCACCACTGTTCGATTGATTTTCTCATCCCGACCCAATAAAATCTTTCTCTTAGAAGTACTTCTAACTTTTTCCAACCGAAGTGACCAGCACCATTATGGTAAGCTTCGAGGACCATCTTCACATCTTGTTTAGGCACAATAATCTGCCAAACCAATTCATGTGTTTTCGGATTGGTGTATCTTCTACAGAGCTTCCCTTGATACAGGAACATTTTGCCTCTCTCTTTCCAGAGTTGATGCGTCTCTTCTGGGGCATCCTCATAGGGATATGCACTTTGCTCAGTCAACAGTTCCTTCACCAACTTCACAGCCGGATTGCTGTCTTGGGTGTCAGCCCATCTATGGTGTGCTAACGGATTAAAATTCACCTCTTGTTGTTTCTGATAGGTACTTGACTGATGATGTTTTGCCTTGGGACGATGGAAGGCTGGTAGTTCAATTTCTTCAAGCTCCCCCGTTTCCTCTTCTACATCTCTCAAGTGTGGCATCCGGGATAGGGCATCGGCATTTCCATTCTTGCGACCTGCTCGATACTTGATTATGAAGTTGTAATTAGATAACCGGGCTATCCATCGCTGTTCTAACGCACCTAATTTGGCTGTGTCCAGGTGGGTCAACGGATTGTTGTCAGTATAGACAATAAATTCTGCAGCGGCCAGATAGTGTTTGAAACGCTCCGTCACAGCCCAAACTACTGCCAGTAGTTCCAATTTGAAGGAGCTGTAATTTTCTGAATTTCTTTCAGTAGGCCGGAGCTTTCTACTTGCAAAGGCGATGACTTTCTCCCGACCTTCTTGCTTTTGTGACAGCACCGCTCCTAGTCCCACATTACTGGCATCGGTGTAGAGGATGAAAGGTTTATGGTAATCTGGGTATGCCAGAACCTCTTCTCCGGTTAGTGCCTTCTTTATTTGTTCAAAGGAGTCTTCCCTTTCGTCGTTCCACTGAAAAGGAGGGTTTCGGTTTGAAGGTTTCTTCGTCTGCCCTACCAAGGTGTCTTGCAAGGGTGCTGCCAACTTGGTAAATCCTTTTATAAATCTGCGATAGTAACCCACCAATCCCAGGAATTGTCTCACTTCTTTTGCGCTGGTAGGTCTTGGCCAATCCCTTATGGCGCTTATTTTCTCGGGATCTGGTGCTACTCCCTCCGAACTCACGATGTGTCCCAGGTACTGTACCTTTGGCTTGAGAAGGTGACATTTGGATGGCTTGACTTTCATGCCATACCTGGATAAGGCTTCGAACACTTCTGCCAGGTCTATTAAGTGTTGTTCGTAAGTCTTTGAGTAGACGATCACATCATCTAGGTACAGGAGGACGGTCTCGAAGTTCTTGTGTCCGAGGCAGCATTCCATCAGCCGCTGGAAGGTACCGGATGCGTTGCAGAGTCCGAACGGCATGCGATTAAATTCACATAGACCCATTGGTGTGGTGAATGCCGTCTTTTCCTTATCTCTCTCAGCCACAGTGACTTGCCAATACCCGCTTGTTAAGTCTAAGGTGGAAAAATAATTAGCAGATTTCAAAGCAGTTAAGGACTCTTCTATCCTAGGCAAGGGGTAGGCGTCTTTATGGGTGATGTTATTAATCTTCCGGTAGTCTACGCACATTCTCATGGTTCCGTCCTTTTTTTTGACAATCACTAGAGGGGCCGCCCAGGGGCTACAGCTGTCTCTTATTACCCCGGCCTGTTTCATTTCCCTCAGCATATCTTTTGCACATTGATAGTGAGCGGGCGGTATGGGTCTATATCTTTCTTTTATTGGGGGATGGTCACCTGTGGGGATTGTGTGTTCTACCCCTTCTATCCGTCCGAAGTCCAATGGGTGTTTACTGAAGACTTGTTCATATTCCTTCAGTAGCCTATACACCCCTTGTTTTTGATGGGTAGGTGTTGAATTTATGCCCACGTGTAGCTGTTGGCACCAATCCTCCATTTCTCCATCTGAGCCATTGCCTTCCACCTGACAGGTTGGTTCTAAGGGCTCAATGGTTGTGATGGCATTGTTGTCAACAGTATATAGCTTTGCCATTGTAGCATACCTTGGCAAAGTGACCTCTTCCTCTCCACAGTTCAAAAGTCGTACCGGCACTCGTCCCCGGTGTACCTCGACTATCCCTCGTGCTGTGAGTATAGTGGGCCTGCTGTCGGTGTACACTGGTTCTATTAAGGCTTGATAATCTCGTCCCTTAGTACCAATGGCTGCTCTACACCATACCAGCATTTCTGTTTTTGGTGGGATTACAATAGACGTTGGATCACTTACCCTCACACTGCCGATTTCTCCACCTGCAACTTCTACCTGTTGCCTTAACATCAATACTTTTATTTCCCTCCGGAGAACTCTCTGCTGGCAGGATTGGGCAGTTTCAGCAATTTGCTGTAAGACAGAAATGACTTCGGAAAAGCAGTTCTCTAACACATTCATTCCTATCAATACAGTTGGTTCACAGTTCCGCCGGTCAACATCAACAACAATTATACCCTGTTTCTTCAGTTCTACTTTACCAATCTTTATGGTCATCTCCCTGAATCCTAGTTTCGGTACCAACTTACCATTACTGGCCCATATATCTAGTTCAACATCAGAGGGCCCTTTATCAATATCTGCATCAGCCCAGTACCTCTTATAAAGGATATACGGTATAGATGAAATCTGGGAACCTGTGTCCAGCAAAGCGTTGAGGGGAATTCCGTCCAGCACGATAGGGATAATGGGTCGTCCTCCGATGTACCTGTCGTGCCAGGGTGTTGGGCCTTGAAAGTTCATTCCTGCGAAGCGGCCCGCATTCCCAGGGGATTCCCGTTTAAATCACAATCTCGTGCAAAGTGGCCCGGCTGCTGGCAACGGCGGCAAATGGGCTGTCCATCCGGTTGGTAGCGGTCGTGGGGTCGTCCTCTCCATGTCGGGTATCTCCGGGGTCTCATCCATGGAACATCCTCTCTACAGTTTGCCAACTCCATCTTGTGTCCTCTCATCTCCTGCATGGTTTTAGCCATTGAAGCAACAACATCAGCTAAAGAGTCAAGCTTTTGTTGAAGAGCCTCATTAGTACTGGGCCCCAGGGGCTTAGCAATGGCCCCAGACATAGCTGATGTCACTGGCACTCCCTGTTGTTGAGGTGCCTCTGCCATGGGTTGCGCAGGATCCTGATCCCGTGGTGCCTCTGCCAGCTGGAGACGTATAGCGCTCTCCTTTAATTGGGCAAATGTCAATTCAGGGTTCTTAAAAACAAGCATGCTCACATGCCCCCGGTGAGAAGGGGTGTAGAGTCCCTCAATAAATTGATCTCTTAGCAGTTTATCCGCTCCGGTGTTAAAAATGGGTTCAGCCAGTGTAAGTGATTTAAGGGCTTCCTGCAGGTTTAAGGCAAAGTCTCTCACGCCCTCATTAGCTTTTTGTTTGCAACTAAAGAATCGTATTTTAGCTTTGCTGCTGGCTGTGGTTTCAAATGTAGCTTTTAATCCAGCAAATATGCGTTCAACAGTGCCTTTTAGATCAGCTGCCCATGCTGTGACTTCTCGCTTAGCATGGCCACTTAACTGCATCATCAGGAGACTAACACGCTGAACTTCACCCACAGGGAACATGTCAAAATGGGCCAGCATCTTTTCTCTGAAATCGTCAAGGGTATTAGGCTCACCTTCATACATTGGAAGCCATGGGCCACCCGGGGTATATGGCATCAGCACCGGCATGATGGGCGCCACTCCTTGCACCGCTGCGCTGCCGGACTCTCTATTGACACTCTGTCTTTCAGCTGCATTAGCGTTGCCGAGTGCTGCGGCGTCTCCGTGCTGCGACATACTGTGCCCCCTTAGTTAATCCGGACCCTTCCGGTCCTCCGCTTCCGTCGGGATAGTGTAGATTCGTTCCGCTGTGCAGCAGGATCGATTTTCCCCTTGCTCTGATGTCAGAGCGCTCAGCTTGGTGCCGCCCACAATGACACGCCCCCTGCTGCTCCCACCCACCGCGCTCTGTAATGGCGGATTCTGAAGTTTTTCAGTTAGACTGGGGCTCAGGTGATGGCGTAGCTCAATCAACAGTCCCGTGCCCAACGGTCATGAAGTGATTACCTCAGGGGATGGCGGCCATCTTTACTCCATTATAACCAATGGGGAAAAGTCACTTTCAATAGTTTTCAATGGGGAATGGATTTTTCTTTAATAAAGTCAATTTTCAAGATTTTTCATCCCAGTTTTCACAGTTTTGGGCTCCAATCACGGCACACAATACCCGGTATACGGGCTGGCTAGATCCTGTTCGTGACGCCAATTGTGACGCCCAGGAGACCGGGATACCCAGCACCGGACCAATGGAGTCTGTCTCTTGAGGGGGATGTCACGGGTGGCTTGACCCGGTGCTGTGGCCTCAGGCAATGCACAGTGTAAGGGGTATCATGAGGGGACAGGCACTTACTTGATCAGCAGCAGGTTCTCCCAGCGGTGACGATCTCGATCCTGGATAGATGGCTATTGTCCAAATGAAAGACTGAGGCACTGAAACGTTTAACCAGTTTACTTTAACATAAAAGGATTTACAACCAGTCCTGTCACCGGAGTCTGTATAGGAACTCTGAGTTACTTTGACCCTGCCGGGGTCTTCGCCTCTTATTGTGCGCAATTTCTGTGTGGCCCTGCTGCTGTATGTGAACTGGCTGCCGGCCCAATCTGTCCCCTCCGGGTCCTGGTTCGACGGGCAACCCGAGTCCTTTTATCGGTTTACCCCCTCTGGGAGTACCGCTGAACTCTGTGTCTGTTGCTGCATCCGACCCTAGTGAAGCTGATATCACCTCACGTTTTTCCGGTTGCTGTATTATATATAATGAATACAGCCACGGATCCGGTATCCGTCTTTGCGCCTGTTCTGGGTAGTGATTAATGCTACCCGGTTCTCACAATGTCCTTTTTCTCTATCCCTCTTCTCCTCAGGCCGGTGATTTAGGCCTGGTAACAGTCACAGGGCTGTTAGAGATTCAACTGTATGACCTCTCACTATCAGCTCCTTGGCCCAACTGCCATTTCTTCTCTCAGACCAGAATGGATCAAGGGGAGTCTCTGGAGCTCCCCCTTCTGGCCGGAGGTGGTAGTGCAGTCTTGCCATTTTAGTATTTGTACTTACTGTCAGTAACTATTTTTGTGGCAAATACCCCTAGGGGTGCCACACGTTCATTTTAGATCGGTGCGCCAGGGGAGAGAAGAGTTGAGTTTTACTGTGAGGGCACATAAAGGGGCAATGGAGGAAATTATGGGGTACATTACGAGGCAATACTGGACATTTTAGGGCAATTGGTGAATTATGAAAGGAGACATAGTATAGCAAGGGGCAATGGAAACAATACTCAGAGAAGCATTGTGGGAGAGATATGGAAAACGGGCAGTTTGGGATGACATTATGGAGAAGGGCAGTGTGGTGTGTTTATTATAGAGAGGGGAAGTGAGGGTACATATTATGGAGAGGGGCTATGAGGGGGAGTTTTATGGAGAAGGGAAGTGTGGAGGGTAAATTATGGAAAGGTGTACTGTGAGGGATTTATTTTAGAGAAGGGCATTGTGGGGTGTTCAATATGGAGAGGGGTTATTGTGGGGGTGTGTTATTGGAAGGGGCTGTGAGGGGATATATTATGGAAAGGAGCAGTGTGGGCAGTTTATTATGGAGAAGGGAAGTGTGGGGTGTTTATTATGGAGAGGGACAGTGTGAAGGAGATATTATAAAGAGAGGCAGTATGGAGGGGACTGATTTAATCAACAAAGATATCATTTTAATCAGTATAACGGCACCGACCTGACACTGTCTGTAGGTTACTGAGCACAATCTTGCTGACAGGTTCCCTTTAAGCACTACCAATGACCCAGTACATAGCCTGGATAATGATACTATATATTTTTTTCAATTTCCCAGTAGTTTTTATCGTATATGAAACCAAGAGTGCCAGCTATGGCTTTGTGCAGTACTACAGATTTCAGTGATTCTTATTTTAAAAAACAATGGTTAACATGTTTGCAAACGTACGTAGAGAAAAAGTGTATAAAACAAAAAAACGGAGTATATAGATCCCAATACACATATTTAAAAATATACGTTTTTTATTAATCAACAATATTCTGAAAACATTACATCAGTAAATACATATATAGCACAGGATAAAGTGAGGAGGAAACAGATGGTAGCGGCGAAACAGAAAGAAAAGTATATATCACATCCCTGGGGCTGCTAGTACAAGATCACTAGTATAAGGATTTCATGTGACAAATGCCACAATCTCCCATAGTTAAATTATTAGTTAAAGTGCCACAGTGCAAAGATATTACCATTCATAAGTACCAAGCAGCTTACCCATCGTGTATGGATGTCTTTCCATGTTCCACACGCAGCCCCCCTGACGCACGTTTCGCGGTCTGCTTTTTCAAAAAGAGACCCCTTTCAAAAAGAGACCCCTGTGGCACTTTAACTAATAATTTAACTATGGGAGATTGTGGCATTTGTCACATGAAATCCTTATACTAGTGATCTTGTACTAGCAGCCCCAGGGATGTGATATATACTTTTCTTTCTGTTTCGCCGCTACCATCTGTTTCCTCCTCACTTTATCCTGTGCTATATATGTATTTACTGATGTAATGTTTTCAGAATATTGTTGATTAATAAAAAAACGTATATTTTTAAATATGTGTATTGGGATCTATATACTCCGTTTTTTTGTTTTATATATATTGGGGAGTATCCTAGGCTGTCCCAGAGATTTAGGCAAAAATATTGGGAGAGATATATTTATTTTCGGCCCAAAATTTATGTTAATTTTTGTGAGTTTTGTGTGGAATAGAGAAAAAGTGACCTTGATGTTTATGGAACCAGAATTTAGGCTTCATCTCCAATGGAATAATTAACGGTTTTAATATGATGCCCAATGTTCCTGAATATAAACTTTATTGGAAAATCTACAAAGACGTACATGCAATTTTAGATTTACATTACTTACATATGTAAGTGGTTGATTACAGATTACTTCTTAGTCCACAGGATTTGAGACCTTTGTTCTGTACTGTACAAATTCTAAGAAGTGCCAGTATGTTATAGATAACAAAATGTATTTCTATGATATGTATCCAACAATTTCCCTTTTGTAAACTTTTCACAACTTATTACTGTGCCTCCTGTTTTGCTGTAACAATATTTAACTACAACACAACACATACATACCTTGAGTGTATATACATCATACAAATAAACAGTTATATCGTTTATTTGAGGTTTATTTTTACAGTGCAATTTCACAGTCCCACAGAACATATAGACAGACATATTACACCTGTATGCCTATACAATGACATACTTTATGTCTGCTCTGGACTCCCTTTGAAAAAAGTTTACGGTTTCATATATTTTTTTGTATTTTTAATACACTTCTTTGATAGATAATTGTCTACTAACGTCTAGTCTATATATAGGTCAGAATATATATTTTACACATAAATCTAATATATAATTGCCTAGAATACTACTTCCTGCAATTTGTGCCAACTTCCGTGGCTTTGTCCGGAGCTAATGTCCGGAGCTAATGTCCGGAGCTAATGTCTGGAGCTAATGTCCGGAGCTAATGTCCGGAGATAAGTGACGTCAACAGTGTCCAGTGTCTGATTGGTTGCCGCCTGCTGCGAGCGACCAATCAGAAACGTGCCGTACTGTGACACACTCCGCCCGCCATTTTGATGTGATTTTTGAATTTTTACCTCACAGCAAGTTTCTACTGCGTGGAGGCGGGCCCAGTGACGTTGCTCTTCAAGCTCCTGCCGAATTTCGTCAAAAAAATGATAATACCATTTACCAAAACTATATATATTTAGTTGTGAAGTGGTTCAGTGACATTTTCACACCAATTTTGAACTTTTGTTTGGCGTTTTCTCCATATACTGCCTATTATTTTTGTTCTTTCTTACTATTATTTATTAATTGTATTATTCTTACATTTGAATAAATAAAGTATATATGGATTCTAGACTCCCGATTCTTTAGAATCGGGCTGCCATCTAGTATACTATAATAATTCAGAATAATCATAAATATGTCTGACTGCTGCTTTGTCGTTACTTACTCAGCAAACCTAATGTTTGCAATCTCTCACTTCCATCTACATCTTCTTATTCTTCATTTCCATCATGCATCATATTGGGTGAGTTTTGAGTAATTATAAACTTTTGTCCCTTGCTTCCGCAGATATGTTAGGATCACTTTCTGTACTTATCAAACCTTTGTCTTTATTTATATCATGCCAAAATACAGAGCTTTTGACATCTTTACTCTTGTAAACTATTAGTGGTTCCTCTGACAAATGGAGAATTTTTTGTTTGGTCCCTTGTTGGCAAACATTTCCTGTTGGATCACATTATGCCTCAAAACTTTCAGCTGTTTTTTCCACTGTAGCATATGGGTTGTCTGCAAGTATACTTGCATCTATAGCATCAGAAATGTCAGAGAAAGACGAACAAACTGTATTTGTGACCACCATTTTTAAATCAGCTTCTGGTACTTCCCTGTCATGTGGTATTGATGCTTCAAGCAATGATCCCACTGGATCTGTTTGAAGTATCATGAGTTTATCAACTGCACACCTAGCTTGACCAGAGGCAACAGCTATCCTAAGCTCCTCTAGCTCATCAGCAGCTGCCTTTACATGATCTTCAAGCATATTAATAACTGACCTTTGGTGTTCTACTGTATGCTGAAAAAGCTGTATCTCCTTTTCTACATCAGAAGATAAACCTAATAAAGATTCCATGACCCATTCACCTACATCTTTTGTTTCAGGAGAGGTTTGGAGTGCAACATCTTTGCTTTCTTGCCTTGATCTGTAATAAAAAACACTATCTGCCATACTAACATCATCTCCAACGGCAACTGACTTGCAAGTCTTCACTTTCAGTGCTGGCTGGTGACCAAATGGTTTCTCACCTGCCTTTTTCTTGCTACCTAAATTCCTATCTGCATAACTATTCTTCCCTGTCGTGAGATTTTTTAGCTCTGCTATTTTATTTGTTTCATTTCTGGTAGGATCAAAATTACTATTCTGCTCAGCCTGAGCTTCTTCCTTCCTATTTCTGTCCATTCCATTCAATGAAGAATCAACAACACTTGTTGGCCCATTATTAACCTTGCTAGCTTTCTCTTTTTCCAAATCATAAGTGAGCTGTTTATTCTCCCTTTCCAGTCTTGAAATCTTCATCTGTAATGCAGGCATACTCTTTACCTGATCTTCTAGATCTTTCAGTCTTTTTAATGATGCAGCCATCTGCTCACGTATATATTGAAGATGTGCTGGAGAAATGTTTGCAGCAGGGGAGCTTGTACCAGAACTTATTGGACTTATTTTTAGAGATCCTGTGAAGCTTTGATTTGTTCTGGTGTGATCTTCTCCACTTTTGATCTGATACATAGTCAGTGATGTTTGGGTAAGGTTTGGTGAACTTCTACTAGCATTGCTAAGTTTAGAAAGATTTGAAGCCTGCATGTTTACATGATATAGATTTAGATGTTCTTGTTGAAGCCTCCTACTAGTTTCCAGTAGTGTTTTTTCAACTTGAGAACTCCTTACAAAGTTCTTTGCTGGTGGAGGTGGAAGCAGTTTAAAAATTGGCATTGGGGACAAGGGGTTGGACTTTTTTAAAGTCAAGGTTTCTTTAGTGTGTGAGGAATTCATTTCTTTTCTACCAGTGAAAAATACAGAATCCGATGTTCCATCTTCGCTATGGCCCAAAGATTCTGTAGAAACCCAATCACCTGTTTGACTTGACAGACTTCTTAAAGATGATGTGGAACAGCGTAGCCCCCTTGGTTTTCGATTGGCTTGTAGTTTCTTTAATGTTTGACCACTTTGAATATCATTGACATATTTTAAAAAATCCAAATCCAACTGGAATCCATATGGAGTTTCAACAGAATATGAAACTTTCTCATTTTCATTCTGATCCCAGTGCAAAAAGGGTCCTCCCATACCTTTGAAAAAAAAATAGTAATATATTATTTACTAAAATAAGCACATTAATCAAACCTTACTGTGGTTGTCAACAATTAGAAAACATGGCGCCACACCTGTCCAAGGGTTAGATTTGGAATTGTAAATTAGCTCAAAATGAAAGAGGCAGCACATTGATACCACAAACAACCTGTCAAAAAATATTGCAATGTTTTAGAAGACAGAAGCCATAGTTTTCTAAAGCCAGGCACCCTCTTTAAATGTTTATCTGTTTTTGTCAAGAACATTCAAATTAGTTTGCTCAACTAATACAAATATCTTCTTAAAGGCGTTTTCATGGAATAGTGTTTTTCATCCCATTAGCTAGTGCTTGATGAAAGTAATATAAAGAGCTGTAACTTACCCTTTCCGGTAGAGATGAGCAGATGAGGCAAAATTCAAATTCACAGGTTTGTGTGTTTTTTCCTGAGAAATTAAATTTGCAGAGAAGTAATTCTCTGTGAATTTAATGTTCCTTATTATGATCTGCTTTTTTAAACCTCAGAACATAATAAATGTAATATGTGAAAAATAATAAAAATCCTTATAATGACCTAACTGCTCACCTCTCCAGTCTCACCGCCTGTCGTCCAATTCTCGTTGCATCTTTGGATTGGTGGTGGTAAAATCCCCGGGCCTGGGTAACAGATTAACACTTCTGGATAACATCATACATCTGAGCGTGGGTCACAATCTTTGCTGGCACATGCAGAAAATCGTCCTGGGCCCAGCAAATCTAGAAGTTTTGGCCTAGTGACCAAGGCCTACGACAGGACTGGATGGTTTGCTGTGAGGAGTCATTTGGCTAAAGAGGCAAGTATAAGATTTTTTTTTACATTTTTTAACCCCTTAATCCCATATGACGTACTATCCCGTCGAGGTGGGGTAGGCCTTAATTCCCACCGACTGGATAGTACGTCATATGCGATCGGCCGCGCTCACGGGGGGAGCGCGGCCGATCGTGGCCGGGTGTCAGCTGACTATCGCAGCTGACATCCGGCACTATGTGCCAGGAGCGGTCACGGACCGCTCCCGGTACATTAACCCCCGGCACACCGCGATCAAACATGATCGCGGTGTGCCGGCGGTACAGGGAAGCATCGCGCAAGGACGGGGCTCCCTGCGTGCTTCCCTGAGACGATCGGTACAAGATGATGTGCTCACCTTGTACCGAGCGTCTTCTCCCTGCAGGCCCCGGATCCAAAATGGCCGCGGGGCTGCATCCGGGTCCTGCAGGGAGTACTTCCGGGTCGCCTGCAGGTGCTGGTAAGCCTGCAGCGATGTCAGTGAGATTGCTGATCTTAGGCTACGTTCACATTAGCGTTTTGCGTGTTTGCGTCGGGTGACGCAGCGGCGACGCATGCGTCATGCGCCCCTATATTTAACATGGTGGACGCATGGACATGCGTTGTGCTGCGTTGTGCGACGCATGCGTTTTTTTGCCGCAAGCGTCGAGCCCAGAAAACGCAACAAGTTGCATTTTTTTTGCGTCCAAATTTTGGCAAAAAAGGACGCATGCATCGCAAAATGCAGCGTTTTTGCGTGCGTTTTGGTGCGTTTTTATTTGCGTTGTGCGTTGCGTCGCTGACGCAGCGGCGCACAACGCAAATGTGAACGTAGCCTTACAGAGTGCTATGCAAACTGTAAGATCGGCGATCTGTGATGTCCCCCCCTGGGACAAAGTAAAAAAATTAAAAAAAAAATTTCCACATGTGTAAAAAAAAAAAAAAAAAATTACTAAATAAATAAATTAAAAAAATATATATTATTCCCATAAATACATTTCTTTATCTAAAAAAAACAAAACAAAACAATAAAAGTACAAATATTTAGTATCGCCGCGTCCGTAACGACCCGACCTATAAAACTGTCCCACTAGTTAACCCCTTTAGTGAACACCGTAAGAAAAAAAAAAAAAACGAGCCAAAAAACAACGCTTTATTATCATACCACCGAACAAAAAGTGGAATAACACGCGATCAAAAAGACGGATATAAATAACCATGATACTGCTGAAAACGTCATCTTGTCCCGCAAAAAATGAGCTGCCAAAAAGCATAATAAGCAAAAAAATAAAAAAGTTATAGTCCTGAGATTAAAGCGATGCCAAAATAATTATTTTTTCTATAAAATAGCTTTTATCGTATAAAAGCGCCAAAACATAAAAAAATGATATAAATGAGATATCGCTGTAATCGTACTGACCCGACGAATAAAACTGCTTCATCCACTTTACCAATCGCGGAACGGTATAAACGCCTCCCCCAAAAGAAATTCATGAATAGCTGGTTTTTGGTCATTCTGCTTCACAAAAATCGGAATAAAAAGTGATCAAAAATTGTCATGTGTCCAAACATGTTACCAATAAAAACGTCAACTCGTCCCGCAAAAAAAAAGACCTCACATGACTCTGTGGACCAAAATATGGAAAAATTATAGGTCTCAAAATGTGGAGACGCAAAAACTTTTTTGCCATAAAAAAAGCGTATTTTAGTGTGTGACGGCTGCCAATCATAAAAATCCGATATAAAAAACACTATAAAAGTAAATCAAACCCCCCTTCATCACCCCCTTAGTTAGGGAAAAATAATAAAATTAAAAAAATGTATTTATTTCCATTTTCCCATCAGGGTTAGGGTTAGGGCTAGGGTTAGGGTTGGGGCTAGGGTTAGGGCTAGGGTTGGGGCTGGGGTTGGGGCTGGGGTTAGGGCTAGGGTTAGGGCTAGGGTTGGGGCTAGGGTTGGGGCTAGGGTTGGGGCTGGGGTTAGGGTTGGGGCTAGGGTTAGGGCTAGGGTTAGGGCTAGGCTTAGGGTTGGGGCTAGGGTTAGGGTTGGGGCTAGGGTTAGGGTTGGGGTTAGGGTTGGAGCTAAAGTTAGGGTTAGGGTTGGGGCTAGGGTTAGGGTTGGGGCTAAAGTTAGGGTTAGGGTTTGGATTATATTTACGGTTGGGATTAGGGTTGGGATTAGAATTAGGGGTTTGTCAGGGTTAGGGGTGTGGTTAGGGTTACCGTTGGGATTAGGGTTAGGGGTGTGTTAAGGTTAGGGTTTCAGGTAGAATTGGGGAGTTTCCACTGTTCAGGCACATCAGGGGCTCTCCAAACGCGACATGGCGTTCGATCTCAATTCCAGCCAATTCTGCGTTGAAAAAGTAAAACAGTGCTCCTTCCCTTCCGAGCTCTCAACAAGGGTTTACCCCAACATATGGGGTATCAGCGTACTCAGGACAAATTGGACAACAACTTTTGGGGTCCAAGTTCTCTTGTTATCCTTGGGAAAATAAAAATGTGGGGGGCTAAAAATCATTTTTGTGGGAAAAATAAGATTTTTTTTTATTTTCGCGGCTCTGCGTTGTAAACTGCAGTGAAACACTTGGGGGTTCAAAGTTCTCACAACACATCTAGATAGGTTCCTTGGGAGGTCTAGTTTCCAATATGGGGTCACTTGTGGGGGGTTTGTACTGTTTGGGTACATCAGGGGCTCTGCAAATGCAACGTGACGCCTGCAGACCAATCCATCTAAGTCTGTATTCCAAATGGCGCTCCTTCCCTTCCGAGCTCTGCCATGCGCCCAAACAGTGCTTCCCCCCCCCCCACATATGGGGTATCAGCGTACTCAGGACAAATTGGACAACTTTTGGGGTCCAATTTATCCTGTTACCCTTGTGAAAATACAAAACTGGGGGCTAAAAAATCATTTTTGTGAAAAAAAAAAAGAATTTTAATTTTCAGGGCTCTGCGTTATAAACTGTAGTGAAACACTTGGGGGCTGAAAGCTCTCAAAACACATCTAGATAAGTTCCTTAGGGGGTCTACTTTCCAAAATGGTGTCACTTGTGGGTGGTTTCAATGTTTAGGCACGTCAATTTTGCATTGAAAAGTCAAATGGCGCTCCTTCCCTTCCGAGCTCTGCCATGCACCCAAACAATGGTTTACACCCACATATGGGGTAACAGCGTACTCAGGACAAATTGCACAACTTTTGTGGTCTAATTTCTTCTCTTACCCTTAGGAAAATAAAAAATTGGGGGCAAAAAGATCATTTTTGTGAAAAAAAAATGATTTTTTATTTTTACGGCTCTGCATTATAAACTTCTATGAAGCACTTGGTGGGTCAAAGTGCTCACCACACATCTAGATAAGTTCCTTAAGGGGTCTACTTTCCAAAATGGTGTCACTTGTGGGGGGTTTTAATGTTTAGGCACATCAGGGGCTCTCCAAACGCAACATGGCGTCCCATCTCAATTCCAGTCAATTTTGCATTGAAAAGTCAAATGGCGCTCCTTTCCTTCTGAGCTCTGCCATGCGCCCAAACAGTGGTTTATCCCCACATATGGGGTATCAACATACTCAGGACAAATTGTACAACAACTTTTGGGGTCCATTTTCTCCTGTTACCCTTGGTAAAATAAAACAAATTGGAGCTGAAATAAATTTTGTGTGAAAAAAAGTTAAATGTTCATTTTTATTTAAACATTCCAAAAATTCCTGTAAAACACCTGAAGGGTTAATAAACTTCTTGAATGTGGTTTTGAGCACTTTGAGGGGTGCAGTTTTTAGAAGAATGGTGTCACACTTGGGTACTTTCTATCATATAGACCCCTCAAAATAACTTCAAATGAGATGTGGTCCCTAAAAAAAAATGGTGTTGCAAAAATGAGAAATTGCTAGTCAACTTTTAACCCTTATAACTCCCTAACAAAAAAAAATTTTGGTTCCAAAATTGTGCTGATGTAAAGTAGACATGAGGGAAATGTTACTTATTAAGTATTTTGCATGACATATCTCTGTGATTTAAGGGTATAAAAATTCAAAGTTGGAAAATTGCGAAATTTTCAAAATTTTTGCCAAATTTTAATTTTTTTCACAAATAAACGCAAGTTATATCGAATAAATTTTACCACTAACATGAAGTACAATACGTCACGAGAAAACAATGTCAGAATCACCAAGATCCGTTGAAGCGTTCCAGAGTTATAACCTCATAAAGGGACAGTGGTCAGAATTGTAAAAATTGGCCCGGTCATTAACGCGCAAACCATCCTCGGGGCTTAAGGGGTTAACATTGCAATGGCCTTTTACAGTTTAGAAGAATGGTGGCCATTTTGCTGAAAATTTAATTTTGCCAAATTCAGATTTTTGGAAATTTGAGTAGAATTCAATTTCATTTGAATTTATTCACTCATGTCTACTTCCTGGGTCCAGTGATGCTTTTCAATTACTGCTTTGATGGTTATTTACAGCTTTCAGCAGTTATTACTACAGGGCACATTACCATTGTGACCAACCAATGTGCTCAGTATCAATTTTGATGGCGTGACCCTGTGAATAATCACTGGAGCATCATTAAAGAGGCACTTCTGGACCTCAGGAGAGCGACAAACAGATCCAATTATTATATTCACAAAGCACTGGCTGATCAAGTGAAAAATGATCTACAGTACAGCCCCTATACCCATTCAATCAGTTATACATAGCTGGGTTTCTGTTGAAACTGTCAGGATCAGTCACAACACAGATTCCCGCAGTTCAAACCCTCAGATGCTGTGGTGAATAGTGATCACAACATCTGAAGAGTTTGATATTAGCAAAGCATTTCATCCAGTACATATTCCCTCCAAAATAATGATCATGTGTACAGATGTGATATTATGGGAACATGCAATTTTAACCATGATCTCTGGGCTAACAGAAGTGTGGTCTAATAGATGGCCTGTCAGCATAATACTGACAGACAGGTATAATACACTCTGCTTCATAAATAGAGAAGTTTATTATCCAAAAGATCAAGGAGTCGGTCTCCAAGTGGGATTAATAAACAAAAACACTTATTCTGTATGTTAAACCCTGTAAAAAAAATATGAAAAACCATTATATAATTGCCTTATACACTCCTTATTTTGATCGGGGGGTGCGACACCAGGGACCTGCACAAATAAATTATTACCGGAGCAGCCTCGGGCCACAAGTAGCAGCTGAAAACTTTTGGCTGCCACCGGTGTGTAGCTGTGGCTAGGTATTTTTTTAAAATCCATCCTATATTTTGATCGGGGGGAGGGTGTTACACTAGTACCTGCGCCAATCAATTGTTACCTGAACAGCCTTGGGACAAAAGTTCTAGGCTGATATAGTTTTGATGGAGTTCCTGTGTTCAGGCAGCATCTGAAAACTTCTGGCCACTACTGACCACTGTAGGTGTTCAAACCCACCCCATATTTTGATTAGGGAGAGGATGCAACACTAGGTACCTCTGCCAATCAGTTGCTACCAGAGCAACCTTGAGCCAGAAGTTATCAGATGCTATAGTTTTGATGGAGCATCTGTGTACCGGCAGCATCCAAGAATTTCCATTCATCACCGACACAGGCAACAGTTGATTAGCAAGCGTGGCAGGTGTTGAGCTCTCACCAATCAGTTATAGCAAAGTAGTGTCCAGCCTCTCTACCATGTCAATTTTACTGCGTGGTGAACACTATACATTGTCCCCCCAAAGAAGAATCCTCACACCTTCAACTGAAAATAATAATAATAATTGGCTTCATAATAAGAGATGAGCAAACTTGTTCGCAAAACATTCGCTAATCTCAAATTTAGCACGAATGTAGCACATTTGGATTTGTTTTGGTTTCTCGAGCATTTTTCCACAAAGTTGGAAAATTTGATCACAGATTGGAAAAAGATCGCTTTTCCACTAATGCTTTTGTTTTGAGTTTGTCTAGGATACTTAGTGGTGCTGTATGATGAGCTTGTCTATGTCAGAGGAACGGCAGAGCGTAATTTTTTTCTTTCTTTTTTGTTCTGTAATGACTTAATGTTTGTACATTCTGGCTGCCAAACCACGATCCAGACACCATCCTCAACATCATGACACAAGGTCTTCTGTGACTGACTGGAAGCCACGGTTCCCTGAAAAATCCCCACAGGAAAAATGCCCTCAGTAAAATTGCCCACATGGGAAATTGCCCATTGCAGCATCACAAAGTTTCAGATCTATAATATTTGAGGTGCAAGGTGAGGATGTTCACATGATACCTGATCAACTTGTGATTTACAGTTGACCTAGTGCAAAACTGCAAAAATGATGAATATCAGTGGTTTGTAGCAGTCTGTCATTATCAGCAATAGATACATATAGTCTGCTCTCATCTCTCACTGATTCTGCCTTACCCCACCCACCAGCCCAGAACAGCAGCACATGCAGAGCCAGCAACAGTGTGATCCAGAGGAGCCAGCACTGCTATCAGTAGCAGTCCTGGAAGCCCAGAAGGCACATCAGAAAAGTGAGATTCTGTCACTTGTACCACCTTGTGTTCTTGCTGAGAATGTATGATATGTTTTTGCAGGGGTGTAACTGAAGTCCGATGGGCCCCAGTGTGAAATTTGGATCTGCCCCCCCACACACACACACACGTTGGTCAGCTGTATGGGTCCCTGTAGCATTCTAAATTCTATAAACACTTATGAATTGCCCCCCTCCCCCTTCAATATGTAGTAAATAATGTCCCCCATCCTGGTATATATGCCCATTATCCTGGTGACTATGTCCACATCCTGGTATATATGTTCCTATGCTGCTATATATGGTCCCCATCCTGGTATGTACGGTCCACATCCTGATTTACATGGTCCCCAATCCTAGTGTATGTGTCCCCATTCTGCCCCATATGCATAATTAACCCCTTTCGGCCATCGATCGTACTATCCCGTCCATGTGACCTGGGACCTAATTCCCATGGACGGGATAGTACGTCATACGCCATCGTTAGCGCTATCAGGGGGAGCGCGGCCGATCGCGGCTGGGTGTCAGCTGATCATCACAGCTGACACCTGGCACTATGTGCCAGGAGCTGTCACGGATCGCTCCTGACACTTTAACCCCTGGAACACTGCGATCAAATAAGATCACAGCGTCCAGGAGTCAAAGGGAAGCATGACGCAGGGAATGGGCTCCCTGCGTGCTTCCCTGAGACCCTCAGATCAACACAATGTGATTGCGTTGTTCCGAAGGTCTCCTCCCTGCAGGCCCCCAGATCCAACATGGCCACGGAGTCCTTCCGGGTTTTGCAGGGAGGTGGCTTCTCAGTGCCTGCTGAGAGCAGGCGCTGAGAAGCCTCCTACACTGCCTGTCAGATCGCTGATCTGACACAGTGCTGTGCAAAGTGTCAGATCAGCGATCTGACACTATATAATGATGTCCCACCCTGGGACAATGTATTTTAAAAAAAATTCCCAAATAAAGAGAAAAAAAGTAAATATTTTTCTAAAAAATACATTTCTTTATGTAAATAAAAAAACTATAAAAGTACACATATTTAGTATCGCCGCGTCCATAACGACCCGACCTATAAAACTGTCCCACTAGTTATCCCCTTCAGTGAACACCATAACAAAAAACAATGCTTTATCATCATACCACTGAACAAAATGTGGACTAAAACGCGATCAAAAAGACAGATATAAATAAACATGGTACCACTGAAAACATCATCTTGTGCCGCAAAAAACGAGCCACCATACAGCACCATCAGCAAAAAATAAAAAAGTTATAGACTTCAGAATAAAGCGATGCAAAATAATTATTTTTGATATAAAATAGTTTTTATTGTATAAAAAAATGATATAAATGAGGTATCGCTGCAATCATACTGACCCGAAGAATGAAACGTCTTTATTACTTTTACCACACGCGAAACGGTATAAACGCCCCACCCAAAAGAAATTCAGGAATTGATGGTTTTTGTTCATTCTGCCTTCCAAAAATCGTAATAAACAGCGATCAAAAAAGTCATGTGCCCGAAAATGGTATCAATAAAAATGTCAACTCGTTCCGCAAAAAACAAGACCTCACATGACTCTGTGGGCCAAAACATGGAAAAATTATAGCTCTCAAAAAGGTGTAGATGCAAAAACTATTTTTTGCAATAAAAAGCGTCTTTTAGTGAGTGACAGCTGCCAAAAACCCGCTATAAAAACCCGCTTTAAATAGTAAATCAAATGCCTCTTTATCACCCCCTTAGTTAGGGAAAAATAATAAAATAAAAAATGTATTTATTTCCATTTTCCTATTAGGGTTAGAGTTAGGGCTAAAGTTAGGGTTGGGGCTTAAGTTAGGATTATAGTTGGGGCTTAATTTAGGGTTAGGGTTGTGGCTAAAGTTGGGGTTGGGGCTAAAGTTAGGGTTGTGGCTAAAGTTAGAGTTAGGGATGGGGCTAGAGATGGGGTTAGGGTTTGGATTACGTTTACGGTTGGGATTAGGGTTAGGGGTGTGTCAGGGTTATTGGTGTGGTTATGGTTTGGGTTGGGATTAGGGTAAGGGGTGTATTGGGGTTAGGGCTGTGTTAGGGTTAGGGGTGTGGTTAGAGTTGGGATTAGGGTTAGGGGCGAGTTTGGGATAGTGGTGTGGTTAGGGTTATGGTTAGGGTTGGGATTAGAGTTAGGGGTGTGTTTGGGTTAGGGTTGGAGTTAGAATTGGGGGGTTTCCACTGTTTAGGCATATCAGGGGCTCTCCAAACGTGACATAGTGTCCGATCTCAATTTCAGCCAATTCTGCGTTGAAAAAGTAAACCGGTTCTCCTTCCCTTCCGAGCTCTGCCATGCGCCAAACAGTGGTTTACCCCCACATATGGGGTATCATCATACTCAGGACAAATTGGACAACAACCTTTGCATTCTAATTTCTCCTGTTACCCTTATAAAAATTTGGGGGCGAATAAATAATTTTTGTGGGTAAAAAATTGATTTTTTTATTTTCACGGCTCTGCGTTATAAACTTTAGTGAAACACCTGGGGGTTCAAAGTTCTCACAAGACATCTAGATAAGTTCCTTGGGGGTCTAGTTTCCAATATGGTGTCACTTGTGGGGGATTTCTACTGTTTAGGTACATCAGGGGCTCTGCAAACACAATGTGAGGCCCGTAGACCATTCCATCTAAGTCTTGATTCCAAAACAGCGCTCCTTCCCTTCCGAGCTCTGCCATGTGCCAAAACAGTGGTTTGCCCCCACATTTGTGGGGTATCAGCGTACTCGGGACAAATTTCACAACAACTTTTGGTGTCCAATTTCTCCTATTACCTTTGGCAAAATAAAAAATCGGTGGCGAAAAGATAATTTTTGTGAAAAAAATATGATTTTTTATTTTTACAGCACTATATTATAAACTTCTGTGAAGCACTTTGAGGTTCAAAGTGCTTACCACACATCTAGATAAGTTCCTTAGGGGGTCTGTTTTCCAAAATGGTGTCACTTGTGGGTTATTTTCACTGTTTAGGCAAATCAGGGGCTCTCCAAATGTGACATGGCGTCCGCTCTCAATTCCAGCCAATTTTGCATTGAAAAGTCAAACGGTGCTCCTTCCCTTCCGATCTCTGCCATGCGCCCAAACAGTGGTTTACCCCCACATATGGGATATCAGCGTACTCAGGACAAATTTTACAACGTTTGGGGTCCAATTTCTCCTGGTACCCTTGGTAAAATAAAACAAATTGGATCTGAATTAAACTTTTTGCGAAAAAAAGTTAAATGTTCATTTTTTTTTTTAAACATTCCCAAAATTTCTGTGAAGCATCTGAAGGGTTAATAAACTTCTTGAAAGTGGTTTTGAGCACGTTGAGGGGTGCAGTTTTTAGAATGGTGTCACTTTTGGGAATTTTCTATCATATAGACCCCTCAAATATGATGTGGTCCCTAAAAAAAAATGGTGTTGTAAAAATGAGAAATCGCTGGTCAAATTTTAACCCTTATAACTAACAAAAAAAATATTTTGGTTCCAAAATTGTGCTCATGTAAAGTAGACATGTGGGAAATGTTACTTATTAAGTATTTTGTGTAACATATCTCTGTGATTTAAGGGCATGGAAATTCAAAGTTGGAAAATTGCGAAATTTTCAAAATTTTTTCGAAATCTCCGTTTTCTTTTGTTTGTTTTTTTACAAATAAAGGCAAGTCATATGAAAGAAATTTTACCACTATCGTGAAGTAAAATATGTTATGAGAAAACATTGTTAGAATCACCGGGATCCACGGAAGCGTTACAGAGTTATTACCTCATAAATGGGCAGTGGTCAGAATTGTAAAAATTGACCCTGTCATTAACATGCAAACCACCCTTGTGGGTCAAGAGGTTAAAAACAAAAACATTCTACTCACCTTTCCTCTGCTCCCATGTTGCCCAGTGTCTTTCATAGCCACCGCACAGCCCAGCAGCTGACATCGGAGTGTGCGCCATTGTCATGCGCCGCTCCCTGTGGCTGCACCTCTGACGTCACCTCACAGCCACTGCGCCAGCAGCATGTATCGCAGTGCAGGGACCCGACAAGTCTCTGCAACATGATGCATGTCATACTTAAGAAGAATAGCTAATTTGCAGTAAAATGGCTGATTTGTGCGTAATTTTCTATGTAGGCAATTTTGCCCGACATTCTTCTGTGCTGCAGAGCATCTCAACTATAACTCTATACTATTCTCCTGCCTGGCAGAGCATCTCACCTATAGGGTAGAGGCACACGAGGGTATGCGCTATTGGAGCGATTTTGATGCATGACAGTTGCGCGAGTGTTTTCCGTCATGGTCATGTGAGTGTGATGCGAGTGTGATGAGATTTTTTCCTAACATCAGTACGACATCCGTGTGACATCTGTGTGGTGTCCGTGAGCACTGCATTTAACATGGTCTTTCCCATGCTGTTTAAAGTTCGAAAAGAGAAGACAGGATAGGATACTGTAGATAGATTGAATAGACAAAGACCGTGATGTGAGGTTGAAACGTTGAACACTTGGTGCTGGATTAAAGCCCACAATGTTTCCTTGAACTGGAGTGCTGCCTGATTTTTTTTTTCATTTAGATTGAATAGATGGATAGATAAATGCTAGAAAAGGTAGATCAGTCTCCCGCCCATTAAGCCTCATGCATATTCACTGCATTGACCGGCCTATTATTCTCCTGCCTGGCAGAGCATCTCACCTATAATTCTATATTATTCTCCTGCCCCGCAGAGTATCTCACCTATACCTGTATACTATCCCCTGTTCTGCAGAGCATCTCACCTATAATTCTGTACTATTCTCTGTCCTACAGAGCATCTCACCTATAATTCTATATTATTCTCCATCCCTGCAGAGCATCTCACCTATACCTGTATACTATCCCGTCCTGCAGAGCATCTCACCTATAATTCTATATTATTCTCTGTCCTACAGAGCATCTCACCTATAATTCTATATTATTCTCCATCCCTGCAGAGCATCTCACCTATACCTGTATACTATCCCCTGTCCTGCAGAGCATCCCACCTATAATTCTATATTATTCTGTCCTGCAGAGCATCTCATCTATAATTGTATATTATTCTCCTGCCCTGCAGAGCATCTCACCTATACCTGTATACTATCCCCCTGTCATGCAGAGCATTTAACCGATAATTCTATACTATTCTCTGTCCTGCAGAGCATCTCACCTATAATTGTACATTATTCTTCTTCCCTGCAGAACATCTCACATATACCTGAATACTATCCCCCTGTCCTGCAGAGCATTTAACCTATAGATTTATGCTATTCTCTATCCTGCAGAGAATCTCACCTATAACTCTCTGCTGTTTTCCTGTGGATATTCCTGTCCAGGGTCGGTCTGGCCTGGCGGGGTGTTGGGGATTTCCCTGGTGGGCCCTTGGCTGTGGGAAGGAGAGGAGGAGGAAATGGAAAAAAAAAAGTCTGTTTTTAGGGGCACAGGCATTACCTGAACAGCTGCGGTGCGCAGGCAGGTGAGAGGAATATTTTTGTTTTTTTCTCTCTCGCTCTCTCTCATATGGGGGGAAGGGGGCCAGGATGGATATACATATGGGGGAAGGGGGCCAGGATGGATATACATATGGGGGAAGGGGGCCAGGATGTATATACATACTAGGGGAAGGGGGCCAGGATGGATATACATATGGGGGGGAAGGGGGCCAGGATGGATATACATATGGGGGAAGGGGGCCAGGATGGATATACATATGGGGGGGAAGGGGGCCGGGATGGATATACATACGGGGGAAGGGGGCCTGGATGGATATACATATGGGGAAGAGTGCCAGGATGAATATACATATGGGGGGGAAGGGGGCCAGGATGGATATACATATGGGGGGGAAGGGGGCCAGGATGGATATACATATGGGGGAAGGGGGCCAGGATGGATATACATATGGGGGGGAAGGGGGCCGGGATGGATATACATACGGGGGAAGGGGGCCTAGATGGATAGACATACTGGGGAAGGGGCCGAGGATAGATACACATATGGGGGAAGAGGGCCAGGATGGATACATATACAGGGGAAGGGGGCCAGGATGGATACACATACGGGGGGCAGGATGGATACACATACGGGGGGCCAGGGGCAGGATGAGGCCCGGATTGATACACATGGGGTGCTAGGGGCAGGACAAGAGGCCTGGATGGATACACATGGGGGGCAAGGATGGATACATATGGGGGCCATGAAGGATACATATGATGGGCAGGACAAGGAGCCGGATTTATACATATGGAAGGGCAGGGTAAGGGGCCAGATGGATAGATATGGTGGGCCAGGAAGGATATATGGAGGGGCAGGACAAGGGACGAGGATGGATATATGGGTGCCAAGATGGATATATGGAGGAGCCAGAATGCATATATATATATGGGACCAGGATAGATTTATGGGAGGGGCAGGACAAGGGACTATGATGCATATATATGTGGGGGGCAGGATGCATATATGGCGGGGCCAGGATGGATATATGGGGGGGAGTATGGATATATGGAGGGGGCATGATGGATATATATGAGGGGGCCAGAATGCATATGTGGGGGGCCTGGATGGATATATGGAGGGGGCAGGATGGATATATATGAGGGACCAGAATGAATATATGGGGGCCTGGATGGATATATGGGGGAGGTGCAGGACAAGGAACCAGGCTTGATATATGGGGAGCCAAGATGCATATATATGGTACAGCCAGGATGCATATATATATATATATATATATATATATATATATATGTATATATATATATATATATATATGGGGCCAAGATGGATTTATGGGGGAGGGGGGCAGGACAAGGGATCAGGATGCATATATATATATATATATATATATATATATATATATATATATATATATATATATATATATATATGGGCAAGTTGCATATATGAGGGGCCAGGATGGATATATGGTGGGGGGCAGTACAAGAGACCAGGAGGAATATATATGGGAGGAGGGGCAGGTTGCATATCTATGGGGGAGCCACGACAAGAGACCAGGAGAGACATATATTTCCAGGAGAAATATATGGTGGGGCAGGACAAGGGACATATGAGGGTCGGTGTGTATAGCTGGGGAAGCGGGATAGATATCTGGGGGCCAGGCTGCACAAGGGACATAGAGGGCAGGGCTGGGGCATATTATAAAATATAGGGGGCCAGGCTGGGTGAGATTATTAAATAAAGGGAACCAGGATGAGGGACTTAATTACTGTTTGGGGACCAGAAAGAGGAACATGTTATATTAGTTTATGGTAACAAGTGGGGAACATTAATACTACTGTAATATAATTTACTTTTTATGAAACTGTTTTTTCATGGAGGGAACAAAAGGGGGGTCCTTTTACTGTGCAGGGCGGTACTATGTAGCTTTTCTTCTTCATCTGACGTTGTGTAGAAGTCAGGGAAAAAGTGAGGAAAGTGTTCTGGAAGCGATCAGCTCTTGATGACTGTGTTATTTTTTGCAGAGACCGAGTCCTGGCTGGAAGAAGTGACAGTGGTCTGTGCTGGCTGAAGAAGAAGAGCGGAGATGAAGGACTTCAATTACAGACGTCACTGGTGAGTCAGTGTATTACATGTACATGCACACAATATACTGTGTACAGAGCTCCTGTGTATAATGTCACTATTGATCCCTGTATTACCAGTACACTGACACTATATACAGAGCTCCTGTGTATAATGTCACTTGTGATCACTGTATTATCTGTACAATGACACTGTATACAGAGCTCCTGTGTATAATGTCACTGGTGATCACTGTATTATCTGTACACTGACACTATATACAGAGCTCCTGTGTATAATGTCACTGGTGATGCCTGTATTACCTGTACACTGGCACTATATACAGAGCTCCTGTGTATAATGTCACTGGTGATCACTGTATTATCTGTACACTGACACTACATACAGAGCTCATGTGTATAATGTCACTGGTGATCACTGTATTATCTGTACACTGACACTATATACAGAGCTCCTGCGTATAATGTCACTAGTGATCACTGTATTATCTGTACACAGACACTATATGCAAAGCTCCTGTGTATAATGTCACTGGTGGTAATAACATTGTTAGTATTGTAGTTTGTATTCATAATCAGTATTGTAGTATTTGGTCACTATGTGGTGGTAATTTGTGGTCTGGTCACAGTGGGGCAGAATTTCTTCTTGTATGTGGTATTATTTGGTCCCTATATGCTGGTAATATGTCATATTATTTGGTCACTATGTGGTGGTAATATGTGGTCTTGTCATGGTGTGGCGGTATTTGTCCCTTGTATGTAGTATTATTCGGTCACTTTGTGGTCTGGTCATAGTGTGGTTGTATTTCTTCCAGTATGTGGTGATATTTGTTTTAGTATAGGACATTGTGTTGGTGTTGTGTATGGCGGTCACTTGTTCTCTCAGATATTAATTAGTAGAAGATTCTTTATTTTGATTAGAGATTAGATACTTGGAACACAGCAGCAGAGATGGACTTACAGGGGTTTCCTGTGGAAAAAAGTAATCATCTATCCACAGGATAAGTGATAACGTATTGATTGGTGGGGTTCTGACTGCTTGGACCCATTCGGCAAAATGTGGAACTTGTTATCCCCATTAGACTGGAGTGGCATGTCCGACTTGACCACTGATCTATTCATTCCCTGAGTGGCTGCACTTGTTTTTTTTCTAGAAGCCCCAAAGATAATGAATGGAGCTGCTGTCAGATATCCCACCTGCCGCTCCATTTTAAAATGGGAATAAGTGTCCTATCAATGATAAAGCTTCCTCATTCTTCCGATCGGTGCAGTTTCTAATGGTTGGACCTAAGCGATCACCTATCCTGTGGAGCCCATGGATCAGTGATAACTTGTTTTAACCAAAGAACCCCATTAATGTACACTACAGTAATTATACATCCCAGTTATGGGGGCGCACAGTAGATGTGCATGAGCCAATTGTGTTTTACAGCCGATGCTCCACTGTAATGGGGATAACGACTGACAGATATTTGCATATAGCTGTATGGGGGCACCTACAGTCCATTCCCCTGGTGGGCCCCAGACACCATAGTCCGACCCTGTTCATGTTTGTGGGCATTTTTCACATATCATGTGAACATCCTCACCTTGCACCTCAAATATCATATATCTGAAACTTTGTGATGCTGCAATTGGCAATTTTCTGTTTGGGCAATTTTCTGTTTGGGCAATTTTTCGTGTAGGCAATTTTCCATGTGGGTAATTTTCCATGTGGGCAATTTTGAGAAGACAGACAGATAGGATAGATAGAGTGAATAGACAGATTGATAAATGCTAGAAGGGGTTTATCAGTCTCCTTCCCATTAAGCCTCATGCATATTCACTGCATTGACTGGCATATTATTCTCCTGCCCGGCAGAGCATCTCACCTATAATGCTATACTATTCTCTGTTCTGCAGAGCATCTCACATATAATTCTATGTTATTCTCGTTCCCTGCAGAGCATCTCACCTATAATTCTATACTATGGAATAGCTTTATCCTATATAAAGGTTATTATTATTATTAGATTGAAGATGGCTAAGTTCAAACTCTTTGCTTTGCCATGTGTAGGAAGAGAAATTAGCTATGGAGGATATCCCAATATTAAAACATAACTTTTAATGATATATGTAAAATCTTAGACACCCAACAAATAAACACAAACATTGACAAAGTGCTCAAGTGAACCAGTGCTCAAAGATAAAAAATTGGATCGGCCTCACCAATGAAGACAGACATATCAATGTAGCAGTTTGCTTTCCAGTCTCTCAAACTGAGAAGTCATGGTCCAGGGGTATGGATGAGGAGTGGGGTTATCAATACTATCTTCCGTGTATGCCCCTGTAAAACTCCTGTCCTCACAAGGACAGGCCCCAAGTGGACCCTACTATGGACAATCACCAAAGATGTAGATGACCAGTGTTCCTCTTCTGCCTACGCGTTTCAACTCCAATGGTGGAAAATCATCAGGGGAGTTAAAATATAAATAAGAGCCAACAGGCACAAATCGTCCAGAAAGAAGTCCGTATATATATCATGGGTCCCGCAGTGGCTAGGTGCCCATAGAGTGAGAAGACTGCCTGTGTCTGCAGTCTAAAGTGAATCCTCAATGCCGTCTCAGAATGATCTCCTTTTCAGACGTGTCCGGGATTTAGTATCCGCCCACATCTTGTAATATGATATGTTCCTACAACTATTAGCATATACAGTTACCCCCCATATAGATACAGAGGTGAGAGTGGAGGTGTATACTCACAACACGTGCAATCTCCGGCAGTAGTGTTCCAATATGTGGAGCGCACACCTACCAGACATCATGACGCCATATTGTAGACGTCATATTCATGCATCCAGTGTAGGCATAGGTAATCCCACTGGCAGTTGCGCTGCAAGTACTGGAATGCACACTCACCGGATGTCACAACGTCATGTTAAATGCGTCACTTCCGCCCATTAAACATACCGGGCGTTCGTGCTCATGGACATGGAGCGTTCGGACACCGGAAATACTGACGCCATCTGGTCCGCGTCACTTCTAAGTATTAATGAATATGTGGTCCATGGTGCGTTCCAGCTCCTGGGACGCAAAAAAGCGAAAGTAAACTCTAGATATACCCAGGGCTGCAAAGTATAATGGGAACCCAGAGGCACATTGGGACAGTAGGCACAAAAATAAATTAAACGATTGCCCACATGTAGGTAATAAAAAGTCTAAGTGATGGGCCCATACTCCAACCACCCCAACAGGAGCATAGGTTCATATTAGGTACTACAAATAAAGCTATACAGAGGAGCTGAGATGGAGATAACAGATTTATGAGGAGACAAATCCAAAGTTGCATAAAAATTGGGTCCAAGAGTACAAGATAGTCCACTGTAACAGTAGTGGTATAATACCCTACATAGAGCTGTCAAGTAGACTATCATGGTGAAGAGCATTGACTCAGTCCCTACAAGTCATACAGTAATAGGCACACTTCAATTTTGTTTTCCTTAGCAGTTCCTCTTGACAGACCAAACATAATCCTAATGAGGAATTAGATGATGAAATATGTGGAGGACAATAAAGTAGTAACCCCTTTTATAAACAAAATGCATAACTGAGGTATATGTAAATGATGATAAAGTAGTAGATTAAAACCCCTTTATACAAAACATCCATAACTTAGCTGATCATTCATGCCCCGGAGGTGACACGTATCCAGTGAGAAGATCCAACTTGCCTCGCTCTGCAGGAGCATCCTATTAAGATCACCCCACCCCCCCACTCCCCAGGTAGCATGTGTATTTTGTCAATTCCCATAAAGCGTATAACCTTAATATCCCCCACAATGCATCTCATTGACATGTTTTGCAATGGGGGTGTCCCTCTGATTACGTATGTCACCTAGGTGCTCACACACTCATCTTCTGAATTTCCAATATATGTTATACCGCATTCGCACGTGGCCCTGTAGATCACACCAGTGGTCTTACAGTTGATGAACTCTTTCATTTTAAAAGTTTGCTGTGTGTTATCATTAAAGAACTCTTTACCGGCTTGTATAGAACCACATGCCATGCAGTTGCCGCATTTATAGCAACCTGCTGGTTTCTTAGGCAACCATGTTTGTTTCTTAGGTGTGCTAAAATGACTCTGCACAAGTCTGACCCCCAAAGTCCTGCACCTGCAGTAGGTAATACAGGGTTCTTCACCTACAATGTCCCTAAGGTCCTCATCCATCCCCAGGATCCCCCAATGCTCTCTCAAAATTTTCCTGACCAATGATGCTCCATTATCAAATGTGCAGATTAATTTTGTTTCTTTAGGTGTCTCCCCTTCCCTATTCATGGGTGTCAGGAGAGTTCCTCTATTTTGTCCATTAGCGTATAGAAAAGCCTCCCTCAATATTCGATCTGGGAAGCCCCTGGCTAGAAACGTCTGCCTGAGGTCATCCGCCTTTAATTTGAAATCTCTCTGATTGGAACAGTTCCGTCATAACCTTAGGTACTGGCCTTTTGGTATACCATGTGTAGGAAGAAACAATCTTTTAGGTGAGCATAACTGCACAAGTGAGGGCTGGCTGCTGTGCTGACAGAGGGTAGCGTAGGGTGAACACGATAAGCTGCTGGACTGTGAGAGATGTGAAAGCGGAGATGTTTTGGTAGATTGAGAAAGATGGGGTGTGCTTGTTATCTAAGATCAGTCAAAAACAGCAGGCATGTCCACTTCTATATCAGCTGATGAGCTCTTACACATCCCTACTGTAGCGGGTAAACAAGTGGAAGTTCTGTGGCCGGAGACCTGTGTGATAACAGTTGCCACGGTGAGGGAGGAGGAAGAATCAGAAGATGCGGTTAATGGGGTGGACAGTGGTTGGTGAGGCCCACTAGTCTGCATTTTAGCACACTGAGATTCCCAGAATAACACATGTTGATTGCGCATGTTCATGCATGTGGTAGTGAAATTATTGCATTTTTTTAACTCCTCTCTGTCATTTTAAAAAAAGTTGGCAGATAACGAGATTTTTGTCTGAAAAAAGACCCAAACTAGGCAACTACAGACCTGCAAATGCTGTTGGGCACTGACAGAGTTGGAGCTGAGGATGCATTGCTTGTCATGGTTGCATATCTCTGTGTCTGCAGGAAGCCGCAAGGTAAACTCCTCATCTTCCTCCCTCTCCTCCTCTGCTGAGTTCCTCAGCTGCATGTCTCTGGGTTTACACCAAGTGGGATCTACCACCTCATTGTCATCCTCTCTATTCTCCCACTCCTCACCCTGAGAGTCACCTTCCTCATCTTCCAACACTGACAGCACAGTACAGTCAGTATCTGAGCCTCATCAGGGTCACCTCCATCCCCCGGGGTTAATGTCTATTTACAAGGGTTTTAATTATGCTCAGACCCTACTTTGTCCGGCCCTGGATCAAACTGAAAAAAATGTGGGCATCACTGCAGATGATTTCCTCCTCTTGACTCTTTGAATCTTTGGAGTTCACTTCTGATGCCCTTGGCATAGAATGTGTGAACAGATCTGCAGATTCAGCCATCTGTGTTTCCCTACAGTAAGTTGGGCAGTTGGAGAGTTGTGATGTGGGGAAAAACAAGGGTAATTGGAATGCTACTCTGAGGACTGCACTGTGTGTCATGTTAAGGTGGAGGATGAGAAGCAGAGGCCACTTGATGCAGCGCGTGCCATCTATTGGAGCACATGTTCTTTCTGTTCCTCATCTCCAAAGCGTACCACTGGGTCACTGCCAAAGAAAGGGAGTGGAGTAGCCCCTCCAGTAACAGAAGTTGTAAAAATGCTACACAATTGTTCACTGCAGTAAAACAAGCCTACTTCTCATCTCTCATATCATACCTGTCTCACAACTCTAAACAGCTATTCTGTACTTTAAATTTCATCCTACGTCCACAGCTCCTCCTATTTCTCCTCTTATCTCAGCTGAACACTTTGCCTCACCACTTATGACCTTGACTCAATAACGTCCCACCTTATTCAAAAACTTACCACAGTCTTCATCCTAAGCCTAATCCACCTCTTCAACCTGTCACTGACAACTGGTGTCTTCCCTTCCTGATTTAAACATACCTCTATCACACCCATCCTCAAAAAGTAATCCCTTGACCCAACATCTGTGTCTAGCCATTGCCCCATCTCAATTCTCCCCTATGCCTCCAAACAATTGGAACAACACGTCCATTTTGAACTGTCCTCTCACTTGCTCTTGCTCCCTCTTTGACCTCTTACAATATGGCTTCTGACCGCACCATTTCACTGAAACTGCCCAGACTAAAGTCACCAATGACCTACTAACCACAAAATAAAAGCGGAACTAGTTTGTCCTCCTCCATTTCCTGGACCTGGCATCTGCTTATGACACAGTTGACCATTCCCTCTTACTACAAACTTTCTGATCTCTTGCCATTACAGTCTTGGGCGTTTGTTGGCTCTCATGGTAATTAACAGACAGGACATACAGACTGGACACACAGTGTCTCACACTCAGATACCGCCTCCTCATCTTGCCCCCTATGTGTCGGTGTCGCCCAAGGTTCAGTTTTAGACCCGGGCACAATGCTAAATTTGCGTATGCTCCCTCTTAAAAGGACCGCGCGCGTTGCACTAAGGTGTTCCCAGTCAACGCCACCTGTTATCTCTGCCAGTCCTCCAGTTCTGCTGGGACAGCTACCACGTGTCCGGGGACTAACTGGAGGTAGCACGTGTGTCCCTTGGACATACCATTCTGACCCTGTTTGAGGGATCTTAATACGGGTGTCTGGGGCTCACACAGTCACGCCCCCTTCGGAGACCCCCAGACCATAGTCCAGTGGTTCCATTAAAATTGCAATCAACGAATGTGCACTGCAACATCGGTTCCTTCGCTTCCATTCGTTACAAAATGGACTCCAAAATTTGTTGTACAATTTCTCCTGATCACAGCAATACCCCAAATGTTTTCGACTACTTTTAAGGCAGTGTGCAAAGCTCAGAAGGGAAGGAGCGTCATATTAAAATTTCAGATTTTGCTGGAATGGTTTGAGGGTGCCATGTCACATTGGAAGAGTCCCTTAGGTGCCAGAGCAGCATAAACCACCCCATAAGTGCCCTCATCCTACAAATTACACCACCAATGAATTCTTCCAGGGGAGCAAACAGCATGTTGACACAACATGTGCCTCACAGAATTTTAAACAATTGAGCTGTGAAGAAAGAATAATTTCATTTTTACCACTAAAATGTTGTTTTAGCCGCAAGTTTTTAATTTTTGTAAGGGCTGGCGGGAAAAATGGACCCTTCAAATTCTTTATCACTTTCTTCTGAGTGTGCCAATACCCTACATGTAATCAGGAAATACTTTTCCAGCACAGTGTAAAGTTCAGAAGGGAAGGAGCGCCATATTATAGCTCTGATGTTACTGTTATTGTTTGTGGAAGACCCACTAAACCCCTAAGGTGCCAGAACAAAAGAATTCCCCATGAGGGACCCAATTTTACAGACTACACCTCTAAAAGAATTCATCTAGGGGTGTGTATGGTGTTGAGCTCCCACCATTGCACAGGGGGAATCTCGAACCATGTCATCTACGGTCTCCCATTCTTCCCCAGCTGCAGAGGAGCCTGCTCAGCAGAGACATCATTCCCAGCATCTTGCTCAAGCTGATGCTGAGCATCTGTTTACTGCTGCCCTCCCAGATTCAGCTATTGTATCCAGCAGTAATCAGCAGCAAGCAGACGCTCCAGGGACTAAGTCCTGCTTTCCATCATCTGCAGACCTCCCAACTGTTCCAGATCCAGTGGGACAGACCTGATTTTGAGACTCTGCCCCGCTGTCACAGCCAGGATCTTACTTTTCCTCCACTGAACTGTGATCCATTGGACTGGTTGCTAAGAGACATCGGGAAATTTCCTCTACAGCTAAAAACATCCGGATGGCTGCTCTTTGCGCACTAGAACTGTGATGAGGTCACAGGAGGGGAGGAGTCAGAAGTCAAAAGATCAGGGGCCTCCGTGTATGCAGGACTCTGCTGTGCTGGTTGTCATGGTGCTGGATGAGGGTAAGTTTATGTGTTGGGGTCAGGAGGGGTTTACATTGTGGATGTAGCAGAACCACATGTTTACAAGGTGTATGGATCGGAGTCATGTGTGTACGAGGTGTATGTGTGTACAAGGTGTGCGGATCGGAGCCGCGTGTGTACAAGGTGTGCGGAGCAGAGCCGCGTGTGTACGAGATGTGCAGAGCTAAGCCACGTGTGTACGAGGTGTGCAGAGTGGAGCCACGTGTGTATGAGGTGTGTGGAGCAGAGACGTGTGTGTACGAGGTGTACGGAGCAGAGCCACGTGTGCACGGAGTGGAGGCGCGTGTGTACAAGGTGTACGGAGCAGAGACGCGTGTGTATGAGGTGTGCGGAGCGGAGGCTTGTGTGTACGAGTTGTACGGAGCGGAGGCACATGTGTACTGTCAGAGTGGTGTCCGCCAGAACGGCACTGTGCGCACCTAGTGCGCTAAATCTATTAGCTTAGTTTCTCCCTGGTACGGCTAGTGGGTCTAGAGGGACTCTAACCCTATGTCCTTGGGGCAGAGTCCTGTGACCTAACACTTGCATTCACTCAGCGGTATTGCGGCCCTGTGAAGCAACAGGGTTCGTCTCCTTACATACCGGGTGAAGTTAACCCGTGTGTATTCACATTATACCATGGTGTCATCTCTGCACAGTGGACCCTGGACTGCGAACGCACCATATATCTACCTTTATATTATTTTGTGCATTTCGCCAGCCCTAACATTATCCTAGCGCCAGGGTCTGGCTAGTAATGGCGGACGAACAGCGACTGCAGCGGTACATGCAGCAGCTGGAGGGCAGGTTGGCAGCTCTCGAACACACAACCTCAGCCATGGATGTTACCACAGTAGCTGTTCAGGCTGCTAGCGTGGCTGCAGCCAGTTTGTCCACTGCCACCCCTGTTCCTACCTTATCCCACCTTCCCTTGCCAGATAAGTTTTCTGGTGACAGTAAGCTGTGTAGGGGATTTGTGAGCCAGTGTGTAATACAACTTGAGCTCCTGGCTGCACGTTTTCCCAGAGCGGGCAAAGGTGGGATTTATCATATCCCTCCTGTTGGACAGGGTGCTGGAGTGGGCTACGCCACTGAGGAAGCGCATCGATCATGTGGTGCAGAATCCTCCACGGTTCCTGAGCACACTGTAACAGGTCTTTTTGGGACCTCGAGTCACACATGATACGGCGCTCCAACTGCTGGCATTGACACAGGGCTCTTCTATGGTCAGCCATTTTGCTGTCGACTTCCGGACTTTAGTATCTGAGCTGGAGTGGCCGGATAAAGTCCTTTTCCCAGTATTTTGGAGGGAGCAGGCTGATCATATGAAGGACACTTTGGCCACTAGGGAGATTCCTGCCACACTGGAGGATCTAATAGCGGTATCAACTCGCATCAACCTTCGTTTTAACGAGCGAAGGTTGGAGCGAGCCCAGTGTAGGCAGAGGTTTTGGCTGGCTCCCACTTTCGCCAATCCTCTGGAATCTCCGGTCCAGGCGTCCACGCCACATGAGGCCATGGAGGTGTCATGAGCGGGATCTAAGTCTCGGACCGCTCGTGCACTCAAGGTGTGTCATGTCTGCCAGCAGTCAGGACATCTTGCCTCCAGATGTCCTCAGCGGTAGGGAAAATGTCCCCATTTAGTGACCATAGGACACAGCTGCGTTTTTCTCCAAACTGTCCTTAAAGGGGACAATAACCATAGACCCATCTACTCATACGGTAGAGCTTTGCATGGATTCCGGGGCGGAGGGCAACGTCATGTCAGCTGCCTTCTCCCAACAGCACGCAATACCCCTGGTGATGCTCGCTAAACCAGTGACCCATACGAGTGGTGAACGGGTCAACACTGCCTTCACAGATAACACATCAAACCATCCCATTTACCCTTTCTATGTCACCATCCTATCAGGAAATAATCTCCCTGCTTGTCATTCCTGAGGGAATTGATGAGGTCCTGTTAGGGATACCCTGGTTGCGTTACCACTCCCCTCATATAGAGTGGTCTACAGGGAAAATTTGGGGATGGAGTGAATCCTGTGAGGGCAGATGTCCGAGGGAGTGCGTTCAGGTTGCTACTACAGAGGTACCTGCAGATCTTTCCTCTCTTCCCAAGCACTATTGGCCCTTTGTTGACATGTTCTCCAAGAAGGCTGCAAAGAGCCTTCCGCCTCACCACCCCTATGACTGTCCTTTTGACCTCTTGCCTGGTGCTGAAGCTCCCTGGGGTCGAGTCTATCTACTATCTCTCCCGGGATGGAGGCAATGACTCCAGGAGAATCTGGCAAGAGGATTTATTAGGAAGTCAGTGTCACTTGCAGGAGCGGGGTTCTTCTTCGTGCAGAAAAAGAACGGAGAACTACGTCCATGCATAGATTACAGGAGTCTTAATGCCATCATCATTAAGAACAAGTACCCTCTGCCCCGATATCTGAGCTATATATAGCTATAGATAGGTTGTGGGGAGCAAAGATTTTTTACTAAGCTTGATCTGCAGGGTGCTTACAACCTGATCTCATCCATGAGGGGGACGAATGGAAAACGGCATTTAATACCAGGGAAGGCCACTACGAGTATCTAGTGATGCCTTTCGGGCTCTGTAATGCCCCTGCCATTTTGCAGGTCATAGTCTAACTGGATGATATTCTCATCTACTCTCCAGATATAGATTCCCACCGGAGAGATGTTTGCAAAGTCTTCAACCTCTTATGGGCAAACTCCCTCTATGCCAAGTTGGAGAAGTGTGTATTTGAGCAGGAGTCCTTGACTTTTCTGGGCTATATCATCTCCAGCTGGGGATTGGCTATGGATCCTGCCAAACTACAAGCTGTGATGGACTGGCAGGATCTCCATTCTCTCAAAGCAGTGCAGTGCTTTATGGGGTTAATTAACTAATATCGCCAGTTCATTCCCCACTTCTCAACTTTGGTAGCTCCCTAACTAATATCGCCAGTTCATTCCCCACTTCTCAACTTTGGTAGCTCCCTTGATAGCCCACACCAAGAACGGAGCAAATCCCAAATTGTGGTCGGAAGAGGTCTCCAAGGCCTTCTTCTCTATCAAGTCTCACTTCACTAGCGCTCCCATTTTACATTGCCCCGATGTAGATAAACCATTTATAATGGAGGTGAATGCATCATCCGTCGGTGCTCGAGCAGTCCTCTTCCAAAAGGATGCTCAAGGTTCGAAGCATCCTTGCTTCTTTTTCTCCAATACCTTCACACCAGCAGAGAGGAATTATTTCATCGGGGACAAGGAGTTGCCAGCTATGAAGTTGGCCTTCTCGGAGTGGAGACACATCCTGGAGGGGGCTCGTTTTCCCTTCAAGTTTACTCCGACCACAAGAATTTGGTATACCTTCAAACTACCCAGGGGCTAAATTCCCGCCTGGCTAGATGGTCCCTGTTCTTCTCCCGGTTCCATTTCACCCTCCATTTTCTTTTCGGGGAGAAGAACATTCGTGCCAATGCTCTCTCCCGCTCCGTAGTGAGGAGGAGACTCAGGAGGAGGAGGAGGAGGAGACTCAGTTAATTGTCTCCTCTGAGAGCCTGAGGACCGTGGCCATGGTTTCGCTAGAGTCTGTGCCCCCTGGCAAGACTTTTGTGCCACCTAATTTGTAACTGGAGGTTCTCTCTTGGGCTCACTCATCCAGGGTGGGTGGACATTTTGGGACTAAGAGGACATCTGAGCTCCTGGCGAGGATGTCCTGGTGGCCACATAAGGTGCGTGACATTGTAGACTATATTCGGGCGTGTGTCTCCTTCGCCAAGAATAGGTCTCCTCAACAACAGCCTTCTGGGCTACTTAACCCCCTGCCAGTGGCGGACAGGCCCTGTGAAATGGTCGGGACGGACTTTGTGGTGGGCTTACCCAAGTCCCGTGGCTGCACTGTTATTTGGGTAGTCACAGACCATTTTTTCCAAAATGGTGCACCTGGTGCCTCTTCCGCGGGTGCCTTCTCATGTTCCTTGGCAGTGCTGTTCATTAAGCACGTTTTTAGTCTACACGGTATGCCTGACAAAATTGTCAGTGACCGGGTCCCAAGTTCGCGTCTTGTTTCTGGAGAGAGCTTTGTCACCTACTCAGCATTGAGCTGAGTCTCTCTTCAGCATACCATCCTGAGATGAATGGGTTGGTAGAGAGGGCCAACTAGACCCTGGTCACATATCTGTGACATTTTGTTTTGGCCAGGCAGAATGACTGGGCATCCTTGCTACCGTGGGCGAAATTTGCGCTGAACAGCGCCGTAGCCGATTTCACTGGGCAGACCCCATTCCTCCTTAACTATGGCCATCATCCGCGGGTTCCTGTGCCCATGCACCTGTCTTCCACTGACTCTATGGTGGCAGATTGGGCGGCCGAGGCATGTGACATTTGGAACCGCACACAGGATGCCATCCTGGCCTCCAAGGAGAGAATGAGGGTCTCTGCCGATGCACACCGACACCCTGCTCCAACCTTTTCTCCTGGTGACTTAGTGTGGCTCTCCGCTCATAACATCAGGCTGCAAGTTGAGTCCACTAAGTTTGCGCCTCGCTACGTAGGTCCCTTCAAGGTCCTCGAAAAGGTTAACTCTGTGGTCTATCGTCTGGCCCTTCCTCCACACCTAGGTATCACCAACACCTTTCATGTGTCCCTATTAAAACCCGTTCACATGTCCCGGTTTTCTGAGTCATCTGCCAGGACATCGGGCTCGTCTGCAGAAGATTATGAGGTGATCGCTATTGTTGGGTGCAAGGTGGTATGTGGCAAAAAATACTATCTGGTGGACTGGAAGAGTCATGGCCCAGAGGACAGGACCTGGGAACCAGTTGAGCACATTTGGCCTCCTCAGCTCATTGCAGCTTTTGAACGTAGCGAGGCCCAAGGAGCGGGGTAATGTTAGGTGTCGAGTTCCTGCCACTGCACAGGGGGAATCTCGAACCATGTCCTCTGCGGTCTGCTGAGCATCTGGTTACTCCTGCCCTCCCAGTTTCAGCTATTGTAACCAGCAGCAATCAGCGGCGAGTAGACGCTCCAGGGATTAAGTTCTGCTTTCGGTCAACTGAGCATGCCTGTGGGACGACCTCTCATTGGATGTCAGGGGTCACATGTTCAGTTCCTGAAGCGGCCCTGATTGGACCACCGGGAAGGTCCCAGAAGGACGCAGCTATAAAAGGTTTGCATGTGTGTGGATGAGTGTTTCATATCTGGTGAAAGCTCCTAATTATGCCCCTCCCTAGCGTTGTTGCATGTGGTTGGGTGTTTGAGCTGACTAGTGCCAGATTGTGCCATCCAGCACTCGGCACGAGAATACTGTGTTAAATAGCAGCATCCGTCAGTGCGGCACTCTGCGGAAGAAGTGTGCTTTCCAGGCCCTAGTTAGGGTGGTTAGCAGCTTCCGCCAGAGTGGCACTGCGCATACCTAGTGCGCAAAATCTATTAGTTTAGTTTCTCCCTGGCACTGCAGTTACGGCGCCGAATGCCAGTGGGTCTAGAGGGACTCTAACCCTGTGTCCTTGGGGAAGAGTCCTGTAACATAACCATAGCGTTCACGCAGTGGTATTGCGGCCCTATGAAGCAACAGGGTTCGCCTCCTTACATATCGGGTGAAGTTAACCCATGTATGTTCACATTATACCTCTATATAGTCCGCCATTAAAGAGCAGCTGGTGTCATCTCTGCACGGTGAACCCCGGGCTGCGAACGCACCATATATCTTCCTTTATATTATTTGGTGCGTTCTGCCAGCCCTAACAGGGTGCATTGCTCATTCTGACACTACAGATGTGTCACAGAATTTTATACCTGTTACGGCAGCGACCGCAGACGCGGCCGAGCCGACGCCTCCACGTCGCCAAACATAACGACGTGGGGTGAGCGTCCCTAGTGGGAACGGAAAGTGGACCCACTGGACCACATAGAGTTACCTGGACCTACCCAGACTAGGGAAGGGCAGAGAGCAGGGTCTGTGGCAGCTGAGCATGTGGACAAGATGGTGATAAGCAGAACTAGATAACACCGCACAACTTCAGGTATGAAGAAACAAAGTTTACTTAAATGAAAACACAGTACATAACGAAACAAAATGTCAGGATCCCGATTCCACACATCAGAGTAAGGTATACCTCTCAGGTTAACAGACGAGGGCAGGAGGACATCACGGGTTGATGAAGTCCGGGGTTATCTGGCACGGGCATGCTAGGACGGCCTCTCTCTCAGGCCTCAGGCGCAGCACAGGCTAAGCAGGAGAACATCAGACACCGACCTCAGATGGACTTCTGACGATGGCAAGGGTCATCACGGGTTGATGCAGTCCAGGGACATCTGGCACGGGCTTACTAGGACGGCTTCTCAGGCCTCAGGCGCAGCACAGGCTCAGCAGGAGAACATCAGACACCGACCTTGGACAGACTTCAGACGATGGCAAGGGTCATCATGGGTTGATGCAGTCCAGGGTCATCTGGCACGGGCTTACTAGAGCGGCCTCTCTCAGACCTCAGGCATAGCACTGGCTCAGCAGGAGAACATCAGACACCGACCCAGGACAGACGTCATCACAGGGTGCACCCCAGGGAACCGATGGAACATCGGGTCACAGGCAGGACATCGGGACACAGGCAGGACATTGGAACACAGGCAGGACATCGGAACACAGGCAGGACAACGGAACACAGGCAGGACAACGGAACACAGGCAGGACATCAGGACATCGGACAGAGGCAGGACATCAGGACATCTGGGACACTGGCGTGGCAGCCCAGGTCATCGGCTGCGACACTAGCGTGACAGCCCAGGGCATCAGGTAATCGGAAATTAAATTATGTAATTTGACATATGGTAAGTTTTCTGTACTAGAGGTTAAAACCTTCTCTAGTAGGGTCAACTTGATGTGGTAGGATGAATTTTAAGTTTCTCTGCTCAAAATTATGTAAACTACCATATTTTTCAGATTATAAGACACACCTTGTTAGGGTCGGCGGCACACACTAAATAAGATATGATAATAAAGTTTGTTCGCCACCCGGCGCACACCATGCAGAGATTGTATGCTGCAGCTAAGAGGACAATGGCAAAACAAGCAGCCAGCGTAACTGACTCGCACTGAGTTAAACGTCACACAGTGGAGAAGCACGTGGCTGTGCCAATCACACACAGTGACGGGAAAGAAACTCTGCAGCAGAGCTGTGTTCATAGGCACACAGCTGCAGAGTGATAATGGTCGCTAAACGTGAACCCTGTTAGCTTCACAGGTGTACGCAAGCCCCACTGTTGCAGGGGAACCGGTAGTGGACTCCAAGCACACATAGAACTCCTCTCCAGAGAAGATTGAATTCTAAAGGCCTAACGCCAGCCCTGAATTTGTACACACAATCTCTTCTCTGGAGGAGCCGGAATTCTACAGGCACTAGGCCTGCCCTTAGCACATACAACTGATTCCACAGTACCATTAGGTTCCTCACACATAACATAAATGATCTTAGTGCACTGACAGGCGCGCCAACAATCTTTTTATAGATTTTGTCAATCAGACAGGACCTTGCTCATGAGCCAATCCGGAGCCGGACCAGGACCTGAACATGTGACTGTCGACGACCAAAGCAAAGTCTCCTCACGAGCATGCGCAGTAAAGCAAAACCTGGACTTAGTCTGAGAAGCGATTGCTCACTGCAGTCAATTATTAGTTACCATAGTTGAACCCAGAGAGGCAGCGGTAACCATGCTCACAGACTGAGTCTGAGCAAGACGCTGAGACCGACGTCTTTGCAAGGTAGCATCCACTGCAGTTGGAACAGAATGGGATACTGCAGAGGAAGATAAGGCTTGTGTTCTATCCTGTGCAGCGCAAGAATCCCCATGCCTAACGCACCTTTTCCCAAAAAGTTGGTGACAAAACGAGTGTGAGTTTTTAATGAAGAACCAGTAATTGTATTACCTGGAAGGTCATTTCTTAGATCAGCAGACTCTGTCATTCTGATTGCTCAGAAAGCAAAAGCACTGTTCACCTGTAAAAAAGACATGTCAACGTTGAGATCATAGCTCTAACTTATATTACATATACAATGAAATTTACAGTATAATAAATGTGCAAATTATAATAAAACATAAAAATCATTGCAATACACTATCTTGGTGCAGTTGACATTACATTATTCCTGCAGCACTTTGCTAATCAAATTAACTCTTTCATTCATCATGTGCAAATCACCAATGCTTGAAGGAGAGAATATAAAAGCACACATAAGCATAATGGCTGGTGGCACAGAAAGATGAGGGTCCATAGCGACTCAGTGTGCCAGGATATGTGCACAAATCAAGCCATTTGAATTGATCGATAGAATGCATTACTGCATATCACAAAAGGTGTGTCAATAAGCCATGAAAAAAAAACCCATGTACATTTTTATTTGACACCATTTGTGTCAATATATTGCTTAAAGATGCAATTTTTGAAAATGTTCATAAAAATTCTATTTCACATCAACATTCTACTTCTTAGGAACCAAATCATGGTTTTCCCTATTAATATCGATACAGTAAAACTGCAAAAATGTGAAAAAACTACTAATTATGCAAATTGTCTCTTCAGACAGGAAGGGAGCTAGAACTCTAGTGCCACATATTGGAAGGTAGCAATCCTACAAGTCAATGTCGACCCTTTAACGAGCCTTGTCACAAAAAAACTACTAAATATTTTATAATTATTTTTTTAAATTGAGCCATACAATAATAAAAAACACTCAATGGATAACTTGTGATTAGTGATGAGCGAACAAGCTCGGTGATACTGTACTTGGTTATCACTCAAGTATCACAATGCTCGGATGAATTTGTTACTCATCAAGTAATAGACGTTGCTCTATGTAAAACTCTAATCACCATCCTGCTTTTTTAGCGCCTGTTACACAGCCAAAAAGCATGCGGAGATTACCTGCACATCACTTTAAAGCCATAGCCATCATGGCTGTAGCATTATTATGATTGGCTGACCGTGTGACATCATGAAGGACTATAAAAGAACAGACTCCACCTGGCTCAGTACATTGACACCATTGCACAGCTCTGTGACACTCCATATTGGAGAGAGAGAGTGCTAGAACTCTGTGTGCACAGAATAGTGAATCAGAGGCCTGTAGTCTTAATATTGGTGCTGAAGCTGGGCCATCATACTAAGAAGCCTTCTGTTTGCTAATCGTTTGCTTTGCTGTTTGTATCACATACAATCTGCATTTAGCCTATAGAGGGAGAGAGAGCCCCAGGAGCAGGGATAGTGACAGAATCCAGTCTGTAGAAAAGGATTAGGACTGTGCCGTCCGTTGGCAAATATATAGCAGCAGTTTTTGGAGGGAGGTGAAAAAACACATTTTAATCCATAGAGTATTACGTGATTTGTGTTACGTTTCTGTGCAATATAAATTTAAAAAAACATTAAAAATAATTCCCTGAGTTAAATTTCTTACCCATACATTATTCTGTGTTCTGGATTATATGTGTATATCTAATATATAAAGCTGAATGTGTGTGTGTGTGTGTGTGTGTGTGTGTGTGTGTGTGTGTGTGTGTGTGTGTGTGTGTGTGTGTGTGTGTGTGTGTGTGTGTGTGTGTGTGTGTGTGTGTATGTCCAGGATTGGCATCTGCACTGTCGCAGCTACAGCCACAAAACTTTGCACACTCACACGTCTGGACCCCGGGAGCGTCATAGGCTAGATTGTGAGACCAAATTTTAACCCCGCACGTTCCAATTCACCAAACAATTTTGCCCCTATCTACACAATGGGGAAAAAGTGAAAGGAAAAGTGTTGGAGGCAAATTGACAGCTGCCAGATGTGAACAAGGGGGACTTAAAGAATGAGAGCGATGGCACCAAAGAGTATATACCGTACAGTTGCTAAAGTGGGGCCCTGACATGGGATACTCACCACACATGGGGATATGAACACACACTCAAAATGCGCCACACACTACCACGTGCTTGAACACATATACCACCCTCAGCACACATTTCACCACACATACACCAACCTCGCCACATAAAAGTCGAAACACAAAAGTCACCGCTCAAAACTCACCACTCGCAAAATTCGCCACATGCAAAACTCGCCACATGCAAAGCTAGGCTCACACAAAACTAGCCACACGTGCAAAACTCACCTCATGGAAAATTCACCACACGCAAAACTTGCACACGCGGAAAAATTGCCACATGCACAAAAGTTGCAACACATGCAAAAGTTGTCTCACACAAAACTTGCACATACTCAAAACCCACCACACATAAAACTTGCCACGCGCAAAACTCGCCATGCACAAAACTTGCTGCACACAACTTGCTACACTAACCTGTCACATGCAACTCGACACACAAAAAGTTGCTACATGCATGTCGCCACACAAAACTCATCTCACAAAAGTCGCTACATGCATGTCGCCACACGCAACTCAACACACACAACTTGACACATGAAACTCGCCCTAAAGCACACACAAGTCTGGTATTATCCTTCAAAAATAAAAATGATTAATAAGCAGACAAACTACAAGAGCAACAAATGTACCATATAGGAAATACGGCAGCTGTCAGTCACATGACTTGTCTATTATGTGTTTGTATATATACTGCCAGGGGGGAGGGCTTCCTGTTGGCTGTGGATTTATCAGGCTGCCAATTTAGCTTACAAATACTGAGGTAAAAATACTGACCAAATAACATGTGAATGAGGTCTAATACAGGAGGAGATGACACACAGATATATACTATATACAGGAGGAGATGACACACAGATATATACTATATACAGGAGGAGATGACATACAGGTACATACTATATACAGGGGAGATGACACACGTATATACTATATACAGGAGCAGATGACACACAGATATATACTATATACAGGAGGAGATGACATACAGGTATATACTGTATACAGGGGAGATAACACACAGGTATATACTATATATAGGAGGAGATGGCATACAGGTATATACTATATACAGGAGGAGATGACATACAGGTATATACTATATACAGGAGGAGATGACATACAGGTATATACTATATACAGGAGGGGATGACACACGTATATACAGTGCCTACAAGTAGTATTCAACCCCCTGCAGATTTAGCAGGTTTACACATTTGGAATTAACTTGGCATTGTGACATTTGGACTGTAGATCAGCCTGGAAGTGTGAAATGCACTGCAGCAAAAAAGAATGTTATTTCTTTATTTATTTATTTATTTTTTTAATTGTGAAAAGTCTTTTCAGAGGGTCATTTATTATTCAACCCCTCAACCCATCAGAAATCTGTTTGGTTCCCCTAAAGTATTAAGAAGTAGTTCAGGCACAAAGAACAATGAGCTTCACATGTTTGGATTAATTATCTCTTTTTCCAGCCTTTTCTGACTATTTAAGACCCTCCCCAAACTTGTGAACAGCACTCATACATGGTCAACATGGGAAAGACAAGGGAGCATTCCAAGGCCATCAGAGACAAGATTGTGGAGGGTCACAAGGCTGGCAAGGGGTACAAAACCCTTTCCAAGGAGTTGGGCCTACCTGTCTCCACTGTTGGGAGCATCATCCGGAAGTGGAAGGCTTATGGAACTGTTAGCCTTCCACGGCCTGGACAGCCTTTGAAAGTTTCCTCCCGTGCCGAGGCCAGGCTTGTCCGAAGAGTCAAGGCTAACCCAAGGACAACAAGGAAGGAGCTCCTGGAAGATCTCATGGCAGTGGGGACATTGGTTTCAGTCAATACCATAAGTAACGTACTCCACCGCAATGGTCTCCGTTCCAGACGAGCCCGTAAGGTACCTTTTACTTTCAAAGCGTCATGTCAAGGCTCGTCTACAGTTTGCTCATGATCACTTGGAGGACTCTGAGACTGACTGGTTCAAGGTTCTCTGGTCTGATGAGACCAAGATCGAGATCTTTGGTGCCAACCACACACGTGACGTTTGGAGACTGGATGGCACTGCATACGACCCCAAGAATACCATCCCTACAGTCAAGCATGGTGGTGGCAGCATCATGCTGTGGGGCTGTTTCTCAGCCAAGGGGCCTGGCCATCTGGTCCGCATCCATGGGAAGATGGATAGCACGGCCTACTTGGAGATTTTGGCCAAGAACCTCCGCTCCTCCATCAAGGATCATAAGATGGGTCGTCATTTCATCTTCCAACAAGACAACGACCCAAAGCACACAGCCAAGAAAACCAAGGCCTGGTTCAAGAGGCAAAAAATCAAGGTGTTGCAGTGGCCTAGTCAGTCTCCTGACCTTAACCCAATTGAAAACTTGTGGAAGGAGCTCAAGATTAAAGTCCACATGAGACACCCAAAGAACCTAGATAACTTGGAGAAGATCTGCATGGAGGAGTGGGCCAAGATAGCTCCAGAGACCTGTGCCGGCCTGATCAGGTCTTATAAAAGACGATTATTAGCTGTAATTGCAAACAAAGGTTATTCCACAAAATATTAAATCTAGGGGTTGAATAATAATTGACCCACACTTTTATGTTTAAAATTTATAAAAATTTAACTGAGCAACAAAACGTTTTGGTTTGTAAGATTTATGCATCTGTTAATAAATCCTGCTCTTGTTTGAAGTTTGAAGGCTCTAACTTATTTGCATCTTATTAAACCTGCCAAATCTGCAGGGGGTTGAATACTACTTGTAGGCATTGTACTATATACAGGAGGAAATAACATACAGGTATATACTATATAAAAGAGGAGATGATAAATAGGTATATACAGGAGGAGATGACATACAGCAGGTATATACTATATACAGGGGAGATGACATACAGGTATATACTATATACAGGAGGAGATGACATATAGGTATATACTATATACAGGAGATGACATACAGGTGTATACTATATATAAGGGAGATGACAAACATGTATATACTGAGGGGAAAATGAGAGGTGTGAGGTGAAAATGAGAGGTGAAAATGAAAAGGTGTGCGTGCAAAATGAGAGGAGTGAGGGAAAATAGTGGAGTGATCGGAAAATGACAGATGTGAGGACGAAATGACAAGTGTTAGGGGGGAATGAGAGGAGTGAGGGGGAAAATAAGAGGATCTTGAGGATTGTATATCCGAAACGTAGCCACACCGTACAGGCATTAAAAGCCCACTTTTTCTATTTTTCGTGTGCTGTTTTCCTTTTTTTCTTCTATGATTGAAGCCATTGGAATATTGGTTTGGAGAGCTTTGCACTACAATTATGGTAATATGATGCTGTTCTAATTTTTTCTCTCTCTCTCTCTACATATATATATATATATATATATATATATACATACATATATATATATATATATATATATATATATATATATATATATATATATATATATATAGTGCCTTTCAAAAGTATTCGGCCTCCTGGAACTTTTCAACCTTTTCCCATATATCATGCTTCAAACATAAAGATCCCAAGTGTAAATTTTTAGTGAAGAATCAACAACAAGTGGAACAGAATTGTGGAGTTGAACAAAATTTATTTGTTATTTTAAACTTTTATGGAAATTCAAAAACTGAAAAGTGGGGCGTGCAATATTTTCAGTCCCCTTTAACTTAATACTTTGTTGTGCCACCTTTTGCTGTGATTACAGCTGCAAGTCGCTTGGGGTATGTCTCTCTCAGTTTTGTACATCGAGAGACTGAAATTCTTGCCCATTCTTGTTGGCAAACAGCTCGAGCTCAGTGAGGTTTCATGGAGATTGTTTGTGAACAGCAGTTTTCAGCTCTTCCCACAGATTCTCGATTGGATTGAGGTCTGGACTTTGACTTGACCATTCTAGCACCTGGATACGTTTATTTGTGAGCCATTCCATTGTAGATTTTGCTTTATGTTTGGGATCATTGTCTTATTGGAAGACAAATCTCTGTCCCAGTCTCTGGTCTTTTGCAGACTCCAACAGGTTTTCTTCAAGAATAGTCTTGTATTTGGCTCCATTAATCTTCCCATCAATTTTAACCACCTTCCCTGTCCTTGCTGAAGAAAAGCAGGCCCAAACCATGATGCTGCCACCACCATGTTTGACAGTGGGGATGGTGTGTTCAGAATGATGAGCTGCGTTGCATTTACACCAAACATATCGTTTGGCATTGTTGCCAAAAAGTTCGATTTTTGCTTCATCTGACCAGAGCACCTTCTTCCACATGTTTGGTGTGTCTTCCAAGTGGCTTGTTGCAAACTTTAAATTACACTTTTTATGGATATCTTTGAGAAATGGCTTTCCTCTTGCCACTCTTCCATAAAGGCCAGATTTGTGAGGTGTACGACTGATTGTTGTCCTATAGACAGACTGTCCCACCTCAGCTGTAGACCTCTGCAGTTCATCCAGAGTGATCATGGGCCTCTTGGCTACATTTCTGATCAGTCTTCTCCTTGTTTAAGATGAAAGTTTAGAGGGACGTCCGGGTCTTGGTAGATTTGCAGTGGTATGATACTCTTTCTGAGACGCCCCACAGGCTAGGGGTACTCGGTACCGGGTCCTGTGGTTCACAGGGGGATGTCACAGTGGCTGTGACCCGGTCCGTGGCCCTGGGTGCCCATGTAAAAGGGAAAGGTCTTTAAAGGGACACTGTCACCTGAATTTGGAGGGAACAATCTTCAGCCATGGAGGCGGGGTTTTCGGGTGTTTGATTCCCCCTTTCCTTACCCGCCGGCTGCATGCTGGCTGCAATATTGGATTGAAGTTCATTCTCTGTCCTCCGTAGTACATGCCTGCACAAGGCAAGATTGCCATGCGCAGGCGGGTGCTATGGAGAATGAACTTCAATCCAATATTGCAGCCAGCATGCAGCCAGCGGGTAAGGAAAGGGTGAATCAAACACCTGAAGACCCCGCCTCCATGGCTGAAGATTGTTCCCTCCAAATTCAGGTGACAGTGTCCCTTTAAAGGGATAAAGTTTATGTTTGTGACGCCAGGGTGACCGACGCTGCTTTAAGGGGTCCGCTGGAATGATGTTATGGCAGCTAGATGGTATACCTTCCCACAGATGAAGTATATCCCCAGGCTCCCGGTGTGTAGATGGTGGTATGGTGAGAGGTGCAGAGAAGAATGAGGACACAGGATTGCAGTCTCTTTACCTTGTTTACTGTTGGTTTCAGCAGCCACAGTCCAGGGCATCAGAGCACAGGGCAGGTAGAGTCCGGATGGTTTGGAGGGAAGTCCAGAGTCCCCTTATCCAGGTGGAAAATAGAAGCCTTCCTTTGCGCTTTAGTGGTGTAGTCCCTTACTGCTAAGCTTCACATAAGGTCCTCACAGATGTTATCCCTCTCTCTCTGTCCCCCGGATAGGACAAAACCCGTATGACTGGTGACTTGAGCCTGTTTATAGGGTCTCTTAGATGACCCAACTCTGTGGGGTGTCACTGTGCCTCCTGGGTGTGGGTGCGGACAGGTAACATGCAATTAGCTGTCCTGCCGGTCTCTGATGTAAGGCGTGGAGGTCCTCACAACCTCCATGTTCTGGCTACCGGTGTTTCTGCACCTCAGAAGGAGGCAGCCTGCTCGGGGCTGGTCCCCTTCTGGTACCCTCTCCTATGCTTCCTCTCCTGCACGCTCGCTGCAATCAATTCTGCTTTCAAAATGTCTCTTTCTGGGAGCTGCAGCTCTGGGGGCATGCACAGCTCCGTACACCCTCTGTCCTCCTCAGACGGATGTCTGGAACTCTCTAACTTTCCCTACAGACTACCAGTTATATATATATGGAGTCACCTAGTAAATAGGATCAAAAGCTCCCCCTGGTGGCCTGGAGTGTGAATGTGTTGCATGTTTTTGGTACCTGGTTACAGTTATCCTTTCTTGCCTCTGAACGTAGCATCACTCTCCCCGGGAGGAGAGCAATGCCACTGTGACGACCAGGACCCTGGGATGCCACACTTCCATTTCAATATGATTGCTTGCACAGTGCTCCTTGGGATGTTTAAAGTTTTGGAAATAATTTTTTATCCACGCCCGGCTTTAAATTTCTCCAAAACAGTATCACAGACCTGCCTGTTGTGTTCCTTGGCCTTCATGATGCTCTCAGTGCTTCAAACAGAACCCTGAGACTATCACAGAGTAGGTGCATTTATATGGAGACTTGATTACACATAGGTGGATTATATTTATCATTATTAGGCATTTAGGACAACATTGGATCATTCAGAGATCCACAATGAACTTCTGGAATGAGTTTGAAGCACTGAAAGTAAAAGGGCCGAATAATATTGCACGCCCCACTTTTCAGTTCTTGAATTTCCACAAAAATTTAAAATAACCAATAAGTTTAGTTCAATTTCACAATTGTGTTCCACTTGTTGTTGATTCTTCACCAAAAAATTACATTTGGTATCTTTATGTTTGAAGCATGATATGTAGGAAAAGGTTGAAAAGTTCCCGGGGGCGAATACTTTCGCAAGGCACCGTATATAGACGTATATTAGGGAGATTAAGGCCACCTAAGGATTTACGGTAGTTTGTTGCAGCTTAAAAATTACTAATTCTAGAGCCCCAATTTAAGCCCCAAATAAATTGACAGAAGACTTTTGTTAAAAAACTGTCATCAGCTTTAGATGATAGAAGTGGCAGCATCTGTAAGGGAAAAAGTATTTCAGAGAAAGAGATCATTATAATCAGATGCCCATTGCTATAAAATTCTGTGACACACTCATGGTGTCAATATGATCATTCCACCCCTAGATAAATTCACTGAGAGGTGTAGTTTGTAAAATGAAGTCACTTATGGGGGGTTCTGCTGTCCTTGCACCTCAGGGGCTCTCCCAGTGGGTCATGGCACCTGCAAACCATAACAGAAAAATCATCACTATCATATGGTGCTCCTTCCCTTCTGAGCTCTGCACTGTGCCTGAAAAGTACTTCCCGATTACATGGAGGGAATTGGCACACTATGGAGAGACAAACTGAGGTCCAATTTTTCTTATTAGCCATTAGAAAAAATAAAAACTTGGGATTAAGGCTATGTGTACACGTTGCGGATTCTCTGCGGATCCGCAGCGTTTTTTGCAGTGCAGAAACGCTGCAGATCCGCAATTGATTTACAGTACAATGTAAATCAATGAGAAAAAAAAATGCTGTGCACACTTTGCGGAAAATCCGCTGCGGAAACCCTGCGGATTAGAAGAAGTAGCATGTCACTTCTTTTTTGTGAATCTGCAGCGTTTTTGTACCCATTCCATTATAGAAAACCGCAGGAGTAAAAAACGCAGCAAATCCGCAAGAAAACCGCAGCAAAAACGCACAAAAAATGCTGCGGAACCGCACAAAAAACGTGACAAATCCGCAGGTGCATTTTCTGCCAGGAGAGGAAGAATCCACACTAGAAATTCCTAAGCCTAATCCGCAACATGTGCATATAGCCTAAAACATTTCAGTGGTAAAACTGTAATTATTCTTTCTTCCCCGTTCCTTGATATAAAATTCTGTGAGGAACATGTGGTATCAAATTCATTACTGCACCCCTAATTCATTGGGGTGTAGTCTGTAAAAGTAGGTCGTATATGGAGTCACATATGGGAGCACATTAGGTCGTTCTAGCACCACACGTGCTCTGACAATGTGACATGGCACACTATTCCAGCCAGTAGCGTAGCTACCAGGGGGGCAGAGGGTGCGGTCGCCCCGGGCCCACCTGGAGCTATGCTACACTTAATTATATCAGCGTGCACAGCCCGCGGTAGAGAAGAGGGAGACATGATCTCTTGCACTACCGCGGGCAGTGGCTGAAGAGAGAGGAACATATCCCCCCATGCTGTTACACGCTGAGTACCAGCACTGTACCTGAGAGCTGCCTGCCTTCAGTATGAAGACGCCCACCGTGCACGCTGAGTACTTGGCAATGCATGCCATGTCTGTCTGAGACAGGAAGGAGTGAGAGAGGAGCAGGACACAGTGGTGTAAGTACAGCTCACACTACTACTACTCTGCTGCTCTCCTGATAACACCCAGCAGGATTCCTGTGCTGTATCTGCAGTTTCTAAGGCACTGAGATTTATGGCGGCTGGTCAGTAATGTGCACTCATAGACGTGACCCTGGCTGCAGGACCCCACAGATGAGGATATACGGTATGTCTCTTTCCTATATATACCATATTTGGGAAAGAGTCAAATATCCTTCTGTGGGGTCCTGCAGCCAGGGTCACGACTTTCAATGCACATTACTGACCAGTCTTGTCAGTATATATATATATCTATATGCATAATTGTCTAAGGGTCACTTCTGTCTGTCTGTCCTTCTGTCACGGTTATTCGTTCGCTGATTGGTCTCGGCAGCTGCCTGTCATGGCTGCCGCGACCAATCAGCGACGGCCACAGTCCGATTAGTCCCTCCCCTACTCCCCTCCACTCACTGCCCGGCGCCCGCTCCATAATCCCCTCCACTCACCGCTCACACAGGGTTAATGGCAGCGGTAAAGGCCCGCGGTGTAACGCACTCCATTACCGCTGCTATTAACCCTGTGTGTCCCCAACTAGTTACTATTGATGCTGCCTATGCAGCATCAATACTAAAAATAGGTAATGTTAAAAATAATAAAAAAAAAAACCTGCTATACTCACCCTCCGCCGCCTTTCTCGCTCCTCTGGACGCTCCCGGGACCGCTCCATTGCAAGCGGCAGCTTCCGCTCACAGGGCTGGTGTGCGACAAGGACCTGCCGTGACGTCGCGGTCATGTGACCGTGACGTCATCATAGGTCCTGCTCACACCAGCCCTGGGAGCGGAAGCGTGCGCTTGCAATGGCGCGGTCCAGGGAGCGTCCAGAGGAGTGGGAAAGGCGGAGGAGGGTGAGTAAAGCAGGACTTCAACGGGCCTTCGGAAGGTGAGTATATGTTTACTTGTTTTTTAAGTCTCTATACTACGTGGCTCTGTGCTGGGCAATATACTATGTGGCTGGGCAATATACTATCTGACTGGGCAATATATTCTGTCGCTGGGAAATATACTATGTGGCTGGGCAATATACTACGTGGCTGGGCAATATACTACGTGACTGGGCAATATACTACGTGACTGGGCAATATACTACGTGGGCTGTACAATATACTACATGGTTAGGCAATATACTACGTGGACATGCATATTCTAGAATACCCGATGCGTTAGAATCGGGCCACCATCTAGTATATATATATATATATATATATATATATAACACTGGTCTGATAAGACCCCGACCCATATATATGTTCTATCCTGTAGCCTGGGTCAGGATCCTATCAGACCAGTGTCTGCATGATTTCATATCAGTAAATCCAAGGTGGTAAAAAAAGTTGAGGATGAATATATATTTACTATATGGAGGCCGGATGCTATCGCATTGGGAGGGAGGTAATGTCACGATGGGGGCTGGCTTTGTAGCGTTGAGAATCTCTCCCCCCCCCATGTGCTCACCCACCTATCCACTCTCTCTTTCCTCCGTTTGTGCTCTCTTCTTTGACCTGTCTACTCCATGTGCTATGCGCTCCTCTTGTACAAAGATGGCGGCGGTCAGTGAGTCATTCGGCTGATCCCGGCAGTGGCATGTTTGCAACGGTGTTCCGCTGGTGGTACCGCGCAAGAGGATGAGTATAAAGTGTGTGTACTGCCTACGGCGTTTACAGTGTGTGTGGTGCGTACGGCGTATACAGTGTGTGTGGTGCGTACGGCGTATACAGTGTGTGTGGTGCGTACGGCGTATACAGTGTGTGTGGATGTGTGGTGCGTACGGCATATACAGTGGGTGTGTGGTGCGTACGGCGTATACAGTGTGTGTGGTGGACGGTGTTCAGCTGGTAGTAAAACGCAAGAGGCTGGTACAGTAAACAGTTTACAAATTGAGACAGCCATCACTTGAGTGTCCCAAAATGGAGGTCGGTGAACTTCCGCCTCTTGGAATTCTGGGATCTGGACACATCTGGACGGAACAGAATGTGAAGACATTACAAGGTAAGTATATATTAAGATGAAAAATAGCCAGACAGAAGAAAATAGAAACAGCAAGTAGGTGCATATAGAAAATCACATATGGGTGCGGGTCCATTTACATATACTCAGTCTAGACCACAAGATCCCCCAGGGGAAGAAGAGGAAAAAGGAACAGAAGAGCCAGGGGGTGTACTTTTTTCTTTAGATTGGTAATATTCTACCTCCCCCTCTTTTTTCTGATTCCCTCATTTCCATTTCCCTCTTTGGGGTCTTGTCCAGACAAGAGTATTCCTTTAGGGTTACCTGGACGCATTCAGGGAGCTATACCCATACGATGGCCTCTATACGCACCCACTGGCTGCTTCTTCTATTTATGTTTTTGTCATATATTTCAGGGCTGTGCAAGTATCAGCCCCCAGAGAGGGACAGACAGTGACCAGAATCCAAGGAGTGGGAGCTACAGCGGGTTCCATTATACAGTGTGGACACTAATGCAGGGGTCATACAGCATGGACACTAATGCAGGGGTCATTACACAGTGTGGACACTAATGCAGGGGTCATTACACAGTGTGGACACTAATGCAGGGGTCATTATACAGTGTGGAAGCTAATGGAGGGGTCATTATACAGTATGGACACTAATGCAGGGGTCATAACGCAGTGTGGACACTAATGCAGGGGTCATTATACAGTGTGGAAGCTAATGGAGGGGTCATTATACAGTATGGACACTAATGCAGGGGTCATTACGCAGTGTGGACACTAATGCAGGGATCTTTATACAGTGTGGAAGCTAATGGAGGGGTCACTATACAGTTTGAAGGTTGCTGTCGGGCCATCATACAGTGTAGGGGCCTATATACAGTGTGGGGACTACTGTGGGGGCCTGTAAAGAGTTTGGGGCTACTGTGAGAGCACAAAGGAGACATTGTACTATGTAAGGGCACTATGTGATGCAGTATGAGGAGCATTGCATTTGTACCACACAGCAGGAGCAGTAATAGGGACACATATGGCAGCAGCGGCTCAGTATTGGGGTATCAGGTGCAGTAATAGGGACACATACGGCAGCAGCGGCTCAGTATTGGGGTATCAGGTGCAGTAATAGGGACACATACGGCAGCAGCGGCTCAGTATTGGGGTATCAGGTGCAGTAATAGGGACACATACGGCAGCAGCGGCTCAGTATTGTGGTATCAGGTGCAGTAATATGGACACATACGGCAGCAGCGGCTCAGTATTGGGGTATCAGGGGAAGTAATAGGGACACATACGGCAGCAGGGGCTCAGTATTTGGGGTATCAGCAGGATGAGGAGTTTGTGCAGGTTGGGAATAGATAGTGATGGCTGGAATATGAGAAGTGAAATGTGTCTTTGTTGTAATTTCTGCAGACGAGTCCTGGGTGGAGAAGTCGCCATGTCGGTCTGGACCAGATGGAAAAGGCGGGAAAAGTGAACGATTCCATCAGAAAGAACGTCAGTGGTAAGTCACCATCTATAACTGTGCTGTAATCACTTGTATGCTTTGTAGGTATCTACCCCTATATGGTCACAATATGGTGGTAATATCAGTATTGGTCTTGTGGAGATGTTTTATTTTTTAGTTGCAGCAGGATCATCTACGTCCACTATTAGGGTGCATCACCATAGTTGTAATCAGAGGTTAGGGGCCCACTCAGATGTCTCGCCCCCCCGGGCTGAACCCCTAGCTACGCCTCTGATTCCAGCAAATTCTGCACTCCGATATGGTGTTTCTTCCTTTCTGAGCTTTGCACTGTGATTCAAGAGTAATTTTCGAACAAATATAGGGTATCAGAATACTCAGAAGAAATTGCACAAAAAAATGTTAGGGTCCTGATTGGCTGTGCTTTGATATAATTTCTGCAGGGCAGTTTGGAGAGCCTGCCTGACCGCGCCTAATGTCATGAACCCACTCTGTCACTGTTATGCGGTGTGTGAAATAGTGCTTGTCATTTTTGGAGGTCCAATCCATGTAAACTGACTTACAAACTGTTCAAATTCATGGGGACCTGGAAATATTAGGACATTTGACTCAAAGTTGATCCTTGATGGATCCATTCGATCTTTTTAATAGTACCAACAGGAAAAAAAGTTTCTTTGCTGGAAATATGAAATTAAATTTACTAGTGAAGCAAACACAATCTTCATACAGCATTCACTGGTCATGTCACATATAATCCTCTGGTGAGTATGTTACAGATATTTTACAGGTTTTTATCATGTATTTATAACTTTTATGACCCCAAAATAAAACAGCAAATTCTTAGCAACACTACAATAGAGTTAAAATACTCAGATGGGCGAATAAACCTACTACTAGAATAGAGTTAAAATACTCAGATGGGCAAATAAACCTACATCATTATTTCTAATGAACCAAATGTGGCAATAAAGCCAATCAAAGCCCTGTGGTAAATATCTCCTTGACCTCATGGTGCTGTGTTCAGAGATACAAACACATAAAAGATATGTAAATTCACCTACCTTTTCACAGGAGTGTATCCTAAGGTAGCATTTAATTCTCTGAGAACAGTCAAAAACAACGTGCAAAGCAGAAGTGAGACAGGCAAAAACATCTGTTGTCACAAGAAATGTGATTTCCTGAGGATAGGCTTGTTCTGGGAAGCGGCATTTCCTTTGGAAAACTTTTAATTGTTGTGCTGCTTGAATATCATTCCAGAATGTCAGGAATATGCAGCCAGCTTCCTGACACCAACACTAGCTCCGAGTATACTTCCTCCAGTCTGTAGGATCCGAATTATTGAATATTCAGATGATCTTTATATCTATAGATGCTTTCTTACTCGTATGTTACTCACAGATAATTCTGTATTTCTAGAATATATCTACTTTGAAATAAGACATTGATCATAAAACTCAGTACATGCCACATTTACAGTGATCTTCTGTTTACATCTAGTAAAAATGCTGAAGAACCCATTTGATTTCAGTAGGCTTTGTGGGGGGTGGTTGATAATTTGTAGGTCAAAAAGAGCCTTGAAAATGACACTATTCTTACTGTCAATAAAAATGTAAAACTCCAGAAAATGTAGAAATACATGCAACTGAACGCTCCAGTACCCGAGTGCCAGCGGCAGTGCCGGGTATTGATGTGAGAGACTCGCGCGAGTTTCTCACATTACACATGCAAGTGTGACCCCGGCCTTAATATAAGTATTGCAGGTTCTCATCCACCTGTTAGTGTTGCTTTATTCACAGACTGCACAGTTCTCTTGTCCACAAAAGGACTGCTCATGGCCAGGGCAGTATTTAGAGGTTCTGCTGCCCTAGGCACTTTTAGCGCTGCCTCCCTCTTTGGTGAGTATGACACTATCGTCAGTGACTTTGGCAAGAATCACTGATGTGAAAGTCGCCTTTTGCAGCAGATCCAGCACTTTTTCTGCATCTGCCGCGTAACGGATCACTTACGGCAACACTGTGTTTGGCTTCATTCATTCCCTATGGGATTTTGCGGCACTTGCTGTGATCTGGCAAATGCGGTACCATACCTCCCAACTTTTGAAGAAGGGAAAGAGGCATAAAGTTTGTGGCCCTCGTTGTGAGCTGCGGCAATTTTTAGGCCACACCTCTGACCACACCCATTTCACAACTAGTCACACCCATATCCACGTCCCAACCACACCCATTTAGCACTGCTGATCACACTGTTTCATATACAATAATTATAACAAAAAAAAGATATGGCCACACAGTGCTTCATACTGTATAATGGCCACACATGATGCTCCATACTGTATAATGGCCACACATGATGCTCAATACTGTATAACAGCCACACATGATGCTCCATACTGTATAATGGCCACACATAGTTCTCCATACTGTATAATGATCCCACATGATGCTCAATACTGTATAATGGCCATCCATGATGCTCCATACTGTATAATGGCCACACATGATGCTCAATACTGTATAATGGCCTCACATGATGCTCCATACTGTATAATGGCCACACATGATGCTCCATGCTGTATAATGGCCACACATGATGCTCCATACTGAATAATGGCCACACATGATGTTCAATACTGTATAATGCCCCCACATGATGCTCAATACTGTACAATGGCCACACATGATGCTCCATACTGTATAATGGCCACACATGATGCTCCATGCTCTATAATGGCCACACATGATGCTACATACTGTATAATGGCCACACATGATGCTCCATACTGTATAATGGCCACACATGATGCTCCATGCTGTATAATGGCCACACATGATGCTACACACTGTATAATGGCCACACATGATGCTCAATACTGTATAATGACCCCACATGATGCTCAATACTGTATAATGCCCCCCTCCCATCTTGCATGCATGGCTCATCTCCCCCAATCCTGTATGCATGGCTCATATCCCCCCTCCTGTGTGCATGGCTCATCTCCCTCCCATCCCATATGCATGGCTCATATTCCCCCTCCTGTATGCATGGCTCATATTCCCCCCCTCCTGTATGCATGGCTCATATTCCCCTCCCTCTCCTGTATGTATGGCACATATCCCCCCCTCCTATATGCATGGCTCATATTCCCCCCCCTCCTGTATGCATGGCTCATATTCCCCCCTGTATGCATGGCTCATATTCCCCCCCACCTGTATGCATGGCTCATATTCCCCCTCCTGTATGCATGGCTCATATCCCCCTCTCCTGTATGCATGGCTCATATTCCCCTCCCCCTCCTGTATGCACGGCTCATATTTCCCCCCCCTCCTGTATGCATGGCTCATATTCCCCTCCCCCTCCTGCATGCATGGCTCATATTCCCCCCCCCCTCCTGTATGCATGGCTCATATTCCCCCCCTCCTGTATGCATGGCTCATATCCCCCTCTCCTGTATGCATGGCTCATATTCCCCTCCCCCTCCTGTATGCACGGCTCATATTTCCCTCCCCCTCCTGTATGCATGGCTCATATCCTCCCCCCCCTCCTGTATGCATGGCTCATATCCTCCCCCCCCTCCTGTATGCATGGCTCATATCCTCCCCCCCTCCTGTACGCATGGCTCATATTCCCCCCTCCTGTATGCATGGCTCATATCCCCCCCCCCTGTATGCATGGTTCATATTCTCCCCCCCTTCTGTATGCATAGCTCATATTCCCCCCCCTCCTGTATGCATGGCTCATCTCTCAACGCTCCTTCTCCCATCTTGCATGGCTCGGCTTACTGTCCTCCTTCATCCCCCATCTCTTGTCCCCCTTTCCCTCATATTTACCTTTCCCACACCGTGCGGCCGCGCCGAACATCCCTCTGGCTCTGTCCCGACTCCCGATGCAACATCTTCTTCCTGAGTGAGCGGTTATGTGGTACCGCTCATTAAGGTCATGAATATGTGCATATTCATGACCTTAATGAGCGGTACCACATCACCGCTCACTCAGGACGAGCTGCTGATGCTGAGAGCAGGCATTGAGGGAGCAGGGTGAGTATGACGTCTTCAAGGAGGGAGGGAGGCTCAGGTGCCGCCCCCCGGCATCGTCCCGCCCTAGGCACGTGTCCTCAAGTGCCTAGTGGCAAATATGGCCCTGCTCATGGCTAATCCATTCCATCAACCTCCTTAAACTGAAACAAACCTTCCGTTTGAAGTGTTTTTCAGTTAGAGGCTGATTGGCTGTTCTGGTTACATGTTCCCCATCAACAGTAATATTACGAACAGGAGAGTTGCATGGTCACAAATGCAGGAGAACAACCTGTAATATTTACATATTAAAGTGCCACAAATTATGTCTACAAAATATTTGATAACCCCTTTCTGACATCGGAGATCTCCTTATTCTCCGCCTAACAAGGGTGCCGGCAAGACGTGCCGTGTTACTGAGGTTACACTTGTCACTGCAAGGGTCCTCTAAAAACATTTGGCTTTGAAAAATACCCCATGATGAACTCCCATACGGAGGGAGAAATGCATTAGGGTGGCAATATAACCCTAGGGGCATTAATTAGGTTTACACTAGCATACTGCCCTTGTTAGGGCGGCAGCTATGCAGGGGCACAACAATGAGAGTTAATGATAAAATATACTCCCCTTGCTTGTATTGTTTTGTTCCTTTCCCCTTATCATCTGACTTTTTGGGAGAAGTTGATACTTTAACCCTATGGGAAGCTATTTAACTGGGATAAAGGAAGTACGATTTTGGTGAGATCATACCAGTTTTCTATCTTGGGCACTGTTTGTTTGGAGCACCTGCACTTTAAACTGTTTGTTTATTTGTCTATGCATTATGTCCTTAGGCCTTTTAACCCCTTCATGACCTTGGGATTTTTCGTTTTTCCGTGTTCGTTTTTCACTCCCCTCCTTCCCAGAGCCATAACTTTTTTATTTTTCCGTGAATTTGGCCATGTGAGGGCTTATTTTTTGCGGGACGAGTTGTACTTTTAAAGAACATCATTGGTTTTAGCATGTCGTGTACTAGAAAACGGGAAAAAAATTCCAAGTGCTGTGAAATTGCAAAAAATGTGCAATCCCACACTTGTTTTTTGTTTGGCTTTTTTGCTAGGTTCACTAAATGCTAAAACTGACCTGCCATTATGATTCTCCAGCTCAGTACGAGTTCACAGACACCTAACATGACTAGGTTATTTTTTATCTAAGTGGTGAAAAAAAATTCCAAACTTTGCTAAAAAAAAAAATAAAAAATTGCGCCATATTCCGATACCCGTAGCGTCTCCATTTTTCGTGATCTGGGGTCGGTTGAGGGCTTATTTTTTGCGTGCTGAGATGACGTTTTTAATGATAGCATTTCGGAGCACATACGTTCTTTTGATCGCCCGTTATTGCATTTTAATGCAGTGTCACGGCGACCAAAAAAACGTAATTCTGGCGTTTTGAATTTTTTTCCCGCTACGCTGTTTAGCAATCAGGTTAATGCTTTTTTTTAGTTGATAGATCGGGCGATTCTGAGCGCGGCGATACCAAATATGCGTAGATTTTATATTTTTTTTATTGATTTATTTTGATTGGGGCGAAAGGGGGGTGATTTAAACTTTTATATTTTTTTTATTTTTTTAACATTTTTTTTCAACTTTTTTTTTTTTTACTTTTGCCATGCTTCAATAGCCTCCATGGGAGGCTAGAAGCAGGCACAACTCGATCGCCTCTGCTACATAGCAGCGATCTGCTGATCGCTGCTATGTAGCAGAAATGGAGGTGTGCTGTGAGCGCCGACCACAGGGTGGCGCTCACAGCCACCGGCGATCAGTAACCATAGAGGTCTCAAGGACCTCTATGGTTACAATGGAGACGCATCCTGGCCGGAAGCGGTAGTTAAATGCCGCTGTCTGCGTTTGACAGCGGCATTTAACTAGTTAACAGGTGCGGGCAGATCGCGATTCTGCCCGCGCCTATTACGGGCACATGTCAGCTGTTCAAAACAGCTGACATGTCCCGGCTTTGATGCGGGCTCACCGTGGAGCCCTGCATCAAAGCAGGGGATCTGACCTCGGACGTACTATCCCGTCCGAGGTCAGATAGGGGTTAATTATTGAACATTATTAAAGGTTATGTTTTATTATAGTTTCCTACCCTGCTGCTATTGCTGATGTAAATTTGGTAAGGTGCTGAGGCTCAGATCATATCTGATGCACGGGTTGCTATTATTTTAACCCCTGACATCGGACATAATGATCCATCCATGTGACCTGGGCCAATTTGACCATGTACGGATCATCACGTCTAAGGCCGGCCTCACACTCAGCGTTGAAAAATACGGTCCGTATTTTACGGCCGTAATACGCTCCAAAATTAGAAATACGGTGGTCCGTAAGAACTCCGTAGGCAAGGTGTGGTCGCGTATTTTGCGCATGTAATGTTGCGTATCTAGTCCGTATGCCTACCGTAATGCGTAATTTTTCACGCAACCTGACAAAATGGACATATAACGGTTTTGGCGGATGAAATTGATTTAAATTACCCTCATCAACCCTATTTAAGGCCTCTACAACAGGTGTCTCACTCCCATATGGTCATTTTGTGGTTTTGCAACTGTTGGAGTGTTGTTGTAACATTTGGACCATGTCTGACCACCTGCAGTTCACCCCAACGCAGCATGTTTTGTTTAACTGGCTATTGTCTCGTCGGTTTGGGCACCCATACCCTGTGATTGTGGATCCGCGAAGGAGGAGCAGAAGAATGTGGGTGCATCCTCTTCTGACTAAACGCCACACTAAAGGCCATTTTCATCAGCTATATACAGCTCTGCGGGAACATCCAGACAAGTTTTATCTGTACTGTCGCATGTCTATACAAACCTTTGACAGATTGTTGGAGATATTACGCCCAGGAATAACATTTCAGGACACAAGGCTGCGCAAAGCCATCTCTGCTGAGGAGCGTCTTCTCCTCACGTTACGGTATGTATTCTCCATCCTCACATACTGTATGTTGATGATCTTTTTTCTAAATGTTTCTTCTTTTTTAAATTTTTACCCATAATATGTGTACATTAAGGCCAAAGCAGATGTGACAACGTAGCAGATGTAAACTGTTATATTTCAGCCCCTTAAGGCCATTTTTCCCATTTCAGTGTTAATTTAGTAGCCCACAAATGCAAATATGATTGGGCTTATTGATGTTTTGTGTGCACTCTTGAAACAAACCTAATTTATTGTGTTTGTTTCACTTACAGATTTCTGTCCACTGGATTGTCCTTTGCGGGTCTCCACCTTGAATTTTTGATTGGTCGCTCCACCATTTCTGGCATTGTGCGGTTAACCTGTCGCCAAATATGGGATAGACTTAAGGACCTTGTGATGCCTGAGCCCAAACAGGCTGATTGGCTCAAAATAGCCCGTGGGTTCAAGGTCAATTGTGACTTCCCAAACTGCATTGGAGCGGTGGATGGGAAACATATTAGGGTACGTAAGCCGCCGAACTCTGGCTCCCAATTCTACAACTATAAGCAGTTTTTCTCTGTAGTTCTGTTAGCTGTAGTTGACAGTAACTACAGGTTTATAATTGTAGACATTGGGGCCTATGGATGAACTGGAGACTCTAGGGTCTTCAATTCGTCTATAATGGGTCGGCGGCTACGTGAAAACCAGTTAGACCTCCCACCACCACAACAACTCCCAGGCTCCACTGCAGAAGCACTGCCTTTTTTTTTGGTTGGAGATGAGGCCTTCCGACTCACCTTAGGCCTTATCCCCGGCGCAACCTGGACCACCGTCGGAGGATATTTAATTTGCGCCTTTCTAGGGCGCGCAGACTGGTGGAGTGCGCCTTTGGTATTCTGGTGGCCAAATGGCGTGTCCTACAGACTGCCATGCAGCTCAGTGAGGCTACAGTCAATGAAGTAATCAAAGCATCAGTAATTTTGCACAACTATACCCGCATACATGATTGCTTCTCAGATGGTAATAATGAACACATGTTGCGTAGTGTCATTAGTCCAACACCACATGGCCCACCTCCGCGCCGTCCCCTTTCTGGTATCAAAGTTAGGGATGTATTGACCAATTATTTTGTTTCTCCTCAGGGTTCTACTCCCTGGCAAGATTATGCTGTTTCTCAGTTGTGATTTTTGTTATTTTAAAGATATGTTTTTGTAATATATTATGAACCACTGAAAACGTACTGTGTGTGTTTTTTTTACTTAATTACCATATGTTTCTGTTTTCTGAATATGTGTGTGATGCAAAAATGATTAGTCTACAAACATCAATTGGCTTTTTTGAAAACTTTTTACTAACTTTGCAACCCTTTTTTTTTGGTTGTTAACCCCATATTTTAGCCATATGGTTTTTATAAGCCTTTTTTATGGGTTGCTTTATACCAAGGATCCACAACAAAGTGGAAATGTTTTGAAAACACAACATTAACATGGTAGCCAGCTACCAAAACAAAAACCAAAAAACAAAACAAAATTACAGATCCCTGTAAGTTGGTGGGGGAGATGTTGCCAGCTCTGGGTCCTGGTCTGGTGGCCTTTGTTGGGCCGATGGCAGTTCATCCTGTGAGGATGCAGTGGCTTGTGGCCCAGAATACTGGCCTTGTCCATATTGGCCAGATGTGTGTTGACCAAAAGCCATTTGGCTCTGGGCATCATGCTGAGGTACAGATTGCCTTGCATCATACCCCAACCCAAAATGGCCATGTTGTCCAAACCCAGGTTGGGACCAGCCAACATCACTGTGTCTGGAGAAGTGGCCATATTGGGATTGGGGGTTGAAGCCTGCCATTTGGTACTCTAATGGCCTTTGTAGATTTTGGGATGGGAGGGGCTGAAGGGGAGGCATACGTGGAGTAGGTGCAGCAAATCCTGATTGATTTGGCTCCTGTTGAGGGAATTGAAGGCGCAAGAGGTTTGTTTGGCCAAGCTGCCTTCGCTCCAGGTATTCAAAAACCTCATAGGGGTTATTTGGAGGGGTGCTTAAATCAATCAGGATTTGCATACACCCTCTCACACGTAGCCTCACCTCACGGGGAAGGGGTCTAAGGTATCGGGCAAGGCTGCGGGCAAAGGCCTCCTCGCCATCATCTGTGGCTGCCCTGGCCAAATAGTTGAGGACCCCAGCATCAACTTCACTTCTTCTGCCTTCAAGCTCTCTACTTCGCCGGGATCTCCGTAAAGGCCCAGCTGCCTGTGGGGATGACACCAGTGGGCCTGTAGGGCTGCTGCTGTGCCCATGTTCCACAGGCCTAGGTACATGTGCTGCTGAGGGTGGTGGTGCATCACTTGCTGCTGCCTGCAGTGATGATGCTGCTGATGGGTCCTCAATGATGGATGCTGATGCAGCCACAGATGGTCCTGCAACCTCTTCCTCCACACTTACAGGATCAATGATAGGGTCTGATTCTGATCCGGTTTCCCTCTCTGTGAGGTTTGACTGTGTTCTGTTAAGAAAACAATAAAATGAAATTAGTATTTTGACATTGTTTAATTAGACATCGGTGTGCAATATTAAAAAAAAAAAAAAAAAAAAAGAGCAGCACAACATCTCCTTCTCTACTCCCCTATTATCTCATATTCACACAAGAATATACAAGATTTGTCTTGGAGAGCCCCACAAATGTAACAAACACTATCACGACACATCATAATGTGGCATACCATTTCAAGCTACACAAAAACCAGGCACAACCACCTCTTCAAACAATAAGATAACATGCAGTAACAACCCATACCACAAAACACTGCCTGAACATCTCTAAACTCGCATACTACATTCTCACCCATCCCTTGTTGAATCTTGGGATGCTTGGCGGCCAGGGTCCTCTCTCCTCCAGGACCCTTTTGGAATTTATGCTTGTTTACATTATTGTTTGCACTATATTGACACATCCTTACATGGAACTTGCAATGTCATAACCCTAATCCACAAAAAATACTAAGATTTAGTTTAATTACAAATGTCTAGAGTGGTTTGTACTTACTGCCTAAGATCCATACTGGCATCCAAAAAGGAAAGACGGTCGTAATATATGTACTTGAAGCTCTAAAAAAACTATAGGGAGAAAAATACTTTATCTAAAAAAACTAATTAAAGCTGCCAAAAAGGAAACAGAGAAGCACATTGCTAAGGAGAGTAAAACTAATCCCAAACTGTTCTTCAACTATATCAATAGTAAAAGAATAAAAACTGAAAATGTAGGCCCCTTAAAAAATAGTGAGGAAAGAATGGTTGTAGATGACGAGGAAAAAGCTAACATATTAAACACCTTCTTCTCCACGGTATTCACGGTGGAAAATGAAATGCTAGGTGAAATCCCAAGAAACAATGAAAACCCTATATTAAGGGTCACCAATCTAACCCAAGAAGAGGTGCGAAACCGGCTAAATAAGATTAAAATAGATAAATCTCCGGGTCCGGATGGCATACACCCACGAGTACTAAGAGAACTAAGTAATGTAATAGATAAACCATTATTTCTTATTTTTAGTGACTCTATAGCGACAGGGTCTGTTCCGCAGGACTGGCGCATAGCAAATGTGGTGCCAATATTCAAAAAGGGCTCTAAAAGTGAACCTGGAAATTATAGGCCAGTAAGTCTAACCTCTATTGTTGGTAAAATATTTGAAGGGTTTCTGAGGGATGTTATTCTGGATTATCTCAATGAGAATAACTGTTTAACTCCATATCAGCATGGGTTTATGAGAAATCGCTCCTGTCAAACCAATCTAATCAGTTTTTATGAAGAGGTAAGCTATAGACTGGACCACGGTGAGTCATTGGACGTGGTATATCTCGATTTTTCCAAAGCGTTTGATACCGTGCCGCACAAGAGGTTGGTACACAAAATGAGAATGCTTGGTCTGGGGGAAAATGTGTGTAAATGGGTTAGTAACTGGCTTAGTGATAGAAAGCAGAGGGTGGTTATAAATGGTATAGTCTCTAACTGGGTCGCTGTGACCAGTGGGGTACCGCAGGGGTCAGTATTGGGACCTATTCTCTTCAACATATTCATTAATGATCTGGTAGAAGGTTTACACAGTAAAATATCGATATTTGCAGATGATACAAAACTATGTAAAGCAGTTAATACAAGAGAAGATAGTATTCTGCTACAGATGGATCTGGATAAGTTGGAAACTTGGGCTGAAAGGTGGCAGATGAGGTTTAACAATGATAAATGTAAGGTTATACACATGGGAAGAGGGAATCAATATCACCATTACACACTGAACGGGAAACCACTGGGTAAATCTGACAGGGAGAAGGACTTGGGGATCCTAGTTAATGATAAACTTACCTGGAGCAGCCAGTGCCAGGCAGCAGCTGCCAAGGCAAACAGGATCATGGGGTGCATTAAAAGAGGTCTGGATACACATGATGAGAGCATTATACTGCCTCTGTACAAATCCCTAGTTAGACCGCACATGGAGTACTGTGTCCAGTTTTGGGCACCGGTGCTCAGGAAGGATATAATGGAACTAGAGAGAGTACAAAGGAGGGCAACAAAATTAATAAAGGGGATGGGAGAACTACAATACCCAGATAGATTAGCGAAATTAGGATTATTTAGTCTAGAAAAAAGACGACTGAGGGGCGATCTAATAACCATGTATAAGTATATAAGGGGACAATACAAATATCTCGCTGAGGATCTGTTTATACCAAGGAAGGTGACGGGCACAAGGGGGCATTCTTTGCGTCTGGAGGAGAGAAGGTTTTTCCACCAACATAGAAGAGGATTCTTTACTGTTAGGGCAGTGAGAATCTGGAATTGCTTGCCTGAGGAGGTGGTGATGGCGAACTCAGTCGAGGGGTTCAAGAGAGGCCTGGATGTCTTCCTGGAGCAGAACAATATTGTATCATACAATTATTAGGTTCTGTAGAAGGACGTAGATCTGGGTATTTATTATGATGGAATATAGGCTGAACTGGATGGACAAATGTCTTTTTTCGGCCTTACTAACTATGTTACTATGTTACTATGTTACTTCCTCTTCTTCAGTGGGGCTGCTGACCCACTCCTAGCCCGCTGCTGTCTTTCCCGCCGGTATTGGTCCCGGATGCTGCGCCATCTTGTCATAACATCATCCACTGCAATTACAAGGGCACAAATAATGTTCTATATCATTCTGAACATAGCTTAGTCCAGTTGTCAGACATATTTGTATTTTTACAGCAAAAAGTGGCTGTAGCACAATAATTTCCATGGTGAGTCAGATGATAAAGGAGTTACATGCAGAGGGCTATATATCGCCAAAAGGTAATAACTTGACAGTATCAGACTGGTAGAGAGGGAGAGAACCCTGTTCTTGCAAACATACATTAGGTAAGATATGCTAGGATAGGAAAGGAAAATGACTTGTGCTATAATGAGAATAATGCTCAAAATTATCTAAAAATAAGACAAGGGACAACAACCCTCTGGACGGAGTATGAGGCCAAGAAAAATATTTAGCAGGGCAAGATCAACATGAACTATGTCCAGAAACACTTTGGCATGTTACTCAGCTTTGGAAAATGACAAATAAGGCCATAAATGACATATAAAGATAAAATGGATTGCTCAAATAATCATGTAGGGAAAGCATCTTTTAAAGTAAAATCTTGTGAATACATGAGTGTACTTACATAGACTTGTCTGCTCCGCACGTGGCCGTTGGGCATAATCAGGGAATAGTAGCCCACAGATGGCCCTCCAAGCTGCCTCTTTCCTGGCCCGGTTAGAATAGTTAGGATCCCGCTGGTCCCATATTTCAGGCCTTTCTTGGACCAGGATGAGGAGCATATCAACATTGATGATGTTTGCCATGCTGCTTGGAACTCTGTGGAGGCGAGCACCAGACTTCTGGGATGTCTGTGTGGCTTTTTGAGCTAATTAGCATGTCTGAGTTTCTTGATTGAGGGCTTGGCTCAATTCCTTGCACCTGGCGATGTCTGGAGATGTCTGGCGTATTTTACGCAAGTCACACTGTTGGTCCGTGTGTAATCCGTATATTTCTCGCCCCCATAGACTTTCATTGGCGATTTTTTTTTTTGCGCAATACGGTGACAAACGCAGCATGCTGCGATTTTCTACGGCCGTAGAAGGCCGTATAATACGGATCCGTAAAATACGGCAGATAGAAGCTTGGCCATAGAGATGCATTGTACCGTGTGCAATCCGTATTTTCTTCACCTCTCTTACGTCCGTAAAACTCGCTAGTGTGAGGCCGGCCTAAGTGATCGATCGCGCTCACGGGGACTGCGAGGGCGATCACCGCCAAGGGTCAGCAGATTCTGACAGCTGACGCCCGGCACTAGGGGCCAGGAGTGGTCAAAGACTGCTCCCAACACATTAACCCCCGAAATGCTGCGATTGAACATGATTGCATCATTTCAGAAGCCAGCACAGGGCTGACAGCCCCTCTAACTTGGGATCGGAGACCCCACGGCATGACGCGGGGTCACGATTGTTGTCATGGTGAGAGGATGTTGTCATGATGACATCCGGGTCACCAGTGCTAGGAAACTTGTTGATCATGCGGTACTAGCGGCGATCCCACCGGATCTCACCGCAGCTCAGCCCGGCTGGGAACAGACCCCGGTGATCAGAGGTAACCTCTATGAAGTCACCCCCGGTCACTGACGCTGCATTCCCAGCAGCTCATTGACCAGTGGTTCTCAGCCTAGCCGGTCACATCTTGGCACCATTCAGGTTGAAAGCTACTTATCCCACAGGCATGGATTACGACATGGGACAGAACGACGGACAGGTATGGTATATTGTTGTTTTTTATTTTTATTTTTATTACAGGAGATCAAGGGCTTCAGTGGAATTAGGCAAGGTCATAAGTATGGTTTAATTGAGAATACTAAAGGAATCTGTGTCATTTTTTTCAATTAAAGGACTTTATTCTGGCTGTGTCTTTATTTACCATACAGTCATGGCCAAAAGTATTGACACCCCTGCAATTCTGTCAGATAATACTCAGTTTCTTCCTGAAAATGATTGCAAACACAAATTATTTGGTATTATTATCTTCATTTAACCCCTTCCCGACCTTTGACGCATACGCTGCGTCATGAAAGTCGGTGCCATTCCGACCCATGACGCAGCATATGCGTCATGGAAAGATCGCGTCCCTGCAGGCCGGGTGAAAGGGTTAACTCCCATTTCACCCGATCTGCAGGGACAGGGGGAGTGGTAGTTTAGCCCAGGGGGGGTGGCTTCACCCCCTCGTGGCTACGATCGCTCTGATTGGCTGTTGAAAGTGAAACTGCCAATCAGAGCGATTTGTAATATTTCACCTAAAAAACTGGTGAAATATTACAATCCAGCCATGGCCGATGCTGCAATATCATCGGCCATGGCTGGAAACACTTATGTGCACCCACCCCACTCCTCCGATCGCCCCTCCAGCCCCCCGATCTGTGGTCCGCTCCCCTCCGTCCTGTGCTCCGCTCCCCCGTCCTCCTGTCCGCTTCCCCGTGCACCAATCACACCCCCCGCGCTCCAATCAAACCCCCCCGCACTCCGATCCCCCCCCGCACACAGCGACCCCCCCCGTGCTCCGATCCACCCCCCCCGCACAGCGATCCCTCACCCCGTGCTCCAATCCTTCCCCGTGATCCAATCCTCCCTCCCGTGTTCCGATCCACCCCCCCCATAATCCGATCCACCCCCCCCGTGCTCCGACGCCCCCCCCCGTGCCCTGATCTCCCCCCCTTATACTTACCTGGCCGCCCGAGGTCCGTCCGTCTTCTTTCCTGGGCGCCGCCATCTTCCAAAATGGCGGGCGCATGTGCAGTGCGCCCGCCGAATCTGCCGGCCGGCAGATTCGTTCCAGAGTGAATTTTGATCACTGAGATAGGTTATATCTCAGTGATCAAAATAAAAAAAATGGTAAATGACCCCCCCCCTTTGTCACCCCCATAGATAGGGACAATAAAAAAAATAAAGAATTTTTTTTTTTTCACTAAGGTTGGGGTAAGAACTAGGGTTAGGGGTAGGGTTAGGGTTAGGGGTAGGGTTAGGGGTAGGGTTAGGGGTAGGGTTAGGGCTAGGGTTAGGGTTTCGGTATGTGCACACGTATTCTGGTCCTATGCGGATTTTTCCGCAGCGGATTTGAAAAATCCACAGTGCTAAACCGCTGCCGATTTATCGTGGATTTACCGCGGTTTTTCTGCGCATTTCACTGCGGTTTTACAACTGCGATTTTCTATTGGAGCAGTTGTAAAACCGCTGCGGAATCCGCAGAAAGAAGTGACATGCTGCGGAATGTAAACCGCTGCGTTTCCGTGCAGTTTTTCTGCAGCATGTGTACAGCGATTTTTGGTTCCCATAGGTTCACATTGAACTGTAAACTCATGGGAAACTGCTGCGGATCCGCAGCGTTTTCCGCAGCGTGTGCACATACCTTTAGAATTAGGCTATGTGCACACGGTGCGGATTGGCCGCTGCGGATTCGCAGCAGTGTTCCATCAGGTTTACAGTACCATGTAAACATATGGAAAACCAAATCCGCTGTGCCCATGGTGCAGAAAATACCGCGCGGGAACGCTGCGTTGTATTTTCCGCAGCATGCCAATTCTTTGTGCGGATTCCGCAGCGTTTTACACCTGTTCCTCAATAGGAATCCACAGGTGAAATCCGCACAAAAAACACTGGAAATCCGCGGAAAATCCGCAGGTAAAACGCAGTGCCTTTTACCCGCGGATTTTTCAAAAATGATGCTGAAAAATCTCATACGAATCCGCAACGTTGGCACATAGCCTTAGAGTTGGGTTGGAATTAGGGTTGTGGTTAGGGTTAGGGGTGTGTTGGGGTTAGGGTTGTGGTTAGGGGTGTGTTGGGGTTAGGGTTGTGATTAGGGTTACGGCTACAGTTGGGATAAGGGTTAGGGGTGTGTTGGAGGTAGAATTGAGGGGTTTCCACTGTTTAGGCACTTCAGGGGGTCTCCAAACGCAACATGGCGCCACCATTGATTCCAGCCAATCTTGTATTCAAAAATTCAAATGGTGCTCCCTCACTTCCGAACCCCGACGTGTGCCCAAACAGTGGTTTACCCCCACATATGGGGTACCAGCATACTCAGGACAAACTGCGCAACAATTACTGGGGTCCAATTTCTCCTGTTACCCTTGAGAAAATAAAAAATTGCTTGCTAAAACATCATTTTTGAGGAAAGAAAACGTATTTATTATTTTCACGGCTCTGCGTTATAAACTTCTGTAAAGCACTTGGGGGTTGAAAGTGCTCACCACACATCTAGATAAGTTCCTTTGGGGGTCTAGTTTCCAAAATGGGGTCACTTGTGGGGGGTTTCTACTGTTTAGGCACACCAGGGGCTCTGCAAACGCAATGTGACGCCCGCAGACCATTCCATCAAAGTCTGCATTTCAAAAGTCACTACTTCCCTTCTGAGCCCCCACGTGTGCCCAAACAGTGGTTTACCCCCACACATGGGGTATCAGCGTACTCAGGAGAAACTGGACAACAACTTTTGTGGTCCAATTTCTCCTGTAACCCTTGGGAAAATAAAAAATTCTGGGCTAAAAAATTATTTTTGAGGAAAGAAAACGTATTTATTATTTTCACTGCTCTGTGTTATGAACTTCTGTGAAGCACTTGGGGGTTCAAAGTGCTCACCTCACATCTAGATAAGTTCCTTTCGGGGTCTAGTTTCCAAAATGGGGTCACTTGTGGGGGGTTTCTACTGTTTAGCCACATCAGGGGCTCTGCAAACGCAACGTGACGCCCACAGAGCATTCCATCAAAGTCTGCATTTCAAAACGTCACTACTTCACTTCCGAGCCCCAGCATGTGCCTAAACAGTGGTTTACCCCCACATATGGGGTATCAGCGTACTCAGGAGAAACTGGACAACAACTTTTGGGGTCAAATTTCTCCTGTTACCCTTGGGAAAATAAAAAATTGCGGGCTAAAATTCATTTTTGAGAAAATAATTTTTTTTTTTTATTTTCATGGCTCTGCGTTATAAACTTCTGTGAAGCACTTGAGGGTTCAAAGTGCTCACTACACATCTAGATTAGTTCCTTTGGGGGTCTAGTTTCCAAAATGGGGTAATTTGTGGGGGATCTCCAATGTTTAGGCACACAGGGGCTTTCCAAACGCGACATGGTGTCCGCTAATGATTGGAGATAATTTTCCATTTAAAAAGCCAAATGGCGTGCCTTCCCTTCTGAGCCCTGCCGTGCGCCCAAACAGTGGTTTACCCCCACATATGGGGTATCTGCATACTCAGGACAAACTGGACAACAACAATTGTGGTCCAATTTCTCCTATTACCATTGGCAAAATAGGAAATTCCAGGCTAAAAAATCATTTTTGAGAAAAGAAAAATTATTTTTTATTTTCATGGCTCTGCATTATAAACTTCTGTGAAGCACCTGGGGGTTTAAAGTGCTCAGTATGCATCTAGATAAGTTCCTTGGGGGGTCTAGTTTCCAAAATGGGGTCACTTGTGGGGGAGCTCCATTGCATAGGCACACAGGGGCTCTCCAAATGCGACATGGTGTCCGCTAACAATTGGAGCTAATTTTCCATTCAAAAAGTTAAAAGGCGCGCCTTCCCTTCCGAGCCCTGCCGAGTGCCCAAACAGTGGTTTACCCCCACATATGAGGTATCGGCGTACTCGGGAGAAATTGCTCAACAAATTTTAGGATCCATTTTATCCTATTGCCCATGTGAAAATGAAAAAATTGAGGCGAAAATAAATTTTTTGTGAAAAAAAAGTACTTTTTCATTTTTACGGATCAATTTGTGAAGCACCTGAGGGTTTAAAGTGCTCACTAGGCATCTAGATAAGTTCCTTGGGGGGTCCAGTTTCCAAAATGGGGTCACTTGTGGGGGAGCTCCAATGTTTAAGCACACAGGGTCTCTCCAAACGCGACATGGTGTCCGCTAACGATGGAGATAATTTTTCATTCAAAAAGTCAAATGGCGCTCCTTCCCTTCCGAGCCTTACCATGTGCCCAAACAGTGGTTTACCCCCACATGTGAAGTATCGGTGTACTCAGGAGAAATTGCCAAACAAATTTTAGGATCCATTTTATCCTGTTGTCCATGTGAAAATGAAAAAATTGAGGCTAAAAGAATTTTTTTGTGAAAAAAAAGTACTTTTTCATTTTTACGGATCAATTTGTGAAGCACCTGGGGGTTTAAAGGGCTCACTATGCACCTAGATAAGTTCCTTGGGGCATCTAGTTTCCAAAATGGGGTCACTTGTGGGGGAGCTCCAATTTTTAGGCACACGGGGGCTCTCCAAATGTGACATGGTGTCCGCTAAAGAGTGCAGCCAATTTTTCATTCAAAAAGTCAAATGGCGCTCCTTCCCTTCCAAGCCCTGCCGTGCGCCCAAACAGTGGTTTACCCCCACATATGAGGTATCAGCGTACTCAGGACAAATTGGACAACAACGTACGTGGTTCAGTTTCTCCTTTTACCATTGGGAAAATAAAAAAATTGTTGCTGAAAAATCATTTTTGTGACTAAAAAGTTAAATGTTCATTTTTTCCTTCCATGTTGCTTCTGCTGCTGTGAAGCACCTGAAGGGTTAATAAACTTCTCGAATGTGGTTTTGTGCACCTTGAGGGGTGCAGTTTTTAGAATGGTGTCACTTTTGGGTATTTTCAGCCATATAGACCCCTCAAACTGACTTCAAATGTGAGGTGGTCCCTAAAAAAAATGGTTTTGTAAATTTCGTTGTAAAAATGAGAAATCGCTGGTCAAATTTTAACCCTTATAACTTCCTAGCAAAAAAAAATTTTGTTTCCAAAATTGTGCTGATGTAAAGTAGACGTGTGGGAAATGTTATTTATTAACTATTTTGTGTCACATAACTCTCTGGTTTAACAGAATAAAAATTCAAAATGTGAAAATTGCGAAATTTTCAAAATTTTCGCCAAATTTCCGTTTTTATCACAAATAAACACAGAATTTATTGACCTAAATTTACCACTAACATGAAGCCCAATATGTCACGAAAAAACAATCTCAGAACCGCTAGGATCCATTGAAGCGTTCCTGAGTTATTACCTCATGAAGGGACACTGGTCAGAATTGCAAAAAACGGCAAGGTCTTTAAGGTCAAAATAGGCTGGGTCATGAAGGGGTTAATTTGTCTTAAATGAAAAAACACAAAAGAGAATGAAGCAAAAAGCAAAATATTGATCATTTCACACAAAACTCCAAAAATGGGCCAGACAAAAGTATTGGCACCCTCCGCCTAATACTTGGTTGCACAACCTTTAGCCAAAATAACTGCGACCCACCGCTTCCGGTAACCATCAATGAGTTTCTTACAATGCTCTGCTGGAATTTTAGACCATTCTTCTTTGGCAAACTGCTCCAGATCCCTGATATTTGAAGGGTGCCTTCTCCAAACTGCCATTTTTAGATCTCTCCACAGGTGTTCTATGGGATTCAGGTCTGGACTCATTGCTGGCCACCTTAGAAGTCTCCAGTGCTTTCTCTCAAACCATTTTCTAGTGCTTTTTGAAGTGTGTTTTGGGTCATTGTCCTCTGAGGGAGACCCAGCTTTCTCACACTGGGCCCTACATTATGCTGCAAAATTTGTTGGTAGTCTTCAGACTTCATTAGCCATGCACACGGTCAAGCGGTCCAGTGCCAGAGGCAGCAAAGCAACCCCAAAACATCAGGGAACCTCTGACATGTTTGACTGTAGGGACCGTGTTCTTTTCTTTGAATGCCTCTTTTTTTCTCCTGTAAACTCTATTTTGATGTCTTTGCCCAAAAAACTCTACTTTTGTCTCATCCGACCAGAGAACATTCTTCCAAAACGTTTTAGGCTTTTTCAGGTAAGTTGTGGCAAACTCCAGCCTGGCTTTTTCCAGGTCGTCCACATGACAGCACCACAGGAGGTTGCTCTTCATATCCTTGATAGGGACAGGAACACAGAAGAGGTTAAATAGCCCCTCCCAACCTCCACCCCTCAGTGTTTTTCCTGTCCCTATCAGGGACAGACGCAGGAGAGAGTTCTCCAGAAGATTAGGTTTTTTCTTTACCTGATCCGAGGTCAGGTCTTGGAGCAGGAGCTCTGGAGTGCGGTCCATCCTCCTGGAGGGGGCTCTGGCCGTGAGAGTCTGGCGACTCCTGAAGTCGCACGATACCGCTGGAGGTCCCTCTGCGACTAGGTCGAGCTGTCTGCTCCCATGCGCTGCCTCATCCCCTCATCAAAGGGGGCGCTGAGGCAGCGGCTGCGGCGGCGGTGTCCGGCGCTCCCTCAGGCTCCACGTGCGGCCGGTGCTGGCATCGCTCCCCTAACTTCCGGTCCGGCGCTCTAGCCGGGGGTGACAACTTCCGGGGGGCGTGGCCGGATTCCGGGGGTCGGCGGCGCCGGTTGTTTCCGGGGCGCCTGGGAGCTGCAGGGGGAGATCAGAGCGCAATGGCTGAGATTATGCGCCGGTTTCCAGGTCCCAGGCTGGTCTGCATGTGTTCCAGATGACGCATGCGCAGTACAGCTGGGAACCTGAAATCACCGTGGAGGCCAGCAGCTGAGCTCGGAAGGAGGACGAATCAGATGTCTTGAAGCCGGGTAAGATTGCTACTTAATGACTGACATCTGACAGCACACTTGACCCAGTAACATGGAAGGTGCTACTCGCCCAGACGTCCAATCCTTAGAGCTGCACACGGACCATGTGAGTAGTATGTGGTACGGGATGCATTCCAAAAAGTTAGTTCTGTACCTACAGGGATCTCCTTTACATTTCAGGATAAGGACATTCCCGAGAGGTCAACTACTAAAAAAAGGACTATTAGATGCCCACTGTGCGCCACCAAACTCCCAGAGGGCTATAACAAGAAATTATGCAAAAAATGCATCGCTAAACTTCTCAAAGACGAGCAGGCTTCGCTGTTAGATAATATTAAATCTATGATTAGAGACGAAGTCCAAGCTACAGTGTCTACTATGGTGCCACCCCAATCTCCGCGGCCTAAAAGGCCTAGATGGGATATGGATGTGAGTTCCGAGGAAGGAGAGGTCTCAGGTTATTCCGATCCGGGCTCGGACGAAGAGAACAATACATTAACTGTGCTTCCGGAAGAACGGAAGAAATACTTGTTCTCATCCGAAAATACGGATATACTGCTAAAAGCAGTAAGAAGCACTATGAAAATAGAAGACTCGTCTGAGCCTTTATCAGTTCAAGACGAGATGTTTGGGGGCCTGAGAACTCGCAGGAATAGAGTTTTCCCGGTCAACAATCACATAACTGCAATGATAATGGAAGAGTGGGAAGATGTGGGGAAAAAATTAGTAGTCCCGAGAGACTTCAAATACCGTCTTCCCTTTGACCCAGAAGAGACTAAAGTCTGGGAGTCGGTTCCAAAGATCGACATTCCGGTGGCCAAAGTCACAAGGAAAACGGCTATTCCCTTTGAGGACTCGTCAGGGTTAAAAGACCCAATGGATAAGAGGTCAGAAGATCTTCTTAAAAAAGCCTGGGAATCGTCAGCCGCCATTATGAAGACGAATATAGCGGCTACCTCTGTAGCAAGGTCCATGAGTCTTTGGGTGGACGAGCTGGAGAGTCATATTAAAAATAGAACTCCAAGGGAAGAAATCCTTAAATCCTTTTCAGTTTTAAAGATGGCGACTGATTTCATGGCAGATGCTTCAGCGGAATCCGTACGCTTTGCTGCCCGGAATAATGCACTGTCAAACGCAGCAAGAAGGGCCTTATGGCTGAGATCGTGGACGGGAGATACCCAATCCAAGAACAAGCTGTGTTCGATTCCATTCTCAGGTTCTCACGTCTTTGGTCCAGTCCTTGACGAGCTACTTGAAAAAGCATCTGATAAGAAGAAAGGTTTCCCTGAGCAGAAGCCAAAGAAACCGCAATTCTTCCGAAAAACTCGCTCCCACCCAAGACAGGACTACAGAGGCAAGGGGAAGTCCGGTAGGTGGAGCTACCCTAAAGGAGGCAGAGGAAGAGGTTCCTTTCGAGACCAATCAACAGGACCCAGCAAACAATGACGCCAACAATATAGGAGGGAGACTACAATACTTCCAAGAAGGATGGCAGAACATAACTCAGAATCAGTGGATTCTACAGACAGTGGCACAAGGTTACAGGATAGAGTTTACTCATCTACCCCCCAAGAGATTCTGCGTAACACAGACAGAGTCATCGGCAGTACATCAAAGGCTGATAACAGACATACAGGAACTCTTAGAATTAAACGTCATAATACCGGTACCCCATCATCAACATTTTCAGGGGCATTACTCCAGTCTGTTCTCCATAAGAAAACCAAACGGAGATTACCGAACAATAATAAACTTAAAACCATTAAACAAATGGGTGGCGTACAAACGCTTCAAGATGGAATCTCTCAAATCAATTACACCGCTAATAAAAAAGAACTCTGTAATGTGCACGCTAGATCTCAAACATGCTTACTATCATGTTCCCATCCATCCCTCAGATCAAAAATTCCTCAGGTTCGCAATAAGAAACCACAAGAAGATACTTCATTTCCAGTTTCAGTGCCTACCATTTGGTCTCTCCTCTGCCCCAAGGATATTTACGAAGCTCATGACGGAGGTCATGGCCTACTTAAGAGAGAAGGAAGTTCTCATCGCACCATATCTGGACGATTTGTTGCTGATCGCAGATTCATCCCAACAGATGGAAGAATCCTTAGGAATTACCACGTCACTCCTGAAACGTCTGGGGTGGGTAATAAATACAAAAAAATCGAGTCTCGAACCAGAGACGCAGAAGATATTTCTAGGGGTACTACTAAATTCCGAACTAGAATACTCCTTCCTGCCAGACCAAAAACAACGGTCAATTAAAAAAGAACTTCAATCAATAAAAAAACGGAAATACATCTCCATCAGGAAAGCAATGAGGATTCTAGGTCTCATGACCTCATGCATTCCCAGTGTACAGTGGAGCCAGTTTCACTCCAGAACGCTTCAAAAGGAAGTTCTTTCGGTATGGAACGGAAGAAAAGATTCACTAGACAACTGGATGTGGTTACCCAGCAGGGTAAAGCAGTCCCTCTCATGGTGGATCAACATAAAAAACCTCAAAAGAGGAAAACCATGGAAAATATCTCCATGCATAAATATAACCACCGATGCAAGCTCAAGGGGTTGGGGAGCCCACATAGAAGGTCGATACCTTCAGGGGACATGGCCACCATTGATACGCGACAGTTCTTCCAACTACAGGGAACTCAGAGCGGTCTGGGAAGCACTAAAAAGGTGCCAACACGAGCTTCAGGGACACCACATCCGAGTCTTCTCAGACAACTCGACCACGGTAGCTTTTCTCCTACATCAAGGAGGACCAAGGCACCGTCCACTTCAGGCACTAGCAGAAGAAATATTCTCCTGGGCGGAAAATACCGTAAAGTCCATCACGGCAGTACACCTAAAAGGTTCACAGAACCAAATAGCGGACTTTCTCAGCAGAGAGAAGGTACAGCCGTCAGAATGGTCTCTAAACGAAGAAATCTTTACTTAGTTAATCCAACAGTGGGGCACCCCACAAATAGATTTATTCGCCTCAAGGAGCAATACAAAAACGAAAGAATTCTTTTCGCTAAATCCAAGAGACAATCCAACTGGCATAGATGCATTGGCCCAACATTGGGATATGGAACTCGCATACGCGTTCCCGCCACTAGCCCTAATTCCCAGAGTTCTGAGGAAAATCCAGGAAAGTCTAGCGGTAGTGATCCTAATAGTGCCATATTGGCCCAAGAGGAGCTGGTTTCCTCTGCTGAAGTGGATGGCGGTGGAGGACCCAGTGTTACTACCACTGAGACGGGATCTTCTAATACAGGGACCATTGGTCCATCAAAATCTAAAGATGCTACAACTCTCAGCATGGATCTTGAAAGGGAGATCTTGAGATCAAAAGGACTGTCTGAGTCAGTTATCTCAACTATGAAAAAAAGTAGAAAGCCGGTGACCTCGGCTATATACCAGAAGATTTGGAAGAAATTTTGTGCACAGACCAATACTCCAATATCCATTCTCCAACAACCAGATATTCCTCAAATACTAAATTTTCTCCAAACAGGTTTTGATATGGGCTTGAGACCTAGTACGCTAAAGGTACAAATCTCAGCTTTAACTGCCTTTTATGACTATCCACTAGCAAATCATCCCTGGATAATGAGATTCATCAAAGCTACACAACGTCTTAGACCAACAATACGAAGCTCAGTACCCTCATGGAACCTCACTTTGGTGCTAAATGAGCTACGGAAAGCTCCGTACGAGCCACTTGATCAGGCAGACTTAAAATCTGTGACATTCAAGACTGTTTTCCTCGTCGCAATAACGACAGCAAGGCGAATAGGCGAAATTCAAGCCCTGTCCATAACAGATCCATACTTAAAGATACAGGAAGATTGCATCGTTTTAAAGTTGGATCCTTCATTTCTTCCAAAAGTTGTGACGGACTTTCACAGAAACCAGGAAATAGTTTTGCCTACGTTCTGCCAGAACTACAATAACGAAAAAGAACGTTCTCTTCATTCCCTGGATGTTAAGAGAACAGTATTGCAGTATCTAAAACTTACAGACAGCTGGAGAATTGACTCAAATCTCTTTATCCAGATGTCTGGGAAAAATAGAGGCAAAAAAGCCTCAAAAGCGACTCTGGCTAGATGGATCAAATCTACCATTTGCGCTGCGTATATTTCAGCCGGTGAATCTCCTCCAGATCACCTAAAAGCCCACTCACTGAGAGCAGTATCTGCTTCATGGGCAGAGAGTGCGGGTGCATCCATGGATCAAATTTGCCGGGCGGCAACTTGGTCTAGCTCAAATACCTTTTGCAAGCACTACAAGCTGGACGTTCTCTCAAAGCAGCAGACTAGCTTTGGGAGAAAAGTCCTCCAAGCTGTAATCCCGCCCTAATAGGAGTTATTTGGTATTTCTCCTGTGGTGCTGTCATGTGGACGACCTGGAAACTAGGAGTTAGTCATACCGGTAATGGTATTTCCAGGAGTCCATCATGACAGCACCCATTATTTGCCCCCCCTTGAACTCTTGTCTAATATGTGATACGAACATGTAGAGAGGAAGTTCAATAAAATTGTGTTGTATCCATCCTGATGTGGTACTTTGTAAAATCACTGAGGGGTGGAGGTTGGGAGGGGCTATTTAACCTCTTCTGTGTTCCTGTCCCTATCAAGGATATGAAGAGCAACCTCCTGTGGTGCTGTCATGATGGACTCCTGGAAATACCATTACCGGTATGACTAACTCCTAGTTTTATGTCTCGGGGTAAGAAGTGGGGTCTTCCTGGGTCTCCTACCATACAGTCTCTTTTCATTCAGACGCCGTCAGATAGTACAGGTTGACACTGTTGTACCCTCGGACTGCAGGGCAGCTTGAACTTGTTTGGATGTTAATCGAGGTTTTTTATCCAACATCCGCACAATCTTGCGTTGAAATCTCTTGTCAATTTTTCTTTTCCGTCCACATCTAGGGAGGTTAGCTACAGTGCTATGGGCTTTAAACTTCTTGATGACACTGCGCACGGTATACACAGGAACATTCAGGTCTTTGGAGATGGACTTGTAGCCTTGAGATTGCTCATGCTTCCTCACAATTTGGTTTCTCAAGTCCTCAGACAGTTCTTTGGTCTTCTTTCCTTCCTCCATGCTCAATGACGTACACACAAGGACACAGGACAGCAGTTGAGTCAACTTTATTCCATGTCAACTGGCTGCAAGTGTGATTTAGTTATTGCCAACACCTGTTAGGTGCTACAGGTAAGTTACAGGTGCTGTTAATTACACAAATTAGAGAAGCATCACATGATTTTTCGAACAGTGTCAATACTTTTGTCCACCCCCTTTTATATGTTTGGTGTGGAATTATATCCAATTTGGCTTTAGGAAAATTCTTTTTGCGTTTTTTTATTTAAGACAAATTAAATGAAGATAATAATACCAAACAATTTGTGTTTGCAATCATTTTCAGGAAGAAAATGAGTATTATCTGACAGAATTTCAGGGGTGTCAATATTTTTGGCCATGACTGTATACTGTAACTATAGGAATAGTAATGGATAGGTGTCTCCATTACTAAGCCATGGGCTTGATGTCACCTGACAATACAATCCATTGTTTAGGCACATCAGGGGCTCTCCAAACACGACTTAGCTTCCGATCTCAATTCCAGCCAATTTTGCATTGAAACAGTAAAACAGCGCTGCTTCCCTTCCAAGCTCTGCCATGCGCCCAAACAGTGGGGTATCAGCATACTCAGAACAAATTGCACAACAACTTTTGGGGTCCAAATTCTCCTGTTACCCTTGGTAAAATAAAAAAATTTGGATCTGAATTAAACATTTTTCTGAAAAACATAAATATTAGTTTTTTTTTAACATTCCAAACATTCCTGTGAAGCACCCGAAAGGTTAATAAACGTCTTTAATGTGGTTTTTAGAACGTTGAGGGGTGAAGTTTTTAGAATGGTGTCACTTTTGGGTATTTTCTATCATATAGACCCCTCAAAGTGACTTCAAATGTGAGGTGGCCCCTAAAAAAAATGGTGTTGTAAAAATGAGAAATCGCTGTTCAACTTTTAACCCTTATAAATTCCTAACAAAAAAACATTTTGGTTCCAAAATTGTGCTGATGTAAAGTAGACATGTGGTAAATGTTACTTAAGTATTTTGTGTGGCATATGCAGCACCCCAGGTGACCGGTTGCTGCAGTGATGTTGCTTTTCCTTCGGGGAAGGTAATGTCATGCTCAGAGGCAATGCAGTTCTCTTCACCAGGTAAGGCACACACATGCAACACATTCTGAATCCAGGCCAGGAGGGAGAGCTCAATACCCGGATTCAGGGGAGCGTCCCTGTATAAAGATCCTGACCTGGAGGAGGAACTAGACAGTTGGTTCTGGGAGACCAAGCAGAGCAGACATCTAGGAGAGATGCAGTGCAGACAGAGAGGCCTGGCAGCAATGAGGCAGCTGCAGCCTCTAGAAGTAGGAAGACCTGAAGGGTTGGATGGGGAGTAGCCAGAAGGGAAGGAGCACAGGAGAGGAACAGAGCCGAGAGGGGAACTGTGGCAGGGCACCCTTAGAGCTGAAGGGCAGTAGCCGGGAACCGGGAGCCCGAGGTTTTTGTGGGACTCTAGGACACAGATCAGAACCGGAGGGCACGACACTGCACTTTACCTGCCCACACCATGCCTGAGACGCCGCAGCACCTGAGGAGCCCGGGGCATTTTAGAATCCCTGTAAAAAGGCTCAAAGCTGCCCATCGTGCAGGTACTTGTCCCAGGACAGGGGGAAAATGGAGGACCCTGTAGGAAGCTTCAGGCAGCAGGGACCTCACCTTGAAAGGCTCTAGTTGGAAAGGCTCACGGACCTCTACTGGTACAGGAGAACTCTCACTGGCCTCTGAGCCGGCCGGACCACCATCCTCTGTGCCTGGTACCCTGGACTGTGGCCAGCAACCTACAGTAAACCAGGTAAAGACTTATAACTTGCCTCCTCCATTTTTTCACCGGCTATAACATCTATACCACACTCCATAGGACCCCTGGGGACCCCGCTTCACCTGTGGGAAGTGTAACATCTGGGCTGACACAACATCCCCCAGGGGACCCCTTTAATGCAGCGTCGGTCCTACTACTGACCGAACTCCACAGGTGGCATCATGACAAACTTTGAACATTTAACCCCCTTTAACATTGATGCCCAGGGCCACGGACTGGGTCGCAGCCACCGTGACATCCCTCTTTGCGACCGAACCCGGTCCCGAGTACCTCACTGTCCTGTGGGGGCATCACATATCTCTGTGATTTAAGGGCATAAAAATTTAAAGTTGGAAAATTGCAAATTTCCATTTTTTTCACAAATAAACGCATGTCTTAGCAAATAAATTTTACCACTATCATGAACATAGTAACATAGCCGAAAAAAGACATTTGTCCATCCAGTTCAGTTCAGTTCCATCAGTTATTATATTCCATCATAATAAATCCCCAGATCTACGTCCTTCTACAGAACCTAATAATTGTATGATACAATATTGTTCTGCTCCAGGAAGACATCCAGGCCTCTCTTGAACCCCTCGACTGAGTTCGCCATCACCACCTCCTCAGGCAAGCAATTCCAGATTCTCACTGCCCTAACAGTAAAGAAACCTCTTCTATGTTGGTGGAAAAAATCTTCTCTCCTCCAGATGCAAAGAATGCCCCCTCGTGCCCGTCACCTTCCTTGGTATGAACAGATCCTCAGCGAGATATTTGTATTGTCCCCTTATATACTTATACATGGTTATTAGATCGCCCCTCAGTCGTCTTTTTTCTAGACTAAATAATCCTAATTTCGCTAATCTATCTGGGTATTGTAGTTCTCCCATCCCCTTTATTAATTTTGTTGCCTTCCTTTGTACTCTCTCTAGTTCCACTATATCCTTCCTGAGCACCAGTGCCCAAAACTGGGCACAGTACTCCATGTGCGGTCTAACTAGGGATTTGTACAGAGGCAGTATAATGCTCTCATCATGTGTAAAATATGTCACAAGAAAACCATCTCAGAATCACCGGTATCCATGGAAGCATTCTAGAGTTATTACCTCATAAAGGGACAGTGGTCAGATTTGTAAAAATTGGCCAGGTCATTAACGTGCAAACCACCCTCAGTGTTTAAGGGTTAATAAAAGGTTTAAGTGGCTAACACTATTAGTTCTTCGGGTAGGTTTTCTTTTTTTATGTAATGTATGTGCTATAAAATGTATTTTAAACTAAATAATAGCATTTTTTTATTTCGACACACTTTTTAAAGTTTATTAATATACACTGCTCAAAACAATAAAGGGAACACTTAAACAACAGAATATAACTCCAAGTAAATCAAACTTCTGTTAAATCAAACTGTCCACTTAGGAAGCAACACTGTTTAAAAATCAATTTCACATGCTGTTATACAAATGGAATATACAACAGATGGAAATTATTGGCAATTATCAAGACACACTCAATAAAGGAGTGGTTCTCCAGGTGGTTACCAGAGACCACATCTCAGTACCAATGCTTTCTGGCTGATGTTTTGGTCACTTTGAATGTTGGTTGTGCTTTCACACTCGTGGTAGCATGAGACGGACTTTACAACCCACACAAGTGGCTCAGGGAGTGCATCTCATCTGGGATGGCACATCAATGTGAGCTGTGGCAAGAAGGTTTGCTGTGTCTGTCAGCGCAGTGTCCAGAAGCTGGAGGTGCTACCAGGAGACAGGCCAGTACAACAGGAGATGTGGAGGTGTAAGAAGGTAGTGCTGTTATGGACAGTAAAACGCTGCCACTTTAATAGACAGCACCCCCTTGTCTGGTACGATGGAATGTCCTGCTTCCCCCTGCTAGACGGTGAAGATAAACTGCCCCAGGAAGAGGGGAGGAGTTGAGCCTGAACTGTCCTTGTGTTCTGGAGCTGCAAGAGAGAGAGAGAACTGTGTACTATTTTGCTACAAGAAAGGTCCTACAGCTTGGGACGAAAGTTTACTTGTGAACTTTGCAAGCCTTTTCCGGATACAGCAAAGGTGGCTGTCTTGTGTTAGTTTGTGAAGCCACGAAGACACTGAGAAAGGGACTTACAGTTTCCAGGAGCATCCCTAGGATCCAGAAGCAAGGAGAAGACCACGCTTCGCAGAGCTGACAGGAATCCGTTCCCACCACCGGTTTGGACTTCTGGGGGCCCCCTGGGACTGGACCTGGGTCCCCAACATCACCGTGAGTTTGTTCCTGTATGGTGCACCAGTGAGGGCCTAATGCAGGCTTCATTAGTTAGAGCATGGTAGCCATGTGGCCTGCGTAGTAAAGGCCAGGGAGGTTATATGCAGAGTAGCATCGATATTTGTTTTATTGTTTAAAGTTGCTTGTGAGTAGTGTTGAGCGATACCTTTCGATATTTGAAAGTATCGGTATCAGATTGTATCGGCCGATATCCAAAAAATATCGGATATCGCCGATACTGATATCCGATACCAATACAGTCAATGGGACACAAATATCGGAATGTATCCTGTAATGGTTCCCAGGGTCTGAAGGAGACAAAACTCTCCTTCAGGCCCTGGGATCCATATTCATGTGTAAAATAAAGAATAAAAAAAAAAATTATTGATATACACACCCTCGGACGCGCCCTGGTTGTAACCGCTGCAACCGCCATGCTTCCCTTCCTAAGAATGAGTGAGTGAAGGACCTTCGATGACGTCGCGGCTTGTGATTGGTCGCGTGATCGCTCATGTGACCGCTCACGCGACCAATCACAAGCCGCGACGTCATCGCAGGTCCTTCACGCGCTCATTCTTAGGAACGGAAGCATGGCGGTTGCAGCGGTTACAACCAGGGCGCGTTCGAGGGTGAGTATATCAATATTTTTTATTTTTATTCCTTATTTTACACATGAATCTTCATCCCGATACCGATTCCCGATATCGCAAAAATATCGGAACTCGGTATCGGAATTCCGATACCGCAAATATCTGCCGATACCCGATACTCCGGTATCGGAATGCTCAACACTACTTGTGAGACAGATTCTGAGTTTGTAATTGTTGAAGCACTGTGCTATTTTACAGACAAGATAACTCATGTGCATTATCTTTTGCTATTGTAAACCCCTGTTTGCACCTTCCTTGTCCCTTCCATTCCCTGTCTCCCAATAAATCTTCCCTTTGTTGTTTGCACCTCATCTTGTGTACAGTAGTCTTCCTGCATCGTGGTGGTCCCTCGGCCATCGCTTCAAGTGGCGCTGAGAGCAGGGTACTGTCACCAAGATGGAGGCAGCAGACAGCAATGGCGGGAATGCTAACATTAATGGGGATGCTGTGGGCATTGGTGGAACCCCTGCAAGGACACTCCCTATGGGCACCATATTTAGTGTGCTCCCAAAGTTTGACGGCAAGAATATGCCACTGTCCGACTGGGTGTCCCGGCTTCAAAGCACCCTGAAGATTTATGACATCAGCCCAGACCTTGAAGCGGATATTGCTTTAACTGCCCTAGAGGGGGAAGCCCGCAGAAACGTCTGCCTACAACCAGAACTCACCCGCAGTACCCTGAAGGAGCTAGTGAAGTTCCTGGAAGAGATCTACGGCGAGACTGCTAGCGCGGGACATCGCCAAATTTTTCTCTAGGCTGCAGCGGGAAGAAGGAATTTCTCAGTATGCAACAGCACTGCAAGAAGTGTTCGCAGAGAAAGGAGGCAGATGGATTTGGCGGCATTGGCTCTAAAGACCGGATACTCCGGGAGCAATTCATTCTGGGACTACACAGCACATCCTTGAGGCAAGCACTGTCAGAACGGGTCCGGGCAGATCCAGCCCTTACGTTTCGTCAAGTCCTAGCGGAAACAGTGGCCCGAAGTAAAGAAGAAAACTATGCGTCTGGAGTGATGCGTGTCCAGGGCGCCAATTCCAGAGGGGACCCAAACCATCAAGAGGTGCTGGTCCAGGTAGTGCAAGACTTGCAGCGGTCCCTTGTTAACGTGCATGAGAAACTGACCCAGATGGAGCGAAGAGTGGGGGAACTACAAGAGACTGACCCACCATACTCATGCAACCATTCTTCAGCCCGATCGACAAGGGATCAGTGGGAACAAGCCCCCTCCCATCAGGCATCGGCGGCAGGAGGACAGACTCGAAGTACTCCCCGGTGAGGGGGAAGCATTCAATGCTGGGAGTGTGGAGGACGGGAGCACCTTGCCAGAGACTGTCGGAACTATACTCAAGGCTAGTGGAAGCCGCCGTTAAACTACCAACCCCCGCGGTAGTGCGGCACTCTGCGGGGGAGGCGAGAAGAGAGGCCGCTCCATATCATAACGAACACTTGATTGCTGGGAGCCCCATCCTACGTGCTGAATTTGAAGGAATTCTGGTGGATTGCCTGGTAGATACCGGGTCACAAGTGACAACGATGCCAGAAGCGTACTTCAAGCAGCATTTTCAGGACCTGGCCAAGCCAGAAAAAGAGACATTGATTTGCTTGTTTGCTGCCAACCAACAACCGATTCCGGTCACAGTGGTCGTGTGGATGAATATTCGAATCTGTGGGCAAGAAGTTGGGAGAAAAGGGATCCTGCTAGTCCCTGAGCCTGTCAAGGAAGATGTGCCTGTAGTACTAGGAATGAATATCCTACGTGAACTCGATCAGATTATGTTTACCAAACGGGGACCTGGATATTGGAAGAAGGCCACTCCACATAAGCCTACTCAGGAAGCCCTTCAACGACTGATCCGCGTCTGTGGGACGCAGAAGAGTGTGCCATCTTATCAGACGGTAGGGGTCATCCGGGCTCCTGGTAAAGAACCTGTAATCCTACCTCCCGAGCGAGAAACTATAGTATACCTTCCAGTGGGGACTCACCGCAACCTTGATGGGTTGGAAGTGATTGTTCAGCCTGTGGTAGGCGGAGGAGTGGATCAAGAAGTCATGATAGCTCGTACGATAGCTGTGGTCCAGCGAGGACATGTTCCCTTAAGAGCTTTGAATGTGAGCCCCAGGGAGGTCACCTTGCCACGGGGGACAGATCTGGCCCTGGTGTACCTACATAAGGGTGAAGTGGTGAGTCAGAAGGAGATGTCTTTATCACTGAAAGAAGGCGTGGGGTGGACCCTAGCAGTTGCTGCGGGAGACGAAGAGACACCATCCCCGGAGTGGAGTGGACGGGTCATCCTTGATCAAATGGAAGTGGATGTGAAGGTTATCGGCCCTGAGCATGTGCAAGCAATAGAAACTATGCTGTGGGAAAATCAGGCCGCATTCGCCCGTCACGTCGAAGATTTTGGCTGTACTGAGATCATCACGCATGAGATACTGACTGGAGAAGCTCGTCCAATTCGAGAACGATACCGGCAGATCCCGCCCAAGATGTACCAAGAGGTGAAAACATTACTGAGGCAGATGCTGGATTCAGGAGTGGTGCAGAGTAGTCAGAGCCCTTCGGCAGCCCCGGTGGTGCTCGTCAAGAAAAAGGGTGGGACCATCCGGTTCTGTGTAGATTACAGGAAACTCAATGCCTGCACTGTTGTGAATTCTGCTCTTGGGCTCCCTCCGGTGGTTATGAGTGGTAGTGCTGCTGTCTGTGGATCGCAGCATCTATCAGGTGTGTTCACTTTTTGCAATTTGAACTCAGCTATTTAGTCCTGCTTGATCCCTTAGTCAGTGCCAGTTGTCCATTGTTTTTGGAGGATTCACATCCCTTTCTGTTCTCTCCTGTTTGCTGTGCTTTTCTTCAAAGATAAGTCCTGGCTTTGTTTCTGCTGTCCACATGCTGTGGGCCTTATAGTTCTGTGCATTTTCATGTATTGTCTTGTCCAGATTGTCTGTGAAAGGATTTTTTGCAGCCAAGCGGTATCTCTGGAGATGCAGATATACCCTCCATGTCTTTAGTCAGATGTGGAGTTTTGTATTTTCTGTGGTGGATATTTTCTAGTGTTTTAATACTGAATGCATAGTTCTCTGTACTATACTTTCTATTTAGCTAGAATGGCCTCCTCTGCTAAATTCTGATTTCAGTCTGCATATGTCATTTCCCTCTCCTCTCACAGTCAATATTTGTGGGGTGCTGTCTTTCCTTTGGGGATTTTCTCTGAGGCAAGATAGTTTTCCGTTTGTCTTTAGGGGTAGTTAGTTCTTAGGCTGTGTCGAGGGGTCTAGGGAGTGTTAGGTACCCCCCACGGCTACTTCTAGTTGTGCTGCTAGTTCAGGGTTTGCGGTCAGTAAAGGTACCACCTTCTCCAGAGTACGTCTCATGCTGCTCCTAGGCCACCAGATCATAACAGTACAACTGGCCCACAATGAGTTAATTGCATCTCAGAAGAAGGGAGGACAGGTTTTGAGCCATTTTTTTTTCCTTAGCCTGTTTTTCCTTTTCCTCCCTCTTAATCTCTGGGTGGCTGCGGAACCTAGTAATAACATGAATGTTCAGGAGTTAGTTTCTCGTGTGGATCAGTTTGCTGCTAGGGTACAGGGTATTTCAGATTATATTGTTCAGACTCCTGCCTTAGAACCTAAGATTCCCACTCCTGATTTATTCTTTGGTGACAGATCCAAATTTTTGAGTTTCAAAAATAACTGTAAACTGTTTTTTGCATTGAGACCCCGGTCCTCTGGTGATCCCATTCAACAGGCTAAGATCATCATATCCCTGCTGCGTGGTGACCCACAGGATTGGGCATTTTCCCTGGAAGCTGGCAATCCTGCTTTGCATAATGTTGACTCTTTCTTTCAAGCATTGGGGTTATTGTATGATGAGCCTAATTCTGTGGATCATGCTGAGAAGATCTTGTTGGCCCTGTGTCAGGGTCAAGAAGCGGCAGAATCGTATTGCCAGAAATTTAGAAAATGGTCTGTACTGACTAAATGGAATGAGGATGCCTTGGTGGCAATTTTCAGAAAGGGTCTTTCTGAATCCGTTATAGATGTTATGGTGGGATTCCCCACACCTGCTGGTCTTAGTGATTCTATGTCTCTGGCCATTCAGATTGATCGGCGCTTGCGCGAGCGCAGAGTTGTGCACACTGTGGCGTTGTCCTCTGAGCAGAGTCCTGAGCCTATGCAGTGTGATAGGATTTTGTCTAGAGCTGAACGTCAAGGATTCAGGCGTCAGAATGGGTTGTGTTTTTACTGCGGCGATTCTGCTCATGTTATTTCTGATTGCCCTAAGCGTACTAAGAGAATCACTAGTTCTGTTACCATCAGTACTGTACAACCTAAATATCTGTTATCTGTGACCTTGATCTGCTCATTATCATCATTTTCTGTCATGGCATTTGTGGGTTCAGGCGCCGCTCTGAACTTAATGGACTTAGAATTTGCCAGACGTTGTGGTTTCCCCTTGCAACTTTTGCAGAACCCTATTCCTTTTACCCCTTCCCGACCTTTGACGCATACGCTGCGTCATGAAAGTCGGTGCCATTCCGACCCATGACGCAGCATATGCGTCATGGAAAGATCGCGTCCCTGCAGATCGGGTGAAAGGGTTAACTCCCATTTCACCCGATCTGCAGGGACAGGGGGAGTGGTAGTTTAGCCCAGGGGGGGTGGCTTCACCCCCTCGTGGCTACGATCGCTCTGATTGGCTGTTGAAAGTGAAACTGCCAATCAGAGCGATTTGTAATATTTCACCTACAAAAATGGTGAAATATTACAATCCAGCCATGGCCGATGCTGCAATATCATCGGCCATGGCTGGACACACTAATGTGCACCCACCCCACCCCTCCGATCGCCCCCCCAGCCCCCCGATCTGTGGTCTGCTCCCCTCGGTCCTGTGCTCCGCTCCCCCGTCCTCCTGCCCGCTCCCCCGTGCTCCAATCACACCCCCTGTGCTCCAATCAAACCCCCCCGCACTCCGATCCCCCCCCGCACAGCGATCCCCCCCTCCGCACAGCGATCCCCCCTTCCCGTGCTCCGATCCACCCGCCCGCACAGCGATCCCCCACTCCGTGCTCCAATCCACCCCCCCGTGTTCCGATCCACCCCCCCGTGCTCTGACGCCCCCCGTGCCCTGATCTCCCCCCCCTTATACTTACCTGGCCTCCCGGGGACCGTCCATCTTCTTTCCTGGGCGCCGCCATCTTCCAAAATGGCGGGCACAGGAGCAGTGCGCCCGCCGAATCTGCCGGCCGGCAGATTCGTTCCAGAGTGAATTTTGATCACTGAGATAGGTTATATCTCAGTGATCAAAATAAAAAAAAAAAGTAAATGACCCCCCCCCCTTTGTCACCCCCATAGGTAGGGACAATAAAAAAAATAATTTTTTTTTTTCCACCAAGGTTGGGGTAAGAACTAGGGTTAGGGGTAGGGTTAGGGTTAGGGGTAGGGTTAGGGTTAGGGTTTCGGTATGTGCACACGTATTCTGGTCCTCTGCGGATTTTTCCGCTGCGGATTTGATAAATCCGCAGTGCTAAACCGCTGCGGATTTATGGCGGATTTACCATGTTTTTTCTGCACATTTCAATGCGGTTTTACAACAGCGATTTTCTATTTGAGCAGTTGTAAAACCGCTGCGGAATCCGAAGAAAGAAGTGACATGCTGCGGAATGTAAACCGCTGCGTTTCCATGCAGTTTTTCTGCAGCATGTGTACAGCGATTTTTGTTTCCCATAGGTTTGCATTGAACTGTAAACTCATGGGAAACTGCTGCGGATCCGCAGCGTTTTCCGCAGCGTGTGCACATACCTTTAGAATTAGGCTATGTGCACACGGTGCGGATTGGCCGCTGCGGATCCGCAGCAGAGTTCCATCAGGTTTACAGTACCATGTAAACATATGGAAAGCCAAATCCGCTGTGCCCATGGTGCGGAAAATACCGCGCGGAAACGCTGCGTTGTATTTTCCGCAGCATGTCAATTCTTTGTGCGGATTCCGCAGCGTTTTACACCTGTTCCTCAATAGGAATCCGCAGGTGAAATCCGGACAAAAAACACTGGAAATCCGTGGTAAATCCGCAGGTAAAACGCAGTGCCTTTTACCCGCGGATTTTTCAAAAATGGTGCTGAAAAATCTCATACGAATCCGCAACGTTGGCACATAGCCTTAGGGCTAGGGTTGGGTTGGAATTAGGGTTGTGGTTAGGGTTAGGGGTGTGTTGGGGTTAGAATTGAGGGGTTTCCACTGTTTAGGCACATCAGGGGGTCTCCAAACGCACCATGGCGCCACCATTGATTCCAGCCAATCTTGTATTCAAAAAGTCAAATGGTGCTCCCTCACTTCCGAGCCCCGACGTTCACCCAAACAGTGGTTTACCCCCACATATGGGGTACCAGCATACTCAGGACAAACTGCGCAACAATTACTGGGGTCCAATTTCTCCTGTTACCCTTGAGAAAATAAAAAATTGCTTGCTAAAACATCATTTTTGAGGAAAGAAAAATGATTTTTTATTTTCACGGCTCTGCGTTGTAAACGTCTGTGAAGCACTTGGGGGTTCAAAGTGCTCAACACATATCTAGATAAGTTCCTTGGGGGGTCTAGTTTCCAAAATGGGGTCACTTGTGGGGGGTTTCTACTGTTTAGGCACACCAGGGGCTCTGCAAACGCAACATGACGTCCGCAGACCATTCCATCAAAGTCTGCATTTCAAAAGTCACTACTTCCCTTCTGAGCCCCGACGTGTGCCCAAAAAGTGGTTTACCCCCACACATAGGGTATCAGCGTACTCAGGAGAAACTGGACAACAACATTTGTGGTCCAATTTCTCCTGTAACCCTTGGGAAAATAAAAAATTCTGGGCTAAAAAATTATTTTTGAGGAAAGAAAACGTATTTATTATTTTCACTGCTCTGTGTTATGAACTTCTGTGAAGCACTTGGGGGTTCAAAGTGCTCACCTCACATCTAGATAAGTTCCTTTCGGGGTCTAGTTTCCAAAATGGGGTCACTTGTGGGGGGTTTCTACTGTTTAGCCACATCAGGGGCTCTGCAAACGCAACGTGTTTGCATTTCAAAACGTCACTACTTCACTTCCGAGCCCCAGCATGTGCCTAAACAGTGGTTTACCCCCACATATTGGGTATCAACGTACTCAGGAGAAACTGGACAACAACTTTTGGGGTCAAATTTCTCCTGTTACCCTTGGGAAAATAAAAAATTGCGGGCTAAAAAATCATTTTTGAGAAAAGAATTTTTATTTTTTATTTTCATGGCTCTGCGTTATAAACTTCTGTGAAGCACTTGGGGGTTCAAAGTCCTCACCACACATCTAGATTAGTTCCTTTGGGGGTCCAGTTTCCAAAATGGGGTCATTTGTGGGGGATCTCTAATATTTAGGCACACAGGGGCTCTCCAAATGCGACATGGTGTCCACTAACAAATGGAGCTAATTTTCCATTCAAAAAGTCAAAAGGCGTGCCTTCCCTTCCGAGCCCTGCCGTGTGCCCAAACAGTGGTTTACCCCCACATATGAGGTATCAACGTACTCGGGAGAAATTGCTCAACAAATTTTAGGATCCATTTTATCCTATTGCCCATGTGAAAATGAAAAAATTGAGGCGAAAATAAATTTTTTGTGAAAAAAAAGTACTTTTTCATTTTTACGGATCAATTTGTGAAGCACCTGAGGGTTTAAAGTGCTCACTAGGCATCTAGATAAGTTCCTTGGGGGGTCCAGTTTCCAAAATGGGGTCACTTGTGGGGGAGCTCCAATGTTTAAGCACACAGGGTCTCTCCAAACGCGACATGGTGTCCGCTAACGATGGAGATAATTTTTCATTCAAAAAGTCAAATGGCGCTCCTTCCCTTCCGAGCCTTACCATGTGCCCAAACAGTGGTTTACCCCCACATGTGAGGTATCGGTGTGCTCAGGAGAAATTGCCAAACAAATTTTAGGATCCATTTTATCCTGTTGTCCATGTGAAAATGAAAAAATTGAGGCTAAAATAATTTTTTTTGTGAAAAAATTGTTTTTTCATTTTTACGGATCAATTTGTGTAGCAGCTGGGGGTTCAAAGTGCTCACTATGCATCTAGATACGTTCCTTGGGGCGTCTAGTTTCCAAAACGGGGTCACTTGTGGGGAAGCTCCAATTTTTAGGCACACGGGGGCTCTCCAAACTTGACATGGTGTCCGCTAAAGAGTGCAGCCAATTTTTCATTCAAAAAGTCAAATGGCGCTCCTTCCCTTCCAAGCCCTGCCGTGCGCCCAAACAGTGGTTTACCCCCACATATGAGGTATCAGCGTACTCAGGACAAATTGGACAACAACTTTCGTGGTTCAGTTTCTCCTTTTACCATTGGGAAAATACAAAAATTGTTGCTGAAAAATCATTTTTGTGACTAAAAAGTTAAATGTTCATTTTTTCCTTCCATGTTGCTTCTGCTGCTGTGAAGCACCTGAAGGGTTAATAAACTTCTGGAATGTGGTTTTGTGCACCTTGAGGAGAGCAGTTTTTAGAATGGTGTCACTTTTGGGTATTTTCAGCCATATAGACCCCTCAAACTGACTTCAAATGTGAGGTGGTCCCTAAAAAAAATGGTTTTGTAAATTTCGTTGTAAAAATGAGAAATTCCTGGTCAAATTTTAACCCTTATAACTTCCTAGCAAAAAAAAATTTTGTTTCCAAAATTGTGCTGATGTAAAGTAGACGTGTGGGAAATGTTATTTATTAACTATTTTGTGTCACATACCTCTCTGGTTTAACAGAATAAAAATTCAAAATGTGAAAATTGCGAAATTTTTAAAATTTTCGCCAAATTTCCGTTTTTATCACAAATAAACACAGAATTTATTGACCTAAATTTACCACTAACATGAAGCCCAATATGTCACAAAAAAACAATCTCAGAACCGCTAGGATCCATTGAAGCGTTCCTGAGTTATTACCTCATAAAGGGACACTGGTCAGAATTGCAAAAAACGGCAAGGTCTTTAAGGTCAAAATAGGCTGGGTCATGAAGGGGTTAAGGGGCATTGATGCTACACCGTTGGCTATATATAAACCTCAATTTTGGACACAGCTGACCATGCGCATGGCGCCAGCCCATCAGGAAGATTGTCGTTTTCTGGTGTTGCATAATTTGCATGATGTTATTGTGCTGGGTTTTCCATGGTTACAGGTACATAATCCGGTGTTGGATTGGAGATCTATGTCTGTGACTAGTTGGGGTTGTCAGGGGGTTCATGGTCACATTCGTTTGATGTCAATTTCCTCTTCCCCCTCTTCTGAAATTTCTGAGTTTTTGTCTGATTTCCAGGATGTATTCGATGAGCCCAAATACAGTTCCCTTCCACCGCATAGGGACTGTGATTGTGCTATTGACTTGATTCCAGGTTGTAAGTTCCCTAAGGGCCGACTTTTCAACCTGTCTGTGCCAGAACATGCCGCTATGTGGATCTATATCAAGGAGTCTTTGGAGAAGGGGCATATTCGGCCATCTTCTTCACCATTGGGAGCAGGTTTTTTTTTTGTTGCCAAGAAGGATGGCTCTTTGAGACCCTGTATTGATTATCGCCTCTTGAATAAGATCACGGTCAAATTTCAATACCCTTTGCCTTTGCTTACTGATTTGTTTGCTAGGATTAAGGGGGCTAGCTGGTTTACTAAGATTGACGTTCGAGGGGCATATAATCTTATTCGTATTAAGCAGGGTGACGAATGGAAAACTGCATTTAATACGCCCGAAGGCCATTTTGAATACCTTGTGATGCCATTCGGACTCTCTAATGCCCCATCTGTGTTCCAGTCCTTCATGCATGATATCTTTCGGAGTTATCTTGATAAATTCATGGTTGTATATTTGGATGATGTTTTGATTTTTTCCGATAATTGGAAGTCTCATGTGAAGCAGGTCAGGATGGTATTTCAGATCCTCCGTGGTAATGCTTTATTTGTGAAGGGGTCGAAGTGCCTCTTTGGAGTGCAGAAAGTTTCTTTTTTGGGCTTCATTTTTTCTCCCTCATCTGTAGAAATGGATCCGGTTAAGGTTCAGGCCATTCATGATTGGATTCAACCCACATCTGTGAAGAGCCTTCAGAAATTCTTGGGCTTTGCTAATTTTTATCGTCGTTTCATTGCCAACTTCTCCAGTGTGGTTAAGCCTCTGACCGATTTGACGAAGAAAGGCGCTGATGTGACGAATTGGTCCTCCGTGGCTGTTTCTGCCTTTCAGGAGCTTAAACGCCGATTTACTTCTGCCCCTGTGTTGCGTCAGCCAGATATTTATCTTCCATTTCAGGTTGAGGTTGACGCGTCTGAGATTGGGGCAGGGGCCGTTTTGTCTCAGAGGAATTCTGATGGTTCCTTGATGAAACCATGTGCCTTCTTTTCTCGGAAGTTTTCGCCTGCGGATCGCAATTATGGTGTCGGCAATCGGGAGTTGTTGGCTATGAAGTGGGCATTTGAGGAGTGGCGACATTGGCTTGAGGGGGCCAAGCACCGTATTGTGGTCCTGACCGATCATAAGAATCTGATTTACCTCGAGTCTGCCAAACGGCTGAATCCTAGACAGGCTCGATGGTCCCTGTTTTTCTCCCATTTTGATTTTGTGGTCTCGTACATTCCTGGTACTAAGAATGTTAAGGCGGATGCCCTCTCTAGGAGTTTTTTCCTGATTCCCCTGGGGTTCTTGAGCCGGTCGGCATTTTGAAGGAAGGGGTGATTCTTTCTGCCATCTCCCCTGATTTACGACGGGTTCTTCAGGAATTTCAGGCTAATAAACCTGACCGCTGTCCAGTGGGGAAACTGCTTGTTCCTGATAGATGGACTAGTAAAGTGATTTCTGAGGTTCATTGTTCTGTGTTGGCTGGCCATCCTGGGATTTTTGGTACCAGAGATTTGGTTGGTAGGTCCTTTTGGTGGCCTTCCTTGTCGCGGGATGTGCTTTCTTTTGTGCAGTCCTGTGGGATTTGTGCGCGGGCTAAGCCTTGCTGTTCCCTCGCTAGTGGGTTGCTTCTGCCTTTGCCGGTCCCTGAGAGACCTTGGATGCATATTTCTATGCATATTTCTATGGCTTTTATTTCAGAGCTTCCGGTTTCCCAGAGGATGTCTGTTATCTGGGTGGTTTGTGACCGGTTTTCTAAGATGGTTCATTTGGTACCTTTGCCTAAATTGCCTTCCTCTTCTGATTTGGTTCCGTTGTTTTTTCAGCATGTGGTTCGATTGCATGGCATTCCGGAGAATATTGTGTCTGATAGAGGTTCCCAGTTTGTTTCTAGGTTTTGGCGGGCCTTTTGTGCTAGGCTAAGCATTGATTTGTCTTTTTCTTCCGCATTTCATCCTCAGACAAATGGCCAAACCGAGCGAACTAATCAGACTTTGGAAACTTATTTGAGATGCTTTGTGTCTGCTGATCAGGATGATTGGGTGGCTTTCTTTCCATTGGCCGAGTTTGCCCTTAATAATCGGGCTAGTTCTGCTACCTTGGTTTCGCCTTTTTTTTGTAACTTTGGTTTTCATCCTCGTTTTTCTTTAGGGCAGGTTGAGCCTTCTGATTGTCCTGGTGTGGATTCTGTGGATGACAGGCTGCAGCAGATTTGGGCTCATGTGGTGGACAATTTGGTGTTGTCTCAGGAGGAGGCTCAGCGTTTTGCTAACCGTCGTCGGTGTGTTGGTTCCCGGCTTCGGGTTGGGGATTTGGTCTGGTTGTCTTCCCATCATGTTCCTATGAAGGTCTCTTCCCCTAAGTTCAAGCCTCGGTTTATTGGTCCTTATAAGATTTCTGAGATTATCAATCCAGTGTCTTTTCGTATGGCCCTTCCAGCCTCTTTTTCCATCCATAGATCTTTGTTGCGGAAGTATGTGGTGCCCGTTGTTGGAGTATGTGGTTGAGAAGATTTTGGATTCTCGTTTTTCGAGGCGGAAGCTTCAGTATCTGGTCAAATGGAAGGGTTATGGCCAGGAGGATAATTCTTGGGTTGTTGCCTCCGATGTTCATGCTGACGATTTGGTTCGTGCCTTTCATTTGGCTCGTCCTGATCGGCCTGGGGGTCTGGTGAGGGTTTGGTTACCCCTCCTCAAGGAGGGGGTACTGTTGTGAATTCTGCTCTTGGGCTCCCTCCGGTGGTTATGAGTGGTAGTGCTGCTGTCTGTGGATTGCAGCATCTATCAGGTGTGTTCACTTTTTGCAATTTGAACTCAGCTATTTAGTCCTGCTTGATCCTTTAGTCAGTGCCAGTTGTCCGTTGTTTTTGGAGGATTCACATCCCTTTTTGTTCTCTCCTGTTTGCTGTGCTTTTCTTCAAAGATAAGTCCTGGCTTTGTTTCTGCTGTCCACATGCTGTGGGCCTTATAGTTCTGTGCATTTTCATGTATTGTCTTGTCCAGCTTGTCTGTGAAAGGATTTTTTGCAGCCAAGCGGTATCTCTGGAGATGCAGATATACCCTCCATGTCTTTAGTCAGATGTGGAGTTTTGTATTTTCTGTGGTGGATAATTTCTAGTGTTTTAATACTGAACGCATAGTTCTCTGTACTATACTTTCTATTTAGCTAGAATGGCCTCCTCTGCTAAATTCTGATTTCAGTCTGCGTATGTCATTTCCCTCTCCTCTCACAGTCAATATTTGTGGGGTGCTGTCTTTCCTTTGGGGATTTTCTCTGAGGCAAGATAGTTTTCCGTTTCTATCTTTAGGGGTATTTAGTCCTCAGGCTGTGTCGAGGTGTCTAGGGAGCGTTAGGTACATCCCACGGCTACATCTAGTTGTGTTGTTAAGTTCAGGGTCTGCGTTCAGTACAGGTACCACTTTCTCCAGAGTACGTCTCATGCTGCTCCTAGGCCACCAGATCATAACACTGCACTGTTCGAGACTCGTATCCATTGCCCTGCATCGAGGAATCCTTCACAGCGTTGGGGAAAGCCAAGTACTTCTCTACCTTGGATCTAGCAAGCGGATACTGGCAAGTAGCCGTGGTAGAGAAAGACAGAGAGAAAACCGCCTTCATCCTCCCTATGGGGCTGTTCGAGTTTAACCGGATGCCCTTTGGGCTCTCCAATGCTCCAGGCACCTTTCAACGGCTGATAAAAAAGTGTTTGGGAGATTTAAATTTTGAGGCTACCCTGATCTATCTGGATGACATCATTGTGTTTTCAGCCTCATTCGAAGACCACCTTGCCCGGCTTGGACAGGTGCTCGGAAGACTGAGGGCTCATAACCTGAAGGTGAAGCCAAAGAAATGCAACCTCTTCAAGAGGGAGATCGAGTGCCTAGGCCACATAGTGTCACAAGATGGAGTTCTACCCTCGCCAGAAAAAGTGGCTGCTATCCAGAAGTGGCCAGTCCCTCAAACAGTGAGAGAACTCCAGGCTGCAACCGCCATGCTTCCCTTCCTAAGAATGAGTGAGTGAAGGACCTTCGATGACGTCGCGGCTTGTGATTGGTCGCGTGATCGCTCATGTGACCGCTCACACGACCAATCACAAGCCGCGACGTCATCGCAGGTCCTTCACGCGCTCATTCTTAGGAACGGAAGCATGGCGGTTGCAGCGGTTACAACCAGGGCGCATTCGAGGGTGAGTATATCAATATTTTTTATTTTTATTCTTTATTTTACACATGAATCTTCATCCCGATACCGATTCCCGATATCGCAAAAATATCGGAACTCGGTATCGGAATTCCGATACCGCAAATATCTGCCGATACCCGATACTCCGGTATCGGAATGCTCAACACTACTTGTGAGACAGATTCTGAGTTTGTAATTGTTGAAGCACTGTGCTATTTTACAGACAAGATAACTCATGTGCATTATCTTTTGCTATTGTAAACCCCTGTTTGCACCTTCCTTGTCCCTTCCATTCCCTGTCTCCCAATAAATCTTCCCTTTGTTGTTTGCACCTCATCTTGTGTACAGTAGTCTTCCTGCATCGTGGTGGTCCCTCGGCCATCGCTTCAAGTGGCGCTGAGAGCAGGGTACTGTCACCAAGATGGAGGCAGCAGACAGCAATGGCGGGAATGCTAACATTAATGGGGATGCTGTGGGCATTGGTGGAACCCATGCAAGGACACTCCCTATGGGCACCATATTTAGTGTGCTCCCAAAGTTTGACGGCAAGAATATGCCACTGTCCGACTGGGTGTCCCGGCTTCAAAGCACCCTGAAGATTTATGACATCAGCCCAGACCTTGAAGCGGACATTGCTTTAACTGCCCTAGAGGGGGAAGCCCGCAGAAACGTCTGCCTACAACCAGAACTCACCCGCAGTACCCTGAAGGAGCTAGTGAAGTTCCTGGAAGAGATCTACGGTGAGACTGCTAGCGCGGGACATCGCCAAATTTTTCTCTAGGCTACAGCGGGAAGAAGAAGGAATTTCTCAGTATGCAACAGCACTGCAAGAAGTGTTCGCAGAGGTGCAGAGAAAGGAGGCAGATGGATTTGGCGGCATGGGCTCTAAAGACCGGATACTACGGGAGCAATTCATTCTGGGACTACACAGCACATCCTTGAGGCAAGCACTGTCAGAACGGGTCTGGGCAGATCCAGCCCTTACGTTTCGTCAAGTCCTAGCGGAAACAGTGGCCCGAAGTAAAGAAGAAAACTATGCGTCTGGAGTGATGCGTGTCCAGGGCGCCAATTCCAGAGGGGACCCAAACCATCAAGAGGTGCTGGTCCAGGTAGTGCAAGACTTGCAGCGGTCCCTTGTTAACGTGCATGAGAAACTGACCCAGATGGAGCGAAGAGTGGGGGAACTACAAGAGACTGACCCACCATACTCATGCAACCATTCTTCAGCCCGATCGACAAGGGATCAGTGGGAACAAGCCCCCTCCCATCAGGCATCGGCGGCAGGAGGACAGACTCGAAGTACCCCCCGGTGAGGGGGAAGCATTCAATGCTGGGAGTGTGGAGGACGGGAGCACCTTGCCAGAGACTGTCGGAACTATACTCAAGGCCAGTGGAAGCCGCCGTTAAACTACCAACCCCCGCGGTAATGCGGCACTCTGCGGGGGAGGCGAGAAGAGAGGCCGCTCCATATCATAACGAACACTTGATTGCTGGGAGCCCCATCCTACGTGCTGAATTTGAAGGAGTTCTGGTGGATTGCCTGGTAGATACCGGGTCACAAGTGACAACGATGCCAGACGCGTACTTCAAGCAGCATTTCCAGGACCTGGCCAAGCCAGAAAAAGAGACATTGATTTGCTTGTTTGCTGCCAACCAACAACCGATTCCGGTCACAGGAGTCGTGTGGATGAATATTCGAATCTGTGGGCAAGAAGTTGGGAGAAAAGGGATCCTGCTAGTCCCTGAGCCTGTCAAGGAAGATGTGCCTGTAGTACTAGGAATGAATATCCTACGTGAACTCGATCAGATTATGTTTACCAAACGGGGACCTGGATATTGGAAGAAGGCCACTCCACATAAGCCTACTCAGGAAGCCCTTCAACGACTGATCCGCGTCTGTGGGACGCAGAAGAGTGTGCCATCTTATCAGACGGTAGGGGTCATCCGGGCTCCTGGTAAAGAACCTGTAATCCTACCTCCCGAGCGAGAAACTATAGTATACCTTCCAGTGGGGACTCACCGCAACCTTGATGGGTTGGAAGTGGTTGTTCAGCCTGTGGTAGGCAGAGGAGTGGATCAAGAAGTCATGATAGCTCGTACGATAGCTGTGGTCCAGCGAGGACATGTTCCCTTAAGAGCTTTGAATGTGAGCCCCAGGGAGGTCACCTTGCCACGGGGGACAGATCTGGCCCTGGTGTATCTACATAAGGGTGAAGTGGTGAGTCAGAAGGAGATGTCTTTATCACTGAAAGAAGGCGTGGGGTGGACCCTAGCAGTTGCTGCGGGAGACGAAGAGACACCATCCCCGGAGTGGAGTGGACGGGTCATCCTTGATCAAATGGAAGTGGATGTGAAGGTTATCGGCCCTGAGCATGTGCAAGCAATAGAAACTATGCTGTGGGAAAATCAGGCCGCATTCGCCCGTCACGTCGAAGATTTTGGCTGTACAGAGATCATCACGCATGAGATACCGACTGGAGAAGCTCGTCCAATTCGAGAACGATACCGGCAGATCCCGCCCAAGATGTACCAAGAGGTGAAAACATTACTGAGGCAGATGCTGGATTCAGGAGTGGTGCAGAGTAGTCAGAGCCCTTCGGCAGCCCCGGTGGTGCTCGTCAAGAAAAAGGGTGGGACCATCCGGTTCTGTGTAGATTACAGGAAACTCAATGCCTGCACTGTTGTGAATTCTGCTCTTGGGCTCCCTCCGGTGGTTATGAGTGGTAGTGCTGCTGTCTGTGGATCGCAGCATCTATCAGGTGTGTTCACTTTTTGCAATTTGAACTCAGCTATTTAGTCCTGCTTGATCCTTTAGTCAGTGCCAGTTGTCCATTGTTTTTGGAGGATTCACATCCCTTTCTGTTCTCTCCTGTTTGCTGTGCTTTTCTTCAAAGATAAGTCCTGGCTTTGTTTCTGCTGTCCACATGCTGTGGGCCTTATAGTTCTGTGCATTTTCATGTATTGTCTTGTCCAGATTGTCTGTGAAAGTATTTTTTGCAGCCAAGCGGTATCTCTGGAGATGCAGATATACCCTCCATGTCTTTAGTCAGATGTTGAGTTTTGTATTTTCTGTGGTGGATATTTTCTAGTGTTTTAATACTGAATGCATAGTTCTCTGTACTATACTTTCTATTTAGCTAGAATGGCCTCCTCTGCTAAATTCTGATTTCAGTCTGCGTATGTCATTTCCCTCTCCTCTCACAGTCAATATTTGTGGGGTGCTGTCTTTCCTTTGGGGATTTTCTCTGAGGCAAGAGAGTTTTCTGTTTCTGTCTTTAGGGGTAGTTAGTTCTTAGGCTGTGTCGAGGGGTCTAGGTAGTGTTAGGTACCCCCCACGGCTACTTCTAGTTGCGCTGCTAGTTCAGGGTTTGCGGTCAGTAAAGGTACCACCTTCTCCAGAGTACGTCTCCTGCTGCTCCTAGGCCACCAGATCATAACAGTACAACTGGCCCACAATGAGTTAATTGCATCTCAGAAGAAGGGAGGACAGGTTTTGAGCCATTTTTTTTTCCTTAGCCTGTTTTTCCTTTTCCTCCCTCTTAATCTCTGGGTGGCTGCGGAACCTAGTAATAACATGAATGTTCAGGAGTTAGTTTCTCGTGTGGATCAGTTTGCTGCTAGGGTACAGGGTATTTCAGATTATATTGTTCAGACTCCTGCCTTAGAACCTAAGATTCCCACTCCTGATTTATTCTTTGGTGACAGATCCAAATTTTTGAGTTTCAAAAATAACTGTAAACTGTTTTTTGCATTGAGACCCCGGTCCTCTGGTGATCCCATTCAACAGGCTAAGATCATCATATCCCTGCTGCGTGGTGACCCACAGGATTGGGCATTTTCCCTGGAAGCTGGCAATCCTGCTTTGCATAATGTTGACTCTTTCTTTCAAGCATTGGGGTTATTGTATGATGAGCCTAATTCTGTGGATCATGCTGAGAAAATCTTGTTGGCCCTGTGTCAGGGTCAAGAAGCGGCAGAATCGTATTGCCAGAAATTTAGAAAATGGTCTGTACTGACTAAATGGAATGAGGATGCCTTGGTGGCAATTTTCAGAAAGGGTCTTTCTGAATCCGTTAAAGATGTTATGGTGGGATTCCCCACACCTGCTGGTCTGAGTGATTCTATGTCTCTGGCCATTCAGATTGATCGGCACTTGCGCGAGCGCAGAGTTGTGCACACTGTGGTGTTGTCCTCTGAGCAGAGTCCTGAGCCTATGCAGTGTGATAGGATTTTGTCTAGAGCTGAACGTCAAGGATTCAGGCGTCAGAATGGGTTGTGTTTTTACTGCGGCGATTCTGCTCACCTTATTTCTGATTGCCCTAAGCGTACTAAGAGAATCACTAGTTCTGTTACCATCAGTACTGTACAACCTAAATATCTGTTATCTGTGACCTTGATCTGCTCATTATCATCATTTTCTGTCATGGCATTTGTGGATTCAGGCGCCGCTCTGAACTTAATGGACTTAGAATTTGCCAGACGTTGTGGTTTCCCCTTGCAACCTTTGCAGAACCCTATTCCTTTAAGGGGCATTGATGCTACACCGTTGGCTATATATAAACCTCAATTTTGGACACAGCTGACCATGCGCATGGCGCCAGCCCATCAGGAAGATTGTCGTTTTCTGGTGTTGCATAATTTGCATGATGTTATTGTGCTGGGTTTTCCATGGTTACAGGTACATAATCCGGTGTTGGATTGGAGATCTATGTCTGTGACTAGTTGGGGTTGTCAGGGGGTTCATGGTCACATTCGTTTGATGTCAATTTCCTCTTCCCCCTCTTCTGAAATTTCTGAGTTTTTGTCTGATTTCCAGGATGTATTCGATGAGCCCAAATCCAGTTCCCTTCCACCGCATAGGGACTGTGATTGTGCTATTGACTTGATTCCAGGTTGTAAGTTCCCTAAGGGCCGACTTTTCAACCTGTCTGTACCAGAACATGCCGCTATGCAGATCTATATTAAGGAGTCTTTGGAGAAGGGGCATATTCGGCCATCTTCTTCACCATTGGGAGCAGGTTTTTTTTTTGTTGCCAAGAAGGATGGCTTCTTGAGACCCTGTATTGATTATCGCCTCTTGAATAAGATCACGGTCAAATTTCAATACCCTTTGCCTTTGCTTACTGATTTGTTTGCTAGGATTAAGGGGGCTAGCTGGTTTACTAAGATTGACGTTCGAGGGGCATATAATCTTATTCGTATTAAGCAGGGTGACGAATGGAAAACTGCATTTAATACGCCCGAAGGCCATTTTGAATACCTTGTGATGCCATTCGGACTCTCTAATGCCCCATCTGTGTTCCAGTCCTTCATGCATGATATCTTTCGGAGTTATCTTGATAAATTCATGGTTGTATATTTGGATGATGTTTTGATTTTTTCCGATAATTGGAAGTCTCATGTGAAGCAGGTCAGGATGGTATTTCAGATCCTCCGTGGTAATGCTTTATTTGTGAAGGGGTCGAAGTGCCTCTTTGGAGTGCAGAAAGTTTCTTTTTTGAGCTTCATTTTTTCTCCCTCATCTGTAGAAATGGATCCGGTTAAGGTTCAGGCCATTCATGGTTGGATTCAACCCACATCTGTGAAGAGCCTTCAGAAATTCTTGGGCTTTGCTAATTTTTATCGTCGTTTCATTGCCAACTTCTCCAGTGTGGTTAAGCCTCTGACCGATTTGACGAAGAAAGGCGCTGATGTGACGAATTGGTCCTCCGCGGCTGTTTCTGCCTTTCAGGAGCCTAAACGCCGATTTACTTCTGCCCCTGTGTTGCGTCAGCCAGATATTTATCTTCCATTTCAGGTTGAGGTTGACGCGTCTGAGATTGGGGCAGGGGCCGTTTTGTCTCAGAGGAATTCTGATGGTTCCTTGATGAAACCATGTGCCTTCTTTTCTCGGAAGTTTTCGCCTGCGGATCGCAATTATGGTGTCGGCAATCGGGAGTTGTTGGCTATGAAGTGGGCATTTGAGGAGTGGCGACATTGGCTTGAGGGGGCCAAGCACCGTATTGTGGTCCTGACCGATCATAAGAATCTGATTTACCTCGAGTCTGCCAAACGGCTGAATCCTAGACAGGCTCGATGGTCTCTGTTTTTCTCCCGTTTTGATTTTGTGGTCTCGTACATTCCTGGTACTAAGAATGTTAAGGCGGATGCCCTCTCTAGGAGTTTTTTCCTGATTCCCCTGGGGTTCTTGAGCCGGTCGGCATTTTGAAGGAAGGGGTGATTCTTTCTGCCATCTCCCCTGATTTACGACGGGTTCTTCAGGAATTTCAGGCTAATAAACCTGACCGCTGTCCAGTGGGGAAACTGTTTGTTCCTGATAGATGTACTAGTAAAGTGATTTTATGAGGTTCATTGTTCTGTGTTGGCTGGCCATCCTGGGATTTTTGGTACCAGAGATTTGGTTGGTAGGTCCTTTTGGTGGCCTTCCTTGTCGCGGGATGTGCGTTCTTTTGTGCAGTCCTGTGGGATTTGTGCGCGGGCTAAGCCTTGCTGTTCCCTCGCTAGTGGGTTGCTTCTGCCTTTGCCGGTCCCTGAGAGACCTTGGATGCATATTTCTATGGCTTTTATTTCAGAGCTTCTGGTTTCCCAGAGGATGTCTGTTATCTGGGTGGTTTGTGACCGGTTTTCTAAGATGGTTCATTTGGTACCTTTGCCTAAATTGCCTTCCTCTTCTGATTTGGTTCCGTTGTTTTTTCAGCATGTGGTTCGTTTGCATGGCATTCCGGAGAATATTGTGTCTGATAGAGGTTCCCAGTTTGTTTCTAGGTTTTGGCGGGCCTTTTGTGCTAGGCTAAGCATTGATTTGTCTTTTTCTTCCGCATTTCATCCTCAGACAAATGGCCAAACCGAGCGAACTAATCAGACTTTGGAAACTTATTTGAGATGCTTTGTGTCTGCTGATCAGGATGATTGGGTGGCTTTCTTTCCATTGGCCGAGTTTGCCCTTAATAATCGGGCTAGTTCTGCTACCTTGGTTTCGCCTTTTTTTTGTAATTTTGGTTTTCATCCTCGTTTTTCTTTAGGGCAGGTTGAGCCTTCTGATTGTCCTGGTGTGGATTCTGTGGATGACAGGCTGCAGCAGATTTGGGCTCATGTGGTGGACAATTTGGTGTTGTCTCAGGAGGAGGCTCAGCGTTTTGCTAACCGTCTTCGGTGTGTTGGTTCCCGGCTTCGGGTTGGGGATTTGGTCTGGTTGTCATCCCAGTATCTGGTCAAATGGAAGGGTTATGGCCAGGAGGATAATTCTTGGGTTGTTGCCTCCGATGTTCATGCTGACGATTTGGTTCGTGCCTTTCATTTGGCTCGTCCTGATCGGCCTGGGGGTCTGGTGAGGGTTTGGTTACCCCTCCTCAAGGAGGGGGTACTGTTGTGAATTCTGCTCTTGGGCTCCCTCCGGTGGTTATGAGTGGTAGTGCTGCTGTCTGTGGATTGCAGCATCTATCAGGTGTGTTCACTTTTTGCAATTTGAACTCAGCTATTTAGTCCTGCTTGATCCTTTAGTCAGTGCCAGTTGTCCATTGTTTTTGGAGGATTCACATCCCTTTTTGTTCTCTCCTGTTTGCTGTGCTTTTCTTCAAAGATAAGTCCTGGCTTTGTTTCTGCTGTCCACATGCTGTGGGCCTTATAGTTCTGTGCATTTTCATGTATTGTCTTGTCCAGCTTGTCTGTGAAAGGATTTTTTGCAGCCAAGCGGTATCTCTGGAGATGCAGATATACCCTCCATGTCTTTAGTCAGATGTGGAGTTTTGTATTTTCTGTGGTGGATAATTTCTAGTGTTTTAATACTGAACGCATAGTTCTCTGTACTATACTTTCTATTTAGCTAGAATGGCCTCCTCTGCTAAATTCTGATTTCAGTCTGCGTATGTCATTTCCCTCTCCTCTCACAGTCAATATTTGTGGGGTGCTGTCTTTCCTTTGGGGATTTTCTCTGAGGCAAGATAGTTTTCCGTTTCTATCTTTAGGGGTATTTAGTCCTCAGGCTGTGTCGAGGTGTCTAGGGAGCGTTAGGTACATCCCACGGCTACATCTAGTTGTGTTGTTAAGTTCAGGGTCTGCATTCAGTACAGGTACCACCTTCTCCAGAGTACGTCTCATGCTGCTCCTAGGCCACCAGATCATAACACTGCACTGTTCGAGACTCGTATCCATTGCCCTGCATCGAGGAATCCTTCACAGCGTTGGGGAAAGCCAAGTACTTCTCTACCTTGGCTCTAGCAAGCGGATACTGGCAAGTAGCCGTGGTAGAGAAAGACAGAGAGAAAACCGCCTTCATCCTCCCTATGGGGCTGTTCGAGTTTAACCGGATGCCCTTTGGGCTCTCCAATGCTCCAGGCACCTTTCAACGGCTGATAAAAAAGTGTTTGGGAGATTTAAATTTTGAGGCTACCCTGATCTATCTGGATGACATCATTGTGTTTTCAGCCTCATTCGAAGACCACCTTGCCCGGCTTGGACAGGTGCTCGGAAGACTGAGGGCTCATAACCTGAAGGTGAAGCCAAAGAAATGCAACCTCTTCAAGAGGGAGATCGAGTACCTAGGCCACATAGTGTCACAAGATGGAGTTCTACCCTCGCCAGAAAAAGTGGCTGCTATCCAGAAGTGGCCAGTCCCTCAAACAGTGAGAGAACTCCAGGCCTTCCTGGGACTCGCGGAGTACTACCGCCGGTTTGTTAAAGACTTCGCGAAGGTGGCAGGTCCTCTCAATGAGTTGCTGAGGGGGACTGCTGGAGTGACGAAGACCCAGCGCATCCCCTGGGCACAGGGACAACACGAGGCCTTCCAGGCTATAAAGAATGCCCTTACTTCGGCCCCGATTTTGGCCTACGCAGACTTCGATCAACCGTTCCTGTTGTAAACCGATGGTAGCCTGCATGGACTTGGTGCAGTACTTTCTCAGATACAGGATGGAAATGAGAGAGTTATCGGGTATACTAGCAGGTCCCTGCGAGACAGCGAAAGAAACCCTCACAATTACAGCTCCTTCCGGTTAGAGCTCCTGGCGCTGGTGTGGGCCATGACAGAAAAGTTTGCAGGCTTCCTGACAGGTACCAAAATTCAAGTTCGAACAGACAATAATCCCCTGGCCCACCTTGAGAATGCTAATTTGGGGGCCTTAGAACAATGGTGGATAGCTCGCCAAGCCAAGTTTGACTTTACCATCCGTTATCGCTCTGCTACCGAAAACGCAAATGCGGATGGGCTGTCAAGAGTGCCTGTGGAGACTCCAGTGGGGGATCTTGATGAGCAACTCGAAGAGGAGGAAACCCTGGACTTCAATAAGTTCAAGCCCCCAATGGTTGTGGCCCAGTCAAGAAGGGAGGCCTGCGCATTACCACGGTCCCTGGGGAGAACCAATGAGGAATGGGGACACATTCAGGATGAAGACGAAGGGCTGAGACAGATGAATTGGTGGGTAACGCAAAAGCGGAAGCCTGGCAAACAAGAGAGAGATAATCTGGACTCTGAAATGAGGAGTGTGTTGCACCGGTGGGATAGACTGGAAGTGCGAGAGTCAGTACTATATCGTATATAAGAGGCAACAGCCAAAAGATATGGAAGTAAGGTGGCAAGTGGTCATCCCAGGAAGAATGGCTCAAGAAATAGCTAAAGAGGCCCACGAATTCGGAGCGCACTTCGGCCCCACAAAGACCTACCAGTGGTTGCAGCGGTATGTGTATTGCCCCCGGTTGGAGCCTGTGGTGGAAGAAGTTTGCCGGCAATGTCGAGTATGTGACCTCATTAAGAGTACTGAACAGAGGGCACCCATCCAGACCATACAAACTAAGGAACCGTTGGAAGTCTTGATGATCGACTATCTCCTCGTGGGACACTCGGCCCGGGGGCTGCAATACTGTTTGATGATGACCGATCATTTCTCTAAGTTCGCAGTAGTCACTCCGACTAGAGACCAGACTGCAGAATAGGCGGCACGAGCCATCTGTCAAGACTTCATCCGGGTGTATGGGTGCCCAAAGCGCATCCACTCTGATCAAGGCGCATGTTTCCAAGGCAAGGTGATGGAAGAATTGTATCGTATGTATGGCATCGAGCAGTCCCGGACCACCCCTTACCACCCTCAAGGCATTGGAGCTTGTGAACGCTTCAACAGAACCTTGCTTCAGATGCTAAGAACGTTGGAGGAGGATAAGAAGGCGTGTTGGCCAGACTATCTGCCAGAATTGGTCTGGACCTACAACAATCGGGTCCACTCCACCACAGGTTATACCCCCTATTTACTGTTGTTTGGAAGAGCTGGATGAGCTGATGGAGCGAACTGTCACCTCATGGGTGAAAGAGCATCGGCAACGATTGCAAACGATACGGCGGTTGGCGGGTCAGCAACTGCAAGAAAAAGAGCATACGGCCCGCAAACTGACTCAAGAGTTACCGCTCCAACCTGGAGACCAAGTATTGGTCAGAGAGAAACGCCCTAAGGGAAAACTAAGTGAGAGATGGGAAGTACAGCCGTACAAGGTTATCGAGCGAGTGTATGCTAACGGCCCTGTCTACAAGGTACAGATTGAGAATGGGGCATCCGCCCCTAGAGTACTTCACAGAAATATGCTGCGGCCTTGCCGGTCTGAGGTCTGTTCTACGCCATTGTTGCCTGAAGGTGACACTCCACTTCCTGAATCTGTCATGCCTGATGGCCAAATCAATGATGAGTGGTGGACCGTCCCTGACACAGTAGTGGGTCCTCAGGCACCCAGAGACGGTGATCCCATGGATGTAACAGCACCACCATGCGAGGACGAGACCAGACAAGAGCTCACAATGTGTCCTGCAACAAGTGTTCCTCTGGAAGATAGTCAAGCCTTGCCTGACAGCCAAGAGCTTCGGAGATCCCAGAGGTCTAATGCAGGGGTTCCACCGGTCCGATATGTAGAACAGTGTGCTCTTTCTGTTTTTACACCTTTGTTGCCTCCTCTATAGGTGCTGTTCTGCATTGCACATTCTTTCATTATGCTTCAACCTTGATTCTGTGATGGTCGAGGACAACCATCATTAAGAAGGGAGGCATGTAAGAGGGTAGTGCTGTTATGGACAGTAACACGCTGCCACTTTAATAGACATCACCCCCTTGTCTGGTATGATAGAATGTCCTGCTTCCCCCTGCTAGACGGTGAAGATAAACTGCCCCAGGAAGAGGGGAGGAGTTGAGCCTGAACTGTGCGTGTGTTCTGGAGCTGCAAGAGAGAGAGAGAGATCTGTGTACTATTTTGCTACAAGAAAGGTCCTACAGCTTTGGACGAAAGTTTACTTGCGAACTTTGCAAGCCTTTTCCGGATACAGCAAAGGTGGCTGTCTTGTGTTAGTTTGTGAAGCCACGAAGACACTGAGAAAAGGACTTACAGTTTCCAGGAGCATCCCTAGGATCCAGAAGCAAGGAGAAGACCACGCTTCGCAGAGCTGACAGGAATCCGTTCCCACCACCGGTTTGGACTTCTGGGGGCCCCCTGGGACTGGACCTGTGTCCCCAACATCACCGTGAGTTTGTTCCTGTATGGTGCACCAGTGAGGGCCTAGTGCAGGCTTCATTAGTTAGAGCACGGTAGCCATGTGGCCTGCGTAGTAAAGGCCAGGGAGGTTATATGCAGAGCAGCATCGATATTTGTTTTATTGTTTAAAGTTGCTTGTGAGACAGATTCTGAGTTTGTAATTGTTGAAGCACTGTGCTATTTTACAGACAAGATAACTCATGTAGACAACAAAAAACGTCAGTAAAAATTGAAACGTGCACATATATGGCGACTCAAAATTAGATAATCTAAATTAAGAGAACCAAGAGTCAAAACTAGCCACAAAAGTATCACAAAAGGTAATGTTTATTAAACAACTTATAAACAAAAATACAATAATCAATAATCAAGGATATAAAGTGCATAGTAACTGTATCCTAAAATACATCCATGTCAGCCAGGTACATAGGGCAGGAACATACAATTAGTCATAGACGTCAGTGTGAAGTACTATTGACACATAGGCTGCATTGTCTCAGTACTGTGGTGATCTAATTAGAAGGTGTATTCTCAGTGGCCATATATCAAAAGATCCCCACAGAAACTGGGTTTGCAAATGATCACATAAAAAAGAAATACATAAGTAAATTACCCATGTGTACAATGAAGTCCAGGACTCGGACAGGACTTCATTGTACACATGGGTAATTTACTTATGTATTTCTTTTTTATGTGATCATTTGCAAACCCAGTTTCTGTGGGGATCTTTTGATATATGGCCACTGAGAATACACCTTCTAATTAGATCACCACAGTACTGAGACAATGCAGCCTATGTGTCAATAGTACTTCACACTGACGTCTATGACTAATTGTATGTTCCTGCCCTATGTACCTGGCTGACATGGATGTATTTTAGGATACAGTTACTATGCACTTTATATCCTTGATTATTGATTATTGTATTTTTGTTTATAAGTTGTTTAATAAACATTACCTTTTGTGATACTTTTGTGGCTAGTTTTGACTCATGGTTCTCCTAATTAAGATAACTCATGTGCATTATCTTTTGCTATTGTAAACCCCTGTTTGCACCTTCCTTGTCCTTTCCATTCCCTGTCTCCCAATAAATCTTCCCTTTGTTGTTTGTACCTCATCTTGTGTACAGTAGTCTTCCTGCACCGTGGTGGTCCCTCGGCCATCGCTTCAGAGGGGGCCGTAGGAGGGCAACAACCCAGCAGCCGGACCATCACCTCAACCTTTGTGCAAGGAGGAACAGGAGCAGCACTGCCAAATCCCTGCAAAATTACCTCCAGCAGGCCAGAAATGTGCATGTGCCTGTGCAATCTGTTAAAAACTGACTACATGAGGATGGTCTGAGTGCCCGACGTCCACAGATGGGGGTTGTGCTCACAGGCCAACACTGTGCAGGATGCTTGGCATTTGCCACAGAACACCAGGATTGGCAAATTCGCCACTGGCGCCCTGTGCTCTTCATAGATGAAAGCAAGTTCACACTGAGCACATGTGACAGAGTCTGGAGACGCCATGGAGAGTGATCTGCTGCCTGCAACATCCTTCAGCATGACTGGTTTGGCAGTAGGTCAGTAATGGTGTGGGGTGGCATTTCTTTGGAGGGCTGCACAGCCCTCCATGTGCTCCCCAGAGGTAGCCTGACTGCCATAAGGTACAAAGATGAGATATTCAGACCATATGCTGGTGTGGTTGGCCCTTGGTTCCTCCGAATGCAGGACAATGCCAGACCTCATGTGGCTGGAGTGTGTCAGCAGTTCCTGCAAGATGAAGGCATTGAAGCTATGGACTGGCCCAAGTGTTCCCCAGACCTGTATTCGATTGAACACATCTGGGACATCTTGTCTTGCACCATCCACCAATGTCACGTTGCACCACAGACTGTTCAGAAGTTGGCAGATGCTTTAGTCCAGGTCTGGTAGGAGATCCCTCATGAGACCATCTGCCGCCTCACCAGAAGCATGCCCCGGCTTTGTAGGGAGGTCATAGTCACGTGGAGGCCACAAACACTACTGAGCATCATTTATTTGTCTTGAGGCATTTCCACTGAAGTTGGATGAGCCTGTAACTTCATTTTCCACTTTGATTTTGAGCATCATTCCAACGCCAGACCTCCATGGGATATTATTTGTGATTTACGTTGATAATTTTTAAGTTTTATTGTTCTCAACACATTCCACTATGTAATGAATAAAGATTTACAACTGGAATATTTCATTCAGTGATATCCAGGATGTGGGATTTTAGCGTTCCCTTTATTTTTTTGAGCAGGGTATTTAAATTTTGATACGTTTCCACTTATATTACTGCATGCTAGTCCATAAGGAGAAATATAAATGACACATGTTTTTGTAAGGGCAACACTTATGCCGTGATTCATTGTTAGCATTTTTGGGGGGCCTATTGCTCTTTTTAGTCTTGTGATTTTCTTTGTAATTTTTTTTCACCAAATTCTTCAGATTGTTACAAGCGGTTCATGTATTTAGAGTAAAATCAATAATGATTTTATTTTCATCTTTAGGTTCCCTGAAAAATCGCCACAGGAAAATTGCCCACAAAAAAATTGTCCACATGAAATTTGCCCTCATGAAAAATGCCCACATGGAAAATTGCCCACATGGAAAATTGCCCACATGGAAAACTGACCACATGGAAAATTGCCCACATGGAAAATTGCCCACATGGAAAATTGCCCACACGGAAAATTGATCACATGGAAAATTGACCACACGGAAAATTGCCCACACGGAAAATTGCCCACATGGACAATTGCCCACATGGATAATTGCCCACACAGAAAATTGGCAATTGCAGCATCACAAAGTTTCAGATCTATAATATTTGAGGTGCAAGGTGAGGATGTTCACATGATATGTGATCAACTTGTGATTTACATTTGACCTAGTGCAAAACTGCAAAAATGATGAATATCTGTGGTTTGTAGCAGTCTGTTATTATCAGCAATAGATAGATATAGTCTGCTCTCATCTCTTACTGATTCTGCCTTAGGCCAGTCTCACACGTCCAGATAATTCCAGTACCGGAAGAATCGGTACCGGAATTGTCCGTGTGCCGTTGCGTTTCTGTGGCACATCAGTGCGGCACACGTGTGCCGCCCGTGTGCCCACTGCGTACCACACGCACCGTGCTGGGTACCACACACACCGTGCCGGAGACAGCGCTAAAGTTTAGCGCTGTCCCCTGCATCTGGTGCTGAAGCCCGATTCATATCTTCCCTGCAGCAGCGTTTGCTGTAGAGAAGATATGAATAATTGTGTGTAAAATCAAGATCCAGGTCCCCACCCCCTGTGCGGCCCCCCCGCTGTGATTAAAATACTCACCTGGCTCCCTCGCTGGCTGGCGCTGCTTCCTGTCCTGGCCGCACCTTGCACTGTATGAGCGGTCACGTGGGGCCGCCGATTACAATCATGACTATGCGGCTCCACCTCCCATGGGGGTGGAGCCGCATATTCATTACTGTAAATGAGCGGCCCCACGTGACCACTCATACAGTACAATGTGCGGCCAGGAGAGGACGCTGCAAGGGAGCCGGGTGAGTATTTTAATTTAATTTAATTTCACACACAATTATTCATATCTTCTCTACAGCAAACGCTGCTGCAGGGAAGATATGAATGGGGCTTCAGCACCAGTGGGGGGGACAGTGCTTAATGTAGCCCTGTCTCCTGCACGGCACACGGATGTTGTCCGTGTGCGGTTCGTGTTTTACACGGACCCATTGACTTTAATGGGTCCTTGTAATCCGTGCGCTCCCACGAACACTGACATGTCTCTGTGTTTGTCACACGGAGACACAGTCCGCAAAAAATCAATGACATCTGCATAGATGCATTGATTTTAATGTGTCTACGTGTGTCAGTGGCTCTGGTACATGAGGAAACTGACACCTCACGTACCGGAGCCACTGACGTGTGAAACCGGCCTTACGCCTCCCAAAAGCCCAAAACAGCAGCACATGCAGAACCAGCAGCAGTGTGATCCAAAGGAGCCATCACTGCTGTCAGTACTCACAAATGTATCACTGTTTTATCTGTGGAGTTACATGTGACTGCAGGTCACATCTAATACATTATCATCTCAGTGGGAACCCACCAAAAGCAGGGTGCTGCTGGCAGAGATAGTTTGTTCTGGAAGCGAAGAAGGCACAGCAGAAAAGTGGGATTCTGTCAGTTGTACAACCTTGTCTTCTTGCTGAGACTGTATATGTTTTTGCAGGGGTGTAGCTGGAGACCGATAGGCCCCAGTGCGAAATTTGGACCTGCCCCCCACACATACACGATGGTCAGATGTATGGGACCCTGTAGTGTTCTAAATTCTATAAAGACTTATGTATTGCCCCCCTCCCCCTTCATTATGTAGTAATGTCCTCCATCCTGAAATATATGCCCATCATCCTGGTGAATATGTCCACATCCTGGTATATGTCCCAATGCTGGTATACATGGTCCCCATCCTGGTATGTATGGTCCAAATGGTCTCCATCCTGGTATATATGCCCCCTTCCTGGTATATATGTCCTCATCCCGGTTTACATGGTCCCCAATCCTAGTGCATGTGTCCCCATTCTGCCGCTAATACATAATTAAAAACATAAACATTATACTCACCTATCCTCTGCTCCCACATCGCCCAGTGCCTTTTGTAGCCACCGCACAGCCCGCCAGCTGGCATTGGAGCATTGTCATGCGCAGCTCCCTGTGTCTGCTCCTCCTACGTCAGCTTACAGCCACTGAGCCGGCAGCATGTATCGTAGTGCAGGGACCCAACGGGTCTCTGCAACACAATTCATATCAGAATAGCTCATTTGCAGTAGAATGGCTAATTTTCAGGTATGCAATGATTGTTTACTAATCCGGAGTTATTGTTGTTACTAGATGGTGGCCCGATTCTAACGCATCGGGTATTCTAGAATATGTATTTATGTATGTACGTCGTGCTGTGAGTGGGGGTTAAATTCTGCGTGGTTCAAATCTGGCGCCAATTCGCGGCTGGACTGCACCTGACGCTGATTGGTCGCGGCCGGTCAGGCACGACCAATGACCAAAGCGGTGTTTAAATACATACATAAATTTCTCACATGTGTGATCCCGGCCTAAGGCTGTAATACTGTTGTAATTTCTTTTGTTAATCCTGTTTAGTTTATGTAATTGTATATGCTGTATTGTTGTATCCCCTTTGATAAATCTTTTTTATATTTTTTATAAACACTTCCTATCATTTTGGATTAACCCTTTAACCCCCATGCATGTTAATGACCGGGACAAATTTTACAATTCTGACCACTGTCCCTTTATGAGCTTATAACTCTAGAATGCTTCAATGGGTCCTGGTGATTCTGACATTTTTTTCTCGTGACATATTGTACTTCATGTTAATGGTAAAATTTTCTTGACATTACTTGCGTTTATTTGTGAAAAAAATGGAAATTTGGCGAAAATTTTGAAAATGTTACAATTTTCCAACTTTGAATTTTCATGCCCTTAAATCACAGAGATATGTTACACAAAATACTTAATAAATAACATTTCCCCCAATTTATTTTTGTTAGGGAGTTATAAGGGTTAAAATCTGACCAGCAATTTCTCATTTTTACAACACCATTTTTTTTAGGGACCACATCACATTTGAAGTAACTTTGAGGGGTATATGATAGAAAATACCCAAGTGTGACACCATTCTAAAAACTTCACCCCTCAAGGTGCTCAAAATCACATTCAAGAAATGTATTAACCCTTCAGGTGTTTCACAGGAATTTTTGGAATGTTTAAAAAAATGAGCATTTTACTTTTTTTCACCAAAAATTTACTTCAGATACAATTTGTTTTATTTTACCAAAGGTAACAGGAGAAATTGGACCCCAAAAGTTGTTGTACAATTTGTCCTCAGTACGCAGATTCCCCATATGTGGGGGGAAACACTGTTTGGGCGCATGGCAAAGCTCGGAAGGGAAGGAGCGCCGTTTGACTTTCCAAAATTGGCTGGAATTGAGATAGGACGCCATGTCGCGTTTGGAGAGCCCCTGATGTGCCTAAACAGTGAAACCCCGACAAATGACAACATTTTGGAAAGTAGACCCCCTAAAGAACTTGTCTAGATGTGTTGTGAGAACTTTGAACCCCCAAGTGTTTCACTACAGTTTATAACGCAGAGCCGTGAAAATAAAACATCTTTTTTTTTCCACAAAAATGATTTTTTAGCCCCCATTTTTGTATTTTCCCAAGGGCAACAGGAGAAATTGGACCCCAATAGTTGTTGTCCAATTTGTCCTGAGTACGCTGATACCCTATATGTGGGGGGACCACCGTTTGGTCACATGGCAGAGCTTGGAAGGGAAGGAGCGCAGTTTGGAATGCAGACTTAGATGGAATGGTCTGCAGGCGTCAATTGAGCCAACCGATTATACCACCTGGATTGAGCATCTTGTGCCTTGAGGAGGCTCTCTCCTACCTCGCCCCTAACTTTGGTCCCTCAACACAATAAATCAATGTGTCCGGCCAAATGTGGAAAAAATGTTATTGACTCCCAGCTCCTGGGAAACTAGATTCAACCCTATTATATTTTCGAGAGTATCTTTCACTGTTTATTCCATGAGCTTGGCAGCCCCAAAGTTGTCTTGGGACTCCTACAGGTCAGTGATATTGGCTTCAGGGAATGCCAACTCGCCTCCTCTCTTGCTGGTACAGTGAAAAGAAATTCACCAGTTTCATCAGGTGACCTTATTACAATAGCTGACTCCTGGCGGCATACTGGATTACTACTACTACTTTAGCCCAAAAGTCTCAGAACAAAGGAAAATCTTGTCCAATAACAATAGCATGAAATAAGTCCTCAACAATCCCTACTTGGTGGGACATAAAACCACAGTATGTATGTCAATCATTGCCATGGGATAGTTCTTGGCATCTACATGGATACACCTTACACCCACCCTCTTCCCAGGGATTAGCAGATGGGTAAAAGTGGCAAATAATAGGATCATCAAACTCCCTCAGTCCAGGAGTCCAGTCACAGTAACATGTTGGCCTACGGAGCAGTACATCAGACCATACATGACCGGGGACCTGATACCTCCAATAGACAATGGTTTGAGATGTACCCCTTGAAACCAGATAAGACCCATCATGGGTCTTTGTGTGTCCCTCAGAGGTAGATTTGAACCCCTCTTTTGGGTGTCCCAGAAAGGTGATCTCAGGCTCCCTTGATTGCCCAGGGACATATCTGCAACCTAGCTTTGCACTGACTTAGCAAGTGAGTGCATTGGGTCCACTGCCACTCTTTCTACCATCTGTCCAGGATAGCAGATCTCAGGCTGCAGCCATTTTTGCACCAGGTGCAATAGGTCAGACATCTGGGACTTGGGAGGCTTGTCCCATTGGCAGCGCCAGACGTACACCCATTGTGCCTTGACTGCCAGGGTTACACGCAATCATACCATAATCTCCGCTTTCAACTTTCTGTATTTCTTGGCATTCTGCAGTGCAAGTGGAACCGTCAGGGCCGTGGGAGACTCGGTATCGGGTCCGGTACTAAAAGGGATGTGTCACGGCAGTGGTGACCCGGTTCATGGCCCTGGGCACCCAAGTAAGAGATGGTCTTTAAAGGGGTTTTGTGAATACAGTTTGTTCGTGACACCACCTGTGGTTCTTGGTCAGTGATGACCGACGCTGCTTAAAGGGGTCCTCTGGGGTGATGTTATGGCAGCAATGATGGTAGGACTTCCCACAGGTGAAGCTGGGTCCCCAGGGCTCCCGCTGTAGTGGGGACAGGTGGAAGGTGATGTAGAAAGAAACTAAGGACACAGGGTTGCAGTCTCTTTACCTTTTTACTGAAGGTTCAGGCAGCCACAGTCCAGGGTACCAGATCTCGGGTGCAGGTGTAGTCCGGCTGGCTTGGAAGCAAATCTGGAATCCCCCTTGCCAGGTGTTGTTGGAAGCCTTCCTACTAGCACTGTGGTGTTGTAGTCCCTTGCTGCCTTAGGCCTCACATTATGTCTTTGTCCCCTTTCAGGTAAGACAATACTTGTATGACAGGTAACTTTTTTACAGGATCTCTATCACAACCCAGGCTCTATGCGTTACTGTATCTTCAGGTGTATGGTGGACAGGTAACTTGCAATCTGCTGTCCTGCTTTGAGATGTCTGCGCTCAGCATGGAGGAATCCCAGTCGCAGCTTCTCTCTCCAGCTCTTAACTTTGCCTTTACTTCTTTCCTCCTTCACGCTCTCTACAATCAGTTCTGCTTTCCTTTCTCTCTTTCCAGGAGCTGCAGCACTTCTCGTGGCTGCATGGCCCCTCATTTGCTCTCTCCTCTGTCTCTCTGACAGACTGCCCAACTTTCCCTCCAAGCCAGAATATATATAAGGGAGCCACCCACAAACTGGATCAGAGCTCCCCCTTCTGGCCTGGCGTATGAACATGATGCATGCTTGTGATTACCTGATAAAAGAAATCGTTCATCGCTTCCAAGCGTGACATCACTCTCCCCGTGAGGAAAGCAATGCCACTGTAACAACCGATTACCTGGGGTGTTACACAAGATTACAGTATGCTTTCTGCAGTTCACCAGTAAGGTATAGGGCTTCTACCCATTGCCCTGGAGGCAGTTTATCCTTGTCTGCCTCCCTCCGAAAAACAGGATAACTTCAATGTCATACTCCAGAGTCATCCTCCTCTAGGAGTCTCACAATTCGCTCTGTAGTTCCTGTTTGTTGTTTTTGTTCGTGTTCTTACAAATTCTGGCCGCTAGGTGGCGATGTTTACTTATTTAGGCTTCAGAGGTCCACGATTTTCTTATATATCTACTATAGTGCATTATCTCAACAGTCAGGCTTTGACAGATAGCTAGCCAATCAGACCTTGCTCCTGGGAAGAACTGGTTGACTGAAAGATATGGCCAAAGAAACCATTGGCACTCTGTGATCGCACTGCGGGGATGCCAATGGACTGACAAAGGGTGCAAAAGTTATGGCTCTGGGAAGGAGGGGAGCGAAAAACGAACACGGAAAAACGGAAAATCCCAAGGTCATGAAGGGGTTAATACACACCACAATTCATGATGCACAGATACAGCAGAGAAATATAAGTATAGTACAATGCCAAAGATGTCACTTCTTACATTACATGAGTGATATACATAGAAAAATTCTACAATAGCTCAGAGACCGTACAGTATAGCAGAACACAACATACAGAACTGGAGAGGATCTACAAGGAAGAATGGCAGAGGATCCCCAAATCCAGATGTGAAAAACTTGTTGCATCATTCCCAAGATGACTCATAGCTGCACTAGCTCAAAAGGGTGCTTCTACTCAATACTGAGCAATACTGAATACTGAATACTTATGACCATGTGATATTTCAGTTTTTCTTTTTAAATAAATTTGCAAAAATTACTACATTTTTCATTTTTTTCAGTCAAGATGGGGTGCAGAGTGTACATTAATGAGAAAAAATGAACTTTTTTTTAATTTACCAAATGGCTGCAATAAAGCAAAGAGTGACAAATTTAGGCTACGTTCACATTAGCGTCATGTGACCCAGCGTCGCCGACACACGACAACGCATGCGTCATGCGCCCCTATCTTTATCATTGGGGACGCATGCGTTGTGTTGTCATGCGTTTTCGGTAAAACGCATGCCGCATGCGTCGTTTCACCGCGCCTGGGTGGCGTCGGCGACGCTACCTTGTTGCATTTTTCTAGCGTCCAAAAAACGCACGCGTCGCACTTGCGTCGCTCGTGCGTCGTCAATGCGTTCAATTTCCCATTGAAACCTATTGACAACGCACTTGCTTCGCGGGTGTGCGTCGTGCGTGCGTTGTTAGATAAAATGAAACAAAAAAGTGTCTAGACAGTGTCTAGACAGTGCAAACAGTGAGAAAAACATCCCCCATATATAAAGAAAATCTTTGGATTGTTTGTCACTTCTGCAGCAGGCTACACAACAGTCTACATCACACCAGAAAATCTGAGCAACTGTCTTCTCATCCGCTGTCCAGAGATGTAAGTATAGAATGATTCTGTGCATTTTCTACATGTTTTTTAAAATTATTATTGCAAATTGTGTATTATAATCTGCACTGTGGTTAAAGATATTGTGGTATTTTTAGTCTGGTTGTGATGTATGGCGTTGTAGAATGGCGTTTCATTGTCGGCGGCCTAGATTATTGTTCCAGGATAGATTTTTCGTTTCCATTTTTTGGTTTGGTGGTGTTTTTTGTATTCAGTTGTGATGTTTTTCTTGCGTTATATGATGGCGTTTAATAGTCTCCGGCCCTGTCGGTTTTATTGTAAAGTATGTTAGTATAGAATGATTCTGCGCCCTGTTATTAAATGTAATAATTTTTATTGCAAGTTGTGTATTATGTTCAGCACTGTGGTTGTGTAAAGACATTGTTGTATGTTTATGGTTGTGATGAATGGCGTTGTATGGCCCTTTTATTGTCTCCGTCCCTGTCGGTTTTATTGTAAAGTATGGTGTGTTTAATGTTTCTGCCCTTAATTTTTGGGGGTTGTTAATTTTTTACTTTCAAAAAACTATTGTGTTTTTTGGGTTGCTCCGTGCATACTGTACTTTAAAAACAAAAAACAAAAAAAAAACACTCTTTTGGGATTACTACATAGGGTCTGTTGTAGATTAGTTTTCTTATCTTTAGGCTTTTGTACTCTGCCATTGGGTTGTCTCTGCCATTGTTTCTTTAATTTAATCAATGTGGCAGTGTTGTTTGCTCAGCGTTAGTTCAGTTGGAGTGCAATGTTCTTTGTGGTTTAAATGCCTTTTTTTTTTTTATTTATTGCTGGATTGTGCATAGGAGCATAGTATCAATGTTATTTTGTTCTTTATTTCAGAATTGCATTAGTCATGGCCAGCGGCAGCGACTTGAGTCAAACCCCACCACTGAGGAGTCCGGTGAGTACATGATCTACTATTGCTTATATTCGCTGTCATTAGTAGATGGGTCACTCAACTTTTTGGTAAACTATTTTGCAGGCTTCTTCAAGTGAGGAGGAGAACCAGGAGGAAGAGAGGGAGCAGCAGCAGGGACCACGGGGCCAAGCTGTGGTTGCAGGACGGAGAGTAAGTATTTATTTCAAACCTTTTTTTTTTTTTTGTTTAATTTTTTTGTTTTTGCGGTTATGGGGGGTGGTGGGAGGTTGTGGTGTTGTGTGTAGTAGGTGGCGGTGGAGGTAGGGACCATTGTTTTTATCTTTCAAACATTAATATTTTCCATTTTTTCTAGGTTTCACAACGGGCCCTGGATGAACCACTCGACATAGACCTCATGGTGGCATCCATTGAAGCACGGGGCCCGTTGTGGGACAGCCGTGACCCCCGGCACGCGGACCAGGGCATATTGCGGCGTCTGTGGTTGGAGGTGGCACAATTGCTGTGGGATGGCTTCGACAGCGCTTCACCAAAGGCCAAAACTAGTTTCCGTAAGTATTAACAAAATGCTGCTGTGACCCATCATGCCAGGATTACACAACCATCTGTGATGTCTTCTATTGGGATTGCACACGGTTGCGTAATCGTTTTCAATATATTATCTAAAACCTTTTTTATTTTTTATCTTTATACACAGTTAAACAATTGAGGACCAGATGGCGCTCCATGAAGGACCGCTTCCGGAGGGGTCTGAAAAAGGAGGGACAGACTCGTAGTGGTGCTGCCGCTTCAAGGACCTCAGTGTATAAGTACAACCGTATACTGCAGTTCTTGCGACCGGTCCTTGAAAGCAGAGAGTAAATATAGTACCTATGCACACACCTAGTTTTTACAACATGCATATTCACATACTACATTCCAGCCACGTAGCTTATTGCCCAGCCATTTATTTTGGCAAGTACAAAGTATAGAAATGAAGAAAAAAAGGCAAGTTCACCGAGGCGTGAAACATAAAAAATACATACTTTTATCCTCTTCAATCATAAGCAGAGGATGAAACATCAGCACAATACAATAGACACTATCTACGCGTTTCAGGTGACAGGGAACATCAGACCTGAAACGCGTAGATAGTGTTTTTATTGTATTGTGCAGATGTTTCATCCTCTGCTTCTGATTGAAGTGAATAAAGTATTTTGTTTTTACTTTTCACGCCTCGTTGACCTAGAATTTTTTATTCATTTCTGGTCTTCTCACACTTGACACAGCGGCTCCCTTCTGGGATTACTACAATGGTGAGCTTGACTTACTAGCAATTTCACTGAAATCAGAAGTATACAGAACACAGAAAAATAGTAGATTGGCCATGCCCAGCCAATATTTAATAGTGTAGTAGTATAGTGGCTATCCAGGTATATCCCCGATTTTTTTAAACACAAAAAAGTAAAATATAATAGATACGGCATACATTCCACTGCAAAGCAGGTTATGTTCCCATGGTTGCTCAGCTCGCAGGACCTGTGATGACGTCTCGGTCACATGACCGTGACGTCATGGCAGTTCCAACGTAAGCATAATTGTCTGGCGTTGCAAACCACAACCATGGGTGACTATTTTTAAATAAATAAATGCATTCTTTTTTTAATATTGATGCGGCATATGCAGTGTCAATATTAAAAATAGGTTAATATTAACGGCGGCAATGGATACCGCCGGTAAAGTTAATTAATGACGCATGTGAAATGTGATATTTAGTATACTAATGGTTTCCTTATGTTTTCACAGAACACACAGCAGCACCCGCGAGACTGTCCGACCCTCTGGAGCGGTCCTTTGTGAAGCGCCATCTGAACATTCGCAGCCATCCCACAGCGAGAGCAGGTCTGCACCACCACAATCTGGCGAACCGGCAGCCGGTCCATCAGATGTTCCCCTGGCCGAGGCCTCTGGCGTTCCTTCCTTCGGGTCTTCCCGACAGCGTCAGCGGGCCTCGGACAGGGCGCCCATGCCCGAATTTTTACATCTGAGTACCGTATTTCAGAATGGTTTCAAGGCGCTATGCGATAAAATGTGCAATATCGAACGGCGTCTTGAAAACATCGAAACGGATCTCTCGAGGCCGGCCAAACATTTTTTTAATGCCATTCACAACGGCATGGTTGAACATCTTACGCCGGAACTCCAGATTTCAGTCATGCAGGCCTGCAACAACGCATATGTCACTGCTCTGCAGCAGGCTCAGGTCATGCAGTCAGCGACAAATATGCCCGCAGTACCATCGCTGGCTGCCATGACTCCGACTCCTGCTGCAGAGCACCACCACAGAGCTCCGCGTGCCGAGGGCCACCGCCACCGCCACCACAGAACAGAGCCCCAAAGTTCAGAGCCTGACAGGCCTTCAAGGGGACACAGACGGGATGCCGACCCACACCCAGAGGGAGAGAGGAGGAAAAAGAAGAAGAAGACAACGACGACGACAAGCAATACGACCTTGGCTATGGCTGCTCCCACAACTACCACCAGAACACAGCCTGGGTCGACCCGGAGCACACCAAGTACCCAGGCTGGGTCTACACGGAGCACACGCAGTACCCAGCCTGGGTCAACGAGGAGTACACCATCTACACAGCCTGGGTCGACCCGGAGCCGGAGTAGCCAGCCAAGGACACTGGTCGTCCCTCCTCCTCCCTCACCTCCTGCTTTGCTAATCTCACCACTAGTGTTGAGCGATACCGTCCGATACTTGAAAGTATCGGTATCGGATAGTATCGGCCGATACCCGAAAAATATCGGATATCGCCGATACCGATATCCGATACCAATACAAGTCAATGGGACATCAAGTATCGGAAGGTATTCTCATGGTTCCCAGGGTCTGAAGGAGAGGAAACTCTCCTTCAGGCCCTGGGATCCATAGGGATGTGTAAAATAAAGAATTAAAATAAAAAATATTGATATATTTACCTCTCCGGCGGCCCCTGAACTCAGCGCGGGTAACCGGCAGGCTTCTTTGTTCAAAATTAGCGCTTTTAGGACCTGAGAATCACGTCCCGGCTTCTGATTGGTCGCGGGCCGCCCATGTGACCGCCACGCGACCAATCACAAGCCGCGACGTCACCGCAAGCTATTAACGCGCTCATTTTTAAAAATGAGCGCGTTAATGACTTTCAAAGACGTAGCGGCTTGTGATTGGTCGCGTGGCCGCGACCAATCACAAGCCGCTACGTCTTTGAAAGTCATTAACGCGCTCATTTTTAAAAATGAGCGCGTTAATAGCTTGCGGTGACGTCGCGGCTTGTGATTGGTCGCGTGGCGGTCACATGGGCGGCCCGCGACCAATCAGAAGCCGGGACGTGATTCTCAGGTCCTAAAAGCGCTGATTTTGAACAACGAAGCCTGCCGGTTACCTGCGCTGAGTCCAGGGGCCGCCGGAGAGGTAAATATATCAATATTTTTTATTTTAATTCTTTATTTTACACATCTCTATGTATCCGATACCGATACCCGATACCACAAAAGTATCGGATCTCGGTATCGGAATTCCGATACCGCAAGTATCGGCCGATACTTGCGGTATCGGAATGCTCAACACTACTCGCCACCATCCACTGCCTGGATTGATGTCGGCATCCCGTCTAGTGTGATAGACTATGCTGCTGCTTCCTCCCCCTGGTCCTCCTCCTTCTCTGTCTCGTCAACTCCCCCAAAAAATGTGGGATATCAATCCCCTTTAATTGCCGATGTTGGTACCTCCTAATAACATTTCCCAATTTTTTTTTTGTACCCTAAATAAATGTTATTTTTTTAAAAAAATATTAGTTTTTATTGTCTCAAATAAAGTTTGCACCAAATCACACCTTGCGCCGTATACACAAATCTTGTCTTTGTAACACCTGATGTGCAATGTCTGACAATATTTATAAATTTGTTATTTTTTATTGTTTTATAGGGCTGTCGCTCATTGTACTCAGATGTTACAAACACAAACAGCATTGCTCAATATGTCAAGTTTACAATGTACCATCACACAACAATTTCAGTATAGATAACGTTGGTTTTTGTGTGTAACCAACGTTATCTTTTCTGAAATTGTAAAACGATTGAGCCCCTGCTGTGAGTTTTTTGGTGTCAGCGAATGATTTGGAATTTTTTTTTGGGTAAATGATCAGACGCTGTCATTGTTGGATCGGCGAGTTTAGACCGATCCAGCGATGTCTTTGTTTTAAACAAGGGAATATTGGGTTACTAGCGCACTGTTTTAAACACTCAAATAAAAAGTTAACAATACCCCACAAATATAAAAAGGTGTCTACCACGTCCCTCGCCGTCATCTTTCCGCACTGACACTGTGATTCCCGCCCGTAAAGCTGAGCACAGCGTTGACTTAATAATAAACGCTGTGCTGTGCTTTAGGGCTGGCACAGTACGGGAAGTTGACGGCGATGGACGTTTCACACACCGGAGTGTAATTTTTTTTTGTACTTTTTAAAATTACATTTACAATGGTAAACATCGTGAGTGTGGCAAAGCGCTTTTACCCAGATTACACGGGACTTGCTCTTTTTTGGTCGCTGAAGAGCTGTCTGTGTGACAGCTCTCCAGCAACCACACGACAACTAAACAACGATCTCGATCCAGTCGTATCACTGGTCGGTATCGTTGGATAATAGTTTTATTAATGTACCTTAAGATTATTGGTCAGGTGAGGTGGAAGCAATGTTCACAGTGTCGCCACTATTTTACTCTGGACAAATTCTATCATCCTGAGTACAATAGTGTTAACTCTGTAGAGTTTTGCAAACATGATCGTCTCCCTCCTTGTCAAGCCAGGTTCCATATGCAAATAGTCTGCAGGATTAAAAATGGTTGACAAGGTGGGAGCCGATTATGTAATTATACATCCAAACTATGGAACACACAAATTTTGTGTGACACACATTACTTTCAATATTGGATTTTACAATTCTATTAACTATGGAAAAACGTATGTGAGATTTGTTTGGTGAAAACGGAAAGGCACAAGAACTTTATTTCAAAACACAACGCATTAGAAAATCAGGGGACATTATAACAATAACCAAACATAGGATGGTTAAATGACATGGACTACACGGTGTTTACATGACATCATAATAACACGAAGAATTAAACCATTTGATCTTGCCATGAAACACGCCCAACATCTGAAACAAAGTATGCAGCAAATTGGTCCTTCATATGAGCAATCTCCAGAGTTGTCCGCAGAGGATGAGCTTGGTAATCAGGCAATGGATTTGGTATGGGTTCATCAAGTTCCACGTTGACTCTCTCTTTATCAATAATAAAATTGTGGAGAACCACACACGCCTTCACCACCTCATCCACTGTCTCAATTTTCAAATTTATGGCGGATCCTAAGATACGCCATTTGGAGACCAGGATGCCAAAGGCGCACTCCACAGTTCTTCTGGCCCTGGACAGTGTGTAATTAAATATAGTTTTTGTGCGGTCCAACCCACGACTTGAGTAAGGTTTAAGTAGGTTGCCACTCATTTGAAAAGCCTCATCCCCAACCACAACAAATGGCAGGGCCGGGCCGTCGGTGTTGGGAAGAGGTCGTGGCTGGGGGAAATTAAAATTGTTATTGTACAATCTTCGGCCCATATCAGACTCCTTAAATGTCCGTGAATCATTTGCACGACCAAAAGCTCCAATGTCCACAGCGAGAAACCTGCAGTCCGCACCTGCAATTGCCATCAGCACGGTGGAAAAGTATTTTTTATAATTATAAAAAAGAGATCCACTTCTTGAAGGCTTGGTAATCCTAATGTGCTTCCCATCCACGGCTCCAATACAGTTAGGGAAAGAACACACTTGTTAAAATTTTTGGGCGTTGGCAAGCCATATTTCTCTTGTAGGGATGGGTAAAAATTCCTCCCGGAGGTTGTCCCACAATGCGCGGCAAGTGTCGGCAATAATACCCGACAGTGTTGAGACTCCAATCCGAAACTGGAAATGCAGTGATCTCAATGTCTCTCCGGTAGCCAGGAAACTGACAAGAAGAAAAATAAATAAATATAATTAATAAAATTGTTATGAAAGAATTTTTCATTTTTAATAACAATCCCCCCACCCCACAAAACAAAAACACGTACTTTAAAAAATGGCAACAACATATAAATCCTTCACATTCCATTACGTACCGTAGAGTCACTAGCAGACGTTCCTCAGGGGAAATCGATTTACGGAGCTGCGTGTCCTGCCTGGAAATGGTTCCTTCCACCAGACGCAGCAGATATCGGAAGCTGTCCTTTGACATCCTGGTGTATTCGAAGTATTTGTCCTGGTTCTCATTTAATTCGCCAAACAGACAATGGTAGGCTCCACGACTCTCTCGGACTTCCACTATAGGGTGTAGCCAAAAACGCCGACGACTCCTTCTCCGTAGTTTGTCTCTTTTCCTCTGTTCATGACAGGCAATAGCATAAGAAATAGCAAGGGCTAATTCCAGCTGAAAATTGAGGTAGATACTCTCCATGGAACGATCCATCTTGATGCTCTATGGTTGGAAATAATCTATGCCGGGGTATATATACCACTATTACATTAATACCCACCCCCATTTACCCATTGGTGGCATTATCGATCGTCTAGACACTAGACCCACCCTCTTCTATTCATTGGTGGTGTTATCTAGTGTCTAGACACTAAATTGTGTGTAAAGATTTAATCAGTGTTTGACAACGCATGCGTCGTAAAACGCTGCGTTTTTTGAAAAAACGCAACAAAAAAGCACCAAAAACGCTGCGTTTCACGACGCATCCGTCCGACGCTTGCGTCAAAAAAGGTGCGTTTTTGCGTGCGTTTTCGATGCGTCGTGCGTTGCGTCGGCGACGCTGCGTCACATGACGCTAATGTGAACGTAGCCTTAAACGAGTCTGAATACTTTCTGTACCAACTGTATATTGCTCCAAACAGAATGGGCCACATATAATGCTCCAAAAATAAGTGACCCAATAAGATGCTCCAAAAATAATTGGCCCTATAAGATGCTCCATAATGATGGCCACCATATATTGCTCCATATGTAACTGGCCCCATAAGATACTCCATATGTAACTGGCCCTGTTAGATGCTCAATAGAGAATTGGCCCCATAAGATGCTTCATATAGAATTGGCCCCATAAAATGCTCCATAAGTGACCCAATAAGATGCTCCAAAAATAATTGGCCCTATAAGATGCTCCATAATGATGGCCACCATATATTGCTCCATATGTAACTGGCCCTATAATATACTCCTTATGTAACTGGCCCCATAAGATGCTCCATATAGAATTGGCCGAATAAGATGCTCCATGTAGAATTGGCCCCTTCTGATGGTCCCCATATATTGCTCCAAGCATTAAAAAAAAAAATAACATACCTCTAGTCCCCTGGCCGCTGATCTTCTCCTGACTCCTCAGTATTCATGTCTTCCAGCTCTTTGCACTGTGACTGCTCAGGCAGAGGGCGCACAGACGTGACATCATTGCGCCCGCTGCCCTGAAAGTCACAGTCAGAGGACACGGAAGATGCTGCAGCGCATGACATTGGTATTATCTATAAAGGGGTACATTCCCAAGCTCCCCTAACCCTCCCCCACCGACCAAATAACGACGGGACTCCCAAATTGGATAATAATTGGCCAAAGCGGCCTTTATTATAAAAAGTACAAAACACATAACAGTAAGATAAACTGGGAAGGGTCCTTGAAGCTCAAAATCTGGTGTTAACCATAAGATAAAATTAGTGGACAGAAACCAACCATAATTTACTCTCAGCCATTACCCCACTGGCTCGAGAGCACCAAAATCCCCCGAAGGGTTTCCATTGTCCACTTACAACTTGGGAATCTGGCTCACCGTTGCCAAAATTCCCCCCAAATCACCAGATCCAAAACCAAAATTTATACCAACTGAAGAATCCATATCCCAACGGATCCCCCAGGCCAATTTAGCACCAACTCCAAGGACCCCTCCCACCTGCCAGGCCCCCATTCCTGACGACAAAGCCGGATACAGCTCGATTTACCTTAACCCGAGCTTTATTAATTCTAACCACCGATCTAGCATGTCTCCAACACTTCCGAGGAACGATATCTGACCACACTATAACCAGCTCGCGAAAAGAAACCCATAATCGGAGCAAATCATTCTTAATATCTCTTATCAACTCTTTTCCCCCAACATGCAATACCAAAATGTCGGGAGGCCTGTCCAACCGAACCCCATTATGCACCTCCTGCATAACTCTGTTCCAACTCAAACCCCAAAAACCCAACCACCGTATAACAGCCACATCCCTGGAAAAAACGAGCTGTCGTCCATCCCGTCGAACATCTGCGTGATTCGCGCCCCAATAAACGTAGGAGTGGCCGACAATCCAAACAAGCAGCGAAGTTGAACCTAAAAAACATAAACAACTTAGGACCAAAATTGCAAATGACCCTCGACAACCAACACGTACCCAGCCCAAAGCCCCCCCTGCCTGTCTGTAGTAAGAGACACGAGCTCCCCAACCCTCAAAGCTCCAAAAAAGGCAAGAGAAATGGCAAGGCGAAAGATCACAGCCTCAAAACTGGAAACACAAATGTCATCCAAACGCACACCCAAAAGCTCCAACACACCAAAAGAAACCGGGCACCTGTGATCTCCCCGGTGTCCTGCTTGTCTCAAACCCTTAACTGCTTGCTTCACCAAAAGTCTAATACCCCAAAGCTGAAAACCAAAAACCAAAGCTGCTATAATTCTGTCAATCTTCACCACTGACCATCCTTGATCAGCCCCATGCCTCAACCACAACAACAAAGCACCCACTTGATTGTCGCCAGCATATATCCCCACATAATACCAACCAAATCTCCCAAGAACCCCATACCAACCGATAAGCAGACCACGTACTGTGGGCCAATGATGCCTGAATCAAAGGTTCCGCATCCCTGACACCACGTTCCAAAGCTCCGACGGGCATTCCAGACCCAGCTCCTCCGCCTCCGGAGCCAGCGACTGAAAACGCTCCCACTGAAAACGAGACAAAGAGTCGGAAATGCAATTTTTGACACCAGGCACATGAGACGCCATAACATAAGCATTAATGGACAAGCAGGATAAAACCAACTAACGAAGAACCCTGATAACTGGAGGCGAAGATGTCGTTAAATTGTTAATGGCACAAACAACTGCCATGTTGTCACAATTAAAACGGACCCTTTTGTTTTGAAAATCACTTTTTCACATGTGAACCGCCACCAAAATTGGAAAAATCTCCAGCAAAGTGATGTTTTTCACCAACTCAGTTACAAACCATTCCTCCGGCCATCTAGCCGCGCACCACCAGCCAACAAAAAAGCCCCAAAACCAATACCGCCAGAAGCATTAGTAAAAAGATCCAAATTCACATTACCCACCGCTTCCTCCATTAACAATGACTGACCATTGTAACACGCCAGAAAACGGTCCCAAACTTCCAAATCGGCCTTGTGTTCACTTGATAAGCGAACAAAATGATGTTGGGCCTTAACACCAGCCGTAGCACTAGCCAACCTGTGTGAAAAAACTCTCCCCATTGGGATAATCCTACTTGCAAAATTCAGCTTCCCAAGAAGTGACTAGACTTCACGCAGCAGCAACTTCTTCAAGCGTCTGGCTCGAGCCACCTCGTTCCTCAATCCGGCCACCTTGTCTTCAGGCAACCTAAACTCCCAGTTCACCGAATCAATAATAATGCCTAAAAAAGAGAGGCTCGTGTTCGGATCCTCAGTTTTTCCTGGCGCCAATGAGACGCCGAATCGCTCAGCTATCCATACAACCGTCTTCAAAAGAACTTCACAAGGCCTAGACTGGCCCGGCCCAATGCACAGGAAGTCATCCAAATAATGTATCACAGAATCCAAACCGGACACATCCCTTACCACCCATTCAAGAAAAGAACTAAAAGCTTCAAAATATGCGCACGACAATGAGCAGCCTATTGGCAAACATCTATCAACATAAAACCCCCAGTTCCAATGACAGCCTAACAACCTCACGCTATCAGGGTGAACCGGTAACAAACAAAAAGCCAACTCAATATCAGTCTTAGCCAACAACGTGCCCCTCCACAACTATGCACCCATCAAGCCGCCTCATCAAAAAACGTGTAGACCACGGAACAAAGCTCCGTATCTATCCCATCATTCAAAGACCTCCCCTTAGGATAAGACAAATGGTGTATCAAACTAAACTTGTTCGGTTCCTTCTTTGGAACCACGCCTAAAGGCGACACCACCAAGTTGTCCAACGGAGGAATAGGTAAAGGTCCAGATATCCTACCCAAAGAAACCTCCTTACCCAATTTCTCTGATACCACGTCCGCATGTAACTCAGCCGATCTAAGGTTTTTTAAAACCTAAGGTATTACAAAAGGGGGATGGGTATACAAAAACCATCACTAAAACCCACCAACAGCAGCTCCACTGTATCCCTATCGGGGAATCTATTTAGATAGGGGACCATCGCGTCCAGCCTCACCGGCGTCACCCCCCTTGGAATTACCATCTGGCTTCCTTTTCTTCTTAAAAAATCTGCAGGCGCCATGGGAAGAACCATTGCAGTGCGAGCACAGGGGCTTGAACTTACAAGTGGTTCCAAACTTACACTGTCCCTCATTAAACTGCCAGCATACGCCATGTTTTTGACCTCCAGATTGTCGTGACTGACCACCGGTACCTGCGGAACTGCCTTGCGAAGTGGCCTGGCTGGTAGTTCCGGCCCCGCTTTGAAAGGCATGACCAAATTTCGTCTGAGCCATAACACGCAACCACAGCCCTATGTCCTTCTGATCCTACCAAATCGCAGGATGGACCGCCTTCCGCTGTCTAAACTGTTCATCGTAGCAAAGACACCTTGGCCCCCATAGGCTCTATGAGCCTCTCCTATTGAATCCATGTAGCAAAACAAGGCGGAACAATTTTCGGGAGCCTTCTCGCCGATTACACTTGCCAGAATCACAAATTCCTGCGGCCAATTCACAAAAGTTTGAGGAATAAGGCATTATCTCCATTTTTCCTCATCCTCCTTCTTACTATCCTCCTTCTTATTCTTATCCAAATTAAATTTCTTCAATGGCAAAAGCAAAAAAATCTCCACGTACTCATCCTTCCAGATCTTCTCACGCACTTTCTTCTTCAAATGAGCCCCCAACGGCCCCTCAAAACATACGTACACCTCACCCTGCGCCTTATCATCCAACTGAATCCTCCCGTCTTTCTCCTCAGTCTGCACGGATACCGATACCGGCTCTACCGGCCTGTCCCACGACACGGGACTGCTTCCCGCTAATTCGAGACCCAAATCTGAAGGTCCCACCGAAGCCGCTAAAGGAGACGGCCCAGACCTAACACCGCCCAACCGCGTCAACAGCTCTCAAACATTCAACAGAAGCGCCCCCACCCCTTCAATAGCAGCATCCGACCTAACACCAACTCGCTCACTCAGACCTGCCAACCCCGTGGCCCGACTTACAACAACTGACGGAGACAGTGAAAACGCCGGTAACATACAAAACATAGACTCATGCTCACCAGGCTGCAGGGGAGCCGTGATCCCCCCAGCCGCAAAAGCCGCAGTTGTCCAGCCGTCTCTCTATTAAGATCCCGCCGTCCCGGCCACATCAGAGAGCGCCGACACTGAGCCATCTGCCGCAGCTGCAGCCTGATATGGGGACGCCCTGGACCCAGGCCCACCGTCGATTCCACTGCCATCCGATCCTCTTCTGATATAGTCCCGTTCCAGCCGCAGGTGAAAAACGGGATCCGGAATCTCCAGCCAGGTCCAGCAGCCCTTCCGCACCTGGAGCGCTGCCTGCCGCCGCATCAAAAGATCTCCCCTGCTGTCTGCTGCTAGCAGGCATGGCAGGCCACCCGGCTGAGACATCACCGTGGCGACATCACACGGAGCCACAGTTGATCTGGCGGGCACAGGCCCCACCCCCCCAGAGTGAGGGAGGAGACGGCCTGGTAGCCGCTGCAGTCCCCAGCACAGCTGTCGGATTCCTCACGGACCGAGGCCTGCTTGGGCGTTTACGAGCAGGTACTTGGTCCGGAGGGTCCCTGGAGGGGCTCCTGCACCACCGCTGGGATGTCTGAGGAAGGTCGGGGGATAAGCGCTCAGGAGGCCTTACCCGCCGACACCGCCGCTCTACTGCACCACTCGCCGTAGGACCCCCACTGCCACCACCCAAGATGCCGGACACCTGGGCCTCCAATCAGCCAGGGGGCTGGTTTACGGCAGCCGCCCACAGCCGTTCTAGCACCTTATCCACGGAGCTCATCCTGGGTATGTGTGTCCTGCTCAACAGCCTCCTGAGCGGGAAGTGACCAAGCTCCACCCCCAACTCCCTCAAAACCCTTTCCCTCTGCATTCCCTCCCCCCCGATAACCCCACCTCTTCTACCTATTTGCTCCAAACCCCCTATCATGCCGGCTTCCTCATACGCCACCCCTGGGAGGGGGTGGGGCGGCTCGCTCCAGCCTGTTCTGGAACAGGGAGAGGTAAGTAATCGCCAGGGTCCAGAGCAAGTGGGGGACCCCCTCGTGTGCACCTGCACTGGGCCTTCATAATGCACTAGTGTCCCCGACAGCGAGTGGGCCCCCCGCCTGCTCAAGGCTCCAGCACTTGTCTGGGTGCACTGGGTGCTGATGCCTATGCCTGATTGGGAGAAATCACCTGCAATCTGGACATGCAGTTCTGCCCATTTACTGGAAATGGTTATCGATTACAGAAAAATGGCATATTGGCGGTCATTTTAAGAGTTAAGACAAAAAGAAGTTTTGATCGCAGCATGTACTAACTGCACAGCATTTTACAGTTTAGAAAGTGGACATTGTCTAATAGGATGCTAATGTATTTAAAAATTGCCCAAATTCAACACACTCAATTAACCACTCTATATTATAATTTAAAGGGACACTGTCACCTGAATTTGGAGGGAACAATCTTCAGCCATGGAGGCGGGGTTTTTGGGTTTTTGATTCACCCTTTCCTTACCCGCTGGCTGCATGCTGGCTGCAATATTGGATTGAAGTTCATTCTCTGTCCTCCATAGTACACGCCTGTGCAAGGCAAGATTACCTTGTGCAGGCATGTACTACGGGGGACAGAGAATGAACTTCAATCCAATATTGCAGCCAGCGGGTAAGGAAAGGGTGAATCAAAAACCCAAAACCCCCGCCTCCATGGCTGAAGATTGTTCCCTCCAAATTCAGGTGACAGTGTCCCTTTAATTTAAGTTCTATACTGATTAAAGCTAAATTTTTATTATTAATTCTACATGAAAAACTCAAAGATAGTATATTAAAACACATTCAGTTCCGGTCTTTTGCTGTTGTTTAAGTAAAGAATATTAATTACCAGTGTTGAGCATTCCAATACTGCAAATATCGGGTATCGGCCGATATTCGCAGTATCGGAATTCCGATACTGAGTTCCAATACTTTTGCAATATCGGATACCGGAATCGGAAGTTCCCATAATGCAATGAGCCCGTTTCATTTAATTTAGCCAATGAGGAATCATTAGAAGTGTGGGCACATCCTGTTCAGCATGTTAGGCATGTAACTACTGGCATGGCTGTGATTGGCTGCTGAAATGATGTCATGATGCACTATAAAAGCCGCCGCCGCCACCATTTTGGGTTCCCTCTTCTGTGAATTCAGTTAGGGACAGGACGCTGTTGTTCTGACTGAGGGATAGTTTGAGATAGCGATTTGCTTTATTGTGCTTTACCCAGGCTAATTTAGCAACCACTGTGTGAGAACCTTGATTTTGCCTTGCAGCGCTGTTCACGGCTGTCTGCAATGTCTCTGTGTGAGTGCAGCTCACACTGTAGTCTGTTCTGCAGCCACAGCTGGTTGTAGTCAGCTCAGGGTGTGTCACTGCCTCACACTGTTCCATTGTCCTTTTTTCAATTAGTGCTGCCTGCTGCACATTTTTCCAGATTTATCCTATTAGTGGGTTTCCATCCGTATCCTGCTAGATTGCGGAAAAACACTATATAGGAGTACATAGAGGGGCTTTTTTTTGCCTTGCAGCGCTGTTATTGGCTGTCTGCAAGGTCTCTGTGTGAGTTCAGCTCACGCTCTAGTCTGTTCTGCAGCCACAGCTGGTTGTAGTCAGCTCAGCGTGCGTCACTGCCTCATACTGTTCCATTGTCCTTTTTCAATTAGTGTTGCCTGCTGCACATTTTTCCAGATTTATCCTATTAGTGGGTTTCCATCCGTATCCTGCTAGATTGCGGAAAAACACTATATAGGAGTACATAGAGGAGCCTTTCTGCAGCCTTGTGCCCTGCAGCCCCAGCCAGATTAGTATTAGCCTATTTTTTGAGCCTCATCTATTGCATTGCAGGTTACCATCCTGCATTATAGTCACTACAAAAAGTTTGTGATACTATCGGTTTTACATCTTTTGGGCACATCCAGTGTCTTTTTATGAAAAAACAAAAAGTTAATAAAGTTCACCAAACACTCCACTTTACAGTTGTGTAGGCCACATTAGCTCATATTAACCCCTTCATGACCTTGGGATTTTTCATTTTTCCATGTTCGTTTTTCACTCCCCTCCTTCCCAGAGCCATAACTTTTTTATTTTTCCGTCAATTTGGCCATGTGAGGGCTTATTTTTTGCGGGACGAGTTGTACTTTTGAACGACATCAGCATTTCGTGTACTAGAAAACGGGAAAAAAATTCCAAGTGCGGTGAAATTGCAAAAAAAGTGCAATCCCACACTTGTTTTTTGTTTGGCTTTTTTGCTAGGTTCACTAAATGCTAAAACTGACCTGCCATTATAATTCTCCAGGTCAGTACGAGTTCATATACACCTAACATGACTAGGTTCTTTTTTATATAAGTGGTGAAAAAAAATTCCAAACTTTGATAAAAAAAAAAAAAATTGCGCCATTTTCCGATACTCGTAGCGTCTCCATTTTTCATGATCTGGGGTCAGTTGAGGGCTTATTTTTTGCATGCCAAGATGACGTTTTTAATGATAGCATTTTTGTGCAGATACGTTCTTTTGATCACCCGTTATTGCATTTTAATGCAATGTCGCGGCGACCTAAAAAACGTAATTGTGGCATTTCGAATTTTTTTCTCGCTACGCCGTTTAGCGATCAGGTTAATGCTTTTTTTTATTTGATAGATCGGGCGATTCTGAGCGCGGCGATAGCAAATATGTGTAGATTGCATTTTTTTTTTATTGATTTATTTTGATTGGGACGAAAGGGGGGTGATTTAAACTTTTATATTTATTTTATTTTTTTCACATTTTTTTTAACTTTTTTTTTTACTTTTGCCATGCTTCAATAGCCTCCATGGGAGGCTAGAAGCAGGCACAACTCGATCGCCTCTGCTACATAGCAGCGATCTGCTGTTCGCTGCTATGTAGCAGAAATGGAGGTGTGCTGTGAGCGCTGGCCACCGGCGATCAGTAACCATAGAGGTCTCTAGGACCTCTATGGTTACCATCCTGACGCATCGCCGACCCCCAATCATGTGACGGGGGTCGGCGATGACGTCATTTCCGGCCGCCCGGCCGGAAGCGGTAGTTAAATGCCGCTGTCTGCGTTTGACAGCGGCATTTAACTAGTTAATAGGTGCGGGCAGATCGCGATTCTGCCCGCGCCTATTACGGGCACATGTCAGCTGTTCAAAACAGCTGACATGTCCCGGCTTTGATGCGGGCTCACCGCGGAGCCCTGCATCAAAGCGGGGCTTCTGACCTCGGACGTACTATCCCGTCCGAGGTCAGAAAGGGGTTAAAGTATAGTCCACACTTTATAAAATTAGTGTTTCTTATACCTGTTAGCAGCTGTTCAGGAATAAGCACACTATGCCCTTAGTACTTTTCTGCTTATCTTTATCAGTCTACCAAGATGAAGAAGGCAGGGAGTAAGGCACGTGGTCGTGGGTGTGGAGTTTCTGCAGCGAGAGGACGTAGGGATTCTGTGCCTGCTGCGGGCACTGGTGACTCATCATCCCCCAGTTTTAGCAGGGAACAGTCGTTCATGCGCAGCTTTGTAGGAGCTCGCTGTACCCTACTGCTGCGGGACGAACAAATTGAAGCCGTTGTCGGATGGATGGCAGCTAATGCATCGACTTCAATTAGTGCCACATCCTCAGGGCCGGCTCCAAGTTTTTGAGGGCCCTGGGCGAAAGAGTCTCAGTGGGCCCCCACCTTTAACACATACCCCGATTCATGATGCCCAGATACGGCAGAGAAATGTATAGTACAATGCCAGGTTTCACTTCTTACATGAGTGACAGCTATTGTAAATTCTGCAGTGTATATATACAGGACAGGAGGAGTGGTACTGTGCAGTGTATATATACAGGACAGGAGCAGCGGTACTGTGTAGTGTAGATATACAGGACAGGAGGAGTGGTACTGTACAGTGTATATATACAGGAGGAGAACATCCCAGAGAACTCCGCAGTGCAGGCTCCTGGAGACCCCTGGATTCCTGCAGCTGCACCCCACATCCCAGAGAGCTCCGCAGTGCAGGCCCCTGGAGACCTTCAGATTCCTGCAGCTGCACCCCACATTCCAGAGAGCTCCACAGTGCAGGCTCCTGGAGACCCCCGGATTCCTGCAGCTGCACCCCCACATCCCAGAGAGCTCCGCAGTGCAGGCTCCTGGAGACCCACTGGAACTAATGTAGCTCAGTCATCTCCCGCCATAGAGAACACGCAATGTGCGGTCACGCTCCCAGGGTAGGTCCTGGCAGCCAGCCTTACCTCACAACCAGGCTCATGTCCACTCTGCACAGACCGGACTCTGGAGCACTGCAGCCAGCCAGGGGCAGAGAGCAGAGCAGGAGAACGTGCTCTCTCCGCCCACAAAGTCATGGCTGGCTGCGTTCTCTTAACCCCTATGTGCCTGCTACCTGCCTGGCTGCACTGAGTGAGTGAGTGAGTGAGTGAGAAGATGCTTGTGCCGGCAGCTGTATCTATGACAGCGTGAGTGGGCCCCCCTCTCTTGCCAGGGCCCCGGCATTTGCCCGGGTGCGCCGGGTGCTGACGCCGGCCCTGCACATCCTCTCAGGCACTTAGCACTGAAGAGCACCCATCTGTCTCTTCACCACCTGCCAAATTCCCCAGGCAGTCAGAGAGCCAAGGACAGGAGCCATCTCTACTTCTGTTCTCTGAATCTCTTGGCTTGGAAAGAGGGGGCCAGCCAAGCAGAATTCGAGAAACTTTTTTTTTTGGAAGTGCATTTGGACAGCAAGGTGGATTGCTGTTAAGGGAACTAGAGACAAAAAAAAAATCTATAAATCTTCAGCATAGCGAGTGTGAGCGAGCTGAGTGTGAGCTGAGTGTAAGTGTGAACGGCGGTAAGTGTGACTTGTGATTCAGTGACTTTGGATTCAGGGAGTTTCCAACGGAGGAATTACTGAATTGCTGTCTGTTTTTTAATAATACTTTGTATTTATTTTTTATTTTTTTTATTTAACTTTTCTGTCTGGTACAATCCCCATTAGGAAATTTCCTCCACTCTTGTTAATGCCATCCAGTGCACATCTTGCCACATGTATGCAGTCCTTGAGCAGCCGATCGAGGGTGCATATTGCTGTGCGAGATGTGAGCACATTGTGCATTTGGAAACCCAGATTCTGAATCTAAATGTGCAGCTGGCAACACTGAGATCCATAGACAATATGGAGAGGAGTCTCCTGCTCACGGAGCAGACGCTCAATGGGATAGATGAGGGCGGGGGGGATGGTGGGATGGAGCTGCAGGACGATGAAGTAGCAAGCTGGGTGACAGTTAGGAAGCGGGGTAGAGGGAAGAGTGCCAGGGAGGCTAGTCCTGATCTGACACACCCTAATAAGTTTGCTAAGTTGGCAGATGAGGGGGGTGCCAGTACAGGGGTAACACTGCTGCAGCCAGGCATGTCCTCTGAAAGCCGGAGGAGTGACTGCTCCAGTAACGAGGGAAATAGGAGAGCAGGCCAGACAGGTGCTGGTAGTGGGCGACTCAATTATTAGGGGAACAGATAGGGCAATCTGTCACAAAGACAGAGATCGTCGAACGGTGTGCTGCCTACCTGGCGCTCGAGTCCGACACATCGCTCATCGGGTGGACAGATTACTGGGGGGGGGGGTCTGGTGAGGACCCAGCGGTCATGGTGCACATTGGCACAAATGACAAAGTTAGAGGTAGGTGGAAGGTCCTTAAAGATGATTTCAGTGAATTAGGCTGTAAGCTGAAAGCAAGGACTTCCAACGTGGTATTTTCCGAAATACTGCCTGTACCACGTGCCACACCAGAGAGGCAACGGGAGATTAGGGAGGTTAATAAGTGGCTCAAAAATTGGTGTAGGAAGGAGGGGTTTGGGTTCCTGCAGAACTGGGCCGACTTCTCAGTTGGCTTCAGGCTCTACGCTAGGGACGGGCTGCACCTCAATGGGGAGGGTGTAGCTGTGTTGGGGGAGAAAATGGCTAGAAGGTTGGAGGAGAGTTTAAAATAGGAATTGGGGGGAGGGTATTCATTTTATAGGAGGGGAAGATAGTGCAGATAGAGACCTGGGCACAAATAAGGAAGATGGGGGTGGCGGTGGCATGGGGGGTGGGGTTAGAACAGTTAATAATTTAAGAAATAGAGGTACAGAGAGGAGCATCCAGTGCATGTATACTAATGCCAGAAGCCTCGCCAACAAAATGGACGAATTAGAACTAATGTTGTTGGAGCATAATTATGACATGTGTTATGACCTGGTGGTTAGGACAATAATGGACCTGGTGGTTAAGAGCACACGGAAAGACCTGATAGTTAATAATAATACAGGACAAGCTCTGGGACGTGGGAACTCTGCTGACCGCAATCCCTAATCCTATCACACACACTAGAAATAGCCGTGGATTGCTCCTAACGCTCTCATGCAACTCGTCACAGCCTAAGAACTAGCTAGCCCTAAAGATAGAAAAATAAAGCCTACCTTGCCTCAGAGAAATTCCCCAAAGGAAAAGACAGCCCCCCACATATAATGACTGTGAGTTAAGATGAAAATCACAAACACAGAGATGAAATAGATTTAGCAAAGAGAGGCCCGACTTACTGAACAGACAGGGGATAGGAAAGGTGACTTTGCAGTCAGCACAAAACTACAAAAAACCACGCAGAGGGCGCAAAAAACACCCTCCGCACCGACTCACGGTGCGGAGGCGCCCCTCTGCGTCCCAGAGCTTCCAGCAAGCAAGACAAAAATCAAAATAGCAAGCTGGACAGAAAAATAGCAAACAAGAGAAAAACAAGCAGGAACTTAGCTTCTGCTGGAGAAGACAGGTCACAAGAACAATCCAGGAGCGAACAGACCAATACTGGAACATTGACAGGTGGCATGGAGCAATGATCTAAGTGGAGTTAAATAGAGCAGCCAGCTAACGAATTAACCTCGTCACCTGTGGAAGGAAACTCAGAAGCCGCAGCCCCACTCACAACCACCAGAGGAAGCCCATGGACAGAACCAGCCGAAGTACCATTCATGACCACAGGAGGGAGCTTGACAACAGAATTCACAACAGACATGGTGGGGATATCTGAAACGTGGCTGGATGAGAACCATGCCTGGGCTGTTAACTTGCAGGGCTATAGCCTGTTCAGAAATGACCGTACAGATAAGCGAGGGGGAGGGGTGTGTCTGTATGTAAAATCGTTCTTAAAACCCATCCTGCGTGATAATATAGGTGAATTTAATGAAAATGTAGAATCCCTGTGGGTGGAGATAAGGGGAGGGGGAAAAAATAATAAATTACTGATAGGGGTTTGTTATAAATCTCCAAAAATAATGGAAGCAATGGAGAATATCCTCGTAAAGCAAATAGATGAAGCTGCGACTCAAGGAGAAGTCATTATTATGGGGGACTTCAACTACCCTGAAATAGATTGGGGAACAGAAACCTGCAGTTCCAGCAAAGGTAATCGGTTTTTGACAACTATGAGAGACAATTACCTTTCACAACTGGTTCAGGACCCAACAAGAAGGGGGGCACTGCTAGACCTAATATTAACCAACAGGCCAGACCGCACAGCAAATACTATAAGGGTTGGGGGTCACTTGGGAAATAGTGATCACAAAATAATAAGTTTTCATGTATCCTTTAAAAAGATGTGTAATAGAGGGGTTACAAGGGCACTAAACTTCAGGAGGGCAAATTTCCAACGGATGAGAGAGGATCTTGGTGCAATTAACTGGGATGATATCCTGAGACACAAAAATACACAAAGAAAATGGGAGACATTTATTAGCATCCTGGATAGGACCTGTGCACAGTATATACTGTATGGGAATAAACATACTAGGAATAGGAGGAAACCAATATGGCTAAATAGAACTGTAAGGGGCGCAATAAGTGACAAAAAGAAAGCATTTAGAGAATTAAAGGAAGTAGGTAGTGAGGAGGCATTAAATAAATACAAAAAATTAAATAAATTCTGTAAAAAGCAAATCAAGGCACCAAAGATTGAGACAGAGAGACTCATTGCCAGAGAGAGTAAAAATAATCCTAAAATATTCTTTAACTACATAAATAGTAAGAAACTAAAAATGATAGTGTTGGCCCCCTTAAAAATAGTCTGGGTGAAATGGTGGATGAGGATGAGGAAAAAGCCAATATGCTAAATGACTTTTTTTCATCAGTATTTACACAAGAAAATCCCATGGCAGACAAAATGACTAGTGATAAAAATTCCCAATTAAATGTCACCTGCTTAACCCAGCAGGAAGTGCGGCGGCATCTAAAAATCACTAAAATTGACAAATCTCTGGGCCCGGATGGGATACACCCTCGAGTACTGCAGGAATTAAGTACAGTCATTGATAGACCATTATTTTTAATCTTTAAAGAGTCCATAATAACAGGGTCTGTACCACAGGACTGGCGTATAGCAAATGTGGTGCCAATATTCAAAAAGGGGACAAAAACTGAACTCGGAAATTATAGGCCAGTAAGCTTAACCTCTACTGTGGATAAAATCCTGGAGGGCATTCTAAGGGATGCTATACTGGAGTATCTGAAGAGGAATAACCTCATGACCCAGTATCAGCACGGGTTTACTAGGGACTAGTGTTGAACGATACCGTCCGATACTTGAAAGTATCGGTATCGGATAGTATCGGCCGATACCCAAAAAGTATCGGATATCGCCGATACCAATACCCGATACCAATACAAGTCAATGGGACACCAAGTATCGGAAGGTATCCTGATGGTTCCCAGGGTCTGAAGGAGAGGAAACTCTCCTTCAGGCCCTGGGATCCATATTAATGTGTAAAATAAAGAATTAAAATAAAAAATATTGATATAATTACCTCTCCGGAGGCCCCTGGACATCACCGCTGGTAACCGGCAGCCTTGTTTGCTTAAAATGAGCGTGTTTAGGACCTGAGAATGACGTTGCGGCTTCTGATTGGTCGCGTGCCGCTCATGTGACCGCCATGCAACCAATCAGAAGCCGTGACATCATGGAAGTCCCTAAACGCGCTCATTTTAAACAAAGAAGGCTGCCGGTTACCAGCGGTGATGTCCAGGGGCCTCCGGAGAGGTGAGTATATCAATATTTTTTATTTTAATTCTTTATTTTACACATTAATATGGATCCGATACCGATTCCCGATACCACAAAAGTATTGGAACTCGGTATCGGAAGTCCGATACCGCAAGTATCGGCCGATACCCGATACTTGCGGTATCGGAATGCTCAACACTACTAGGGACCGTTCATGTCAGACTAATTTGATCAGTTTCTATGAAGAGGTAAGTTCCGGATTGGACCAAGGGAACCCAGTGGATTTAGTGTATATGGACTTTTCAAAAGCTTTTGATACGGTGCCACACAAAAGGTTGATACATAAAATGAGAATAATGGGGATAGGGGAAAATATGTGCAAGTGGGTTGAGAGCTGGCTCAGGGATAGGAAACAAAGGGTGGTTATTAATGGAGCACACTCGGACTGGGTCGCGGTTAGCAGTGGGGTACCTCAGGGGTCAGTATTGGGCCCTCTTCTTTTTAACATATTTATTAATGACCTTGTAGGGGGCATTCAGAGTAGAATTTCAATATTTGCAGATGACACTAAACTCTGCAGGGTAATCAATACAGAGGAGGACAATTTTATATTACAGGATGATTTATGTAAACTAGAAGCTTGGGCTGATAAACGGCAAATGAGCTTTAATGGGGATAAATGTAAGGTCATGCACTTGGGTAGAAGTAATAAGATGTATAACTATGTGCTTAATTCTAATCTAAAACTCTGGGCAAAACCGTCAATGAAATAGACCTGGGTGTATGGGTGGATGACAAACTCATATTCAGTGGCCAGTGTCAGGCAGCTGCTACAAAGGCAAATAAAATAATGGGATGCATTAATGCTCATGAGGAGAATATAATTTTACCTCTATACAAGTCACTAGTTCGACCATACTTAGAATACTGTGCACAGTTCTGGTCTCCGGTGTTTAAGAAAGACATAGCTGAACTGGAGCGGGTGCAGAGAAGAGCGACCAAGGTTATTAGAGGACTGGGGGGTCTGCAATACCAAGATAGGTTATTACACTTGGGGCTATTTAGTTTGGAAAAATGAAGACTAAGGGGTGATTTTATTTTAATGTATAAATATATGAGGGGACAGTACAAAGACCTTTCTGATGATCTTTTTAATCATAGACCTGAAACAGGGACAAGTGGGCATCCTCTGCGTTTGGAGGAAAAAAGATTTAAGCATAATAACAGACGCGGATTCTTTACTGTAAGAGCAGTGAGACTATGGAACTCTCTGCCGTATGATGTTGTAATGAGTGATTCATTACTTAAATTTAAGAGGGGACTGGATACCATTCTGGAAAAGCATAATGTTACAGGGTATATACACTAGATTCCTTGATAGGGCGTTGATCCAGGGAACTAGTCTGATTGCCGTATGTGGAGTCGGGAAGGAATTTTTTTCCCCAATGTGGAGCTTACTCTTTGCCACATGGGATTTTTTTGCCTTCCTCTGGATCAACATGTTAGGGCATGTTAGGTTAGGCTATGGGTTGAACTAGATGGACTTATAGTCTTCCTTCAACCTTAATAACTATGTAATTATGTAACTGAAGAAGAGGCAGTATGCAGTGATGCGCACCTGCTTTGTCTCTCTCAATCAGAAGAGGCGGGTGGGCCAGTGCCTCCGGTCAGCACACCTCAGTACGCATCTGATGATGAGACTCAAGTGCCACTTTCTGGTGCGTACTGTACTGTCGAGACTACCTAGGAGAAGCAGTTGTTGGAAAAGGGTAGTGTAGATGATGAGGTCCTTGACCCATCATGGTGTGAGGTACAGGAAGGTGGTGGGAGCAGCTCTGAGGAAGAGATTCCCCGAACGGCCCAAAGGGGGAGAGGGAGGGGGAAGACTGCGTTGCCTGTAGCCTACACTTCGGCACCCATTAGGAGCATGCCTCTTCCAAAAGCCAAAATGGGCGCTCCCAAGACTTGCAGCGCCTGGTCCTTTTTTGACACAGTTGCAGCTGACATTTGCTTTGTCAAATGCAAGCTGTGTCATCAGAAAGTCAAAAGAGGGAAAAGTGTCAGCAACCTCAATACCACAAATATGTGGAAACATGTGCGGACCAAGCACGTGGTGGAGTTACAAAAACACACTGAAGACCTAGGCCAACCTACAGCGGCACCTACCACCTCTTCAGCTCGTGTTGGAGCCTCTTCCTCCAGCTCGTTCAGCTTCCTCACAGGATCGCCATGGAAGAACCTCTGGCTCTGTTGTCCAGAGACCCAGTGTAATTCCACCCACAGCACCACGTTCCCAGGCATTCTCACACTCCCAGCCCACTCTACAGCCATCGGTCGCACAGGCATGGGAGAAAAGGTGGCCATTCTCGGCAAACCACCCACGAGCACAGGCTCTGAATGCTGGCATTGCACAACTACTGTCCCTTGAAATACTGTCATTCAGGCTGGTGGAGACTGACACCTTCCGTAACTTGATGGCATTGGCAGTCCCACAATACAACGTGCCCAGCCCAGTGCCTGAGAAACGACCGCCGCATCGCCCACATTCTCAACACGGCTGATTATTGGGTGTACACCCTCCTAGATCCGCGCTACCGGGACAACTTACAAAGCCTCATAACACAGTTGCAGCGGGAGCATAAAATGCGGGAGTACCAAGACACACTGGTGCCGTTCATCATCTTTTCCAGTCCAATCGAGAGAAGTGCTGCTAGTGCTTTACAAAGCAGCTCAGTGCATCGAGGCAGTGGAGGAAGCTCTGCACAAAGAGAGAGCAGAAGCAGTGCCTCAGTGCAGCGCCCCAGGTCGTTACAGTAATGTCGTTCTATCACCAGGGATAGCGATGTTACGTCTGATGGCACCAAAGGAGTTCACCTTGCCAGGTATCACAGCCACACACACACTTCACACGCCGGCCACCAGGGGGAGCAAAAGGTTCTATCTATTAGGCCACTCCTCACACTTGGGTAAAACTGGGGGTTGGTTAGGAAGTCAGACAGTTGGAGCCAGGAGGAGGAGAGGGAGAGAAGCAGACTGGGCTCGGCCCAGGGAGTTCCTGTCAGGCAGACAGAGGAACAAGAAGGAACATCAGAGGCTCAGTAAAGAAAGAAGGACACGGAGCTGCGCCTGCAACCCAAGCGGCAGCCTCCTAAGAAAGGACGAAAAGGAAGTGGGCCGTAGTGAGTGAGCACAGAACTCATAGCAACAGGAGTAAAACATCAGTGGGAGGCCAGCTAGAAGCTGGCTGCCTCCCTCTGAGTGCAGATCCGGTGGCCGGAACACCGAGGGAGTAATAAACTCTACGCTTTACTTCAGAGACCGGCAGGGCAGTCGATTCCAAGTTGGCTGTCCGACCTAAACACCTAAGCAGACAAGGTGGCAACACAGAGGAGGGGCGATGCTAGGGTCCCTATAAAATAGCCTCAGGCCACCACCGTCATACGGGTTATGTCCTATCCATCTGGGGGACAGAGAGAGAGAAGTAACAAGAGTGAGGACTTTATGGAAGCTAATGCAAGTAGGGACCTATTACGTTACTGTGCGCAAGGGGAAGGCTACTGATTTCCACTTGGATAAGGGGACTCTGGAATTGCCATCAGACCGGCCGGACTCTGCCTACCCTGTCATCCGGCACCCTGGACTGTGGATGCTGAAGCCTTCAGTAAAGGTAAAGAGACTGCACCCATTGTGTCCTCGCTATTCACGGCACCTTGCACCATCCACCATCAACATCTACACTTTTGAGAAGCCCTGGGGATATACTTCACCTGTGGGAAGGTATACCATCTAGCTGCCATTCCATCACCCCCCAGCGGACCCCTAAGCAGCGTCGGTCACCCTGACCGAATACCACAGGTGGCATCATGAACACTACCGTTATCTACAAACTCTGCCTTTTATTGGACGCCCCTCTTAGGGCCACTGTCCGGGTCGGGCCACCGTGACATCCTCGCTGAGGGAACTGAAGGACCCGGTACTGAGTACCCCATTGCCTTTATGTGGGGATGATCCATCAGCACAAGGCAAGACCGGTAAGGCCCAACTGTGGCAAACTTTTGTGTGCCCGCCACAAATGTCTACACCATCACAGATGGGTCCAGTCCGCAGGAGGCCACGTTTCCGTCAGATGGTGACAGAATACATGTCTTGCCCTCTCAGTGTACTCCCAGACGGCTCTTCCCCTTCAAGTTTTGGGTCTCTAAGCTGGATACATGGCCAGAGCTTAGCCAGTATGCATTGGAGGTGCTGGCTTGCCCTGCTGCTAGTGTATTATCGGAACACGCCTTTAGTGGTGTACTAACAGACCGTAGCATGCGACTATTCTCCGATAACCTTGACCGGCTTACTTTTCTGAAAATGAACAAGGCCTGGATCTCGCAGGATTTGCCACTCCTCTTCCAGATTAAATAATTGGTTGGCAATAGTATCTAGGTCTCCTGTTGTGTTCATGTTTCTACCACCTGAACTGTAATCCCTGGGCTCCAACACCACCAGTTGCTGCTCAGAAGTGCCGTCTGCACAGTCAACACATGACCCAGTGTTATTGGGTTTCAGTAACGTCAGCTGATCCCCAGTTGTGCATCCGGCAATTTCTCCTGCTCCGTCCACACTCACACTACAACAGATATTAAACTTGCTCCAATTAGGCCTCAGCCTACACTCTGCTTCTCCTGGATTCCCTGGGCTCCAACACCACCAGTTGCTGCACAGAAGTGCCGTCTGCACAGTCAACACATGACCCAGTGTTATTGGGTTTCAGTAACGTCAGCTGATCCTTAGCTGTGTATCCGGCAATTGCTCCTGCTACCTCCACACTCGCACTACTATAGATTTGAAACTTGCTCCAATTACACTCTGTTTCTCCTGTAATCCCTGGGCTCCAACAGTGCCAGTTGGTGCTCGGAAGTGCCATCTGCACAGTCAACAGTTGCTCCTCTGTTATTGGGGTTCAGTAACACCAGCTGCTCCCCTGCTGTGTGTGCGGCAATGTCTCCTGCTCCATCCACACTAAGACTGCAACAGATATTAAACTTGCTCAAATTAGGCCTCGGCCTACACTCTGCTTCTAGCATTGACCCTGGGCTCCAACACCGCCAGTTGCTGCTCGGAAGTGCCGTCTGCACAGTCAACAGTTGCTCCTCTGTTATTGGGGTTCAGTAACGCCAACTGCTCCCCTGCTGTGTGTGTGGCAATGTCTCCTGCTCTCTCCACACTAAGACTACAACAGATATTAAGTAAATAAGGCAGCACACTGCAGCGCTAGAACATGCAAACTTGAAAAACGAAATTTGAACTGCATTACTGCACTAGAAATATGAAAAATGAGAGCGTTTAGCGCATAAAAATGGCCAATTTTATGTGTACCTGGTAGCCCCTTTACGGCATCTCTCTTATACTAGGTCCTACACTTCCCTTAGCTCGCTGAGAATAAACGTCTCCATCTGAATGGGTACATGTGAAACCTCTTCCTAGACTAAAATTCTCTCTCTCTGTGGAGGGGTATTGGACCTGCTGTAATTAAAACACCTGTGGCTAGGAGGCGGAGTGCACGATCAGTAGGCTAGAGAATACATTTCAAAAACCTGACCGGCACATCCAAACATAGACTCAGTGTGAACAGGTGCTGAACCTAGAGTAGCCAACTCATATATAGTTAAGTAAATAAGGCAGCACACTGCAGCGCTAGAACATGCAAACTTGAAAAACGAAATTTGAACTGCATTACTGCACTAGAAATATGAAAAATGAGAGTGTTTAGCGCATAAAAATGGCCAATTTTATGTGTACCTGGTAGCCCCTTTACGGCATCTCTCTTATACCAGTTCCTACACTTGCCTTACCTCGCTGAGAATAAACGTCTCCATCTGAATGGGTACATGTGAAACCTCTTCCTAGGCTAAAATTCTCTCTCTCTGTGGAGGGGTATTGGACCTGCTGTAATTAAAACACCTGTGGCTAGGAGGCGGAGTGCACGATCAGAAGGCTAGAGAATACATTTCAAAAACCTGACCATCACATCCAAACATAGACTCAGTGTGAACAGGTGCTGAACCTAGAGTAGCCAACTCGTATATAGTTAAGTAAATAAGGCAGCACACTGCAGCGCTAGAACATGCAAACTTGAAAAACGAAATTTGAACTGCATTACTGCACTAGAAATATGAAAAATGAGAGCGTTTAGCGCATAAAAATGGCCAATTTTATGTGTACCTGGTAGCCCCATTACGGCATCTCTCTTATACCAGGTCCTACACTTGCCTTACCTCGCTGAGAATAAACGTCTCCATCTGAATGGGTACATGTGAAACCTCTTCCTAGACTAAAATTCTCTCTCTCTGTGGAGGGGTATTGGACCTGCTGTAATTAAAACACCTGTGGCTAGGAGGCGGAGTGCACGATCAGAAGGCTAGAGAATACATTTCAAAAACCTGACCGGCATATCCAAACATAGACTCAGTGTGAACAGGTGCTGAACCTAGAGTAGCCAACTCGTATATAGTTAAGTAAATAAGGCAGCACACTGCAGCGCTAGAACATGCAAACTTGAAAAACGAAATTTGAACTGCATTACTGCACTAGAAATATGAAAAATGAGAGCGTTTAGCGCATAAAAATGGCCAATTTTATGTGTACCTGGTAGCCCCTTTACGGCATCTCTCTTATACCAGGTCCTACACTTGCCTTACCTCGCTGAGAATAAACGTCTCCATCTGAATTGGTACATGTGAAACCTCTTCCTAGACTAAAATTCTCTCTCTCTGTGGAGGGGTATTGGACCTGCTGTAATTAAAACACCTGTGGCAAGGAGGCAGAGTGCACGATCAGAAGGCTAGAGAATACATTTCAAAAACCTGACCGGCACATCCAAACATAGACTCAGTGTGAACAGGTGCTGAACCTAGAGTAGCCAACTCGTATATAGTTAAGTAAATAAGGCAGCACACTGCAGCGCTAGAACATGCAAACTTGAAAAACGAAATTTGAACTGCATTACTGCAATAGAAATATGAAAAATGAGAGTGTTTAGCGCATAAAAATGGCCAATTTTATGTGTACCTGGTAGCTTCTTTACGGCATCTCTCTTATACCAGGTCCTACACTTGCCTTACCTCGCTGAGAATAAACGTCTCCATCTGAATGGGTACATGTGAAACCTCTTCCTAGACTAAAATTCTCTCTCTCTGTGGAGGGGTATTGGACCTGCTGTAATTAAAACACCTGTGGCTAGGAGGCGGAGTGCACGATCAGAAGGCTAGAGAATACATTTCAAAAACCTGACCGGCACATCCAAACATAGACTCAGTGTGAACAGGTGCTGAACCTAGAGTAGCCAACTCGTATATAGTTAAGTAAATAAGGCAGCACACTGCAGCGCTAGAGCATGCAAACTTGAAAAACGAAATTTGAACTGCATTACTGCACTAGAAATATGAAAAATGAGAGCGTTTAGCGCATAAAAATGGCCAATTTTATGTGTACCTGGTAGCCCCTTTACGGCATCTCTCTTATACCAGGTCCTTTACTTGCCTTACCTCGCTGAGAATAAATGTCTCCATCTGAATGGGTACATGTGAGACCTCTTCCTAGACTAAAATTCTCTCTCTCTGTGGAGGGGTATTGGACCTGCTGTAATGAAAACACCTGTGGCTAGGAGGCGGAGTGCACGATCAGAAGGCTTGAGAATACATTTCAAAAACCTGACCGGCACATCCAAACATAGACTCAGTGTGAACAGGTGCTGAACCTAGAGTAGCCAACTCGTATATAGTTAAGTAAATAAGGCAGCACACTGCAGCTCTAGAGCATGCAAACTTGAAAAACGAAATTTGAACTGCATTACTGCACTAGAAATATGAAAAATGAGAGCGTTTAGCGCATAAAAATGGCCAATTTTATGTGTACCTGGTAGCCCCTTTACGACATCTCTTATACCAGGTCCTACACTTGCCTTACCTCGCTGAGAATAAACGTCTCCATCTGAATGGGTACATGTGAAACTTCTTCCTAGACTAAAATTCTCTCTCTCTGTGGAGGGGTATTGGACCTGCTGTAATTAAAACACCTGTGGCTAGGAGGCGGAGTGCACGATCAGAAGGCTAGAGAATACATTTCAAAAACCTGACCGGCACATCCAAACATAGACTCAGTGTGAACAGGTGCTGAACCTAGAGTAGCCAACTCGTATATAGTTAAGTAAATAAGGCAGCACACTGCAGCGCTAGAACATGCAAACTTGAAAAACGAAATTTGAACTGCATTACTGCACTAGAAAAATGAAAAATAAGAGCGTTTAGCGCATAAAAATGGCCAATTTTATGTGTACCTGGTAGCCCCATTACGGCATCTCTTATACCAGGTCCTACACTTGCCTTACCTCGCTGAGAATAAACGTCTCCATCTGAATGGGTACATGTGAAACCTCTTCCTAGACTAAAATTCTCTCTCTCTGTGGAGGGGTATTGGACCTGCTGTAATTAAAACACCTGTGGCTAGGAGGCGGAGTGCACGATCAGAAGGCTAGAGAATACATTTCAAAAACCTGACCGGCACATCCAAACATAGACTCAGTGTGAACAGGTGCTGAACCTAGAGTAGCCAACTCGTATATAGTTAAGTAAATAAGGCAGCACACTGCAGCGCTAGAACATGCAAACTTGAAAAACGAAATTTGAACTGCATTACTGCACTAGAAATATGAAAAATGAGAGCGTTTAGCGCATAAAAATTGCCAATTTATGTGTACCTGGTAGCCCCTTTACGGCATCTCTCTTATACCAGGTCCTACACTTGCCTTACCTAGCTGAGAATAAACGTCTCCATCTGAATGGGTACATGTGAAACCTCTTCCTAGACTAAAATTCTCTCTCTCTGTGGAGGGGTATTGGACCTGCTGTAATTAAAACACCTGTGGCTAGGAGGCGGAGTGCACGATCAGAAGGCTAGAGAATACATTTCAAAAACCTGACCGGCACATCCAAACATAGACTCAATGTGAACAGGTGCTGAACCTAGAGTAGCCAACTCGTATATAGTTAAATAAGGCAGCACACTGCAGCGCTAGAGCATGCAAACTTGAAAAACGAAATTTGAACTGCATTACTGCACTAGAAATATGAAAAATGAGAGCGTTTAGCGCATAAAAATGGCCAATTTTATGTGTACCTGGCAGCCCCTTTACGACATCTCTCTTATACCAGGTCCTACACTTGCCTTACCTCGCTGAGAATAAACGTCTCCATCTGAATGGGTACATGTGAAACCTCTTCCTAGACTAAAATTCTCTCTCTCTGTGGAGGGGTATTGGCCCTGCTGTAATTAAAACACCTGTGGCAAGGAGGCGGAGTGCACGATCAGAAGGCTAGAGAATACATTTCAAAAACCTGACCGGCACATCCAAACATAGACTCAGTGTGAACAGGTGCTGAACCTAGAGTAGCCAACTCGTATATAGTTAAGTAAATAAGGCAGCACACTGCAGCGCTAGAACATGCAAACTTGAAAAACGAAATTTGAACTGCATTACTGCATTAGAAATATGAAAAATGAGAGTGTTTAGCGCATAAAAATGGCCAATTTTATGTGTACCGGTAGCCCCTTTACGGCATCTCTCTTATACCAGGTCCTACACTTGCCTTACCTCGCTGAGAATAAACGTCTCCATCTGAATGGGTACATGTGAAACCTCTTCCTAGATTAAAATTCTCTCTCTCTGTGGAGGGGTATTGGCCCTGCTGTAATTAAAACACCTGTGGCAAGGAGGCGGAGTGCACGATCAGAAGGCTAGAGAATACATTTCAAAAACCTGACCGGCACATCCAAACATAGACTCAGTGTGAACAGGTGCTGAACCTAGAGTAGCCAACTCGTATATAGTTAAGTAAATAAGGCAGCACACTGCAGCGCTAGAACATGCAAACTTGAAAAACGAAATTTGAACTGCATTACTGCATTAGAAATATGAAAAATGAGAGTGTTTAGCGCATAAAAATGGCCAATTTTATGTGTACCTGGTAGCTTCTTTACGGCATCTCTCTTATACCAGGTCCTACACTTGCCTTACCTAGCTGAGAATAAACGTCTCCATCTGAATGGGTACATGTGAAACCTCTTCCTAGACTAAAATTCTCTCTCTCTGTGGAGGGGTATTGGACCTGCTGTAATTAAAACACCTGTGGCTAGGAGGCGGAGTGCACGATCAGAAGGCTAGAGAATACATTTCAAAAACCTGACCGGCACATCCAAACATAGACTCAGTGTGAACAGGTGCTGAACCTAGAGTAGCCAGCTCGTATATAGTTAAGTAAATAAGGCAGCACACTGCAGCGCTAGAGCATGCAAACTTGAAAAACGAAATTTGAACTGCATTACTGCACTAGAAATATGAAAAATGAGAGCTTTTAGCGCATAAAAATGGCCAATTTTATGTGTACCTGGTAGCCCCTGTACGGCATCTCTCTTATACCAGGTCCTACACTTGCCTTACCTCGCTGAGAATAAACGTCTCCATCTGAATGGGTACATGTGAGACCTCTTCCTAGACTAAAATTCTCTCTCTCTGTGGAGGGGTATTGGACCTGCTGTAATGAAAACACCTGTGGCTAGGAGGCGGAGTGCACGATCAGAAGGCTAGAGAATACATTTCAAAAACCTGACCGGCACATCCAAACATAGACTCAGTGTGAACAGGTGCTGAACCTAGAGTAGCCAACTCGTATATAGTTAAGTAAATAAGGCAGCACACTGCAGCGCTAGAACATGCAAACTTGAAAAACGAAATTTGAACTGCATTACTGCACTAGAAATATGAAAAATAAGAGCGTTTAGCGCATAAAAATGGCCAATTTTATGTGTACCTGGTAGCCCCTTTACGGCATCTCTCTTATACCAGGTCCTACACTTGCCTTACCTCGCTGAGAATAAACGTCTCCATCTGAATGGGTACATGTGAAACCTCTTCCTAGACTAAAATTCTCTCTCTCTGTGGAGGGGTATTGGACCTGGTGTAATTAAAACACCTGTGGCTAGGAGGCAGAGTGCACGATCAGAAGGCTAGAGAATACATTTCAAAAACCTGACCGGCACATCCAAACATAGACTCAGTGTGAACAGGTGCTGAACCTAGAGTAGCCAACTCGTATATAGTTAAGTAAATAAGGCAGCACACTGCAGCGCTAGAACATGCAAACTTGAAAAACGAAATTTGAACTGCATTACTGCACTAGAAATATGAAAAATGAGAGTGTTTAGCGCATAAAAATGGCCAATTTTATGTGTACCTGGTAGCATCTTTACGGCATCTCTCTTATACCAGGTCCTACACTTGCCTTACCTCGCTGAGAATAAACGTCTCCATCTGAATGGGTACATGTGAAACCTCTTCCTAGACTAAAATTCTCTCTCTCTGTGGAGGGGTATTGGACCTGCTGTAATTAAAACACCTGTGGCTAGGTGGCGGAGTGCACGATCAGAAGGCTAGAGAATACATTTCAAAAACCTGACCGGCACATCCAAACATAGACTCAGTGTGAACAGGTGCTGAACCTAGAGTAGCCAACTCGTATATAGTTAAGTAAATAAGGCAGCACACTGCAGCGCTAGAGCATGCAAACTTGAAAAACGAAATTTGAACTGCATTACTGCACTAGAAATATGAAAAATGAGAGCGTTTAGCGCATAAAAATGGCCAATTTTATGTGTACCTGGTAGCCCCTTTACGGCATCTCTATTATACCAGGTCCTACACTTGCCTTACCTCGCTGAGAATAAACGTCTCCATCTGAATGGGTACATGTGAGACCTCTTCCTAGACTAAAATTCTCTCTCTCTGTGGAGGGGTATTGGACCTGCTGTAATGAAAACACCTGTGGCTTGGAGGCGGAGTGCACGATCAGAAGGCTAGAGAATACATTTCAAAAACCTGACCGGCACATCCAAACATAGACTCAGTGTGAACAGGTGCTGAACCTAGAGTAGCCAACTCGTATATAGTTAAGTAAATAAGGCAGCACACTGCAGCGCTAGAACATACAAACTTGAAAAACGAAATTTGAACTGCATTACTGCACTAGAAATATGAAAAATGAGAGCGTTTAGCGCATAAAAATGGCCAATTTTATGTGTACCTGGTAGCCCCTTTACGGCATCTCTTTTATACCAGGTCCTACACTTGCCTCACCTCGCTGAGAATAAACGTCTCCATCTGAATGGGTACATGTGAAACCTCTTCCTAGACTAAAATTCTCTCTCTCTGTGGAGGTGTATTGGACCTGCTGTAATTAAAACACCTGTGGCTAGGAGGCGGAGTGCACGATCAGAAGGCTAGAGAATACATTTCAAAAACCTGACCGGCACATCCAAACATAGACTCAGTGTGAACAGGTGCTGAACCTAGAGTAGCCAACTCGTATATAGTTAAGTAAATAAGTTGGCTACTCTAGGTATTTTTGAAATACAACAGATATTAAACTTGCTCCAATTAGGCCTCAGCCTACACTCTGCTTCTAGCATTGACCCTGGGCTCCAACACCACCAGTTGCTGCTTGGAAGTGCCATCTGCACAGTCAACAGTTGCTCCTCTGTTATTGGGGTTCAGTAACACCAGCTGCTCCCCTGCTGTGTATCCGGCAATTTCTCCTGCTCCCTCTACACTCGCACTACTACAGATATTAAAGGGAACCTTTCCCCCCCCAGTCGTTTGTAAATAAAAGAGCCATCTTGTGCAGCACTAATGCTGCATTTGGACAAGGTGGCAATACGTAGAAAGAAGCGGCAACACTCACCGGTCCTGTGTGGTCTGAATCATTTATTTGAAGAGTGCATACACCGCGTCTTCACGGCATCGGGATACAAACAAGGAAGGAGGTGAGCAGGATGTGACGACGGCCGTTTCGCGCCGACAGTAGCGCTTCCCCGGTCTGGACAAGGTGGTCTTTTTGTTATGCTTCTTGCACACGCTGAACTAAACACTTATAAAATGTGCCCCCTCATACCGTGAAAGTCCCGGAGGCGGGACTTTCCTTCCTAATCAGACACGGCACAGCCGTCATTCATACCCCCTTGGCGCCGTGTGCCACCTCCTGAGCATTGTTTGAATCTGTCCCGGAGCCTGCGCTGTTATGTTATCCCTTGGCCATGCGCAGTTAGTGCTGCCTGTCTTCTGACATCATTTGATGTCAGGCTGACTGCGCCTGTGCGGCCGCGCTGCCCGAGATCCCGCCCCGCAGTGTCTTCTGATTTATTCACACTGCAGAGCTGGGATTCATGGGCATGGGCAGTGCATATCTTTGCCTCTCACTCATCTCCTTCCGCCTTCTTCAGACTGTGCGGCATCAGCTGATCCCTAAGTGCATGCCACAGCGTGGCCCTGTAGGACTGTGGGTTTTTGTTAACTCCGGCTGGCTCACGGCCTAGCAATTTTTTTTCATGCGGACCTTCTGCTGCCTATCTGAGTTCCAGCACCATTAGCTGGTTCTTTGGAAGACAATCTTGACTCGGTTGGTTCCGTAGTGCCAATAGGACAAGCTCCCCCTGTAGGACTGTGGGTTTTCGGTAACTCCGGCCGGCTCGCGGCCTAGCAATTTTTTTTTCATGTGGACCTTCTGCTGCCTATCTGAGTTCCAGCACCATTACCTGGTTCTTTGGAAGACAATCTTGAATAGGTCCCCCTGGATCCAGTACTGTCAGCTGGTTCCAGGTTCCGGGTTGCGGTCGGGTTAGCCAACTCTATGGTGCCTGCAGTTTAGGTACTTCCTATGTGGGCTGCGGGAACTAGCAATCAAGGCTGGTTCCGTAGTGCCAATAGGACAAGCTCCCCCTGTAGGACTGTGGGTTTTTGTTAACTCCGGCTGGCTCACGGCCTAGCAATTTTTTTTCATGCGGACCTTCTGCTGCCTATCTGAGTTCCAGCACCATTAGCTGGTTCTTTGGAAGACAATCTTGACTAGGCTGGTTTCGTAGTGCCAATAAGACAAGCTCCCCCTGTAGGACTGTGGGTTTTTGGTAACTCCGGCCGGCTCGCGGTCTAGCAATTTTTTTTTCATGTGGACCTTCTGCTGCCTATCTGAGTTCCAGCACCATTACCTGGTTCTTTGGAAGACAATCTTGAATAGGTCCCCCTGGTTCCAGTACTGTCAGCTGGTTCCAGGCAGAGTATCATTGGCTCTTGTACCTCCTGCTACCCATCCAGGTTCCAGTACCGTCAGCTGGTTCTCGGCAGTGTCTTTGGCACAGGTACTCCCTCCTGCCCAGCCTGGTTCCAGCACCCCAGCTGTTTCCGGGTAGTGTCTTGGTCACTTCGCCTCCAATACGTTGTCCTGTCGGGTTGCGGTCGGGTTAGCCAACTCTATGGTGCCTGCAGTTTAGGTACTTCCTATGTGGGCTGCGGGAACTGGCAATCAAGGCTGGTTCCATAGTGCCAATAGGACAAGATCCCCCTGTAGGACTGTGGGTTTTTGTTAACTCCGGCTGGCTCACGGCCTAGCAATTTTTTTTCATGCGGACCTTCTGCTGCCTGTCTGAGTTCCAGCACCATTAGCTGGTTCTTTGGAAGACAATCTTGACTTGGTCCCCCTGGTTCCAGTACCGTCAGCTGGTTCCAGGCAGAGCCTTAGGCTTAGGTGCCTCCTTCTGGGTATCCGAGTTCCACCAACGTCTGGTGGTCCTTGGTAGTGCTTTCTGGCACGGGTACCTCCTGCTTAGTAACCGGGTTCCAGTACCGTCAGCTGGTCCTCGGTAGTTCCATTGGCTCTTTTACCTTCTGCTACCCATCCCGGTTCCAGTACCATCAGCTGGTTCCTGGCAGTGTCTTTGGCTCTTGTACCTTCTGCTCCCCATCCTGGTTCCAGTACTGTCAGCTGGTTCCAGGCAGAGCCTTTGGCTTAGGTGCCTCCTTCTCGGTATCCGAGTTCCACCAATGTCTGGTGGTCCTTGGTAGTGCTTTCTGGCACGGGTATCTCCTGCTTAGTAACCAGGTTCCAGTACCGTTAGCTGGTCCTCGGTAGTTCCATTGGCTCTTGTACCTTCGGGTAGCCATCCGGGTTCCAGTACAGTCAGCTGGTTATCGGCAGTTCCTCAGCCTTCTTGTACCTTCTGCTACATTTCCAAGTTCACGCTTTTGGAAATGGTTTTTGCTAATCACTCTGGATCTCCTGACGACGACCCTAAAGACGACGACCCTGAAGACCACCCTGAAGAAGACAACGACCCCGGAGATGACGACCCTGGAGACGACGACCCTGAAGACCACCCCGAAGGAAATGACGACCCCAGAGACGACGACCCTGGAGACGACGACCCTGAAGACCACCACGAAGAAGACCAAGAAGCAGAAGAACAAGAAGCTGCAGAACAAAAAGCAGAAGAACATTAAGCATAAGACTAAAAATCAGAGCAAAGATATTATCTAAATTTTAAGCAGAAGAAGACTAAGCAGTGTATGGGGGTGAGTCCGTTCCTCCTTGTGGTGCCCCTGGAAAAAATCTGCTGCTGCAGGTCAAACTGAAAGTGGACAAATCCTGTTGTAAATCTTTTGTGACAGGCAGAACGGAAGGTGTAATCTTTAAACTTTTATAGATAACAACTACAGGAATGCCTGTCACAAATAACAATATGATGAAGAAGAAGAATATGAAGAAGATAAAGAAGTAGAATATGAAGAAGAAGAATAGTTGAATAAAAAGAATATGAAGAATGTATTAAAAAAAGAATAATAGGAAGAAGGTGAAGATGAATAAGGTGAAGAAGAAGTTGATGAAAAAGATGCTGCTGCTGAGGATGATGAAGAAGAAAGTGTGGGAGAAGTAAAAAAGAAGGTGAAGAGCATGGAAGTAGTGAAACATAAATATCTGACAAAATATAAAAAATCTTAATATAGTCAATATCTTTGTAACTCCAAACGTCTTAAAAAAATATATTAATTCCTGCTATTCCATTTGATTGGGCTAAACCTCTAAGCCTTTAATGTCTCCTCCACCTCCCCCAATACATCCTACATTATTCTTAGTTGTTTTCCTTCATGTAGAATTAACCTACAAGGAAAGAAAGGGTTTATTTTAATTCCAATATTTTTGTCCCATTGACTTGCATTGGTATCGGGTATCGGTATCGGCGATATCCGATATTTTTGGGATATCGGCCGATCCAATCCGATACCGATATTTCCGAATATCGGAAGGTATCGCTCAACACTATTAATTACTAAATAGAGGAAGAGCCCTCTGATAAATAACATAGTCAATTATCAATAACATTGAGCTCCCAGCAGTATCAACTCAGTTATGGACTCCTAGACCGAAATCTCTGTTCTCAAAGGAACTTATGGTCATATGTATAAAACAGTGACTTAGATTCCTTTAACGTTGATATACTCTTTCCATATTTTTAGATTTTATATGTTGTGTATGTTTATCTACCTTTCAAGTATATTTTTGATTACCGTATATATATATTTTTTAACAATTGTTTGAATTTTTATTTCTTAATCAATAGCACCTTTTGTTTTCATTTTTGTATATCTTGTTTGATGCTATCTTTTGATAACTTACATTTATAATTTAAGTAAACTATATTACTTAATTTGCAGTTGTGTGTGAACCTTGGTATTATCACATTAGTTGAAACTTAATGAATAGTTTCTCTGTAATTTTGACGATCATTTTCATGACCAGAAATTAGCAATAATGAAATTTAATTTATTAAGTTTTTAATATAGTGTTTAACACAAGAAATACAAAGAAAATGAAACATATTGAAAGCCATTTAATGGCAAGTATTTAAGAAGTAACATGCAGAAGAGTGGGAAGCATCAATGTATCTCATGTTAGATTACTCTCCTCCAATGCCCACAATACATTTTGGGGAAGAAAACGAGCTGGCCTTATCTTGAAACAATAATGATTAAACACATGGTTTAAATCAAGAGAAGGCATACCATATGTGCAGCTGCACAGGGGCTTGAGCGGGTCGTGGGCCTGCAGTTTGCTCAGATATATCTGTTATCTTGCAACTTTCTCTCCTTGTAGATTCTCCTTTTCGTGAAATTGGGTGAAGATCCTCCCTGGATCTTTCTATGTTTAATTTAGAGTTAATTATTATTTTTTTTATTATGTTTTGACTAAGCAAACCTGGACTTGGATCTTTTTCCTTCTAAGAAAAGGCTTCTGTGTTGCCACCCTACACCATACGCCAGACATTGTTGTCATATGCAATGTACAACCAGTACTTGCCAGAAATTCCTGCAGCTCCTTTCATGTTGCTGTAGGCCTTTTGGCAGCCTCCCACAACAGTTTTCTTCTCATCTTTTCATCATTTTTTGAGGGACATCCGGTTCTAGGTAATGTAATTTCAATTTTTGTATCTTGAAAGGTGTCAGGGCCGGCGTTAGTGGCAGGCAGCTGCCTAGGGCCCCTGCTATCCCAGGGGCCCCCAGCCAGTCACTGACTCCCCCCACATGTGCTGACTCCCCCATGTCAGCGCCAACTGCCCCCAGCCAGCGCCGATGCATTCACCTATACCGGCGTCTATGATGCCGGTACAGTTCAATGCAATGATGGAGGAGAGAGCGTCAGATGACGCTCCCTCTTCCATCATTCTTCTCTGCCTCTAACATTGCGGGTGCATGATGACGTCACTTCATCGTGTACTTGCTGTGTGGTCGGCAGATTGCAGTCACTGAGACCGGAGCCAAAATTAGCGTGGGGCACGAGGAGAGGTGAGGATTGTTTTGTTTTTTTTCAATATATCAATGAGTGAGTACTGGACTGTAGGGCCATTTTAGGGGGGCTACATTATTTTCTATGGGGGAGGGCTGTATTATTTTCTATGGGGGGTGTATTACAGTCTATGGGGTGCCGTATTATATTCTGTGGGGGGCTGTGTTATATTCTGTGGGGGGTTGTATTATATGGGGGTTGTATTATATGGGGGTTGTATTACATTTTATGGGGGCTGTATTATATTCTATGGGGTGCTGTATTGCATTCTATGGGGGCTGTATTATATTCTATGGGGGGCTGTATTATATTCTGTGGGGGTTACATTATATTGTATGGCGGGGCTTCATTATACTCAGGGGGCTACATTATATTCTGTGGGGTGTCTGTATTATACTCTATGGGGTGGAAGCATTATACTATATGTGGGCTGAATTATACTGTATTGAGGACTATGGGGAATGCATTATACTATATGAAGAACTATGGGGTGCATTATACTATGGGAAATGAATTGTACTACATGGATGACTATGGAGGTGCATTATGCTATATGGAGCACTATGAGGATTGTATTATACTATATGGAGGACTGAGCAGTGTATTTTAATATATGGAGGACTATGAGGAGTGTATCATACTATATGGAGGACTGAGGAGTGTATTATACTATATGGAGGACTGAGGAGTGTGTTATACTATATGGAGGACTGAGGAATGTATTATACTGTATGGAGGACTGAGAAGTGTATTTTAAAATATGGAGGAATATGAGGAGTGTATTATACTATATATGGAGGACTGAGGGGTGTATTATACTATATGGAGGACTATGGGGAGTGTATTTTAATATATGGAGGACTATCAGGAATGTATAATACTTTATGGAGGACTGAGGAGTGTAATTTAATATATGGAGGACTATGAGGAGTGTATTATACTATATGGAGGACTAAGGAGTCTATTATACTATATGGAGGATTGAGGAGTGTATTATACTATATGGAGGACTGAGGAGTGTATTTTAATATATGAACGACTGTGAGGAGTGTATCATACTATATGGAGGACTGAGGAGTGTATTATACTATATGGAAGACTGAGGAGTGTATTTTAATATATGGAGGACTATGATGAGTGTATTATACTATATGAAGGACTATGAATAGTGTAAAATACTATATAGAGGACTGAGGAGTGTATTTTAATATATGGAGGACTATATGGAGTGTATTATATTATATTGAGGACTATAGGGAGTGTAGTATGTGACGCCCCAGGGTCCTGGTCATCACAGTGGCATTGCTTTCCCCACGGGGAGAGTGATGTCACGCTTGGAAGCGAAGAAGCATTCCTTTTATCAGGTAATCACATACACACAACATGTTCATACTCCAGGTCAGAAGGGGGAGCTGTGAACCCGGATTAAGAGTGAACTCCCCTATAAATACATTCTGGTCTGGAGGGGAATAGAGTTTCAGTTAGTCTGTCAGAGGACAGAGGAGAGTGCAGTTGGACATTGAGTGTCGGAAGGACTGAAGGGGCGTGCAGCCAGAGTCGTTGTAGCTCTTGGAGAAAGAGATACAGAAAGAAAAGGATAGTTTGCGGAAAGTGGGCAGGAGAGAGACGGCACAGGAGAGTGACCCCAAGGGAGCAGAGCAGTGATTTGGCTACCTCCCTGGCTAGCACAGATTCCGGTACCCGGAAGACCGAGGCCGTGTCAGACTCTAGGAGGCACAGCAGAAACTGGCATGGAGCCCGGGTCATGATAGAGACCCTATAAAAAGGCTAGAGTCAAGGAAGAGGAGGCGGCGCCCGGCCTGCAAAGGCCATGAGTGACGGCTGGCCAGGGACCAGAACTAAAAAAAGCAACCTTGTCAGAATGCAGCATTAGTGCTGCACAAAGTGGCTCTTTTAGTTACAAATGCCTGAGGGAGGTGACAGGTTCCCTTTAACTTTGCCGTGTCTCTGAACACCTTGTACCTTTGGGCACTACCAAGGCCGGACTGGCCATCTGGCAATTCTGGCAAATGCTAGAAGGGCCTGTCTGGCTGTGGGCCACCTTGTCTGCTATGTTAACAGAATCAGTGTTCTCAAGACACCCATACTGTTAAGGTTTTGTGACGGAGGTATCATTAGAAATATTTATCTTGTAGTAAATCTTGCTTTCCTCCATGCAGGGAAATATTAGTAATATATCCCATCTGGTGCTTGGGGACGGTGACAACATGGGCCTGTGTGATTTCAAATGCCAGGGTTGAATTTCAGCCCCAGTCCTTACCTAGGCACTACAGAAAGGTTGTAATTCTAGAATATGACAGCAATGAAGGATAATGGAATCCTGGTTGCTTCACATTTGATTCTTTTCAAATCTTTGGCAGATAAAGGGGTTTTCCTGCTAAGAAAGTACATTTTAATTAACAAGTCTTGTAAATAAAATACATTTCACAATTGATTGTGTGTAAATAAAATGTTCCTGTGCTGAGATAATCTGATAAATGTGCCCCTGCTGTGTACTGTGTAATGGCCGAGTCTGACCATGCAGGGACGTCGTCTGATCGTACCACATCTCAGTAGAGCATGGTATCACAAATTAATCTTTTTGTGAGTAAAACATTTCCCTGCCTGTTTTCAAACAACGTTTTACTTCAAACAACTAATTATTTGCGTCCCCTGCTGTAATATCTGTATCCTCTCTTTTGCTTCCTCCCCTGCACAGGAACAGACCATGCTCTTGCACGGTCAGACACGGCCATTACACAGTACACCGCAGGGGCACATTTATAAAATTATCTCAGCACAGCAACATTTTATTTAAACACATCCAATGGTGAAAATTATTATTATTCAAAGATTATAATGATTATAATGATCATTAAAGTTAACTTTGTGAGAAAACCCATTTAATGTGCGTTTTTTTTTCTCAACAGATTTTTTGTGACCCTGTTGACTATATAAAAAAAAGTATGATGGGTTGGTGATCACACCTCAATATCTTAGCAAAATGGATATGGGTAGAGCACCCTTCTTGCTAACTCCTCTAGAACTAGGAATTCTTCTCCACCACAAGCAGTGCACCCGGATTCCTTCACCTCCTGCCTCTGAGAGTTTGCATTCATCTTTCCAGGCAGCTCCGCTGGCTGAGTGCGCCCAATGGCCCCAACATCCATCTCGAGGTTCCCAGGCTGTCAGACGTAGTCACACGTAAGGGTTCTTTGGTAACACACTGCCCAGAGTAACAAGCTTACGTTGTCCCTAGGATCCTATTGCTTATGACCACTTCTTCACACTTTCCCTAACTTCCTGAACTTGGCACTAATTATCAGTTCCACCTCTCTAATCTGCGACAGTACAGTGAAACGTGTATAAACTAAACTGCAGCCCCAGAGGGTTTAATTTCAGATAACATACATTTATGTAAAATACATTTAACCACTTTGGGTGTCAGAGAGCTGAACATCATCTCCACCATTCCTATAAGTTTATGAGCCGGGGTGAAAGCCTAATTAACATATTACAGTCTCATAGAACTAGATATGCAGTGAGTGGTGACCAGAACCCTCTGCCTTGTGAAAATTACTTTACAGCAGTAAGAACCCAAGTAAATTGATACAAGGTGTCTCACATTTCCTGCATAGACACACTGGCATTGCCCCTCAGTCATCGGAGTCATGATGCCAGTAATAAAGACAATGACTGCTGCAGCAACTGATTAACTGCATCGGTCGCGAGCTGGCTGCATGTAAACAGTGATGGACTGCTGTTTTTTACCATCTGAAACTGTCCATTACTTATTTGGATGACCCCTTTAACTTTAAGACTTCACATCAGCAGATAAAAAAAAATAAATCTGACAAACCCATTTAAGTTAGCGGTGTTCGACTCCGGAGTTTTAGTTGATGTATGTAGATATTAAAATTATGGAATATAAGAATACAACTTTTTGTCCCTAATTTCTGACTTCGTGCATGCCGTTTCTGACAAATTTTGAGGTAAGGAAATTTACTGTTGGTGAAATTGGGATTCAGTAATGTGGATTTTGAATATTTAGCAATTATCCTACTAAAGGCTGTCTAGCCATGAATTTATAAAACAATATAAGAAGTCATAGGGTCAAATACATCAACAATGGCATAGTTCATGTGAGTGTTGAGGAGGTGGGCTGTAGTCAGACGCTTCTGATTCATGAAGAAGCATACTGTATGTCTCTTAATGAATCAGCAGAGCTGGATAAATGGCATATACCTCTGTTTGTGTCTCACCAGTCCCTGCTAGAGTAAGATTGGTGGTGTATCGAACACCTTCGTTTGTCATGAATTTGACGAGCAGTGCTCACCATGCCCTATCCCGCCCAAGCTTTACTTACTTTGTCGGAGCTAGGAAAAAGTTACATAATATTAGCACAGCCTACTGTCATAAAAATTATCTAACTTTTCAAAGCTTTTATGGTAGAATACTGGGGAAAAAATTAATCGAATCGGGTCCAAAATCTTTCTGATTCCCTCCTCCTGTGGCTCTTACATTTCCAGCTTCCCTTAGGCTATGTGCACACGTTGCGGATTCCATTGCGGAATTTTCCGCAGCGGATTTGCAAAATCCGCAGTGAAAAAACGCTGCTGTTTTTACTGTGGATTTACTGTGGTTTTTAATGCGGATTCTGCTGTGGTTTTCCATCTGCAGTTTTCTATTGGAGCAGATGGAAAACCGCTGCGGATTCCGCACAAAGAATTGACATGCTGCGGAAAATAAACTGCTGCGTTTCCGCACGTTTTTTTCCGCAGCATGTGCACAGTGGTTATTGTTTTCCATAGGTTAACATGGTACTGTACACCACATGGAAAACTGCTGCGAATCCGCAGCGGATCGGCAGTAAAAACCGCAACGTGTACACATAGCCTTACAGTCACTGCACTTTCCTGCACCCAATCAGTGGTCTCATCAGTGATCCATTACAACCAGCAGTTGCCACATATGAGGCCAAATTCATCACAACAAAAACAGTATACATTGGAAACTTTATTTTATTTAAATCCTATGCAAAATATATACAGCAGTATTACATGTTTATCATCCTTTTACAGTAAAAAAATTCTGCAACACAATCAAGACATCCTGCGGACGAACTCTTCTAAACCATGCATTCATTCCCACGTTTGTGGCAGCATGCTATTTTTCGTTAAAAAAAAAAAGGATGCAATAAAACTGAATGTGGGTGAGGGCAGAGTGTTCCATCTTCGTGGGAGAAGAGCTGGTCCTACATACATTTCTACATTATCACAAAATGGTGTCCTAAATTATTGTACCCATAAATATTTGGATTATTGTACCACAAAAATACTAAATTAATCACATGTTACTGATATAAACAACATTAAAATTATAATTATAAAGGAGCTAGATCATAAAAAAGAGGAACAATCATACCATAGGGCACCACAAGGAGCAGGCTATCAATATAGCAAAAAAAAAACAATATAATAAAGTATATAGTCAAGATCCTGAAGTAAATATAAACATTATAAAGTGTGAAGCATGTAAACATAAGAAAAAAAATATCTAATTTTAATCAATCAAGCTGATACAGCAAAATAAGCAGCAAACAAAAGTGATGCAGCAAAAAGCACTAACCCTTTACTAACATAGACTGCAATACAATGCATGTCATGTTCAGACAACAGGAAGTCATGTGTCATAAATGCTGTGAACTCAATGTTGCTGCTATATAAAAGGTATAAGCTGCACTACATATCAATTCAGGTGCACAAAATATAGCAATAACTGGGCATGCTTTGCCACTTGCAAGTGCATACCACTTGGCAAAGCATGCCCAGTTATTGTTATTTTTTGTACACCTGAATTGATATGTAGTGCAGCTTATACTCTTTATATAGCAGCAACATTGAGTTCACAGCATTTATGACACATGACTTCCTGTTGTCTGAACATGACATGCATTGTATTGCAGCCTATCTTAGTACAGGAGTAGTGCCTTTTGCTGCATCTGTTTAGTTTCCTGCTTATGTTGCTATATCAGCTTGATTGCTTTATATCAGATTTATTTTCTTATGTTTACATGCTTAGCACTTTACAGTCTTTATATTAACTTCAGGATCTTGACTATATACTTTATTATATTGTTTTTTTTTTATCTATTGATTGCCTGCACCTTGTGGTGCCCTGTGGTATGATTGTGCCTCTTTTTTTATGATCTAGCACCATTCTTATTTATAATTTTAATGTTGTTATATCAATGAAAAATTACTTTTTATCTTAATGTACCTTGGTTACTATTGGTTTCATTTGGTGGGTAACCATTCTATGTGATTAATACATTTCTACATACCAATAAAAATTCTATTATAAAATACTCAAAATGACTTCAATCCAGGGCTGCATTTTATGTTTAGTATTGCTTTATTATTTTTTTTGCTCACTTTTATAGCGCCATTGATCTACAGTGCTTTACAAACATCAGCATTAAAGAGAACCTCTCACTTGAGTCATACTGCCATAGGTGTCAGGAATCAGAGCCTGGCTTCATGATTTCAGCCAGAAATGTGCTTCTGGGCAAAGCCTTAGCATTTTAGAGAAAACATAGTTTGAAGAGCCATACTAGTCCAGGTGATTGACAGGTCACTCCTGCTGTGTGTACATAGGTAAAGATTTGTCAAAAAAGTAGAGCAAGCATAAGCTGACCAGTAGCCCCTGACGGCCCTTACAGTTATGTCACAGAAAAAACATGCCTAGTTGCATTTGTCCGGCCAAGCTCTGATTCATGCTGCCTGGGGGTTGGGTAGCGTGATTCAGATGACAGGTTCCCTTTAACTATTAAAGTACAGTCATAGAAAAATCTTTTTTCATCAGTATTATGTTGTCTCTAACATTGAAAAATTCTGTAACGTTATTATTGTTAATTGTAAAACTTCATTATATCCTCTCCAACTTGAGGCCTTTGGAGCATGCTTGTCCTTCGCTCCATTCAAACAAGTGATGTCCTCACGATTAGTGGGGGTCCAAGTAAATTGGTTACTATGAAAAAACAACTATAAAGGCTTCGTTAGTTACATAATATATGAATGCATTGTTTCATAAACGGACTCTTTACATGTCTTGGTTGTCTACCCTAAAATTACTATTAATCCGTTGTATTGTTTTTTTTTGTACATGCTGGAAGACGCTATCCTATGTAAGGACGCTATTTTAAACAGCATTTTAATAACATATAATGTGACTTGCTTTTATAAATCTAGCATGCTAAGAGTTCATACAGGTTCATATGGATTTATTAACTATATTTCAGTTTGTTTATAATGAAAAAATGCTCGTTTTTTACATGAAGGTTTTTCTTTTCATTTCACATGGTAAAAGATGAGTCACCATCAATTGCATACACTTCGCTTGTTTTCCTTGAAGAGTATATGTCAGAAGATGCTCTTGACCATTGAGTTCTAGGAATGCAAACTTTCCGAAAGCACCATAGATCTTGCATAATTTTCAAAAAACTATTTCGAAACTGTACACCGATGAAAGCATAGATCACTGGATTTAGACAGCAGTGAAAATAAGCCAATGTCATTGTTATATAAAATGCGTAAGAATTCTGAATTTCCTCCTGACAGCTCAGCGTTTTAAAAGCTTTTCTGAAGAGAAGTACATTGTATGGAAGTTGGAACACTAGAAATACGACGACTACAGTGACAACAACATTGATTGCTTTGTGTCTTTGAGAATTTTTTGCTTGCAAGAGAGTTTTAATAATAGAGACATAGCAAAAAAGCATGACAATAAAAGGAATTAGGAATCCGACACCGACCTCAACAAGTTTGACAGCTAACTTCCATTTATGTGCTTTTAAATCTTTAGGATAAAAGGCTTCACAAACTAAGCGTTTATTGTTATCCTCATAGCAAGCGCTGAAAATATATGTGATCATGGAAAGTATGGCAGAAATAATCCACACAGAAAAGCAGAGCGCTCGCTTATAAGCCAAAGCCATTGTTCGGAGTCGAAATGACTTTGTAACTTGTACAATGGCAACGTATCGATCAATGCCCACGCACGCCAACAACAGGATGCTGCAATTGAAATTTACGGCGTAAATGAAACTTACCAATTTGCACATAATGTCACCAAAAATCCATTGATTATAGTGAAATACAGCCTTGAATGGAAGGGTGAAAGTAAATAGTATGTCTGCTATGGCCATGTTGAGCAGATATATATCTGTCATGTTTTTTCTTTTCTTGTAACAACTGAATGTTATCACTACTAGTATATTCCCCACAAGCCCAAATACAAATATAAAAGAAAATACAACAGGGAAAAAGGTTTTCAAAAACACTCTGACAGTTTTCTGATCGCAAGGTACAGCTTTAGTCTCGATCTCATCGTCGTAATAGTAATCTGTGGTGGTGGTGCTGGTATTTGCCATTTTCTCGGTGGTAATTCACTGGATTCTAGAATTTACAAGAAAGATGATTACTAATTCTCAAAGCTTAAGATGTACATAAAATGCATTTTGTTAAAATATGTATTCACATTTTGTATGGTATGCGTGGAGAAGATGGAGTCAATCCATGGGGAATCGGATCCAAGACGATTTTCCTTAAATTTGTAGGTCTCCATAAGTTCGAACAGTTAACAATTTGATTCTCAAGTATCGAGAAAAAAATAAATGCTGGTCTTCATTTCTCACATTCTGATGATTCATAAAGCGTGCTAATGATGCCACACACAACCAGGTGGGCTTCGCCATAATGCCATGCAGCCATCACATCACATGGTCTAGCACAGCAAATCAGGAAACTATAACAGGTAGTATAAATATGGAAGCTGGCCAAGCAGCGCCATTCTCTGCTATCAGAATGTAGGGACAGAGCTCATTCCTCATAGGGTTAGAAAAAGATAATAGTATTGAAGAGCATTTACTGTAGTTGCCTCTATATGGAGAGAAAGAGGGGGTAGTTGGCAGTAGCAGTAAAGTTAATTGATTAATAAATTCCAATTACACCTATATCTAATCATTCTTGCAGTTCAAAAGTTTGGAATCTCTTTTTCTCTTTGCCTTTCTCCCTTTATCCCTGGCTATATTAACAATAAAACAGATTGGATTCAGTATTTAGTAGGGGTTGGCTGGGCTGGGGTACAGAGGGTCAAATGCCCCCCAGGCCGGTTCCCCAGAAGCTATTCGGAACCACTCTGCAGTCTGTTGATTTAGAAGCCGGGTGCTGGCCCTGTACATTTAAACTTGTACAAGTGCTGGCCAGATCCCTGTTCGGCAGACAAGCTCACACTGCGTGGGCATGTCTACAGAACTCACGTCACCCAGCGCACCTCTGGCCGGCAGAAGACAGATTTCAAAGCAGCCTGTAAAGGGTAAGCATAGGGCAAAGGCGAGGCAGGAAGTCTTTGATGTTCCCACAGTGACAGGACAAGGGTCACTTTTTTGGTGTGTTCACAACTTCTGGTCTGTCGGCAGTCACCCTGTCTGTGGCACTGTCTGATTTATTGCAACAGCTTAGATCCTCATACATATCAGGTCACGCTGTCAGTGGGAGTCATAGGCTTCAGCGTCACCCGATCTGTATGGAAGTTCGGTCTGTAGCAATAACTCACAGGGAGAGTCAGATAGAGACTGTAGGCAATGTATACAGCACCATGCACTGACTGATCCTCAACCTGCAAGACATTATATATATATATATATATATACAGTGGGGCAAAAAAGTATTTAGTCAGTCAGCAATAGTGCAAGTTCCACCACTTAAAAAGATGAGAGGCGTCTGTAATTTACATCATAGGTAGACCTCAACTATGGGAGACAAACTGAGAAAAAAAAATCCAGAAAATCACATTGTCTGTTTTTTTAACATTTTATTTGCATATTATGGTGGAAAAATAAGTATTTGGTCAGAAACAAACAATCAAGATTTCTGGTTCTCACAGACCTGTAACTTCTTCTTTAAGAGTCTACTCTTTCCTCCACTCATTACCTGTAGTAATGGCACCTGTTTAAACTTGTTATCAGTATAAAAAGACACCTGTGCACACCCTCAAACAGTCTGACTCCAAACTCCACTATGGTGAAGACCAAAGAGCTGTCAAAGCACACCAGAAACAAAATTGTAGCCCTGCACCAGGCTGGGAAGACTGAATCTGCAATAGCCAACCAGCTTGGAGTGAAGAAATCAACAGTGGGAGCAATAATTAGAAAATGGAAGACATACAAGACCACTGATAATCTCCCTCGATCTGGGGCTCCACGCAAAATCCCACCCCGTGGGGTCAGAATGATCACAAGAACGGTGAGCAAAAATCCCAGAACCACGCAGGGGGACCTAGTGAATGAACTGCAGAGAGCTGGGACCAATGTAACAAGGCCTACCATAAGTAACATACTACGCCACCATGGACTCAGATCCTGCAGTGCCAGACGTGTCCCACTGCTTAAGCCAGTACATGTCCAGGCCCGTCTGAAGTTTGCTAGAGAGAATTTGGATGATCAAGAGGAGTTTTGGGAGAATGTCCTATGGTCTGATGAAACCAAACTGGAACTGTTTGGTAGAAACACAACTTGTCGTGTTTGGAGGAAAAAGAATACTGAGTTGCATCCATCAAACACCATACCTACTGTAAAGCATGGTGGTGGAAACATCATGCTTTGGGGCTGTTTCTCTGCAAAGGGGCCAGGACGACTGATCCGGGTACATGAAAGAATGAATGGGGCCATGTATCGTGAGATTTTGAGTGCAAACCTCCTTCCATCAGCAAGGGCATTGAAGATGAAACGTGGCTGGGTCTTTCAACATGACAATGATCCAAAGCACACCGCCAGGGCAACGAAGGAGTGGCTTCGTAAGAAGCATTTCAAGGTCCTGGAGTGGCCTAGCCAGTCTCCAGATCTCAACCCTATAGAAAACCTTTGGAGGGAGTTGAATGTCCGTGTTGCCAAGCGAAAAGCCAAAAACATCACTGCTCTAGAGGAGATCTGCATGGAGGAATGGGCCAACATACCAACAACAGTGTGTGGCAACCTTGTGAAGACTTACAGAAAACGTTTGACCTCTGTCATTGCCAACAAAGGATATATTACAAAGTATTGAGATGAAATTTTGTTTCTGACCAAATACTTATTTTCCACCATAATATGCAAATAAAATGTTAAAAAAACAGACAATGTGATTCTCTGGATTTTTTTTTCTCAGTTTGTCTCCCATAGTTGAGGTCTACCTATGATGTAAATTACAGACGCCTCTCATCTTTTTAAGTGGTGGAACTTGCACTATTGCTGACTGACTAAATACTTTTTTGCCCCACTGTATATATATACTATATAATTGTCTAAGGGTCACTTCCGTCTGTCTGTCTGTCACGGATATTCATTGGTCCCGGCCTCTGTCTGTCATGGAAATCCAAGTCGCTGATTGGTTGTGGCAAAATGCCCATGACCATTGCCACGACCAATTAGCGACGGGCACAGTCCAGCGGCAAAATGGCCGCTCCTTCTTCCCTGCAGTCAGTGCCCGCTCCATACTCCCCTCCAGTCAGCCCTCACACAGGGTTAATGGCAGCGTTAATGGACACGTTACGCCGCTGTGTAACGCACTCCATTAACGCAGCTATTAACACTGTGTGACCAACTTTTTACTATTGATGCTGTGTATGCAGCATCAAAAATAAAAGATCTAATGTTACAAATAATAATAATTTAAAAAAAAAAAGGTTATTCTCACTCTCCGACGTTCGCGCTGTCTTCAGCAGTGCAAGCGGCAGGTTCCGGTGCCAAGGATGCTATGCGAGAAGGACCTGCCATGACGTCACGGTCATGTGACCGTGATGTCATCACTGGTCATGCACTCATACCAACCCTGGGCCCGGAAGCTGCCGTGTGCACCGCACACAGGCACCAGGACTACAAGGGGCCTTCGGAGGGTGAGTATATGTTTATTTTTTATTTTAAGTCTTTTTTAACCACACATATAGTGCCCACATTGCTATATACTATGTGGGCTGTGTTACATACTGCGTGGGCTGCGTTATATATTACACGGCTGCTATGTACTACGTGGGCAGTGTTATATACTATGTGGGCTGCGTTATATACTACATGGCTGCTATATACTATGTGGGCAGTGTTATATACTATGTGGGCAATGTTATATACTGTGTGGGCTGCGTTATATACTACATGGCTGCTATATACTATGTGGACAGTGTTATATACTATGTGGGCAATGCTATATACTGCGTGGGCTGCATTATATACTACATGGCTGCTATATACTACGTGGGCAGTGTTATATACTGTGTGGGCTGCGTTATATACTACATGGCTCTTATATACTACGTGGGCAGTGTTATATACTGTGTGGGCTGCGTTATATACTGCATGACTGCTATATACTGCGTGGCCAGTGTTATATACTATGTGGGCAATGTTATATACTGCGTGGGCTGTGTTATACACGGTTTGGGCTGTGTTATATACTGCGTGGCCACTGTTATATACTGCGTGGCCTGTATTAATGCATAGGGTATTCAAGAATATGTCGTGGTCTATGCTATATACTATGTGGCTGCTATATACATACATATTATAGAATACCCGATGCGTTAGAATCGGGCCACCATCTAGTATATATATATATATATATATATATATATATATATATATATATATATATATATACAACCCTTGGCAAAAATCATGGAATCACCAGACTTGGAGGATGTTCATTCAGTTGTTTAATTTTGTAGAGAAAAATCAGATCACAGACATGGCACAAAACTAAAGTCATTTCAAATGGCAACTTTCTGGCTTTAAGAAACACTAATAAAAAATCAAGAACAAAAAATGTGGTAGTCAGTAATGGTTACTTTCTTAAAACAAGCATAGGGGGAAAATTATGGAGTCACTCAATTCTGAGGAAAAAATTATGGAATCATGAAAAACAAACAAACAAAAAAAACACTCCAAAACAGCACTAGTATTTTGTTGCACCACCTCTGGCTTTTATAACAGCTTGCAGTCTATGAGGCATGGACTTAATGAGTGTCAAACAGTACTCGTCGTCATGAATCTGGCTCCAACTTTCTCTGATTGCGATTGCCAGATCAGCTTTGCAGGTTGGAGCCTGGTCATGGACCATTTTCTTCAACTTCCACCAAAGATTTTCAATTGGATTGAGATCCGGACAATTTGCAGGCCATGACATGGATCTTATGTTTCTTTGTTCAAGGAATGTTTTCACAGGTTTTGCTCTATGGCAGGATGCATTATCATCTTGAAAAATGATGTCATCATCCCCAAATATCCTTTCAATTGATGGGATAAGAAAAGTGTCCGGAATATTAACATAAACTTGTGCATTTATTGAAGATGTAATGACAGCCATCTCCCCAGTGCCTTTACCTGATATACAGCCCCATATCATCAATGACTGTGGACATTTGCATGTTCTTTTCAGGCAGTCATCTTTATAAATCTCATTGGAATGGCACCAAACAAAAGTTCCAGCATCATCACCTTGCCCAATGCAAATTCGTGATTCATCACTGAATATGACTTTCATCCAATCATCCACAGTCCACGATTGCTTTTCCTTAGCCCTTTGTAACTTTGTTTTTCTGTTTAGGTGTTAATGATGGCTTTCGTTTAGCTTTTCTGTATGTAAATCACATTTTCTTTAGACAATTTCTTACAGTTCGGTCACAGACGTTGACTCCAATTTCCACCCATTCGCTCCTCATTTGTTTTATTGTGCATTTCCTGTTTTGGAGACATATTGCTTTAAGTTTCTGGTCTTGACGCTTTGATGTCTTCCTTGGTCTACCAGTATGTTTGCCTTTAAAAACCTTCCCATGTTGTTTGTATTTGGTCCAGATTTTAGACATAGCTGACTGTGAACAACCAACATCTTTTGTAACATTGCATGGTGATTTACCCTAAATACATAAAATGAGAATAATTGGGATAGGGGAAAATATGTGTAAGTGGCTTAAGAGCTGGCTCAGGGATAACAAACAAAAGATGGTTATTAATGGAGCACACTTGGACTAGGTCGTGGTTAGCAGTGGGGTACCGCAGGAGTCAGTATTGGGCCCTCTTCTTTTTAACATATTTATTAATGACCTTGTAGGAGGCATACAGAGCATAATTTTAATATTTGCATATGACACTAAACTCTGCAGGGTAATCAATACAGAGGAGGACAGTTTTATATTACAGGATGATTTATGTAAACTAGAAGTTTGGGCTGATAAATGGCAAATGAGCTTTAATGGGGATAAATGTAAGGTAATGCACTTGGGTAGAAGTAATAAGATGTATAATTATGTGCTTAATTCTAAAACTCTGGACAAAACAGTCAATGAAAAAGACCTGGGTGTATGGGTGGATGACAAACTCACATTTAGTGGCCAGTGTAGCTGCTACAAAGGGAAATAAAATAATGGGATGCATTAAAAGAGGCATAGATGCACATGAGGAGAACATAATTTTACCTCTATACAAGTCACTAGTTCGACCACGCTTAGAATACTGTGTACAGTTCTGGTCTCCGGTGTATAAGAAAGACATAGCTGAACTAGAGTGGGTGCAGAGAACAGCGACCAAGGTTATTAGAGGACTGGGGAGTCTGCAATACCAAGATAGGTTATTACACTTGGGGCTATTTAGTTTGGAAAAGCGAAGGCTATGGAGTGATCTTATTTTAATGTACAAATATATGACGGGACAGTACAAAGACCTTTCTGATGATCTTTTTAATCATAGACCTGAGACAGGGACAAGGGGGCATTCTCTACGTCTGGAGGAAAGAAGGTTTAGGCATAATAACAGACGCGGGTTCTTTACTGTAAGAGCAGTGAGACTATGGAACTCTCTGCCGTATGATGTTGTAATGAGTGATATATTACTTAAATTTAAGAGGGGATTGGATACCTGTCTTTCTGATGATCTTTTTAATCATAGACCTGAGACAGGGACAAGGGGGCTTCCTCTACGTCTGGGGGAAAGAAGGTTTAAGCATAATAACAGACGCGGATTCTTTACTGTAAGAGCAGTGATACTATGGAACTCTCTGCCGTATGATGTTGTAATGAGTGATTCATTACTAAAATTTAGGAGGGGACTGGATGCCTTCTTGAAAAGTATAATGTTACAGGTTATATATACTAGATTCCTTGACAGGGCGTTGATCGAGGGAACTAGTCTGATTGCCGTATGTGGAGTGGGGAAGGAATTTTTTTCCCCAATGTGGAGCTTACTCTTTGCCACATGTTTTTTTTTTGCCTTCCTCTGGATCAATGTTGGGCATGTTAGGTTAGGCTATGGGTTGAACTAGATGGACTTAAAGTCTTCTTTCAACCTTAATAACTATGTTACTCTGTTTAAGAGTTTGATAATCCTCTCCTTTGTTTCAATTCACATCTCTCATGTTAGAGCCATGATTCATGTCAGTCCACTTGGTGCAACAGCTCTCCAAGGTGTGATCACTCCTTTTTAGCTGCAGACTAACGAGCAGATCTAATACGCAGGTGTTATTTTTGGGTATGAAATTTACAGGGTGATTCCATAATTTTTTCCCCAGAATTGAGTGAGTCCATAATTTTTTTCCTATGCTTAGTTAAAAAAGTAACCATTACTGACTACAACATTTTTTGTCCTTGATTTCTTTTAGTGTTTCTGAAAGCCAGAAAGTTGCCATTTGAAATGACATTTGAAACAACTGAATGAACATCCTCCAAGGCAGGTGATTCCATAATTGTTGCCAAGGGTTATATATATATATATATATATATATATATATGATGCAGTAAAGAAAAGAAACATGCGGCACTCACCCGATCTAGCTGTGTAATACGTGAACTTTTATTGGAAAAATACTGTATATGATACATCTGTCAAGACATCAGGTACAGAGGAGGGTGTGGTATTGGAGTGTGGACGACGGCCGTTTCGCACGGTAAGTGCTTCGACGGGTCCAGCTGCCTTTGCACTTACCGTGCGAAACGGCCGTCGTCCACACTCTAATACCGCTCCCTCCTCTGTACCTGATGTCTTGACGGATGTATCATATATTTTTCCAATAAAAGTTCACGTATTACACAGCTAGATTGGGTGAGTGCCGCATGTTTCTTTTCTTTACTGCATCGTGTATCCTATACGCTTTTGTGCAGAGCACCATATACCCACAGCTGTCGTGACACCTGCTTTTCGGTGGTTCTCTTTCAGTCCTGACTAAGAGTAGTTCGTATTTTTCTAGTGCCGTCCTGCCTCTTTATAATTACGTTTTATATATATATATATATATACAGTTAGGGCCAGAAATATTTGGACAGTGACGCAAGTCTTGTTATTTTAGCTGTTTACAAAAACATGTTCAGAAATACAATTATATATATATATAATATGGGCTGAAAGTGCACACTCCCAGCTGCAATATGATAGTTTCCACATCCAAATCGGAGAAAGGGTTTAGGAATCATAGCTCTGTAATGCATAGCGTCCTCTTTTTCAAGTGACCAAAAGTAATTGGACAATGGACTCTAAGGGCTGCAATTAACTCTGAAGGCGTCTCCCTCGTTAACCTGTAATCAATGAAGTAGTTAAAAGGTCAGGGGTGGATTCCAGGTGTGTGGTTTTGCATTTGGAAGCTGTTGCTGTGAGCAGACAACATGCGGTCAAAGGAACTCTCAATTGAGGTGAAGCAGAACATCCTGAGGCTGAAAAAAAAGAAAAAATCCATCAGAGAGATAGCAGACCTGCTTGGAGTAGCAAAATCAACAGTTGGGTACATTCTGAGAAAAAAGGAATTGACTGGTGAGCTTGGGAACCCAAAAAGGCCTGGGCATCCACGGATGACAACAGTGGTGGATGATCGCCGCATACTTAATTTGGTGAAGAAGAACCCGTTCACAACATCAACTGAAGTCCAGAACACTCTCAGTGAAGTAGGTGTATCTGTCTCTAAGTCAACAGTAAAGAGAAGACTCCATGACAGTAAATACAAAGGGTTCACATCTAGATGCAAACCATTCATCAATACCAAAAATAGACAGGCCAGAGTTAAATTTGCAGTAAAACACCTCAAGAAGCCAGCTCAGTTCTGGAAAAGTATTCTATGGACAGATGAGACAAAGATCAACCTGTACCAGAATGATGGGAAGAAAAAAGTTTGGAGAAGAAAGGGAACGGCACATGATCCAAGGCACACCACATCCTCTGTAAAACATGGTGGAGGCAACGTGATGGCATGGGCATGCATGGCTTTCAATGGCACTGGGTCACTTGTGTTTATTGATGACATAAGAGCAGACAAGAGTAGCCGGATGAATTCTGAAGTGTACCGGGATATACTTTCAGCCCAGATTCAGCCAAATGCTGCAAAGTTGATTGGACGGCGCTTCATAGTACAGATGGACAATGACCCCAAGCATACAGCCAAAGCTACCCAGGAGTTCATGAGTGCCAAAAAGTGGAACATTCTGCATTGGCCAAGTCAATCTCCAGATCTAAACCCAATTGAGCATGCATTTCACTTGCTCAAATCCAGACTTAAGACGGAAAGACCCACAAACAAGCAAGACCTGAAGGCTGCGGCTGTAAAGGCCTGGCAAAGCATTAAGAAGGAGGAAACCCAGCATTTGGTGATGTCCATGGGTTCCAGACTTAAGGCAGTGATTGCCTCCAAAGGATTTGCAACAAAATATTGAAAATAAAAATATTTTGTTTGGGTTATGTTTATTTGTCTAATTACTTTTGACCTCCTAAAATGTGGAGTGTTTGTAAAGAAATGTGTACAATTCCTACATTTTCTATCAGATATTTTTGTTCAACCCTTCAAATTAAACGTTACAATCTGCACTTGAATTCTGTTGTAGAGGTTTCATTTCAAATCCAATGTGGTGGCATGCAGAGCCCAACTCGCGAAAATTGTGTCACTGTCCAAATATTTCTGGCCCTAACTGTATATATATATATATACTAGCTATTGAACCCGTTCTACGCCCGGGTGGCGAGCATTTATATTGGTATATGGTCTCCATCATGTGATGCTGCCATCCTGCGCCCATTCTGTCATGTGCTGCTCCCATCCTGCGCCCGTTCTGTCATGTGCTGCTCCCATCCTGCGCCCCCGTTCTGTCATGCGCTGCTGCCATCCTGCGCCCATTCTGTCATGTGCTGCTCCCATCCTGCTGCCATCCTGCGCCCGTTATATCATGCGCTGCTGCCATCCTGCGCCCGTTCTGTCATGTGCTGCTCCCATCCTGCTGCCATCCTGCGCCCATTATGTCATGCGCTGCTGCCATCCTGCGCCCGTTCTGTCATGTGCTGCTGCCATCCTGCGCCCGTTCTGTCATGTGCTGCTGCCATCCTGCGCCCGTTCTGTCATGTGCTGCTGCCATCCTGCGCCCGTTCTGTCATGTGCTGCTGCCATCCTGCGCCCATTCTGTCATGTGCTGCTGCCATCCTGCGCCCGTTCTGTCATGTGCTGCTGCCATCCTGCGCCCGTTCTGTCATGCGCTGCTGCCATCCTGCGCCCGTTCTGTCATGTGCTGCTGCCATCCTGCACCCGTTCTGTCATGTGCTGCTCCCATCCTGCGCCACTATTGTATTATATGCCCCCGTATGCTGCTGCCATATAAAAAAAAAAAAATACCATACTCACCTATCGTCTGGCTCCACTGCAGGTGTGTCTTCAAGAAAATGGCGCCGCAAAGCGCGGACTGCGCAGGAGCCGATTCCGGCAGCAGGAATCTGCGGCTGCGCAGTCCGCGCTCTCCGGCGTCATTTTCTTGAAGACACACCTGCAGTGGAGCCGGAGTGTGTCTTCAAGAAAATGGCGCCGGAAAGCGCGGACTGCGCAGGTGCCATTTTCTTGAACACACACTCCGGCTCCTCTGCCTGTGATTGGACTCTGTCACAGCAGAGGAGCCGGGAGACGGAGCCGCACGCAGCGCTGGAACGGAGGACAGGTGACTATACTTACCCTCCCTCCTGGCGCGTCCACGGTCCCTTACTCTCCGGTGGAGATCGCGGTATGCGTTCAGTGCTTACGCATACCGCGATCTCCTGGGAGCGTCACTCTGTGGGGGCCAAGCGCCGGCGCAGTCTATAAAGGCTTCGGACAGAGTGACGCTCCCAGCGTTATATTATAGATATATATATACAGTATATACTAGATGGTGGCCCGATTCTAATGCATCGGGTATTCTAGAATATGTATGTATATATATATATATATATATATATATATATATATATATACAACTGTAATACAACTGTGTATATATATATATATATATATATATATATATATACTAGCTATTGAACCCGTTCTACGCCCGGGTGGCGAGCATTTATATTGGTATATGGTCTCCATCCTGGTATGTGCTGCTCCATCCTGCGTCCCCATCCTGTCATGTGCTGCTCCATCCTGCGTCCCCATCCTGTCATGCGCTGCTCCATCCTGCGTCCCCATCCTGTCATGCGCTGCTCCCATCCTGCGTCCCCATCCTGTCATGTGCTGCTCCATCCTGCGCCTCCATTCTGTCATGTGCTGCTCCCATCCTGCGTCCCCATCCTGTCATGCGCTGCTCCATCCTGCGTCCCCATCCTGTCATGCGCTGCTCCCATCCTGCGTCCCCATCCTGTCATGCGCTCCCATCCTGTGTCCCCATCCTGTCATGAGCTGCACCCATCCTGCGTCCCCATCCTTATGTGCTGCTCCATCCTGCGTCCCCATCCTGTCATGTGCTGCTCCATCCTGCGTCCCCATCCTGTCATGTGCTGCTCCATCCTGCGTCCCCATCCTGTCATGTGCTGCTCCATCCTGCGTCCCCATCCTTTCATGTGCTGCTCCATCCTGCGTCCCCATCCTTTCATGTGCTGCTCCATCCTGCGTCCCCATCCTTTCATGTGCTGCTCCATCCTGCGTCCCCATCCTTATGTGCTGCTCCATTCTGCGTCCCCATCCTTATGTGCTGCTCCATCCTGCGTCCCCATCCTTATGTGCTGCTCCATCCTGCGTCCCCATCCTTATGTGCTGCTGCATCCTGCGTCCCCATCCTTATGTGCTGCTGCATCCTGCGTCCCCATCCTCATGTGCTGCTCCATCCTGCGTCCCCATCCTTATGTGCTGCTCCATCCTGCGTCCCCATCCTTATGTGCTGCTGCATCCTGCGTCCCCATCCTTATGTGCTGCTCCATCCTGCGTCCCCATCCTTTCATGTGCTGCTCCATCCTGCGTCCCCATCCTTATGTGCTGCTCCATCCTGCGTCCCCATCCTTATGTGCTGCTCCATCCTGCGTCCCCATCCTTATGTGCTGCTCCATCCTGCGTCCCCATCCTTATGTGCTGCTCCATCCTGCGTCCCCATCCTTATGTGCTGCTCCATCCTGCGTCCCCATCCTTATGTGCTGCTGCATCCTGCGTCCCCATCCTTATGTGCTGCTCCATCCTGCGTCCCCATCCTTATGTGCTGCTCCATCCTGCGTCCCCATCCTTTCATGTGCTGCTCCATCCTGCGTCCCCATCCTTATGTGCTGCTCCATCCTGCGTCCCCATCCTTATGTGCTGCTCCATCCTGCGTCCCCATCCTTATGTGCTGCTCCATCCTGCGTCCCCATCCTTATGTACTGCTCCATCCTGCGTCCCCATCCTTATGTGCTGTGCTGCATCCTGCGTCCCCATCCTTATGTGCTGCTCCATCCTGCGTCCCCATCCTTATGTGCTGCTCCATCCTGCGTCCCCATCCTTATGTGCTGCTGCATCCTGCGTCCCCATCCTTTCATGTGCTGCTCCATCCTGCGTCCCCATCCTTTCATGTGCTGCTCCATCCTGCGTCCCCATCCTTATGTGCTGCTCCATCCTGTGTCCCCATCCTTATGTGCTGCTCCATCCTGCGTCCCCATCCTTATGTGCTGCTCCATCATGCGTCCCCATCCTTATGTGCTGCTCCATCCTGCGTCCCCATCCTTATGTGCTGCTGCATCCTGCGTCCCCATCCTTATGTGCTGCTCCATCCTGCGTCCCCATCCTTATGTGCTGCTCCATCCTGCGTCCCCATCCTTATGTGCTGTCCATCCTGCGTCCCCATGCTTATGTGCTGCTGCATCCTGCGTCCCCATCCTTATGTGCTGCTCCATCCTGCGTCCCCATCCTTATGTGCTGCTCCATCCTGCGTCCCCATCCTTTCATGTGCTGCTCCATCCTGCGTCCCCATCCTTATGTGCTGCTCCATCCTGCGTCCCCATCCTTATGTGCTGCTCCATCCTGCGTCCCCATCCTCATGTGCTGCTCCATCCTGCGTCCCCATCCTTATGTGCTGCTCCATCCTGCGTCCCCATACTGCCTCTGACCCGCTCGGCGCCGAGTGCTAGGGGGCCTGAGCAGGCGGGGACACCAGCACGCTGTGGGGGTCAGGTGCCGGTATCGCCGCCAGCTCAGGCCCCCCAGCACTTACTATATTCACCTGTCCTGCGTTCCAGCGCTGGGCGCCGCCATCTTCCCGGTCTCCTGGCCGTGACTGTTCAGTCAGAGGGCGGCGTCGGCGCGCATTAAGCGCGTCATCGCGCCCTCTGAACTGAAGGTTACAGGCCGAAGACCGGGAAGATGGCGGCGCTCAGCGATGGAACGCAGGACAGGTGAATATAGGCGATACTCACCCTCCTGGCGGTCCCTGCTTCTCTGTTGGAGATCGCGGTGTGCGTTCAGTGTGAACGCACACCGCGATCTCCCGGGAGCGTCACTCTGTGAGGCCCAGACTGCGCCGGCGCTTGCGCCTGCGCAGTCTATAAAGGCTTCGGACAGAGTGACGCTCCCAGCGTTATATTATAGATACAGTATACACTGTGTGCAGAATTATTAGGCAAGTTGTATTTTGATCACATGATGTAGTCCTACTCCAAGCTGTTCAGGCTTGAGAGCCAACTACCAATTAAGTAAATCAGGTGATGTGCATCTCTGTAATGAGGAGGAGTGTTGTCTAATGACATCAAAACTCTATATAAGGTGTGCTTAATTATTAGGCAACTTCCTTTCCTTTGGAAAAAGGGTCAGAAGAGAGATTTGACGGGCTCTGAAAATTCCAAAATTGTGAGATGTCTTGCAGAGGGATACAGCAGTCTTTATATTTCCAAACTTTTGAAGCGTGATCACCAAACAATAAAGCGTTTCATGGCAAATAGCCAGCAGGTTCGCAAGAAGTGTGTTGGGCAAAAAAGGCGCAAAATAACTGCCCATGAATTGAGGAAAATCAAGCGTGAAGCTGCCAAGATGCCATTTGCCACCAGTTTTGCCATATTTCAGAGCTGCAACGTTACTGTAGTAACAAAAAGCACAAGGTGTGCAATACTCAGGGACATGGCCAAGGTCAGGAAGGCTGAAAAATGACAACCTTTCAAGAAGAAACATAAGATAAAATGTCAAGACTGGGCCAAGAAATATCTTAAGACTGACTTTTCAAAGGTTTTATGGACTGATGAAATGGGAGTGACTCTTGATGGGCCTGATGGATGGACCAGAGGCTGGATCAGTAAAGGGCAGAGAGCTGCACTCCGACTCAGACACCAGCAAGGTGGAGGTGGGGTACTGGTATGGGCTGGGATCATCAAAGATGAACTTGCGGGACCTTTTTGGGTTTAGGATGGAGTGAAGCTCAACTCCCAGACCTGCCAGTTTCTGGAAGACTTCTTCAAGCAGTGGTACAGGAAGAAGTCGGTATCGTTCAAGAAAAACATGATTTTCATGCAGGACAATGCTTCATCACATGCCTCCAGCTACTCCACAGCGTGGCTGGCCAGTAAAGGTCTGTGGTGGATGCTGCACTCAATGTTGGTCGTAAACAGATCAAGCAACTGACAGAATCTATGGATGGAAGGCTGCGGAGTGTCATCATAAAGAAAGGTGGCTATATTGGTCACTAATTTTGGGGGGGTTTGTTTTTGCATGTCAGAAATGTTTATTTCTACATTTTGTGCAGTTATATTGGTTTACCTTGTGAAAATAAACAAGTGAGATGGGAATATGCACAAACAGATATCCTCCTAAGATAGCCAAATCTAAAAAAAAAAACTCGCTCCAACTTCCAAAAATATTAAGTTTTGATGTTTATAAGTCTTTTGGGTTGATTGAGAACATAGTTGTTGTCAATAATAAAAATAATCCTCTAAAATACAACTTGCCTAATAAGTCTGCACGCAGTGTATATACAACTGCATGTATATATATAACTGTGTGTGTATATATATATATATATATATATATATACAACTGTATATATATATATATATATATATATATATATATATATGCAGCGCCCCAGAGACCTGGTCGTTGCAGTATGGCCCCAAGACGAGTAGCGGTACGTCCGATGGCACTAAGGAGCTCTCCTGACCAGGTATCACCAGAACACATTACACTTCACTCTCTGGCCACTAGTGGGAGGAAAAGGCTTCATTTATTGGGCCACTCCCCACACTGGTAAAACTAGGGGCTGGGGAGGAAGTTAGTTAGAAGCTGACTGGGTTGGAACCAGGCAACATCCCGTGGCAGGGGGTGTTGCAGGGAGAAGGCACAGGGGGGTCCCTGTCAGGCGTGGGAACCTGGCAGGCGCCTAGCGAACAGAACAGAATGGAATGGAACCGCGCCTGCACACCTTGCGGCGGTATACTAAGAAAGAGACAAGAGGGGAAGAATATTGTGGAACAGTGTAAACGAGATCAGCACAAAGGAGAGCCAGTAAGAGTCGTGCCGAGAGAGGAAGGCAACATCTTACTGAGGCGCGTAGTCGGTGGCCAGATCACCGTAGGAGTAACTGACTTCAGGCCTTACTTCAAATTCCGCTGGACAGTTGATTATAGGTTGGCTGTCTACCTTTTACACCTACGAAGACATAGGGGGCAACATTGGGAGAGGGACATCTCTAGGGTCCCGGAAGACCTCCAAGCCTTCCCGTCAAACGGGTGGCGTCCTAGCCATACTATATCTGGGGGACGTTAGAAACTAGCAACATCTGGAACCAAAGAACGAGAGAGAGAGAAAGCTGTAGAGAACGAACGAAGGAGAACAGCAGTTGTGAGGACTATTCCGAATGCTCAGCAGGGTAGGACTACAACACACAGGTGCTATTGGTAGGCAACGATTTCCATCTGCGAGGGAAACTCTGGATGTGCCCATCGGACCGGCCGGTCTCTGATAGCCCGGTTGAACGTGCTCTGGACTGAGTGTACTGAAGCCTTCAGTAAAAGGTAAAGAGACTGCAACCCTGTGTCCTCGTTATTGCCTGCACCTCACACCATCTCCATCCACCCTACTGGGAATCCCTGGGAATTTACTTCACCTGTGGGAAGGTATACCATCCGGCTGCTATTCCATCACCCCAGTGGACCCCACAGCAGCGTCGGTCACCCTGACCGAACACCACAGGTGGCGTCACGAACTACTGACAGACTGTACTACCATTTTCATTGGACGCCCCTTAGCAGGGTCACGACCGGGTCCAGCCACTGTGACAGCCCCAGAACCGAGCAGAAAGGACAGGTACCGAGAGAACTGTGGCCCTGTGTCTGGGGGCGCTCCATATATATATATATATATATATATATATATATATATATATATATATACATATATACATATGTATATATATATACATATATATGTATATAATTCCGGGGAGCCGAATACTTTTGCGGGGCACTGTATATATATATATATATATATATATATATATATATATACAGTGCCCCGCAAAAGTATTCGGCTCCCCGGAATTTTTCAACCTATTACCAGTGTCAGAATGTTCTTCAAATATAAAGATACCAAATGTAACTTTTTGGTGAAGAATCAACAACAAGTGGACCACAATTGTAAAGTTGAACGAAGTTTATTGGTTATTTAAAATTTTTGTGGAAATTCAAAAACTTAAAAGTGGGGCGTGCAATATTACTTTACTTTCAGTGCAGCAAACTCACTCCAGAAGTTCATTGTGGATCTCTGAATGATCCAATGTTGTCCTAAATGCCTAATGATGATAAATATAATCCACCTATGTGTAAGCATGTCTCTGTATAAATGCACCTGCTCTGTGATAGTCTCAGGGTTCTGTTTCAAGCACAGAGAGCATCATGAAGACCAAGGAACACATCAGGCAGGTCCGTGATACTGTTGTGGAGAAGTTTAAAGCTGGATTTGGATACAAAATGATTTCCAAAACTTTAAACATCCCAAGGAGCACTGTGCAAGTGATCATATTGAAATGGAAGGAGTATTATACCACTGCAAATCTACCAAGACCCAGCCGTCCCTCTAAACTTTCATCTCAAACAAGGAGAAGACTGATCAGAGAAGTAGCCAAGAGGCGCATGATCACTCTGGGTGAACTGCAGAGACATCCCCATCATGAGCCCTGGCCTATAATAATGGGGCATTGTATGTAAAAATGTACCTGTCCTGTGCCCTTAAATATTATTTTACCAGTCCTGGGCCTTTTACGTGATAATGTTCACATCATGGGCCTTGTGTTTAATATTGTCCCTTGTCCTGTAATAATGTCCCTATTCTGTGCCTTGTTTGTAATAATGTCCACATCCTGTAGTAATGTCCCCATCCTAGGCCCTTTATTTAAGAATGTCTCTGTCCTGAAATAATGTCCTCATCCTAGGCACTGTATGTAGGAAGGTCCCCATCCTAGGCCTTGTATGTAGGAATGTCCCTGTCCTGGGCCTTATACAGTCATGGCCAAATATATTGACACCCCTGCAATTCTGTCAAATAATACTCATTTTATTCCTGAAAATGATTGCAAACACAAATTATTTGGTATTATTATCTTCATTTAATTTGTCTTAAATGAAAAAGCACAAAAGAGAATGAAGCAAAAAGCAAAACATTGATATTTTCACACAAAACTCCAAAAATGGGCCAGACAAAAGTATTGGCACCCTCTGCCTAATACTTGGTTGCACAAACTTCAGCCAAAATAACTGCAACCAACCACTTCCAGTAACCATCAATGAGTTTCTTACAATGCTCTGCTGGAATTTTAGACCATTCTTTTTTGGCAAACTGCTCCAGGTCCCTGATATTTGAAGGGTGCCTTCTCCAAACTGCCAATTTTAGATCTCTCCACAGGTGTTCTATGGGATTCAGGTCTGGACTCATTGCTGGCCACCTTAGAAGACTCCAGTGCTTTCTCTCAAACGATGTTCTAGTGCTTTTTGAAGTGTGTTTTGGGTCATTGTCCTGCTGGAAGACCCATGACCTCTGAGGGAGACCCTGCTTTCTCACACTGGGCCCTGCATTATGCTGAAACATTTGTTGGTAGTCTTCAGACTTCGTAATGCCATGCACATGGTCAAGCAGTCCAGTGCCAGAGGCAGCAAAGCAACCCCAAAACATCAGGGAACCTCTGCCATGCCATACCCACGTAGTATATAACATAGCCACGTAATATATAGCACAGCCCACATAGTATATAGCACAGCCCCCATAGTATATAGCACAGACCACGTAGTATATTGCACAGCCCACGCAGTGTATAACACAGCCCACATAGTAGATAACACAGCCCACGTAGTATATAACACAGCCTTGTAGTATATAGCACAGCCACGTAGTATATTGCCCAGCCACGTATATTGCACAGCTACATAGTATATAGCACAGCCCACGTAGTATATAACACAGCCACGTAGTATATATCACAGCCCACGTAGTAGATAGCACAGCTCATGTAGTATATAACACAGCCACATAGTATATAGCACAGTCCACATAGTATATAACACAGTCCACATAGTATGTAACACAGCCCACATAGTATATAACACAACCTCATAGTATATAGCACAGCCACGTAGTATATTGCCCAGCCACATATATTGCACAGCTACGTAGTATATAGCAGAGCCCACATAGTATATAACACAGCCACGTAGTATATAGCACAGCCACATATATTGCACAGCCATGAAGTATATAGCACAGCTCACATAGTATATAGCACAGTTCACTCAGTATATAACACAGCCACGTAGTATATAGCACAGCCCGCATAGTATATAGCACAGCTCATGCAGTATATAACACAGCCACATAATATATTGCCCAGCCATGTAATATATTGCACAGCCATGTAGTATATAGCACAGCCCACATAGTATATAGCACAGCCTACATAGTATATAGCACAGAGACGTAGTATATAACACAGCCCATGCAGTATATAACACAGCCCACATAGTATCTAACACAGCCCAAGTAGTATATAGCAATGTGGGCACCATATCCCTGTTAAAAAAAATGTAAATAAAAAATAGTTATATACTCACCTTCTGGCGGCCCTTGGATCCAGGCCAGGCATTTAGCAATGCTCCTCATGACGCTCCAGCCCCAAAAATGCATTGTTGTCTCACGAGATGATGACGGATCTTGTGAGACCACAATGCATTCTTCAGACCGGAGCATCGGGAGGAGCGGGAAAGGCGCCGGAAGGTGAGAATATAATGATTTTTTTTATTATTATTATTTTTAACATTAGATCTTTAAACTATTGATGCTGCGTATGCAGCATCAATAGTAAAAAGTTGGTCACACAGGGTTAATAGCAGCGTTAAAGGACTGCGTTACACCGCAGCATAACACGGTGTAATGCAGCCATTAACCCTGTGTGAGCCCTGACTGGAGGGGAGTATGGAGGGGGCACTGACGGAGAGTAGGAAGGGGCAAATTCGCGGCCGGACTGTGCCCGTCGCTGATTGGTCTAGTCAGCGACGCGGGATTTCCGTGACAGACAGACAAACAGATGGAAGTGACCCTTAGACAATTATATAGATAGATGTCCCCATCTTTTAATATTGTCCCTGTATTGTGCCATGTATCTAATAATGTTCCTACCTTGTAACAATATCTCTATCCTGAGACCTACATTTAAGAAAGTCCCTGTCCAGTAATAATATCCCCGTCCTGGACCTTGCATGTAATAATATCCCCTGTCTTGTAATAATGTCTCCATCCTGAGCGATATTTGCAATAAAGTCCCCATCCTGTAATAATGTTCCTGTCTTGTGCCCTGAATGTAATAATACCCCTGTCCTGTAATAATGTCCCCATCCTAGGCCCTGTATTTAAGAATGTCCCCGTCCTGGGCCCTATATGAAATATTGTTCCCGTCTTTGACCCTGTATCTGATAATAACCCTGTTCTGAGCCCTGTTTGTATGTAATAATGTCTTCCATAATATAATAATATCCCCATCCTGTGCATTTTATTTAACAATGTCCTTATCCTGTAATAATGTCCCCATCATGGGTCTTGTATGTAATAATATCCCAGTCCTGTAATTATGTCCCGGTCATGTAATAATGTCCCCATCCTGGGCCCTATATGTAATAATGTTCCCGTCTTTGGCCCAGTATGTGATCATGCCCCTGTCCTGGGCCTGTTTGCAATAATATCCCCTTTCCTGTAATAATATTCCTATCCTGGGCCTTGTATGTAATAACATTTCCCATCCTGTATGAATGCCTCCATCCAGAGCCCTGTTTGTAACAATATCCCCATCTTGAGCCGTATATGTAAGAAAGCCCCTGTCCTGTAATAATGTCTCCCACCTGGGTCTTGCATGTAATAATATCTCCTGTCTAGTACTAATGTCCTCATCCTGAGCAATGTTTGTAATAATGTCCCCATCCTGTAATAATGTCCCCGTTCGAGGCCCTGAATGTCATAATGTCCTGTCATGTAACAATGCCCCCATCCTAGGCCCTGTATTTAGGAATGTCCCAGTCTTGGTCCCTATATGTAATAATGTTCCCGTCTTTGACCCTGTATCTGATAATACCCCTGTTCTGGGTCCTGTTTGTAATACTATCCCCCATCCTGTAATAATGTTCGCATCCTGGGCCCTGTATGCAATAATGTTTCCCATCCTGTAAGAATGCCCCCATCCTGGGCCCTGTTTGGAATAATATCCCCATTTTGTAATAATGTCCCTGTCCTGGACCCTGTATGTAATAGTATTCTCCATCCTGTAATAATGTCCCCGTCCTAGGCCCTGAATGTAATAACGTCCCGTGGTGTAACAATGCCCCCATCCTAGGCCCTGTATTTAAGAATGTCCCAGTCTTGGTCCCTATATGTAATAATGTTCCCGTCTTTGACCCTGTATCTGATAATACTCCTGTTCAGGGTCCTGTTTTTAATAATATCCCCCATCCTGTAATAATGTTCCCATCCTGGACCCTGTATGCAATAATGTTTCCCATCCTGTAAGAATGCCCCCGTCCTGGGCCCTGTTTGTAATAATATCCCCCGTCTTGTAATAATGTCCCTGTCCTGGACCCTGTATGTAATAGTATTCCCCATCCTCTAATAATGTCCCCATCATGGGTCTTGTATGTAATAATGTTCACATCCTGTAATAATGTCCTGGCCTTGGCCCTGTATCTAATAGTATCCCCTGTCCTGTAATAATGTTCCCCATCCTGTGCCCTGTATTTAATAATGAATCCCATCCTGTAATAATGTCCCCGTTCTATAATAATATCTCTGTCCTGGTCCTGGGTCCTGTATGTAATAGTGTCCTTATCCAGGCGGTTTCCTCAAACACATTTAAATACAAAAAAAATAAACAATTCCTCTCACTTTTCCTTTCTCCTTTCTTTCTGCTCTATAACCGGCGTAGGGGGGGCAAGCGGCTCATGGCAGTGATATCATACAAAGTACGCAACAGGCATGCCGACATGGGCTGCTGCCTCTGATAGGTCAGAGGTCACTATATCACAGCTGCAGACTAGGCAGGCGTCAGCGGGCCCACTGACACCACAGGCCTGGTCGTGGTTGCACCCTCTGTTATAACAATAGCTTAGGCACTTTCAGATTATATACAGTGGGGCAAAAAAGTATTTAGTCAGTCAGCAATAGTGCAAGTTCCACCACTTAAAAAGATGAGAGGCGTCTGTAATTTACATCATAGGTAGACCTCAACTATGGGAGACAAACTGGGAAAAAAAAATCCAGAAAATCACATTGTCTGTTTTTTTATAATTTTTTTTGCATATTATGGTGGAAAATAAGTATTTGGTCAGAAACAAACAATCAAGATTTCTGGCTCTCACAGACCTGTAACTTCTTCTTTAAGAGTCTCCTCTTTCCTCCACTCATTACCTGTAGTAATGGCACCTGTTTAAACTTGTTATCAGTATAAAAAGACACCTGTGCACACCCTCAAACAGTCTGACTCCAAGCTCCACTATGGTGAAGACCAAAGAACTGTCAAAGGACACCAGAAACAAAATTGTAGCCCTGCACCAGGCTGGGAAGACTGATTCTGCAATAGCCAACCAGCTTGGAGTGAAGAAATCAACAGTGGGAGCAATAATTAGAAAATGGAAGACATACAAGACCACTGATAATCTCCCTCGATCTGGGGCTCCACGCAAAATCCCACCCCGTGGGGTCAGAATGATCACAAGAACGGTGAGCAAAAATCCCAGAACCACGCGGGGGGACCTAGTGAATGAACTGCAGAGAGCTTGGACCAATGTAACAAGGCCTACCATAAGTAACACACTACGCCACCATGGACTCAGATCCTGCAGTGCCAGACGTGTCCCACTGCTTAAGCCAGTACATGTCCGGGCCCGTCTGAAGTTTGCTAGAGAGCATTTGGATGATCCAGAGGAGTTTTGGGAGAATGTCCTATGGTCTGATGAAACCAAACTGGAACTGTTTGGTAGAAACACAACTTGTCGTGTTTGGAGGAAAAGGAATACTGAGTTGCATCCATCAAACACCATACCTACTGTAAAGCATGGTGGTGGAAACATCATGCTTTGGGGCTGTTTCTCTGCAAAGGGGCCAGGACGACTGATCCGGGTACATGAAAGAATGAATGGGGCCATGTATCGTGAGATTTTGAGTGCAAACCTCCTTCCATCAGCAAGGGCATTGAAGATGAAACGTGGCTGGGTCTTTCAACATGACAATGATCCAAAGCACACCGCCAGGGCAACGAAGGAGTGGCTTCGTAAGAAGCATTTCAAGGTACTGGAGTGGCCTAGCCAGTCTCCAGATCTCAACCCTATAGAAAACCTTTGGAGGGAGTTGAAAGTCCGTGTTGCCAAGCGAAAAGCCAAAAACATCACTGCTCTAGAGGAGATCTGCATGGAGGAATGGGCCAACATACCAACAACAGTGTGTGGCAACCTTGTGAAGACTTACAGAAAACGTTTGACCTCTGTCATTGCCAACAAAGGATATATTACAAAGTATTGAGATGAAATTTTGGTTCTGACCAAATACTTATTTTCCACCATAATATGCAAATAAAATGTTAAAAAAACAGACAATGTGATTTTCTGGATTTTTTTTTCTCAGTTTGTCTCCCATAGTTGAGGTCTACCTATGATGTAAATTACAGACCCCTCTCATCTTTTTAAGTGGTGGAACTTGCACTATTGCTGACTGACTAAATACTTTTTTGCCCCACTGTATAGCAGAATATACTACCACAATAATACAGTGGCATGTAAAAGTTTGGGCACCCCTGATCAAAAATGCTGTTATTGTGAACAGTTAAATAAGTTAAAGATTATATGATCTGTAAAAGGGCTAAAGTGAAAGATGACACTTTACTTTGTATTTTAGGCTATATATATATATATATATATATATATATATATATATATATATATATATATATACACACACACGTGGTAAAAATTGTTGGTACACCACGTTTAATGACAGATAAACCCACAATGGTCACAGAAATAATTTGAATCTGACAAAAGTAATAGTAAAAGATCTTTGAAAATGAACATAGTTGCATTTCAACCATGCTTCCACAGAATTTAAAAAAAAAAAATGAAATAGGCCTGGCCCCCTTTCCAGGGTCCTGTGAATTAATTCACTCCTCTCTATGCATCAGTCATGTATTCTCCCCCTGTATACTGTATGTGGTATAAAATGTATATTACCTATGTGCACACATCCGATGTTATATACAGAATAACATACGACGGTATAATGTCTGATGTCTGTTGTCATATTACATCATATTCCAATCATATATTTTACGATTTATCTACACTGTATATATATAAAGCTGAGTGTATGTATGTGTGTGTATGTATCAGGCCACTCCCACTCCACATAGCCCCACCCACTCCACATAGCCACACTCATTCCACACCCAAAGCCCCATTTGCTGCAGGTTCGGGATGCCGATCCTGATGATCACTGCATTCCCCAACATCTCTTCCATCCGCTGGCCGGGTGGGTCTCTGTCTGAGCCGGCGGGGGGTCTCTGCCTCTGTCTCTCCTCAGGGGGTCTCGGGCAGAGTGCTGTGCCGAGTCTGTGCTGGGATCTCTGTCACTTTTAGGGGAGTTGCTGGTCGGGTTGTCTCCGGTGGGGTCGGTGGTGTCTGGAATCAGGGAGCCTCCAGTCGGGTGATCAATGTCAATAGACCGGCAGAATTTCTGCCTCTCAGCGGCTCCATGCTCTCCGTTATCAGTGTTGCCGATGCCAGGATCTTCTCTGCTGTCTTAGTCTGGGGAGACTCTGATGATGTCGGGTTGTCTGTCCCTGGTGATGGGTCTTCTCCCTCTTCAGGGGACTGTCCCACTGGCTCTGGGGTCTTTGAGTCTCCCCCGGTAGAGGAGCGGAGAGTACAGGGAGCCCCGAGATCCCTCGGGGGGGGGGGGGGGGCTATGCAGTGAGGGAGGGTCAGGTCCACTCCACGACCTCAGGATCCGGAGACACATCATGAGCAGAAGAAGGGGAGGAGTGGAGGGACTGCATCTCATAGAGAGAGGGGGGAGAGGGGGTGAGAGACAGCACACACTGCATGTAATACAGGGGAGAGCTGCAAGAAGCAGGGGCACCATGCCTGAGGGAGAATATGGAGGCGGCATAGCAGTCCTATTGTCAGCTCGGGGGGACACTCCAGCGGCTAATACCAGGGCAATTGGGCACACAGTGCCGGTAACAGCCACAGGACTATGTCCAGTCAGAAAGAGCGGGAGGGAAGAAGTCTGCAGCTCATGGAGGAGAACAGTGTCACTGGCACCCTGATCATACACTGCAGTGCCAGGCCTGGAACACGGCAGCGCGTGTGTGTGATACAGAGGGGACCTGTGTATATACAGCTCTGGCAAAAATTGAGACCACTTCAAAATTTTCAGTTTGTCTGAATTTTCTCTTTATATGTATATTTTTGAGTAAAATGTAAATTGTTCTTTTGCTCTATAAACTACTGACAACATGTCTCCGAAGTTCCAAGCATTACATTTTGTATTTATTTTCTGAAAATGAGAAATGGTCAAAATAACAAAAAAATGCATTGCTTGCAGACCTCAAATAATGCAAAAAAACAAGTTCATAATCATTTAGGAACAATATTAATGTTTTAACTCACGAAGAGTTCAGAAATCAATATTTTGTGGTATAACCATGATGTTTAATGACAACTTTCTTGCGTCTTGGCATGCTTTCCACCTGTCTTTCACACTGCTTTTGGGTGACCTTATGCCACTCCTGGTACAAAAATTTAAGCAGTTCTTCTTTGTTTGATGGCTTGTGACTATCCATCCTCCTCTTGATTACATTCCAGAGGTTTTCAATGGGGTTCAGGTCTGGAGATTGGGCTGGGCATGACAGGGATTTGATGTGATGGTCCTTCATCCACACCTTGATTGATCGAATTTTCCTACTGGAAAAAAACAGTCCTCAGAGTTGAGGAACATTGCCTGAGCAGAAGGAATCAAGTGTTTTTCCAGGATAACCTTGTATGCGGCTTGATTCATACGTCCTTCGCAAAGAATAACCTGCCCAATTCCAGCCTTGCTGAAGCATCCCCAGATCATCACCAACCCTCCACCAACTTTCACAGTGGGTACAAGACAATGTGGCTTGCATGCCTCTCCAGGTCTCCGTCTAACCACTAGACAACAGTTGATGGGCAAAGTTGTAAATTAGACTCATCAGAGAAGATTACCTTACTCCAGTCCTCTATAGTCCAATCCTTATAGTCTTTGGAAAACTTCATCCTGGCTGTCTTTTGCTTCTCATTGATGAAAGGCTTTTTCTAGCTTTGCATGACTTGAGTCCTGCCTCTAGGAGCCTGTTACGAACTGTTCTTGCCATGCACTTCACCTCAGCTGCCATTTGCCATTTCTTTTGTAGGTCACTTGACATCATCCTGCAGTTGCTGAATGACATTCAAAAAAGATGACGGTCATCCCGATCAGTGAAGAGTCATTTTCGCCCTCTGTCGGTCTGTAGCTTTGTTGTCCCCAATGTCTGCTGCTTGACCTTGTTGTAATGGACTGCCGTCTTAGAAATTTTAAGGATGGAGGCAACATGACGCTCATTGTGTCCCTCTGCTAGTAAAGCCAGAATTGAGCCATTCTTTTACTCACTCAAGACTTTTCAACTCCTTTGGCATGGTTAAAAGTTATATTTTCATTCCTATTTCTTTTGGGATATTACTTGCACTTGTTTTGTCATCCAGATTGTCCTATTGCAAGAGGATTGTGAACACCACAGCAGTATTTTTTTTATAATTTCCTTCATTAAATAAGATTTGGTTCAGGTGATCACCTATTCAGAAGCACATTAAGTAGAATGAGGTGTACTCTGGAATCCAACTGACACTGGAATGGAATGGCTGTCAGACATGTAGAGAAGCTGACTTTTATAAAACTGTGCAATGGTCTCTTAATTTTTGCCAGAGCTGTATATACACACACTAGAAAATATTGGAGACTGCAATACCATAGCTGGAGCATGGCAGCGGGTGAACCACAGTTTGTAACTATGCCCGGGCAATGTCAGGCTCTTCAGCTAGTTTGAAAAAAAAAACAAAGCAGAAAAGATATTCAGAGGTACATTTAGTATTTAGTGTCCTATATTTATGTGTGACCACCACCTTTGCTTCATGTTTATGTCATTTTTACATTGCTGTACAATATGTTTTCTTTTTTGCTGCACTTTTTCAGACGGCTTTGACCTGTAAAAGATGTCATGTGCATATACCCTAAGGCTATGCTCACATGCAGTGTTTTTGCAGCGCCTTTTTATTTCTTTTACATTATTAGCAAAGTCTATGAGATTTCAGAAATCTTATGCACATGCTTGTTTTTTTACTGACTGAATTTGAGTACTGCAGCATTTTTTAAATCTGCATCATGTAAATTCTTACAGCATTTTGCAGCGCTTTTTCACCCATAGAAAACAATGAGAAAGTGTAAAAATACAGCAAAAAGGAACAGCTTTTTTATAGCATTTTCTAAGTGTTTTGGTGAATAAAATTAACTGTATTAAGCTTGTACTGTGGAAAAAGCACCCCAAAATGCTGAAAATGGGTATTTTTACTGCAAAAAGAGCAGGTGTTGGTTGCAGAAAAAAAAGCTGTGAACATAGCCTTCACTTGGTTTTGGTACCATATCTGTGTAGTACACTTGGTTGTTTTACTGCTTCTATGTAGTTAGCTTGATTCTAGTACCACTTCTGTGTAATGAGCTTCAGATCTTTGAAACTATATAAGATTTGCCAGGAATTACACCAGAAAATTTTATTTTTGGGAAAATTTGCTGAACCTGGGAAGTTCGAATTTAAAACAGTTTGATCATCTCTAGGTATGCAGATTTATAAAGGAAGCACATCTCTCTGCTTTTATCTATACTAATAATTAAATGTCCTTGTAATTTATACCAACCTGAATCAGAGCTCCTCTTCAGTTTCTTTTGGATCTGAAAAAAAGAAAAGATACACTTCAATTGGTGGCTATGGGAAACAGTTTTTCTATTAGAAAATTTTGATAAATCTCTTTTTAAATTGTGTGCTAAATCCTATCAACCATATTTGATTCATAAATTTCGCAACAGTTAGTACAATACTATACAATTAACATAATGCTTTCGTCAATACGATGCAAGTGTGCTCTAACACATTCCTCAACAGCCATTTATTTACCTCCCTTCCTTAAAGGGACACTGTCACCTGAATTTAGAGGGAACAATCTTCAGCCACGGAGGCGGGGTTTTGGGGTTTTTGATTCACCCTTTCCTTACCCGCTGGCTGCATGCTGGCTGCAATATTGGATTGAAGTTCATTCTCTGTCCTCCATAGTACACGCCTGCACAGTGCAATCTTGCCTTGGAGGTGGTTGGGTGAGGAGCAAATAAGTGTGGAGGTTGAGAAGGAGGTCTTGGGAGGACCGGAGATTATGTGAGGGAATATATCGGGAAATTATTTCAGAGATACAGTATATGGAGGAGACAGGTTATGGATAGCTTTGTGAGTCAGTATTAGTAATTTGAACTGGATACGCTGACGGAATTGGAGCCAGTGAAGAGATTTGTAGAGGGGGGAAGTGGAGGAGTAGTGAGGAGAGAGATGAATTAGTCAGGCAGCAGAGTTAAGGATGGACTGGAGGGGTGCAAGGGTGTTAGCAGGCAGGCCACAAAAAAGGATGTTGCAGTAGTTGAGGTGGGAGATGATGAAGGCATGCACAAGCATTTAAAGTAGATTGACGGTTGAGGAAAGGACGTATTCTGGAGATATTTTTGAGCTGAAGGCGACAGGAGGTGAAAAGAGCTTGGAAGTGCGGTTTGAAGGACAAGGCAGAGTCAAGGGTTACTCCAAGGCAGCGGACTTCTGGTACGGGGGAAAGCGTGATGTCGTTAATTGTGATAGATAGGTCAGGTGAGGAAGATCTATGAGATGGAGGAAAGATGATGAGTTCAGATTTGTCCGCATTGAGTTTGAGGAAGCGAGAGGAGAAGAAGGAGGATATGGCTGATAGTCACTCCAGGATTCTGGACAGCAGAGAGGTGACATCTGGGCCAGAGAGGTAGATCTGAGTGTCATCAGCATCTAGATGGTACTGGAATCCATGGGACTTTATGTGTTGTCCCAGGTCAAGTGTATAGATTGAGAAGACTAGGGGTCATAGAACAGAGCCTTGGGGGACTCCCAACAGAGAGAGTGTGGGATGAGAAGGTAGTATGGGAGTGGGAGACGCTGAATTTGCAGTTGGAAAGGTATGAGGAGATCCAGGATAGGGAGAGGTCTTTGATGCCAAAGGGGGAGAGGATCGGTAGTAGGAGGCAGTGGACAACTCTGTCGAAAGCAGAGGACAGGTCTAGATGGAAGAGTACAGAGTACAGAGTATTGTCCTTTAGCTTTGGCTGTAAGTAGGTCATTAGTAATTTTGGTCAGGGCTGTCTCAGTTGAGTGATGGGGCAGAAACCAGATTGTAGATTGTCAAAGAGCAAGTTATATGAGAGGTGGGAGGAAAGTTCAGTGTGGACGTGCTGCTCCAGGAGTTTGGAAGCGAATGGGAGCATATGTAAGGCCAAAGTCCGGGCTGTGGGTACCAACAAGGCATCGTTTCCAGAACTGCCGGGGCCGCGTCCAATGTTGCAGGGGGGAAGGAAATGGAGGATGGAAAGGACCCATGACCTGCAGGGGGCTTGATAAGCAAGGGAGGAAAAAGGGAGCTTTGCAAGGGAAGGGGCAAAAATTCCCTGCCAAATCCACCGGCAGTGACAGACAAAGCACGTCAAGTGGGAGATCGGGGCATGGGACTTCGGACTGCAGAGCATGTTGGAGATTACTTGTGGGAGGCTCCTAGCTGTGGAGAGCAGAGTGATAGCCTAGGGGCTCAGCGGGTCAGACTGGTGACCGCCCGCAGCCGTCAGAAGAGTTGGAGCAGATCTGTTGGGCCTAAAGACCGCAACACCAGCATCAGCTGACTTTCAGCTTTCATCTGTGGAGAAGTGATCAACATCAGACTAACGTTAAGTGGAACAGATACTTGTATACACTGTTGCCTTAAGTTACCCTGTTCTTTGCATTCTCTAGTTTAACCCCTTTGCGACATGCTCCGTATTAGTACTGCGCTGCGGGAACTGCATTTGTGCCAGCAGCAGTACTAGTACGGCACCACGATCGCTGCGGTCTCACGGTGAGCATCGCGGCGATCACATGCAGGTGTCAGCTGTATGTGACAGCTGACACCCCGAAGCAATGCTCACGATCAGTGCTAGCACCGATCGTGGGCATTTAACCCCTCTGATGCCGCTGTCAGTAGTGACAGGGACATAGAGGGGCATCGTGCAGGAAAGGGGGTTCCCTACGTGCTTCCATCAGAATAACGCAATGTGATTGCATTATTCTCATGGTCTCCATGGAGACTCCCGGCCCCAAAATGGCCGTGGGGTTCTTCCGGGTCCTGCAGTGAGGTGGCTTGCGAGCGCCTGCTGAGAACGGGCGCCAGCAAGCCTCCTTCGCTCCCTGTCAGATCGCTGATCTGTCACAGTGCTGTGCAAAGTGTCAAAGTGTCAGTTCAGCGATCTGATGTAATATAGTGATGTCCCATCCTGGGACAATGTTATAAAGTTAATTAAAAAAAATTAGGATGTGTAAAAATATTTTTTTTTAAATCCCCAAAAAAAGAAAAAAAAATTTTATTTTACAATAAATCCAATTATTTATGTAAATAAAAAAGCAATAAAAGTACACATATTTGTATCGCCACGTTCGTAATGACCCGCTCTATAAAACTGTCCCACTAGTTAACCCCTTAAGTGAACACCATACAATAAATAAAAAAAGAGGCAAAAAACAATGCTTTATTATCATACTGCCGAATAAAAAGTGAAATAAAAAGGGACCAAAAAGACGGATGTAAATAAAAATGGTACAGCTGAAAATGTCATCTTGTGCCGCAAAAAAAAAGCCACCATACAGCTCCATGAGCAAAAAATAAAAAAGTTATAGCTCTCAGAATAAAGCACTGCAAAAATAATTATTTTTTCTACAAAATAGTTTTTATCGTATAAAAGGGCCAAAACATAAAAAATTATATAAATGAGTTATCGCTGTAATCGTACTGACCAGAAGAATATAACTGCTTTATCAATTTTACCACACGCAGAATGGGGTAAGCGCTCCCCCCCAAAAGAAATTCAGGAATTGCTGGTTTTTGTTCATTCTGCCTCCCAAAAATCGGAAAATAAAAAGCGATCAAAAAATGTTATGTGCTTGAAAAAAGTTTAATATAAATAAAAATGATATCAATGAAAATATTATCTTGTCCCACAAAAACAAGCCATGATACAGCTCTGTAAGTGGAGAAATGTAAAAGTTATCTCAGAATATAGGGATGCAAAAACAATTATTTTTTTTCTATAAAATAGTTTTTATTGTGTAAAAGCGGAAAAAAATAAAAAAAATATAAATGTAGTATCGCTGTAATCGTACTGACCCAAATAATACAGCTGCCTTATCAATTTTACCATATGGTCAATAACATAAAAAAACACCTCTCCAAAACAAATTTCTGCATTGCTAGCTTTTGTTCATTCTGCCTCCCAAAAGTCAAAACATGTTATGTACCTGAAAATGGTACCAATAAAAATGTCAGATCATTCCGAAAAAAAACAAGCCCTCACATGACTTTATTAGCAGATATTTAGGAAAATGATAGCTCTCAAAATATGGTGATGCAAAAAATTTATTTAGCAAAAATAGTGTTTTTAGTGTGTGACAGCTACCAAACATAAGAAAATATACGAATGTGGTATCGCTGTAATTACACCGACCCGAAGAATAAAGTTGACTAATCGCTTTTTCTATCCGAGAAACTGTGTATAAGAAAAATAAAACCAATTGTCGACCTGCGGCTCATTTGTTTATTCTTTCTCCCAAAGATCGCAGTAAGGCTCAGTGCACATTTATCCTACCCTCTCTGCTGATCACTTACACCGGAGTTTCAATGTAAATCTCTATCGCCACCTATTGGAAGTAGCAATCCTAACAGTCAATGTCGACCCTTTAATGAGCCTTGTCACATGACTTAGGATAATAGCCAAACCAGAATCTCAATTTGCAGATACTGGAGTTCTAGTTCTCTTCCTCTCTGAAGAGACAATTTGCAATGTAAATCTCTGAAATACATGATTCGGACAGAACTCCTGGTGGAAGAGTCACTATAATGAGGCAGATAACATAGTAACATAGTAACATAGTTATTAAGGTTGTAGGAAGACTTTAAGCTGATCTAGTTCAACCCATAGCCTAACCTAACATGCCCTAACATGTTGATCCAGAAGAAGGCAAAAAAAACCTATGTGGCAAACAGTAAGCTCCACATTGGGGAAAAAAATTCCTTCCTGACTCCACAAACGGCAATTAGACTAGTTTCATGGATCAACGCCCTATCAAGGAATCTAGTATATATAACCTGTAACATTATACTGTTCAAGAAAGGCATCCAGTCCCCTCTTAAATTTAAGTAATGAATCATTCATTACAACATCATACGGCAGAGAGTTCCATAGTCTCACTGCTCTTACAGTAAAGAATCCGCATCTGTTATTATGCTTAAATCTTCTTTATTACAGATGTAGAGGATGCCACCATGTCCCTGTCTCACGTCTATGAGTAAAAAGATCATCAGGAAGGTCTTGTACTGTCCCCTCATATATTTAGACATTGCAATAAGATCACCCCTTAGCCTTCGTTTTTCCAAACTAAGTAGCCCCAAGTGTAATAACCTATCTTGGTATTGCAGACCCTCCAGTCCTCTAATAACCTTGGTCGCTCTTCTCTGCACCCGCTCTAGTTCAGCTATGTCTTTCTTATACACCGGAGACCAGAACTGTGCACAGTATTCTAAGTGTGGTCGAACAAGTGACTTGTATAGAGGTAAAATTATGTTCTCCTCATGAGCATCTATGCCTCTTTTAATGCATCCCATTATTTTATTTGCCTTTGTAGCAGCTGCCTGACACTGGCCACTGAATATGAGTTTGTCATCCACCCATACACCCAGGTCTTTTTCATTGACAGTTTTGCCCAGTGTTTTACAATTAAGCACATAATTATAGATCTTATTTCTTCTGCCCAAGTGCATGACCTTACATTTATCCCCATTAAAGATCATTTGCCATATATCAGCCCAAGCTTCTAGTTTACATAAGTCCTCCTGTAATATAAAATTGTCCTCCTCTGTATTGATTATCCTGCAGAATTTAGTGTCATCTGCAAATATTAAAATACAACTCTGTATGCCCCCTACAAGGTCATTAATAAATGTTATAAAGAATTGGGCCTAATACTGACCCCTGTGGTACCCCACTGCTAACCGTTACCCAGTCCGAGTGTGCTCCATTAACCCCTTCGCGACATGCGCCGTACTAGTACTGCGCTGCCGGCACTGCATTTGTGCCAGCAGCAGTACTAGTGCGGCGCACCGATCACCGCGGTCTCGCGCTGAGCGCCGCGGTGATCGGGTGCGGGTGTCAGCTGTATACGACAGCTGACACCCCGCAGCAATGCCCACGATCGGCGCTATCGCCGATCGCGGGCATTTAACCCCTCTGATGCCGCTGTCAGTAGTGACAGCGGCATAGAGGGGGATCGCGCAGGGACGGGGGCTCCCTGCGCTCTCCCACCGGAGCAACGCAATAAGATCACGTTGCTCCGGTGACCCGGAAGGAGTCCCCGGATCCAAGATGGCCGCCGGACTCCTTCCGGGTCATGAAGTGACCTGGCTAGCCGGCGCCTGCTGAGAGCAGGCGCTGGAGAGCCAGCTAAGCTGCCTTTCAGATCGTTGATCTGACAGTGTGCTATGCACAGTGTCAGATCAACGATCTGATCTAATACAGAGATGTCCCACCCTGGGACAATGTTAGAAAGTAAAAAAAAAAAAAAATAGAATGTGTAAAAAAAAAAAAAAAAAAATCCCCAAATAAAAAAAAAAAAACATTTCCCAATAAATCCATTTATTTATGTAAAAAAAAAAAAAAAACAATAAATGTACACATATTTGGTATCGCCGCGTCCGTAACGACCCGCTCTATAAAACTATCTCACTAGTTAACCCCTTCAGTGAACACCGCAAAAAAAAAAAAAAAAAAACAAGGCAAAAAACAACGCTTTATTATCATACAGGCGAACAAAAAGTGGAATAACACGCGATCAAAACGACGGATATAAATAACCATGGTACCGCTGAAAACGTCATCTTGTCCCGCAAAAAAAAAGCCGCCATACAGCATCATCAGCAGAAAAATAAAAAAGTTATAGCTCTCAGAATAATGCGATGCAAAAACAATTATTTTTTTATATAAAATAATTTTTATTGTGTAAAAGCGCCAAAACATAAAAAAAATTACATAAATGAGGTATCGCTGTAATTGTACTGACCCATTTTACCACACGTGGAACGGTATAAACGCCCCCCCTAAAAGAAATTCAGGAATTGCTGGTTTTTGTTCATTCCGCCTCCCAAAAATCGGAATAAAAAGCGATCAAAAAATGTCATCTGCCCGGAAATGTTACCAATAAAAACGCCAACTTGTCCCGCAAAAAACAAGACCTCATATGACTCTGTGGGCCAAAATATGGATAAATTATAGCTCTCAAAATGTGGTGATGCAAAAACTATTTTTTGAAATAAAAAGCGTCTTTTAGAGTGTGACAGCTGCCAATCATAAAAATCCGCCAAAAAAACGCTATAAAAGTAAATCAAACCCCCCTTCATCACCCCCTTAGTTAGGGAAAAATAATAAAATGTAAAAAAATGTATTTATTTCCATTTTCCCATTAGTGCTAGGGTTAGGGCTAGGGTTAGGGCTAGGGTTAGGGCTAGGGCTAGGGTTAGGGCTAGGGTTAGGGCTAGGGTTAGGGCTAGGGCTAGGGTTAGGGTTAGGGCTAGGGTTAGGGTTGGGGTTAGGGTTTCAGTTATAATTGGGGGTTTCCACTGTTTAGGCACATCAGGGGCTCTCCAAACGCGACATGGCGTCCGATCTCAATTCCAGCCAATTCTGCTTTGAAAAAGTAAAACAGGGCTCCTTCCCTTCCGAGTTCTCCTGTGTGCCCAAACAGTGGTTCCCCCCAACATATGGGGTATCAGCGTTCTCAGGACAAGTTGGACAACAACTTTTGGGGTCCAATTTGTCCTGTTACCCTTGGGAAAATAAAAACATAGGGGATAAAATATCATTTTCGTGGAAAAAAAATTTTTTTTTATTTTCACGGCTCTGCGTTATAAACTGCAGTGAAACACTTGTTGGTTCAAAGCTCTCACAACACATCTAGATAAGTTCCTTTGGGGGTCTAGTTTCCAATATGGGGTCACTTGTGGGGGGTTTCTACTGTTTAGGTACATCAGGGGCTCTGCAAATGCAACATGACGCCTGCAGACCAATCCATCTAAGTCTGCATTTCAAATGGCGCTCCTTCCCTTTCGAGCTCTGCCGTGCACCCAAACAGTGGTTCCCCCCAACATATGGGGTATCAGCGTTCTCAGGACAAGTTGGACAACAACTTTTGGGGTCCAGTTTGTCCTGTTACCTTTGGGAAAATAAAAACATAGGGGATAAAATATCATTTTCGTGGAAAAAGAAATATTTTTTATTTTCACGGCTCTGCGTTATAAACTGTAGTGAAACACTTGTTGGTTCAAAGCTCTCACAACACATCTAGATAAGTTCCTTGGGGGGTCTAGTTTCCAATATGGGGTCACTTGTGGGGGGTTTCTACTGTTTAGGTACATCAGGGGCTCTGCAAATGCAACATGACGCCTGCAGACCAATCCATCTAAGTCTGCATTTCAAATGGCGCTCCTTCCCTTCCGAGCTCTGCCGTGCACCCAAACAGTGGTTCCCCCCAACATATGGGGTATCAGCGTTCTCAGGACAAGTTGGACAACAACTTTTGGGGTCCAATTTGTCCTGTTACCCTTGGGAAAATAAAAACATAGGGGATAAAATATCATTTTCGTGGAAAAAAAAATATTTTTTATTTTCACGGCTCTGCATTATAAACTGTAGTGAAACACTTGTTGGTTCAAAGCTCTCACAACACATCTAGATAAGTTCCTTGGGGGGTCTAGTTTCCAATATGGGGTCACTTGTGGTGGGTTTCTACTGTTTAGGTACATCAGGGGCTCTGCAAATGCAACATGACACCTGCAGTCCATTCCATCTAAGTCTGCATTTCAAACGGTGCTCCTTCCCTTCCGAGCTCTGCCATGCACTCAAACGGTGGTTCCCCCCCACATGTGGGGTATCAGCGTACTCAGGAAAAATTGGACAATAACATTTGTGGTCCAATTTCTCCTGTTACCCTTGGGAAAAAAAAAATTGCGGGCTAAAACATCATTTTGTGGAAAGAAAAAATGATTTTTTAATTTTCACAATGCTACATTCTAAACTTTAGTGAAACAATTGGGGGTTAAAAGTGCTCACCACACATCTAGATAAGTTCCTTAGGGGGTCTTCTTTCCAAAATGGGGTCACTTGTGGGGGGTTTCCACTGTTAAGGCACGTCAGGGGCTCTCCAAATGCGACATGGCGTCCGATCTCAATTCCAGCCAATTTTGCATTGAAAAGTCAAATGGCACTCCTTCCCTTCCGAGCTCTGCCATGCGCTCAAACAGTGGTTTATCCCCATATATGAAGTATCGACGTACTCAGGACAAATTGCACAACAACTTTTGGGGTCCAATTTATCCTTTTACCCTTGGGAAAATAAAAAATTTGGGGCAAAAAGATCATTTTTTGTGAAAATTAATAAAAAATTTTTTTTTACGGCTCTACATTATAAACTTCTGTGAAGCACTTGGAGGTTCAAAGTGCTCACCACACATCTAGATTAGTTCCTTAGAGGGTCTACTTTCCAAAATGGTGTCACTTGTGGGGGTTTCCACTGTTTAGGCACATCAGGGGCTCTCCAATCGTGACATGGGCTCCGATCTCAATTCCAGCAAATCTTGCATTGAAAAGTCAAATGGCGCTTCTTCCCTTCCGAGCTCTGCCATGTGCCCAAACAGTGGTTTACCCCCACATATGGGGTATCGGCGTACTCAGGACAAATTGTACAACGACTTTTGTGGTCCAATTTCTCCTGTTACCCTTGGTAAAATGAAACAAATTGGACCTGAAGTAAAAATTTTGTGAAAAAAAAGTTAAATGTTCAATTTTTTTAAACATTCAAAAAATTCCTGTGAAGCACCTGAAGGGTGAATAAACTTTTTGAATGTGGTTTTGAGTACCTTGAGGGGTGCAGTTTTTAGAATGGTGTCACTTTTGGGCACTTTCTGTCATATAGACCCCTCAAAGTCACTTCAAGTGTGAGGTGGTCCGTAAAAAAATGGTTTTGCAAATTTTGTTGCAAAAATGAGAGCGATTTCTCAACTTTTAACCCTTATAACGTCCTAACAAAAAAAAATTATGTTTCCAAAATTGTGCTGATGTAAAGCAGACATGTGGGAAATGTTGTTTATTAACTATATTATGTGATATAACTCTCTAATTTAAGGGCATAAAAACTAAGAGTTTGAAAATTGCTAAATTTTCATAATTTCCGACAAATTTTTGTTTTTTTCACAAATAAATGCAAGTCATATCGAAGAAGTTTTACCACTATCATGAAGTACAATATGTCATGAGAAAACAGTGTCAGAATCACCAGGATCCGTTGAAGCGTTTCAGAGTTATGACCTCATAAAGTGACAGTGGTCAGAATTGTAAAAATTGGCCCTGTCACTTAGGTGAAAACAGGCTTTGGGGTGAAGGGGTTAATAAACACCCTTTGTTTCCTATCTCTGAGCCATCTCTCAACCCACTTACACATATTTTCCCCTATCCCCATTATTCTCATTTTATGTATCAACCTTTTGTGTGGCACCGTATCAAAAGCTTTTGAAAAGCCCATATACACTACGTCCACTGTGTTCCCTTGGTCCAGTCCAGAACTTACCTCTTCATAGAAACCGATCAGATTAGTCTGACAGGAACGGTCCCTAGTAAGCCTACTGGGTCATAGTTTTGTGCACCTCTAAAAACAAGGACACCTGCTAAACAGAGGAGTCCAGAGTAACATTGCTGCCTCATTATAGTGAATGGATCTATGGGGTTTCATCTGAATCACGTAATTTAAGCATTTAGATGGAAACCACAATGTAAGTGCTCAGTGTAGAGCACAAGATAAATATGATCCAAAATGTTATACAAAATTTACTCAATAAAAGCTTCAAATCCATCCACAACTCCCCAGGGCCACTCAGGTCCATCATCTGTCAATGGAAATATAGAGGACGTCCATGTTACTAGGTAGCATTAAGGCTATGGAAAAACGCTATAGCTCCTGGACTACCAAAAGAAATCCAGTGAATCATCAAGCTGATCATAATGTATGGGCACTACAATGTATGTGCACTACAACAGCAGATTTCCAATTTTCTCTTCCCAACATTCACTGCTGCTTGTTTTTGGAAAACACCCATGGAGTCAAAATCATCAATAAACTTGTAGATAATTTCCTACAGGAGTGTCATTTCCATAATGGGATAATTAGAGAGGGAATTCTGCTCTTATGGCACTTAGGAGCTTTATATGTAGAGTCTGCAAATTATTGTATGATAATTTGTTCTGCAAGAGTCAAATTGTGCTCCTCCCACCAGATTCTCGCTAAGCAGTACTGTACACCCACAAATGGGGTGTTGCCACTTTCAGCAGAAATTGTGTGACACATTTTAGTGCCATTTTTACCCTTTTTCCCCATGTGTAAATTTGAGGCTAAAACAAAATTTTTGTGGTAATAATGTCATTATTTTTTATTCACTGCCCAATAGTATAACATTTTGTGACACACTTGTGGTGTCAATATGATCACGGCACACTTAGATGAATTCATTGACAGGTGTAGCCTGTAATATGGGGTCACTTATGGGGGGAGTTCTGCTGTTCTTCTACCTCCAGACCTTTTCCAGTGGTTCATGGCACCTGCAAATTATAGCAACCAAATCTGCACTATAATATGGTGCTTCTTCCCTTCTGACCTTTCCATGGTGCCTGAAAAGTATTTTCCAATTACATGAAGGATGTTGGTGCATTCAGGAGAAATTGAACTACAAACTGTGACTTCCAATTTTTTACTATTAGCCCATATAAAAATTAAAAACTTGGGGATAAATCAACATTATAGTTGTAAAAATGTAATTCTACTTTCTTCACTGGCCAATGGTATAAAATTCTGTGAGGCACATATGGGGTCAATACAGTCATTGCACCCTTAGATGAATTCATTGAGGCTTTAGTTCATAAAATAGGGTCACTTATGGGGGGCTCTGCTGTTCTGGCACCTCAGGGGCTCTTCCAATGTGACATGGCACCCTCATACCATTCCAGCAACAATTGAACTCCAATATGGCGCTTCTTCCCTTCGGAGCTGCGCTGTGCCTCAAAAGTTGTTTTCAACCACATATGGGGTATTGGCATACTCAGGATAAATTGGGTAAAAAGTTGTAGCATTCATTTTTCTTATTATCCCTTTTGAAAATTAAAAACTTGGGATCAAAGCAGGAGCGGGCTGGGCCGGGGGACAGGCAGGCAAATCCCCCCAGGTTGCTCCCCCAGCAGCTGTACAGGGCTGGCTGCCTGATGGCAGTGCACAACAAACTGCCTGAGACCGTTTCTGCTGTACAGTACTGAAATGCAGCCAGTAGCAGACACAGCCGCGTGCATCACAGTCTGTCTCAATAGCCACAGACCATGGTTTCTAAGACTTCAGCATGCTCACGCAGGCGACCTGATGACATCAATGTCTCATGCTGCTCTGCAGACTAGAAGAGAAGACAGAGGCTGCAGTGCCACAATTTCATTATTTTTTATATGAACGGGCTGTGGGGCCATCATACATGTGTATATGGGGATAACTGGGGCCAAGGGGGAACTGTGGCCATCATACTATATATATGTGGAAACATATTTAGAATTGAGAGTCCTCAGTGGTTGATACTTTTTAATGGCTAACTGAAAAGATGGTAACAAATTGCAAGCTTTCGAGACTACACAGGTCTTGCAATTTGTTACCATCTTTCAGTTAGCCATTAAAAGGTATCAACCACTGAGGACTCTCAATTCTAAATATTTTTCTATCTACTGGCTAACACGGTACCAAGATATATATCTTTCCTGTATATATATGTGGAAAACTCTTCTTGACACAAAGCCTCCAGTTCCTGTAAATTCCTGGGCTGTCTAGCATGAACTGCACACTTGAGATCTCCCCAGAGTGGCTCAATTATATTGAGCTCAGGAGACTAAGATGACCACTCCAGAACCTTTATTTTGTTCTGCTGTAGCCAATGACAGGTCAACTTGGACTTGTGTTTTGAATCGTTGTCATATTGGAACATCCAAGTACGTCCCAGGCGCAGCTTCTGGGCTGATGAGTGTAAATTTTCCTCCAGGATTTGCTGATAATGTGCTGCATTTATATTTCCTTAAACTTTGACCAAGTGTCACGATGTGACACGACCCAACGGGGGGTTGGTCAGCAGACAGCGCAACACACACAACGGGATGGAAATGGGGAGAGGACATGGCTGCCAGGGCACCATCAGAACGCAACACAGGCCAATGTTTAGTCAGGATTTCTCGAATCCGATCCCAGTGGCAGTTGGAGGTAGAGATAAACCAAACAACAGATTCATCCGTCTCTTTGTTTCTTTTAGATTGTATAAGTAAATCCTCCCTCCTCGTAGCTTTGGCCCATCCATAGCCCGCCTTAATGCACCGCTGACTATACCCTGGCCTGAAACCTATCCACCAGGACAGCAGACTGTCTCTCAAAGCGTTCCTCAGTAGAGCACACTTGCCTGTTCCTAAGAAATTGGCCAACTGGGATGGCCTTAATAGTTGAATAGTTGTGTGCCGAGGATGCACACTGTTTTTTTTTCTTCTGGTACCTCCTGTTTCTTTGGGTCTTTATTGTATTGAGTATATTGATGTATTTTCATGTACTACTTACCTTAATAAAAATAATCTTTTATTATGATTGGTGAGACTTTGCATAGACTCTATTTTTCTGCATACATGGTATTTGGGAGTAGTCTTTTTCAGTTATTTCTCTCTTGTGATTTTGATGGGAGAGTGATACCTGTCCACTCTCGGCCACAGTGTTACCTGTCTACTCCCGGCCACAGTGTTACATTGGGATTGATGACTTTCGCATTGACTATATAGTAGAAGGTTTATGGTGGTATCATTGTGTTGAGTGTTTTATTATGTAGAGGTAATGGTGTTATTATAATGTTATGTGTTCACTGAGTATTGTGTAGTCATTGTGAGGGGTTGAATCATTCAGCTGCTTCCAAAGGTAGACACAGGAATGCCTATTGTGGTAAATTACCTGCTGTTTTTTTTAATGCGCAACATAACCTGTAGCAGCGTTGAATAAAATAAACATGGCCTAATGGCGAAACAAATAGAGTCCTTTTCCTACTGGACTTATCCGGTGACAACACACAAAGTCCTCAGCTCCTCCTATAGCCACGTTTGGAGTCTTTCCTCTCCAAAAATACAACACACAAAGAAAGAGTGTCTATACATTTAACATCCCAGCCACACCTTTGATGTGGAGATCTGGTGGGTAGGCGTCCCGCCCACCTCTTACCTACTCACCTACAAACCTGTCCCAACATGTCCGACCAACTCCTTCAGCACATAGCATGCTGAAGAGAATGCTTTAGGTTTCTAGATCACAGAAGAAAGCAACATTCGTGACACATATCTCCCCTCATATACCATGCCAGTGGCCCGGTCACATCATATTGTTTTGGCCTTTTAGAGTAGTAATTTTGATAATATTGGTCTTTGCATTGTGTGTTTTTCTTTGGCAAGAGTGGTATACTGTATTTATATATGTACGAGGGGCGATCCAAAAGTAATGATAATCAATACTAAACACAATGAATATAGTCAAAAAATAAATTTATTTTTCTACATAGTCTCCTAACAAGTCTATACATTTAGTCCATCTCTTTTCTAAACTTAGAATTCCCTTCGAAAAAAATTCTTGATCTTGACCCTCTCTTCGATCTGCCAATACAACTTCTTCAACTTTTTTCACGTTTTCTTCATTGAGGGACGTGGATGGGCGTCCTTCACGATGGTTATTTTCCGTCGATGTTCTTCCCAGCTTAAATTCCTTGGCCCAGTGTGCAACTGTGGAATATGGAGGAGAAGAGTCCCCCAATGTTTCCACCAAGTCGCTGTGTATTTCTTTGGTAGTCACTTTTTTCAAGCAGAGGTATTTGATGACAGCTCTGAGCTCGTTTTTTTCCATTTTGATGTTCACTCCTCGGCAGTTCATATTCAAATGAATGTAGCTCCCGGGAATCGTGGTCTATTTAAGTAATTTTTTTTTCCTGGACTAGTGGGTACCTAAGATAGAAGAAAACATTTTATTTTAATCTATGTGTGCAATAGAAATAACTGATTATCATTACTTTTGGATCGCCCCTCGTATAGATGCTATTTTAGATGGCTGTAGGGGAGTCATATTGGAAGACATGCACTTTGGGGCTTGGGCCCCAGATGTTTTAGGACCCTTGCAACGTCCATGCCGTACTGTATGCTTACATGTCCGTGTTTCTGGAGTTGTATATATGTTTGTAAGTAAGCTCAGTTATAGTATCATATCTAGGGTTGAGCGAAACAGGTCGTTCATTTTCAAAAGTCGCCGACTTTTGGCAAAGTCGGGTTTCATGAAACCCGATCCGACCCCTGTGCGGGGTCGGCCATGCGGTACGCGACTTTCGCGCCAAAGTCGCGTTTCAATGACGCGAAAAGCGCCATTTCTCAGCCAATGAAGGTAAACGCAGAGTGTGGGCAGCGTGATGACATAGGTCCTGGTCCCCACCATCTTAGAGAAGGGCATTGCAGTGATTGGCTTGCTGTCTGCGGCATCACAGGGGCTATAAAGGGGCGTTCCCGCCGACCGCCATGTTACTGCTACTGATCTGAGCTTAGGGAGAGGTTGCTGCCGCTTCGTCAGAAGCAGGGATAGCGTTAGGCAGGGTCCATTAACCACCAAACCGCTTGTGCTGCAGCGATTTCCACTGCCCAACACCACCTTCGGTGTGCAGGGACAGTGGAAGCTACATTTTTTTTTTCCCCTCAGCGCTGTAGCTCATTGGGCTGCCCTAGAAGGCTCCCTGATAGCTGCATTGCTGTGTGTACGCCGCTGTGCAAACCAACTGCTTTTTTCAAAGCACAAATCCTCTTGTTCCTTCCTTTCTGCACAGCTATCTTTTTTGTTTGTACACACTTTTTATTTAATTTGTGCATCAGTCCACTCCTTATTGCTGCCTGCCATACCTGGCTGAGATAACTGCAGGGAGATAGTAATTGAAGGACACTCCCTGTTTTTTTTTGTTTTTTTTTTGTGGGAGATTAAGATTGACATTTCTGCTAGAGTGCCATCCCTGTGTGTGCCATCTCTCACTCAGTGGGCCATAGAAAGCCTATTTATTTTTTTGCTTGATTTGGGTTATAAAATCTACCTGAAAAAATCACTACATCAATCAGTGGGAGAAAAATATTGGCCTCAGGGCTTGTGTGCCACTCTTGACTCCTGTGTGTGCCATCTCTCAGTCAGTGGGCCATAGAAAGCCTATTTATTTTTTTGCTTGATTTTGGTTCTAAAATCTACCTGAAAAAATCACTACATCAATCAGTGGGAGAAAAATATTGGCCTCAGGGCTTGTGTGCCACTCCTGACTCCTGTGTGCATCATCACTCACTCAGTGGGCCATAGAAAGCCCATTTTTTTTTTTTTTTTGCTTTATTTGGGTTCTAAATTCTACCTGAAAAAATCAATAAATCAATCAGTGGGAGATTAATATTGGCCTTTGGGCTTGTGTGCCAGTCCTAAGCGTGCCATCTCTCTCTCTCTCAGATAGTGGGCCATAGAAAGCCTATTTATTATTTTTTTTATTGGGTTTATAAATTTTCCCTGGAACAAAAAAAAAAAAAGTGGGAGATTAATATTGGCCTCTGGGCTTGTGTGCCAGTCCTGAGCGTGCCATCTCTCTCACAAATAGTGGGCCATAGAAAGCCTATTTATTTATTTTTTTTTGGTTTTATAAATTCTCCCTGAAAAAAAAAAGGGAGATTAATATTGGCCTTTGGGCTTGTGTGACAGTCCTAAGCGTGCCATCTCTCTCTCTCTCTCTCAGATAGTGGGCCATAGAAAGCCTATTTATTATTTTTTTTATTGGGTTTATAAATTTTCCCTGGAACAAAAAAAAAAAAAGTGGGAGATTAATATTGGCCTCTGGGCTTGTGTGCCAGTCCTGAGCGTGCCATCTCTCTCACAAATAGTGGGCCATAGAAAGCCTATTTATTTATTTTTTTTTGGTTTTATAAATTCTCCCTGAAAAAAAAAGGGAGATTAATATTGGCCTTTGGGCTTGTGTGCCAGTCCTAAGCGTGCCATCTCTCTCTCTCTCTCAGATAGTGGGCCATAGAAAGCCTATTTATTATTTTTTTTATTGGGTTTATAAATTTTCCCTGGAACAAAAAAAAAAAAGTGGGAGATAAATATTGGCCTCTGGGCTTGTGTGCCACTCCTGACTCCTGTGTGCGTCATCTCTCACTCAGTGGGCCATAGATAGCCTTTTTTTGTTTTATTTGTTTTCTAAATTCTCCCTGAAAAAATCATTTTATTTTATTTGGTTTCTAAATTCTTCCTGAAAAAATCATTTTATTCTATTATTTTTTTTCCTAAAGTCTCCCTGAAAAAAAAAACAAAACAAATCAGTGGGAGATTAATATTGCCCTTTCTGCTTGTGTGCCAGTCTTGACTCCTGGGTGTGCCATCTCTCTCTCTCTCTCCAATTGTGGGCCATAGAAAGCCTATTATTTTTTTAGCTTGATTTGGGTTCCAAAATCTACCTGAAAAAATCACTACATCAATCAGTGGGAGATAAATATTGGCCTCTGGGCTTGTGTGCCACTCCTGACTCCTGTGTGCGTCATCTCTCACTCAGTGGGCCATAGAAAGCCTTTTTTTGTTTTATTTGTTTTCTAAATTCTCCCTGAAAAAATCATTTTATTTTATTTGGTTTCTAAATTCTTCCTGAAAAAATCATTTTATTCTATTATTTTTTTTCCTAAAGTCTCCCTGAAAAAAAAACAAAAAACAAATCAGTGGGAGATTAATATTGCCCTTTCTGCTTGTGTGCCAGTCTTGACTCCTGGGTGTGCCATCTCTCTCTCTCTCTCCAATTGTGGGCCATAGAAAGCCTATTATTTTTTTAGCTTGATTTTGGTTCCAAAATCTACCTGAAAAAATCACTACATCAATCAGTGGGAGATAAATATTGGCCTCTGGGCTTGTGTGCCACTCCTGACTCCTGTGTGCGTCATCTCTCACTCAGTGGGCCATAGAAAGCCTTTTTTTGTTTTATTTGTTTTCTAAATTCTCCCTGAAAAAATCATTGTATTTTATTTGGTTTCTAAATTCTTCCTGAAAAAATCATTTTATTCTATTATTTTTTTTCCTAAAGTCTCCCTGAAAAAAACAAAAAAAACAAATCAGTGGGAGATTAATATTGCCCTTTCTGCTTGTGTGCCAGTCTTGACTCCTGGGTGTGCCATCTCTCTCTCTCTCTCTCCAATTGTGGGCCATAGAAAGCCTAATATTTTTTTAGCTTGATTTGGGTTCCAAAATCTACCTGAAAAAATCACTACATCAATCAGTGGGAGATAAATATTGGCCTCTGGGCTTGTGTGCCACTCCTGACTCCTGTGTGCGTCATCTCTCACTCAGTGGGCCATAGAAAGCCTTTTTTTGTTTTATTTGTTTTCTAAATTCTCCCTGAAAAAATCATTTTATTTTATTTGGTTTCTAAATTCTTCCTGAAAAAATCATTTTATTCTATTATTTTTTTTCCTAAAGTCTCCCTGAAAAAAACAAAAAAAACAAATCAGTGGGAGATTAATATTGCCCTTTCTGCTTGTGTGCCAGTCTTGACTCCTGGGTGTGCCATCTCTCTCTCTCTCTCCAATTGTGGGCCATAGAAAGCCTATTATTTTTTTAGCTTGATTTGGGTTCCAAAATCTACCTGAAAAAATCACTACATCAATCAGTGGGAGATAAATATTGGCCTCTGGGCTTGTGTGCCACTCCTGACTCCTGTGTGCGTCATCTCTCACTCAGTGGGCCATAGAAAGCCTTTTTTTGTTTTATTTGTTTTCTAAATTCTCCCTGAAAAAATCATTTTATTTTATTTGGTTTCTAAATTCTTCCTGAAAAAATCATTTTATTCTATTATTTTTTTTCCTAAAGTCTCCCTGAAAAAAAAACAAAAAACAAATCAGTGGGAGATTAATATTGCCCTTTCTGCTTGTGTGCCAGTCTTGACTCCTGGGTGTGCCATCTCTCTCTCTCTCTCCAATTGTGGGCCATAGAAAGCCTATTATTTTTTTAGCTTGATTTGGGTTCCAAAATCTACCTGAAAAAATCACTACATCAATCAGTGGGAGATAAATATTGGCCTCTGGGCTTGTGTGCCACTCCTGACTCCTGTGTGCGTCATCTCTCACTCAGTGGGCCATAGAAAGCCTTTTTTTGTTTTATTTGTTTTCTAAATTCTCCCTGAAAAAATCATTTTATTTTATTTGGTTTCTAAATTCTTCCTGAAAAAATCATTTTATTCTATTATTTTTTTTCCTAAAGTCTCCCTGAAAAAACAAAAAAAAACAAATCAGTGGGAGATTAATATTGCCCTTTCTGCTTGTGTGCCAGTCTTGACTCCTGGGTGTGCCATCTCTCTCTCTCTCTCCAATTGTGGGCCATAGAAAGCCTATTATTTTTTTAGCTTGATTTGGGTTCCAAAATCTACCTGAAAAAATCACTACATCAATCAGTGGGAGATAAATATTGGCCTCTGGGCTTGTGTGCCACTCCTGACTCCTGTGTGCGTCATCTCTCACTCAGTGGGCCATAGAAAGCCTTTTTTGTTTTATTTGTTTTCTAAATTCTCCCTGAAAAAATCATTTTATTTTATTTGGTTTCTAAATTCTTCCTGAAAAAATCATTTTATTCTATTATTTTTTTTCCTAAAGTCTCCCTGAAAAAACAAAAAAAAACAAATCAGTGGGAGATTAATATTGCCCTTTCTGCTTGTGTGCCAGTCTTGACTCCTGGGTGTGCCATCTCTCTCTCTCTCTCCAATTGTGGGCCATAGAAAGCCTATTATTTTTTTAGCTTGATTTGGGTTCCAAAATCTACCTGAAAAAATCACTACATCAATCAGTGGGAGATAAATATTGGCCTCTGGGCTTGTGTGCCACTCCTGACTCCTGTGTGCGTCATCTCTCACTCAGTGGGCCATAGAAAGCCTTTTTTTGTTTTATTTGTTTTCTAAATTCTCCCTGAAAAAATCATTTTATTTTATTTGGTTTCTAAATTCTTCCTGAAAAAATCATTTTATTCTATTATTTTTTTTCCTAAAGTCTCCCTGAAAAAACAAAAAAAAACAAATCAGTGGGAGATTAATATTGCCCTTTCTGCTTGTGTGCCAGTCTTGACTCCTGGGTGTGCCATCTCTCTCTCTCTCTCCAATTGTGGGCCATAGAAAGCCTATTATTTTTTTAGCTTGATTTGGGTTCCAAAATCTACCTGAAAAAATCACTACATCAATCAGTGGGAGATAAATATTGGCCTCTGGGCTTGTGTGCCACTCCTGACTCCTGTGTGCGTCATCTCTCACTCAGTGGGCCATAGAAAGCCTTTTTTTGTTTTATTTGTTTTCTAAATTCTCCCTGAAAAAATCATTTTATTTTATTTGGTTTCTAAATTCTTCCTGAAAAAATCATTTTATTCTATTATTTTTTTTTCCTAAAGTCTCCCTGAAAAAAAAAAAAAAATCAAATCAGTGGGAGATTAATATTTACATTTGTGCTTCAGTGACAGTCCTGCGTGTGTGGCATCTCTCTCATTTGTTGCCACCAACAACAGAGTGTGTAACATTGTGCCTGATTTTCGTTGTGGTCTCACTCACCTGTAAAGGGGTAGCTAAATCATACTGAAGTTATAGCTCACCGTGTAATTTGTGTGACAGCAACAAATACCGTTAGTTTGTTTACGTTTTTAAAACAATGAGGAAGTCTGGTGGAAGAGGTCGTGGCCGGGGGCGTTCATTGTCAGCTGGTAATGAGGGTAGTGGTAGTGGTGGAGCATCAGCTGGTCGTGGGAAAAAAAATATTGCACCTAAGTCTGGAGCTGTGGTGCCAGGTTCGTCGTCTGGCTACACAAGGCCTCGAACGCTCCCTTTTCTGGGAGTAGGAAAACCGCTTTTAAAGCCGGAGCAGCAAGAGCAAGTTTTGGCTTATCTTGCTGACTCAGCCTCTAGCTCTTTTGCCTCCTCTCGTGAAACTGGTAAATGTCAAAGCAGCGCGTCGTTAGTGGATGTTCACGGTCAGGGACAAGTCGCTTCCTTGTCCTCTTCAGCAAAAACAACAACAGAGAAGAATGCAGCAGGCGACACAACGGGTTACTCCATGGAGCTCTTTACACCTACCGTCCCTGGCTTAGAAAGTGAAGCAGTTAACAGTCCATGCCCATTACAAGTTGAATCTGACATGGAGTGCACTGATGCACAGCCACAGCCAGACTACTATGCTGGTCCTTTGACTCAGACCACAACATTGCCATCGCAGGGTAATGATCAAGAATCAGACCCTGATGAGACTATGTTGCCCCATCACGAACGCTATACCACCGACCGACACGGTGACACAGACGAAGTTGCACAGGAGCTACAAGAAGAGGTAATAGATGACCCAGTTCTTGACCCCGATTGGCAGCCATTGGGGGAACAGGGTGCAGGCGGCAGCAGTTCTGAAGCGGAGGAGGAGGGGCCGCAGCAGGCATCAACATCGCAACAGGTTCCATCTGCCGGGCCCGCATCTTGCCCAAAACGCGTGGCAAAGCCAAAACCTGTTGGAGGACAGCGTGGCCATCCGGTTAAAGCTCAGTCTGCAATGCCTGAAAAGGTATCCGATGCTAGAAAGAGTGCAGTCTGGCATTTTTTTAAACAACATCCAATTGATCAGCGCAAAGTCATCTGTCAAAAATGTTCAACTACCTTAAGCAGAGGACAGAATCTGAAAAGTCTCAATACAAGTTGCATGCATAGACATTTAACCACCATGCATTTGCAAGCCTGGACTAACTACCAAACGTCCCTTAAGGTTGTAGCACCCTCGGCCAATGAAGCTAGTCAGCAACGCAACATCCCTTCCGGCAGTGTAGGGCCACCATTTTCCGCACCACCTGCAGTATCTGTGCAGGTTTCTTTGCCAGGCCAAAGCAGTCAGGGTCAGGCAATCACCAGTTTCGTAGTAGGAAACACTGCATCTAGGACACCGGCGGCAACAATACCATCTCCCACCGTCTCTCAGTCTGCCATGTCCACCGGCACCCCCGCTAGTTCCACGATCTCCCGCTCTCCAGGCCAGCTCACCCTACATGAGACTATGGTTAGAAAAAGGAAGTACTTAGCCTCGCATCCGCGTACACAGGGTTTGAACGCCCACATAGCTAGACTAATCTCGTTAGAGATGATGCCCTACCGGTTAGTTGAAAGCGAAGCTTTCAAAGCCCTGATGGACTACGCTGTACCACGCTACGAGCTACCCAGTCGACACTTTTTTTCCAGAAAAGCCATCCCAGCCCTCCACCAGCATGTTAAAGAGCGCATCGTCCATGCACTCAGGCAATCTGTGAGCACAAAGGTGCACCTGACAACAGATGCATGGACCAGTAGGCATGGCCAGGGACGTTACGTGTCCATCACGGCACACTGGGTAAATGTGGTGGATGCAGGGTCCACAGGGGACAGCAAGTTTGGGACAGTTCTGCCTAGCCCACGGTCTAGGAAACAGTTGGCTGTAGCCGTTCGCACCCCCTCCTCCTCCTCTTCGTCCTCCTGCAGAAGCGAGAGCTCGTCCACAGACCGCAGTCGCACAACCACTCCATCCGCAGCTGCCACTGTTGCACACCAGGTCTCCCATTATGGGGCAGCTACTGGCAAACGTCAGCAGGCTGTATTGGCTATGAAGTGTTTGAGCGACAACAGACACACCGCGGAAGTTCTGTCCGAGTTCTTGCAGAAAGAAACGCAGTCGTGGCTGGGCACTGTAGATCTTGAGGCAGGCAAGGTAGTGAGTGATAACGGAAGGAATTTCATGGCTGCCATCTCCCTTTCCCAACTGAAACACATTCCTTGCCTGGCTCACACCTTAAACCTGGTGGTGCAGTGCTTCCTGAAAAGTTATCCGGGGTTATCCGACCTGCTCCTCAAAGTGCGTGGACTTTGCTCACATATCCGCCGTTCGCCCGTACACTCCAGCCGTATGCAGACCTATCAGCGTTCTTTGAACCTTCCCCAGCATCGCCTAATCATAGACGTTGCAACAAGGTGGAACTCAACACTGCACATGCTTCAGAGACTGTGCGAACAGAGGCGGGCTGTTATGTTTTTGTGGGAGGATACACATACACGGGCAGGCAGTAGGATGGCAGACATGGAGTTGTCAGGTGTGCAGTGGTCGAAGATTCAAGACATGTGTCAAGTCCTTCAGTGTTTTGAGGAATGCACACGGCTGGTTAGTGCAGACAACGCCATAATAAGCATGAGCATCCCCCTAATGCGTCTGCTGATGCAAAGTTTGACGCACATAAAGGATCAGGCGTCTGCAGCTGAGGAAGAGGAAAGCCTTGATGACAGTCAGCCATTGTCTGGCCAGGGCAGTGTACAGGACGAGTTAGCGGGCGAAGAGGAGGAGGAGGACGAGGAGGATGATGGGGATGATTATATTTGTAATGAGGAAGCTTTTCCGGGGCCACTGGAAATTGGTGGCGCGGCAAGGCCGGGTTCTGGTTTTTGGAGGGACACAAGTGACGTGGATTTGCCTGAAACTGCCCCTCAACCAAGCACAACCGGAGATTTGAGAACTGGAAGTTTGGCCCACATGGCGGATTATGCCTTACGTATCCTCAAAAGGGACACACGCATAACTAAAATGATGAACGATGACGATTACTGGTTGGCCTGCCTCCTTGATCCTCGCTATAAAGGCAAATTGCAAAATATAATGCCACATGAGAACTTGGAACTAATATTAGCAACCAAACAATCAACTCTTGTTGACCGTTTGTTTCTGGCATTCCCTGCACACAGCGCCCGTGATCGTTCTCACACGAGCTGCAGGGGCCAGCAGACCAGAGGAGTTAGAGGGGCAGAAATCAGAAGTGGCGTTGGCCAGAGGGGTTTTCTGACCAGGTTGTGGAGTGATTTTGCTATGACCGCAGACAGGACAGGTACTGCAGCATCAATTCAAAGTGACAGGAGACAACATTTGTCCAGTATGGTTACAAACTATTTTTCATCCCTTATCGATGTTCTCCCTCAACCGTCATTCCCATTTGATTACTGGGCATCAAAATTAGACACCTGGCCAGAATTGGCAGAATATGCATTGCAGGAGCTTGCTTGCCCGGCAGCTAGTGTCCTATCAGAAAGAGTATTCAGTGCTGCAGGTTCAATACTAACATAAAAAAGGACTCGTCTGGCTACCCAAAATGTAGATGATCTAACCTTCATTAAAATGAACCACAACTGGATTTCGAAATCTTTTGCCCCACCTTGCCCGGCTGACACCTAGCTTTCCTATGTAAAGATCTTGCCTGTGGACTATTCTGAACGACTTTTCCAATCTCGTAATTTGCAGCACCTGATTGTCCAGCATCCGACATGTTAACACCTCCCTAAATGGCCAAAGTCCCCACACGGGGCCGTGGTATCGCCACTTGGCGCCAGCACCCGTGAGAGTACTGTTTGTCTGAAGAGGTGGGTGTGCCCGCTTTTGGTCGACGGCACTGCCACTAGGTCCCTCATAGTACAATAAAGTGTCTGGCGGTGGTGGTGCGCACCCAACGTCAGACACACCGTTGTAATATAAGGGGCCCTGGGCCTGTACCGCCGGCCACAAGACAGTCCCCCCCCAAGGTCAAACAGTGCTCTACCACTTGCAAAATTTTCTCTCACAGCTCCACCAATGTTTAGTCTATGCGCTGACATCCTTCAATGCCTGGCACTGTCAATACCATTGTATTGACATTTTTCTTATGTTAGGCCTTCGAAGCCTGTCTGCGGTCACTCCTTCCACTAGGCCTCCACTGACCTGTCTACTGCTGCCCGTGTTCCCCTGGAACCAATTTTAAATTGCCTACAGCCAGCCCAATTTATTATGTTAGGGCTTCGAAGCCTGTCTGCGGTCCCTCCTTCCACTAGGCCTCCACTGACCTGTCTACTGCTGCCCGTGTTCCCCTGGAACCAATTTTAAATTGCCTACAGCCAGCCCAATTTATTATGTTAGGGCTTCGAAGCCTGTCTGCGGTCCCTCCTTCCACTAGGCCTCCACTGACCTGTCTACTGCCGCCCGTGTTCCCCTGGAACCAATTTTAAATTGCCTACAGCCAGCCCAATTTATTATGTTAGGGCTTCGAAGCCTGTCTGCGGTCCCTCCTTCCACTAGGCCTCCACTGACCTGTCTACTGCCGCCCGTGTTCCCCTGGAACCAATTTTAAATTGCCTACAGCCAGCCCAATTTATTATGTTAGGGCTTCGAAGCCTGTCTGCGGTCCCTCCTTCCACTAGGCCTCCACTGACCTGTCTACTGCCGCCCGTGTTCCCCTGGAACCAATTTTAAATTGCCTACAGCCAGCCCAATTTATTATGTTAGGGCTTCGAAGCCTGTCTGCGGTCCCTCCTTCCACTAGGCCTCCACTGACCTGTCTACTGCCGCCCGTGTTCCCCTGGAACCAATTTTAAATTGCCTACAGCCAGCCCAATTTATTATGTTAGGGCTTCGAAGCCTGTCTGCGGTCCCTCCTTCCACTAGGCCTCCACTGACCTGTCTACTGCCGCCCGTGTTCCCCTGGAACCAATTTTAAATTGCCTACAGCCCAATTTTTGTTATGTTAGGCCTTCGAAGCCTGTCTGCGGCCCGTTCTTTCCACTACTACTACACTGACCTGGCTACTGCCGCCCGTGTTCCCCTGGAACCAATTTTAAATTGCCTACAGCCCAATTTTTGTTATGTTAGGCCTTCAAAGCCTGTCTGCGGCCCGTTCTTTCCACTACTACTACACTGACCTGGCTACTGCCGCCCGTGTTCCCCTGGAACCAATTTTAAATTGCCTACAGCCAGCCCAATTTATTATGTTAGGGCTTCGAAGCCTGTCTGCGGTCCCTCCTTCCACTAGGCCTCCACTGACCTGTCTACTGCTGCCCGTGTACTCCTTGAACCAACATCAGAAAATATAAAAATAAGTATTTTGCTTATAAAAAAGAAAATACTGGAGAGATATCAAATGCAGACATTTTAACATTAAAAACAAACACATACAACAAAAATCTGGTACAGTACTAAAAATGGCCACCAGCTACAATAACTTTCTCCTGCAAGTAGTTAACTGAAAGTTTTTTTCAATTTAAAACACAGATATGGCATCCACCGAGTGTTGTCCTGTCGCGTCTTCTTTATATTATTGCCAAGAAGATGCAAAACAATGAAAATAATAAAATCATTATTTACCAAAAAAATAGAGTAAGTCAAAACCACATTGCAAATAAACATTCATTACAAATAAAGAAGCAGGGCGCGTCCGAGGGTGAGTATATACCTAATAAGAATATAATCACCCTCGGATGCGCCCTGCTTCTTTCCGACAGCCTTCCTTCCTAAGAATCAGCCCTTCCGTGGTGTAGAGAGAGGGTTTGTTACACTCCAATTTGTTCCCCAGGTTGCCTTTCCTGAGCTTCGATCTTCATGCTCTCGTTTAGTAGTTGTCGGAAAGTAGGCTGCATTAGGCCTACAAATTGGGTATGGGGTGGAGAGAGATGGTGTGTTACACTCCAAGGTGTTCCCCAGGTTTCCTTGCCATTGCTTCGGTCTTCCGACTCTCGTTTAGTAGTTGTAGAAAACTACACTGCATTAGGCCTACAAAATGGGTATCGGGTGGAGAGAGATGGTGTGTTACACTCCAAGGTGTTCCCCAGGTTGCCTTTCCTGAGCTTCGATCTTCCGGCTCTCGTTTAGTAGTTGTTGGAAACTACACTGCATTAGGCCTACAAATTGGGTATGGGGTGTAGAGAGATGGTGTGTTCCACTCCAAGGTGTTCTCCAGGTTGCCTTTCCTGAGCTTCGATCTTCCGGCTCTCGTTTAGTAGTTCTTGGAAACTACACTGCATTAGGCCTACAAATTGGGTATGGGGTGTAGAGAGATGGTGTTTTCCACTCCAAGGTGTTCTCCAGGTTGCCTTTCCTGAGCTTCGATCTTCCGGCTCTCGTTTAGTAGTTGTTGAAAACTACGCTGCATTAGGCCTACAAATTGGGTATGGGGTGTAGAGAGATGGTGTGTTCCACTCCAAGGTGTTCCCCAGGTTTCCTCGCCAATGCTTCGATCTTCATGCTCTCGTTTAGTAGTTGTTGGAAACTACGCTGCATTAGGCCTACAAATTGGGTATGGGGTGTAGAGAGATGGTGTGTTCCACTCCAAGGTGTTCTCCAGGTTGCCTTTCCTGAGCTTCGATCTTCCGGCTCTCGTTTAGTAGTTGTTGGAAACTACACTGCATTAGGCCTACAAATTGGGTATGGGGTGTAGAGAGATGGTGTGTTCCACTCCAAGGTGTTCTCCAGGTTGCCTTTCCTGAGCTTCGATCTTCCGGCTCTCGTTTAGTAGTTCTTGGAAACTACACTGCATTAGGCCTACAAATTGGGTATGGGGTGTAGAGAGATGGTGTTTTCCACTCCAAGGTGTTCTCCAGGTTGCCTTTCCTGAGCTTCGATCTTCCGGCTCTCGTTTAGTAGTTGTTGGAAACTACGCTGCATTAGGCTTACAAATTGGGTATGGGGTGTAGAGAGATGGTGTGTTCCACTCCAAGGTGTTCCCCAGGTTTCCTCGCCAATGCTTCGATCTTCATGCTCTCGTTTAGTAGTTGTTGGAAACTACGCTGCATTAGGCCTACAAATTGGGTATGGGGTGTAGAGAGATGGTGTGTTCCACTCCAAGGTGTTCTCCAGGTGGCCTTTCCTGAGCTTCGATCTTCCGGCTCTCGTTTAGTAGTTGTTGGAAACTACACTGCATTAGGCCTACAAATTGGGTATGGGGTGTAGAGAGATGGTGTGTTCCACTCCAAGGTGTTCTCCAGGTTGCCTTTCCTGAGCTTCGATCTTCCGGCTCTCGTTTAGTAGTTCTTGGAAACTACACTGCATTAGGCCTACAAATTGGGTATGGGGTGTAGAGAGATGGTGTTTTCCACTCCAAGGTGATCTCCAGGTTCCCTTTCCTGAGCTTCGATCTTCCGGCTCTCGTTTAGTAGTTGTTGGAAACTACGCTGCATTAGGCTTACAAATTGGGTATGGGGTGTAGAGAGATGGTGTGTTCCACTCCAAGGTGTTCCCCAGGTTTCCTCGCCAATGCTTCGATCTTCATGCTCTCGTTTAGTAGTTGTTGGAAACTACGCTGCATTAGGCCTACAAATTGGGTATGGGGTGTAGAGAGATGGTGTGTTCCACTCCAAGGTGTTCTCCAGGTTGCCTTTCCTGAGCTTCGATCTTCCGGCTCTCGTTTAGTAGTTGTTGGAAACTACACTGCATTAGGCCTACAAATTGGGTATGGGGTGTAGAGAGATGGTGTGTTCCACTCCAAGGTGTTCTCCAGGTTGCCTTTCCTGAGCTTCGATCTTCCGGCTCTCGTTTAGTAGTTCTTGGAAACTACACTGCATTAGGCCTACAAATTGGGTATGGGGTGTAGAGAGATGGTGTTTTCCACTCCAAGGTGTTCTCCAGGTTGCCTTTCCTGAGCTTCGATCTTCCGGCTCTCGTTTAGTAGTTGTTGGAAACTACGCTGCATTAGGCTTACAAATTGGGTATGGGGTGTAGAGAGATGGTGTGTTCCACTCCAAGGTGTTCCCCAGGTTTCCTCGCCAATGCTTCGATCTTCATGCTCTCGTTTAGTAGTTGTTGGAAACTACGCTGCATTAGGCCTACAAATTGGGTATGGGGTGTAGAGAGATGGTGTGTTCCACTCCAAGGTGTTCTCCAGGTTGCCTTTCCTGAGCTTCGATCTTCCGGCTCTCGTTTAGTAGTTGTTGGAAACTACACTGCATTAGGCCTACAAATTGGGTATGGGGTGTAGAGAGATGGTGTGTTCCACTCCAAGGTGTTCTCCAGGTTGCCTTTCCTGAGCTTCGATCTTCCGGCTCTCGTTTAGTAGTTCTTGGAAACTACACTGCATTAGGCCTACAAATTGGGTATGGGGTGTAGAGAGATGGTGTTTTCCACTCCAAGGTGTTCTCCAGGTTGCCTTTCCTGAGCTTCGATCTTCCGGCTCTCGTTTAGTAGTTGTTGGAAACTACGCTGCATTAGGCTTACAAATTGGGTATGGGGTGTAGAGAGATGGTGTGTTCCACTCCAAGGTGTTCCCCAGGTTTCCTCGCCAATGCTTCGATCTTCATGCTCTCGTTTAGTAGTTGTTGGAAACTACGCTGCATTAGGCCTACAAATTGGGTATGGGGTGTAGAGAGATGGTGTGTTCCACTCCAAGGTGTTCTCCAGGTTGCCTTTCCTGAGCTTCGATCTTCCGGCTCTCGTTTAGTAGTTGTTGGAAACTACACTGCATTAGGCCTACAAATTGGGTATGGGGTGTAGAGAGATGGTGTGTTCCACTCCAAGGTGTTCTCCAGGTTGCCTTTCCTGAGCTTCGATCTTCCGGCTCTCGTTTAGTAGTTCTTGGAAACTACACTGCATTAGGCCTACAAATTGGGTATGGGGTGTAGAGAGATGGTGTTTTCCACTCCAAGGTGTTCTCCAGGTTGCCTTTCCTGAGCTTCGATCTTCCGGCTTTCGTTTAGTAGTTGTTGGAAACTACGCTGCATTAGGCCTACAAATTGGGTATGGGGTGTAGAGAGATGGTGTGTTCCACTCCAAGGTGTTCCCCAGGTTTCCTCGCCAATGCTTCGATCTTCATGCTCTCGTTTAGTAGTTGTTGGAAACTACGCTGCATTAGGCCTACAAATTGGGTATGGGGTGTAGAGAGATGGTGTGTTCCACTCCAAGGTGTTCTCCAGGTTGCCTTTCCTGAGCTTCGATCTTCCGGCTCTCGTTTAGTAGTTGTTGGAAACTACACTGCATTAGGCCTACAAATTGGGTATGGGGTGTAGAGAGATGGTGTGTTCCACTCCAAGGTGTTCTTCAGGTTGCCTTTCCTGAGCTTCGATCTTCCGGCTCTCGTTTAGTAGTTCTTGGAAACTACACTGCATTAGGCCTACAAATTGGGTATGGGGTGTAGAGAGATGGTGTTTTCCACTCCAAGGTGTTCTCCAGGTTGCCTTTCCTGAGCTTCGAACTTCCGGCTCTCGTTTAGTAGTTCTTGGAAACTACACTGCATTAGGCCTACAAATTGGGTATGGGGTGTAGAGAGATGGTGTTTTCCACTCCAAGGTGTTCTCCAGGTTGCCTTTCCTGAGCTTCGATCTTCCGGCTCTCGTTTAGTAGTTGTTGGAAACTACGCTGCATTAGGCCTACAAATTGGGTATGGGGTGTAGAGAGATGGTGTGTTCCACTCCAAGGTGTTCCCCAGGTTTCCTCGCCAATGCTTCGATCTTCATGCTCTCGTTTAGTAGTTGTTGGAAACTACGCTGCATTAGGCCTACAAATTGGGTATGGGGTGTAGAGAGATGGTGTGTTCCACTCCAAGGTGTTCTCCAGGTTGCCTTTCCTGAGCTTCGATCTTCCGGCTCTCGTTTAGTAGTTGTTGGAAACTACACTGCATTACGCCTACAAATTGGGTATGGGGTGTAGAGAGATGGTGTGTTCCACTCCAAGGTGTTCTCCAGGTTGCCTTTCCTGAGCTTCGATCTTCCGGCTCTCGTTTAGTAGTTCTTGGAAACTACACTGCATTAGGCCTACAAATTGGGTATGGGGTGTAGAGAGATGGTGTTTTCCACTCCAAGGTGTTCTCCAGGTTGCCTTTCCTGAGCTTCGATCTTCCGGCTCTCGTTTAGTAGTTGTTGGAAACTACGCTGCATTAGGCCTACAAATTGGGTATGGGGTGTAGAGAGATGGTGTGTTCCACTCCAAGGTGTTCCCCAGGTTTCCTCGCCAATGCTTCGATCTTCATGCTCTCGTTTAGTAGTTGTTGGAAACTACGCTGCATTAGGCCTACAAATTGGGTATGGGGTGTAGAGAGATGGTGTGTTCCACTCCAAGGTGTTCTCCAGGTTGCCTTTCCTGAGCTTCGATCTTCTGGCTCTCGTTTAGTAGTTGTTGGAAACTACACTGCATTAGGCCTACAAATTGGGTATGGGGTGTAGAGAGATGGTGTGTTCCACTCCAAGGTGTTCTCCAGGTTGCCTTTCCTGAGCTTCGATCTTCCGGCTCTCGTTTAGTAGTTCTTGGAAACTACACTGCATTAGGCCTACAAATTGGGTATGGGGTGTAGAGAGATGGTGTTTTCCACTCCAAGGTGTTCTCCAGGTTGCCTTTCCTGAGCTTCGATCTTCCGGCTCTCGTTTAGTAGTTGTTGGAAACTACGCTGCATTAGGCCTACAAATTGGGTATGGGGTGTAGAGAGATGGTGTGTTCCACTCCAAGGTGTTCCCCAGGTTTCCTCGCCAATGCTTCGATCTTCATGCTCTCGTTTAGTAGTTGTTGGAAACTACGCTGCATTAGGCCTACAAATTGGGTATGGGGTGTAGAGAGATGGTGTGTTCCACTCCAAGGTGTTCTCCAGGTTGCCTTTCCTGAGCTTCGATCTTCCGGCTCTCGTTTAGTAGTTGTTGGAAACTACACTGCATTAGGCCTACAAATTGGGTATGGGGTGTAGAGAGATGGTGTGTTCCACTCCAAGGTGTTCTCCAGGTTGCCTTTCCTGAGCTTCGATCTTCCGGCTCTCGTTTAGTAGTTCTTGGAAACTACACTGCATTAGGCCTACAAATTGGCTATGGGGTGTAGAGAGATGGTGTTTTCCACTCCAAGGTGTTCTCCAGGTTACCTTTCCTGAGCTTCGATCTTCCGGCTCTCGTTTAGTAGTTCTTGGAAACTACACTGCATTAGGCCTACAAATTGGGTATGGGGTGTAGAGAGATGGTGTTTTCCACTCCAAGGTGTTCTCCAGGTTGCCTTTCCTGAGCTTCGATCTTCCGGCTCTCGTTTAGTAGTTGTTGGAAACTACGCTGCATTAGGCCTATAAATTGGGTATGGGGTGTAGAGAGATGGTGTGTTCCACTCCAAGGTGTTCCCCAGGTTTCCTCGCCAATGCTTCGATCTTCATGCTCTCGTTTAGTAGTTGTTGGAAACTACGCTGCATTAGGCCTACAAATTGGGTATGGGGTGTAGAGAGATGGTGTGTTCCACTCCAAGGTGTTCTCCAGGTTGCCTTTCCTGAGCTTCGATCTTCCGGCTCTCGTTTAGTAGTTCTTGGAAACTACACTGCATTAGTCCTACAAATTGGGTATGGGGTGTAGAGAGATGGTGTGTTCCACTCCAAGGTGTTCTCCAGGTTGCCTTTCCTGAGCTTCGATCTTCCGGCTCTCGTTTAGTAGTTGATGGAAACTACGCTGCATTAGGCCTACAAATTGGGTATGGGGTGTAGAGAGATGGTGTGTTCCACTCCAAGGTGTTCTCCAGGTTGCCTTTCCTGAGCTTCGATCTTCCGGCTCTCGTTTAGTAGTTCTTGGAAACTACACTGCATTAGGCCTACAAATTGGGTATGGGGTGTAGAGAGATGGTGTGTTCCACTCCAACGTATTCTCCAGGTTGCCTTTCCTGAGCTTCGATCTTCATGCTCTCGTTTAGTAGTTGTTGGAAACTACACTGCATTAGGCCTACAAATTGGGTATGGGGTGTAGAGAGATGGTGTGTTCCACTCCAAGGTGTTCTCCAGGTTGCCTTTCCTGAGCTTCGATCTTCCGGCTCTCGTTTAGTAGTTCTTGGAAACTACACTGCATTAGGCCTACAAATTGGGTATGGGGTGTAGAGAGATGGTGTGTTCCACTCCAAGGTGTTCTCCAGGTTGCCTTTCCTGAGCTTCGATCTTCTGGCTCTCGTTTAGTAGTTGTTGGAAACTACACTGCATTAGGCCTACAAATTGGGTATGGGGTGTAGAGAGATGGTGTGTTCCACTCCAAGGTGTTCTCCAGGTTGCCTTTCCTGAGCTTCGATCTTCCGGCTCTCGTTTAGTAGTTCTTGGAAACTACACTGCATTAGGCCTACAAATTGGGTATGGGGTGTAGAGAGATGGTGTGTTCCACTCCAAGGTGTTCTCCAGGTTGCCTTTCCTGAACTTCTATCTTCAGGATCTCATTAAATAGTGGTTAAACGGAACAACTGCATTTGGCGTACTAGTTGGTTTGGGGCCTACTATCGGTGTCTGCCACTCCTTGCTGTTCTCCTGGTTTCCTGTCCTGAAATTCCGTTTTCAGGCGCTCGTTAAGTAGTTGTTAATGTTAGACTGCATTTGGCCTACTAGTTGGGTTGGGGCCTACTATCGGTGTCTGCCACTCCTTGCTGTTCTCCTCCACTGAACAAAGCTGTGCCGCCTGTTTACTACGGTTGCCAATTTTGAACTGCATTTCGACTACTTACTGATTTGGGCCTACTCTCTGTGTCAGCCTCTCATTCCAGTTGTCCTCCACTGCAATGCCCCCTGGTTATTCCTGTGTTACCAATTTTGAACTGCATTTAGCCAACTTTATTCTTTGGGCCTATATCTGTGTTTCCTCCTCATCCTGCCCATTGCCCAGCCAGTGATAGATGAGTCTGCTGGTACATTGACCCATAACGCAACATTCCCCGTGCACGCTACACAACAACATTGTGACCCTGCTGAAAGTCAGGTTGCTCTTCCCGCATACCATACCACCTTACACGGGGACAAAGAGGAAGGTGCAGATGAAAGTGCAGGTTCCTTCATCAGGTGGGGGGAGGAATACTAGTTGGCGACGTCACTGGCACAGGGCCTCTCATAGTACGCAAAAGTGTTGCTGCCGGTGGGAGGCGCCCCCGCCGCGCAAACACACCGCTGTACTTTGAGGGGCCCTGTGCCAGTGCCAATGCCAACGAGTGGGCCCCCCCTGCTTGCTCAGGTTCACAGCACTTGCAAAGTTGAAATACTTACCTCTCCCTGCTCCACTGCCGTGACGTGGTCCAGATTTCCTGGGCCCACTAATTACTTGAACCAGCCCTACCCACCACAACTTTAGCCAAATGACCCCCAATTTCAAATACCTTCCAATTATTATAAGGTAAATTACGCTTGACAAGCTTCATTAAGAAGAATGGATGGTTTTGACATTAAAATGGGCACTCTAGGTGTTTTCCTGGCCCCCACTCACTGCCGACTATGCTGCCCCATTGACTTGCATTGGGTTTCGTGTTTCGGTCGATCCCGACTTTACGTCATAATCGGCCGATTTCACTCGACCCGACTTTTGAGATAGTCGGGTTTCGCGAAACCCGGCTCGACTCTAAAAAGGTCAAGGTCGCTCAACTCTAATCATATCTATGCAGTAAGCCTGGTTCTGAAACTGTATCAATGTAGTAATCTAGATTCATGTACCATGTGTATGCAGTAAGCTTGATTCTGTTGCTGTATCTATGTAGGGGGTTTGGTTCTGTTGCTGTATCTATGTAGTAGACTTAAGGCCCCTTCACATTAAGCGACGCTGCAGCGATACCGACAACGATCCGGATCGCTGCAGCGTCGCTGTTTGGTCGCTGGAGAGCTGTCACACAGACGGCTCTCCAGCGACCAACGATGCCGGTAACCAGGGTAAACATCGGGTAACTAAGCGCAGGGCCGCGCTTAGTAACCCGATGTTTACCCTGGTTACCATCCTAAAAGTAAAAAAAAACAAACACTACATACTTACCTACAGCCGTCTGTCCTCCAGCGCTGTGCTCTGCACTTCTCCTGTACTGGCTGTGAGCACAGTGGCCGGAAAGCAGAGCGGTGACGTCACCGCTCTGCTTTCCGGCTGACCGACGCTCACAGCCAGTACAGGAGGAGTGCAGAGCACAGCGCTGGAGGACAGACGGCTGTAGGTAAGTATGTAGTGTTTTTTTTTTTTTACTTTTAGGATGGTAACCAGGGTAAACATCGGGTTACTAAGCGCGGCCCTGCGCTTAGTTACCCGATGTTTACCCTGGTTACCAGTGAAGACATCGCTGGATCGGTGTCACACACGCCGATCCAGCGATGTCAGCAGGAGTCCAGCGGCGAAATAAAGTTCTGGACTTTATTCAGCGACCAACGATCTCCCAGCAGGGGCCTGATCGTTGGTCGCTGTCACGCATAACGATTTCATTAACGATATCGTTGCTACGTCACAAAAAGCAACGATATCGTTAACAATATTGTTATGTGTGAAGGTACCTTTAGTAAGCTCTGTTCTCTTCCCTTATCTCTGTAGTATGCGCAGTTCTGCTCCCTTATCTCTGTAGTAAACTTGATTATGCTCCCTTATCTCTGTAGTAAGCTAAGGGTACCGTCACACAGTGCAATTTTCATCGCTACGACGGTACGATCCGTGACGCTCCAGCGTCGTAACAATATCGCTCCAGCGTCGTAGACTGCTGTCACACTTTGCAATGTACGACGCTGGAGCGATAATTTCATGACGTATGTGCGATGTAGAAGCCGTTGGTTACTATGCGCACATCGTATACGATATATGTTACACCATGCAATCATGCCGCCACAGCGGGACACTAGACGACGAAAGAAAGTTTCAAACGATCTGCTACGACGTACGATTCTCAGCGGGGTCCCTGATCGCAGGAACGTGTCAGACATTGCGATCTCGTAACTATATCGCTCGAACGTCACGAATCGTGCCGTCGTAGCGATCAAAATTGCACTGTGTGACGGTACCCTTAGTTCTGCTTCCATATCTCTGTAGTCCACACCTTTCAGTGCCCTTATCAATGTGGTAATCTTGGTTCCATTCTCGTGTCTATGTAGTCAGCTTGCTTCTATTGCAGTATCTATGTAGGCAGTAAGCTTGTTTCTGCTCCCATGTCTATGCAGTAAGCTCCATTCTGTTCCCATATCTATGTAACAGCCTGTTTTTGAAGTCTGGAATCTCTGCTGCTTTAATGCAGTGGCCAGAGATAAGCAGGGCAAAAGTGGGCCACTGCCATTCGAGGGCCACTGCTTTGTGATTGCCTCAGAGGCTGAAAAGTGCCAGCCAGCCCCTGGGTCAAAGGAGCATTTGTGGAAAAATTGTAGTTTTCCATTTTCTCAGCCTAATGCTATACATTTTTGTATAATAATAATTGCCTGAAGGTTAAAAATGAACACTACACACCTAGATGAATTCCTCAAAAGATGCAGTTTACAAAATGGGGTAACTTTTGGTTTTTTTCTCCTTTTACCCTTGTGAAAATGAAACATTTGTGACAAAACCAACATTTTGTGGTGAATACTGTATTTTTTATTTTTATGGCTCAACATTATAAAATTCTGTGAAAAACCTATGGGTTCAAGGTGGTCACCATACCTCTAGCTAAGTTACTTGAGAGGTGTAATTTCCAAAATGGGATCACTAGTGAGCGGTTTCCGCTCTTTAGGCACATCAGGGGCTCTGAAATTGCAACATGTTGTCTGCTCTCAATTGCAGCCAATTTTGCGCTCTAAAAGTCAAATGGCGCTACTTCCAATACGAGCCCTGCCATGAGCCCAAACAGTAGTTTTCCGACACATTTGGGGTATCGTTGTACTCAGGAAAAATTGCACAACGAATTATATGTTCATCTTTTCCTGTTACCCTTGCGAAAATGAAAAATTTGGAGCAATATATTATTTTTCATTGTTACAGCTTAATGTTACTAATGTCTGTGAAGCACATGTGGGTTTAAGGTGCTTACCACAACTCTAGATAAATTCTTTGAGGGTTATAGTTTCCAAAATGGGGTAACTTGTGGGGGATTTCCTCTGCTTAGGCATATCATGGGCTCAGAAAACGCAACATGGCATTAGCTATCAATTCTAGCAATTTGAGCTCCAAAAGTGAAATGGCGCACCTTCACTTCCAAGCACTGGCATGCACACAAATAGTAGTTTTCTACAACATATTGGTATCAGCATTCTCAGGAGAAATTGCACGACAAATTGTATGGTCCATTTTCTCCTGTTACCCTCGTGAACATGAAAAACCTGTTTTCAAAACCAACATTTTTTGAGGGAGAAATGTATTTTTTAATTTTCACAGCTCAGCGTTATAAAACTCTGTGAAGCACCTGGGTGTTTAAGGCACTCACCACATTCCTAGATAAGTTCCTTAAGGGGTGCGGGTTCCAAAATGGGGTCACTTGAGGGGGTTTTCCAAAGTTTAGGCACATTAGGGGCTCTGCAAATGTGACATGGTGTGGTGTCTGCTATCTATTCCAGCCATTTTTGCAATCCAAAAGTCAAATGGTGGTCCTATCTTTCTGAGCCCTGCTCTGCCTCTAAACAGTAGTTTTCCACCACATATAGGATATTAGCCTACTAAGAAGAAATTTCACAACAAATTGCATAGTTCATTTTCTCCTGTTACCCTTGTGAAAATGAAAATTTGTGGCTAAATCAACATTTTTGAGGGAAAAAGTAACATTTTTATTTTTCCCTCCACTTTGCTTTAATCCCTGTGAGGCACCTGAAGGGTTAATAAACTTTTTGAATGTGGTTTTGAGCACATTGAGGGGTGCAGATTTAAATGTTGTTACTTTTGGGTATTTTATGTCATACAGGCCCCTCAAAATCAATGCAAATGTGATGTGGTCCCTAAAAAAATTGGTTTTCTAAATTGTGTGCTGGTCAACTTTTAACCCTTCTAACTTCCTAACAAAAAAAATTATGTTTTAAAAATTATGCTTTTATAAAGTATACATATGGTAAATGATATTTATAAACTATTTTGTGTGATATAACTGTCTGGTTTAAGGGCATAAAAATTATGCATTTTAGTCCTCTTCCTCTCTGAAGAGATAATTTGAATATTTCCCAGAGGTGCATTGAAAGGACTAAAAGTCTCCTTCCCTTGGCATGTCAGTCTCCACAAGCAGAAACGTTACCCCTTGGATCCCAGTCAGATGCCTGTCACCCAGCCAAACCAGATCTCACACTTTATACTGATGAGGGGCAGTACCCCAAAACACAATGTACACTATAATTAAGAACATGACAGTTGTGAAGAAAACTTTATTCTTTTTAGTGGCTTGCGAAAGTATTCACTCCCTTAGCTTTTTACCTATTTTGTTAAATTACAACCTGAGTTTAAATATTTTTGCAATCCAATTTGTGTGTGACGCATCAGCACTAAATAGTTTAAGTTGGAAAAGTGAAGTGAGAAAAATATAGGCGTAAATTAAATTTAATGGATCCAATAATTTGCTGTATGACAGCATGAAAAACCCAGCTTTGAACAGCAGTAACCTTACATGTTACTGCCGCTCACAGCTCTGCAGTTCCCACACGGTCACACAGATGACAGCATGTAAGTCAACAGCTGTGACCAGCTTTGAAAAGGTTGCAGTTGGTCAGGTGTCACGCCGTAAAATGGCGATAAAGGGGCAGGACGGCGTACTGGGACCCGCACCTGTCCCTACCACTTAAATGGGGCCCTGGCTTTCCCTTATCTCGGGGGTACCTATGATGGTTAGGAGGCCCAAGCCGCCAGCGTATCCCTGTCTCCTGTGCAGACCCTATTAGTGGCCCCCACTCCCCCCAAAGGAGGTGGACTGCACCAGTGTAATAATACAACAAATAACAGGGTATACAGACAAGGTAACTAAAGTCTCAAACTCACCAAATGCTCACACAACCACAGAGGAAACACAGAGAAGGGAAGAGAAGGAATAAACTTAGGAAGGAAAACAGGTTTAACATGCAACCAAAACTGCAGACACCAATCTCAGGCGTCATCTGATGAGTACAACTCTTATCAGTGTAAACCTGGTCTCGCTAATAGCAGCAAGAGGAAGTGATGCTGATGAGAGCATTCACCAGCCAGCCCCTGTGCATATAACTAATAAATAAAAGAAAAAAATTGCTTGGGGTCCCCTCTATTCTTGATAATCAGTGCAGGTTAAGCTGACAGCTACGGGCTGCAGCCCTCAGTTGTCAACTTTATCTTGGCTGGTTATCAAAAATAGGTCCCCACGTTGCTGTTTTTTAAATCGTTTAAATAAATAATTTTAAAAAATGGCATGGAGTCCCCCATTTTTGATTTTCAGACAAGCTAATCAGGCAAAGGTTCTCTTTTTATATCACCTATAAGGTCTTAACTGATAGAGGGCCCATAGCTCAACTCACAAAGCTGGCAGTATGTGTGAGTGTGTACATGTGCATAAGGAGTGTGAACGTTTATACTCATGTACAATATACATATTACTCTTAGTGTGAAGGTAGGTAGGAACCCATAATTCAGTAAGGGGTGATATGGCTGTTGTAAGATGGGGGCCCCAGTCATCACACAACTGATTGAGGACTCCATCCCTCACCACCGATATCAATCCTTACAATATAACATAAGAAGACCAGCAATCACTTGAAAGTTTGCAGAATTTGTATATTTTATTCCATGCTCTTCAAAAAATAAATGTGTTACACGTTTTGGGTTGAACGGCTTGTGTTCAAGCGGAAACACATAGCACATCTGTTTTTTGAAGAGCATGGGATAAAATCTACAAAAGTGAGTGCTGGTCTTCTTATGTTATATTCAGTAAGGATTGATAGGATTGATATGGGTGGTGGAGTATGAAGCCCTCAATCAGTTATGGATGACTGGGGCCTTCATCTCGCAACTGGCTACATCGATGGTCCCATTAGCAACATTTTTAGTTTCTTGACCATGGTGTGAATTACTTGTATGATGAACTTCTTGCTAGAGATGGGTTGCATCTTACAAAAACAGGAAAACACATATTTGGTAGATACCTTGCTACACTCATCAGGACAGCTTTAAACTAGAGCAATATGGGATGGCAAATATATGGAAAAGAAAAAATATGCAGCTAATGAATTCTTTTGTGAACCCTGCTAAAGAACAAAAACAGCAAATTCTGAATGAAAACAGAGGAGCTAAAGAAACCAACTGCAAACTATAATTTGTCTATACAAATGCACAGAGCATAAGAAACAAGCAAGGAGAATTGGAGCTGCTAACAAAGGAAGAGAGATATGATGTCATAGGCATCATTGAAACTTGATGGGATGATACATATAATTGGAATACAAACCTTCAAGGCTACAACTTATTTTTTAGAAACAGGATTAACAAGAGGTGAGGAGATGTTGCGCTATATGTTAGGAAAACATACATCTCTATAGAGATCTAAGCTTCAGAGATTGGTAGCTCTGTAGAAACTGAGTAAGATACAAGGAGAGAAGAACAGAAAGACACTATTGTATTTGTCTACTATAGGCCACCTGTGTTAGGTGTCGAGTTCCCGCCTCTGCACAGGGGGAATCTCGAACCATCTCCACTGCGGTCTCCCATTCTTCCAGCCGCAGTGGAGTCTGCTCAGCGGAAACTTCGGTCCCAGCGTCTAGCTCAGGCTGATACTGGACGACTGGTTACTACTGCCCTTCCAGGCTCTGTCCTTGTAGCCAGCAATGTTCAGCAGCGAGCAGGTCTTTCTGGGACTAAGTCCTGCTTTTCCCATACTGAGCATGCCCACAGGACAAACTCCCATTGGAGGTCGGGTGTCACATGCTCAGGTCCTGTTGCGGCTCCTATTGGTCCATCTGGAAGGTCTTGTAGCACTGTCGTTATAAAAGGTTTGCGCTAGTGTACATTTGAAAACGTGTGTGTGTTGATGAGTGCAAGTCATTCTTTAATCATCCCTTCCCTTGTGTATGACTGTTCGCGTAAGGTGGATGTCTGCTATCTAGCGCCCGGCTGAACTATCAGCACAATAACACACAGAAACAGCGTCTAATTGCTGTGACCGCCAGTGCGGTGCCGTGCGCTATTAAAGCGCTTTCCTGACCCAAGTCTGGGTGGTTAGTGGCGTCCGCCAGAGTGGCGCAGCACGCACTCTTTTGCATTTAAGTTACTTTCTCAGTTACTCTGATACCCCAATTGTGGTGTCAAGCGCAAGAGATCTACACGAACTCTAAGGCTTCTTTCACACTAGCGTCGGAATCTCCCCGTCGCAATGCATCGGGGAGAGATTCCGACGCTAGCGTTTGCTGCATTGCACAATGGAGGCAGCGGATGCATTTTTCCGGCGCATCCGCTGCCCCATTGTAAGGTGCGGGGAAGTGGGGGCGGAGTTCCGGCCGCGCATGCGCGGTCAGAAAAAGCGGTCCGTCGGGAGAAAAAAACGTCACATGTAGGGTTTTTTTCTCCCGACGGTCCGCCAAAGCACGACGCATTCGTCGCAAGACGGATGCGAAGTGTGCAAATCCGTCGCAAATGCGTCGTCAATAGAAGTGTATGGGGAAAAAACGCATCCTGCAAGCACTTTTGCAGGATGCGTTTTTTCTGCAAAACGACGCATTGTGACGGATTTAAAAAAACGCTAGTGTGAAAGTAGCCTAATCCTGTGTCCTGGGATGGAGTTCTGTGATTCCTTGCATGCGCTCTTTGTGCGGTACCGCGGCCCTGTGACGCAACAGGGTTTGCTTCCTGCATACAGGGTAAAGTTAACCCATTACTCAGCAGCAGATTCCATCTCTGCAAGGTGGCCCCCAGGCTGTGAACGCACCTCATACCTTCTCTCTAATTATTTGGTGCGTTCCCCTAGCCCTAACAACCTGGACAGACTGAAGATATGTATGAACACTTTTTCATTAGATGTCTCTATTCTCAAAAAAGTGTGACATAGTGATCATGGGAGAAATTAACTGATAGAGAAATTAACTATCAAGATATTTGGTAAGAATCCCTCTCAGGCAAGAGTAATGGGTTCAGAAAATCCTTATCTTCACTTAATGATAACTTTTTCTTTAAAAAGGCAGAAGAGAGAACGAGATGATCTGCAATCTTGGACCTAATTCTTCCCAACAGAGAGGAAATAGTTGAGGAAGTAAGATTTTAATGAACTGAGAAAGAGGTTAGGAAAGGTCCAATGGCAGGATGTTCTAAGAAAATCGGTAACACAATCGTTAACAATCCTGAAAAGAAGGAAGAATTGGAAGCATTTAAAGAAACCATGATGGATAAACACAGAACTTAATCACTTGTTAAAAAGGAAAACAGAAATGTTTATTACATGGAAAATGCGGGCCATATCTAAAGAAGAATATAATGCTGTTTGCAGGAAATGCAGGGCAAGTATTAGAAGAGCTAAAGCCAGTAATGAAGTGAGGCTTGCAAGAAAGATAAAAAGCAGTAAAAAAGGGTTTTGGGGGTATGTCAAAAGCAAAAGAAATGTCAAATATGCTATAGGCTTTTTACAGGATGAAAAAGGTGAAATAGTCAAAAATGATGTTGAGATGTCTTAACTTTTAAAATCCTATTTTGCTTCAGTGTTCTCTAACACTTAGCTAATTTAAGAGAATTTAAATATGCTGGTCCAGATGCATTACTTCCTAGTTAGCAGAAAAAATTGCAGAACCACTAGCAAGAATATTTGAAAAATCCTGGAGAACAGGAGAAGTCCCAGAAGATTGGAGAAGGGCAAATGTTGTCCCTATCTTCAAAAAAGGAAAGAAAATGGAGCCAGAGAATTACAGAGCAGTGAGCCTTTCTTCTACCAGAAATATCTTTGAGAAAATTATTAAACAGCATGTATGTAAGTACTTGGATAAGTACACAGTAATTAACTAGAACCAGCATAGGTTTGTAGCAAGCAAGTCACTAATCTAATTTCCTTCTATGACTGGGTGGTTCAGGGAAATGCGGTAGATATATTATATCTCGACTTCAGCAGAGTATTTGATAAAGTATGTCATACTATCCTTATTTAAAAAATGGCCAAGTATCTGATTGAAAAGGCCACAGTTAGGTGGATTCATAGCTGGCTCAGTGATTGTACTCAAAGAGTGGTCATAAATGGTTGCACATTCAATTGGAAGAGTGTTTCAAGTAAGGTACCACAAGGCTATGTCCTGCCCCAGTATTGTTCAGCATTTTAATAAATGATCTAGATAAGGGAACTGAAGGTAAGCTGATCATATTTGCAGACAATGCAAAGCTAGGAGGGATAGCTAACACTAGAGGAGAGAGAGAAAGGATTCAGAAGAATCTAGATAAGCTTAAAGGGAACCTGTCACCCCGAAAATCGCGGGTGAGGTAAGCCCACCGGCATCAGGGGTTTATCAACAGCATTCTGTAATGCTGTAGATAAGCCCCCGATGTTACCTGAAAGAGGAGAAAAAGACGTTAGATTATACTCACCCAGGGGCGGTCCCGCTGCTGGTCTGGTCGGATGGGTGTCTCTGGTCAGCTGCGGCGCCTCCCATCTGCATTCCAAGACGTCCTCTTCTGATCTTCAGCCACGGCTCTGGCGCAGGTGTACTTTGTCTGCCCTGTTGAGGGCAGAACAAAGTACTGCAGTGCGCAGGCGCCGGGCCTCTCTGACCTTTCCGGCGCCTGCACACTGCAGTACTTTGTACTCTGATGATGTGTTATCTGTGAGGGCTGTGTTGACCCATTTACCACTCGTACGGTCACTGGTTTGGCAAGCATCACCAGGGGAATTGCATACCAGAGGGCGAAGGCAGAAGACATAAAGTTGCCCTCCACCCCAGAATCCACGCAAAGCTCTACCGTATGAGTGGATGGGCCAATGGTAATTGTCCCCTTGAAGGACAGTTTGGAGGAAACCGCCGCTGTGTCTAGTGAACCTCCTCCTATGATCACTTGACGCGGTAATTTTTCCAACCACTGGGGACATTTCCTGGCATAATGTCCCGACTGCTGGCAGACAGGACAGACCATGGGTACTTAAGCAACCCGGGACTTAGATCCTACTTGAGAAACCTCCATGGTCTCATGTGGCTCGGACGCTGGAACAGGAGATTCCAGAGGTTTGGCGAAGGTGGGAGCCAGCCGAAACCTCTGCATACACTGGGCTCGCTCCAACCTTCGCTCATTAAAACGAAGGTCGATGCGAGTTGATACTGCAATTAGCTCCTCCCGTGTGACGGGAATCTCCCTAGTGGCCAAAGCATCCTTCACCTGGTCAGCCAACTACCTTCAAAATACAGGGATGAGGGCTTTTTCCAGCCACTCCAGCTCAGATGCTAATGTCCGGAAGTGGACGGAAAAATGGCTGACCAAGGATGAGCCCTGTGTCAGTGCCAGCTGTTGGAGCGCCGTATCATGGGTGACTCGAGGTCCTAAAAAGACCTGTTTCAGAGTGCTCAGGAACCACGGAGCACTCTGCACCCAGTGTCAGACTGGGGCACCGGGACACCGGAGAATCCTCCGGTGGGCCCCACCCCCAGTCCCTGCCTACCTGCCTCCTTCATTTGTCCCTGCAGTGCCCAGGCTGCATCATTCATGCATAGTGTTCTCAGTCACGTCACTGTGCTGACTCATGCTGACTGTGCACCAAGTGGTGCTCACAAGTTAAACACTATTGAGTAGCCGGGGGCCGGTGCACAGGCTGCTGAACGGAAGAAAATGATGTGATCATCATGTCATGTGAAGAAGTGCAGCCGCGCGGCAGCTCCTTCTCCACATGACATCACCACACATGATTCATCACCGCGCGCTCAGTGCTGGCTGCAGGCAGTGCAGTGGCTAGTACTGTCTGCTGCCGACTGTGCGCTACTGGCTGCCTGCTTTCATGCTAATGCTATTGAGAGCAGCCCATGCGCGACGTGCGGAGCGATTCGCCACTCAGCAGACCCACCACCACCAGTCACGAGTCACGACTCACATACCATTGCATCATTCATGATTTAGACTCCGCCTCCTCTTCGAGACAGTTCTGTGGTCTGGTTGGACTACGGTTTTCTAATGCTGATTGGCTGACATGCAGCCAATCAGCATTAGTTTTGTTTGTGTGACCTCACAGGTCATAGCACAGACATAGCATGAGCTGTGCTGTGATTGGTCGGCTGTCCTCCTGCCCAAGCAGCACAGGTGCACTACTGCACTATCATTCATATAGTCGGAGTCGGAGAGGCTGCTGTAGCTGATGGTTCGGAGTCCGGGCATTTCCTATCTTAGTTACTGAGTCAGTATTGTAATATAATAAATGTACTAATGTATGTGAGTAAAATATGCCTGCAGCAGCCTGCAGCAGTAGACAGCCACTGAGACAGTTATGGGAGGCCCCCCGGCCCCGAGCCCCTGCAATCTAAAGGTGACACAAGGTGGGGGTCTGGGGGGCCCCCATAGAAAATTTCTAATTTCCTGTGGTCCCCCTTCCCCACTGTCTCCTAATTTACTGTGGGGCCGGGTCACCTCTCCCACCATTTCACCTCTGGGGAAGGGCCCCAAAGGGGCACACAGAGGGCCCTCAAGAAATTAGGTGACACAGTGGGGAAGGGGTCCTTAGGAAATTAGGTGACGTGACACAGTGAGGAAGGCAATATACTTCGTGGCTGGGCAATATACTACGTGGCTCTGTGCTGTATATACTGCGTCACTGTGCAATATACTACGTCACTGGGCAATATGCTACGTGGCTGGGCAATATACTACGTCACTGGGCAATATACTACGTGGCTGGGCAATATACTACGTCACTGGGCAATATACTACGTGGCTGGGCAATATACTACAGGGCTCTGTGCTGTATACTATGTCGCTGTGCTGTATACTACGTCGCTGCGCAATATACTATGTCACTGGGCAATATACTACGTCACTGGGCAATATACTACGTGGCCAGGCTGCGCAATATACTACGTAGCTGGGCAATATACTACGTGGCTGGGCAATATACTACGTCACTGGGCAATATACTACGTGGCTGGGCAATCTACTACATCACTGGGCAATATACTATGCGGCTGCGCAATATACTACGTGGCTGGGCAATCTACTACGTCACTGGGTAATATACTACGCGGCTGCGCAATATACTACATGGCTGGGCAATATACTACATCACTGGGCAATATACTGCGTGGCTGCGCAATATACTACGTGGCTGCGCAATATACTACGTGACTGGGCAATATAATACGTGGCTGGGCAATATACTACGTGGACATGCATATTCTAGAATACCTGATGCGTTAGAATCGGGCCACCATCTAGTAGTACTAATAAAACGTTATCTAGCCCTGCAGAAAATAAGCTATCACACAGCTCCATCATCCGAAAAATAAAAATGTAATTGGTCTCATAAGGTGACACAATTTTTTTTTCTAAATGTTCTATGTTTTTGTTTCACTACTCAAATATTTAAAAAAATGGACGTTTGGTCTTGCCGTCATCATACTGATGAGCCGAATGATATTGCAAGGTAATTTTTATCACAATATGCTCAAAAACAAAAAATCCTTTTTTCCCCACAATTTCACTGAACTTAGAACATGTTTCCCTTTTTCAAGTACACTAAGTGTAAAAATCAATGGTATCATTCAAAAGTCCAACTCGCCCTGCTAAAAACAAGCCCTCATATGTCTAATATCAGACTTTGGCAAAGTGCGGCCCGCCGGCCACATGTGGCCCTCTGGCTGTCTCTGTCCGTTCCACGGACCAAGACAGCCGTGGGGCTGGAAATCAGAGGTCCATTGGCCACACAGTGCCCGCCCGCTCGCTGTCTCTCCATCTGTGGCTCTGCGCTGCGCCGCTGACTCCTTTGGTGGATGAGGAGCCTCCTGCCAATTCCTCCAACAATCAGCGTGTGAAACAGCTGATGCAATGATGTCACTTCATTGCGTCAGCTGTGTACCCCGAAGAGTCAGCGCACTGGAGGCAGGGAGAGAAGCAGAGCGCCAGGGAACGGGACCGAGGTGAGTATGTTGTGTTCATTTTTTTTTTTCATGTGTATGGGTTATTTGGGTGGGCATGGGGAGGGTATGGGGGTGTGACATGGTGCTGCATAAGGGGGTGACATGCTGCACATGGTGCTGCCTTTGGAGGCGACATGCTGCACATGGGGAGGTTATGGGGGCGACATGCTGCACATGGGGAGGATATGGGGGCGACATTCAGTGTATATGGGGAGGCTATGGGAGGCTCATATGATATACAGTAGGGGCTGTGCTCAGGTTCAAATGATATATAGGGGGGACGTCAACATACTTAATTCTGCTCAATATTAGGTGATACAATTAATATTAATAAAATTATCAATAGTATAATAATTATAATATACTAGATGGCAGCCCGATTCTAAAGAATCGGGAGTCTAGAATCCATATATACTTTATTTATTCAAATGTAAGAATAATACAATTAATAAATAATAGTAAGAAAGAACAAAAAATGGCTGCACTCACCAGCTCTTGTTATTTAAGGTACAGTTACACAGGATCCATGAACATGCTTATGAGGGGAGGGATGAAAGACATCAGACGACAACTTTGCACTTACGTGCGGCATCGGCGGCTTTTCGCTCTGCATCATTACCATACTTTATATCAGACCTGATCTTACGTGCGCCATCAGCAGCTTTGGACTCTGTGTCATTAGTATACTTAACAGTATCCAGGCGCTTGCATCTATCCTCTGTACTCTTGTTAACACGCTGTTTGCGCTTACGTGCGGCATCGACGGCTTTTCGCTCTGCATCATTACCATACTTTATATCAGACCTGATCTTACGTGCGCCATCAGCAGCTTTGGGCTCTGTGTCATTAGTATACTTAACAGTTTCCAGGCACTTGCATCTATCCTCTGTACTCTTGTTAACACGCTGTTTGCGCTTACGTCCGGCATCGGCGGCTTTTCGCTCTGCATCATTACCATACTTTATATCAGACCTGATCGTACGTGCGCCATCATAAGCTTTGGACTCTGTGTCATTAGTATACTCAACAGTGTCCATGCGCTTGCATCTATCCTCTGTACTCTTGTTAGCACGCTGTTTGCGCTTACGTGCGGCATCGGCGTCTTTTTGCTCTGCATTATTAGTATACTTTCTATCAGACCTAATCTTACGTGCGCCATCAGCAGCTTTGGGCTCTGTGTCATTAGTATCCTTACTATTAGAGCTCATGTTGGCTAAGCTAAACAGCTTTAAGCGTGGTGGTGGCAAACAACAGGTTAATAAGAGGCAGTGTCAGGTAGTAGGACAATAGCCAGTTAATAATAGGCAATAGTTCTTTGCAGGAATGCAGATATTAATAAATAGGCAGTTTATATTGCAGAGAAATTGCTGGGCAATAATGGACAATGTCCTTATGTGGCAAATAATAGAGCAATATACCCAATGTGGCAAAGAAGAGGTTAATAAACGGCAGTCTCTCAGTATAACAGTCAGTGAATAATAGGCAGTATATGGAGAAAACACCAAACAAAAGTTCAAAATTGGTGTGAAAATGTCACTGAACCACTTCACAACTAAATATATATAGTTTTGGTAAATGGTATTATCATTTTTTTGACGAAATTCGGCAGGAGCTTGAAGAGCAACGTCACTGGGCCCGCCTCCACGCAGTAGAAACTTGCTGTGAGGTAAAAATTCAAAAATCACACCAAAATGGCGGACAGAGTGTGTCACAGTACGGCACGTTTCTGATTGGTCGCTCGCAGCAGGCGGCAACCAATCAGACACTGGACACTGTTGACGTCACTTAGCTCCGGACATTAGCTCCGGACATTAGCTCCGGACATTATCTCCGCACATTAGCTCCGGACATTAGCTCCGGACAAAGCCACGGAAGTTGGCACAAATTGCAGGAAGTAGTATTCTAGGCAATTAATCTCCGGACATTAGCTCCGGACATTAGCTCCGGACATTAGCTCTGGACAAAGCCACGGAAGTTGGCACAAATTGCAGGAAGTAGTATTCTAGGCAATTATATATTAGATTGATATTACAATTGAGCAGAATTAATTTAGGCCTATTTGTTCGGCCCTCCGCAGCAGCCACGGTCTCATGTGGCCCCTTGGGAAAATAAATTGCCCACCCCTGGTCTATATGTACATAAAAATAAAAATGATGGCTCTTAGAAAAAAAAGGAAGCACCAAAACTAGAGCTCAAAGCTGGAAAATTCCACCATCGTGAAAGGGTTAACAAAATTAATAAAGGGGATGGGGGAACTTCAATACCCAGAGATATTAGCAACATTAAGATTATTTAGTCTAGAAAAAAGACGACTGAGGGGCAATCTAATAACCATGTGTATAAGTATATAAGGGGAAAATACAAATATCTCTCCGAGGATCTGTTTAATACCAAAGAAGGTGACGGTCACAAGGGTGAATTCTCTGTGTCTGGAGGAGAAAAGGTTTTTCCATCAACATAGAAGAGGATGAAGAATGGTCCCACTGTCTTTGTATGGGGTGGTATATGAGATGGTACAACAAAGATAGTGGGGTCATTCTTCATTAATGGAAACCTAAATGCCACTGGATATCTGAAATTGCTACATGATGATATGTTGGCCTCGTTATACACTTTAGATGGCACGTTCCCTGAGTTTTTCCAGCAAGATGTTGCACCACCACATTATGGATGTTGGGTTCGAGCATTCCTACATGAACAGTGTCCTGGAAAGTGGATTGGTTGTCACGGGCCAGTTGAATTGCCACCAAGGACTCCAGACCTGGCTGATCCCCTTAGACTTTTATCTTTGGGGTCATCTAAAGGCAATTGTCTATGCTGTGAAGATACGAGATGTGCAGCATATGAAACAAGGGGTACTGGAAGCCTGTGCTAGCATTTCCTCTGCGGTGTTGCTATCAGTGTGTCAAGAGTGGGAGAAAAGTTTCCCCCTCCCATATACTAATGTGCCACGAACAGGAAGTTGATATCACCAACCATTCCCATTTTATTTATGTGTAACTATCCATATAAATGGCCCACCCTGTATAGGAAGCCTAATGTCATTATGTCAGGAGCTTAACCTGTATTTTGTTTTCTGCTCACTTTTATCTTTTTCTTGCCATAGTGAGCAGACACCAGACAATCTAAACGGAGAGTTAAATTTTGAGATCTCAGCCTCGGAATTGTGAGTAGTGCCCCTGTTTCCAGTATTAATAATGATCATTCATGTTTTATAGATGGGATGTCATTGTTTTCTTGATATTCACATTTAGGAACAGGGTTCTCTACATCTTCAATTATGTGAGGTTTAGGGTTCATTCACATGGCCATCAATTCTGTCATTCCAAAGAATTGCTCTGACTCAAACTCTCCCCGCTCTGTTTCAGAGTTTAACTGTAATGGCGCGCTGTGCACACCGATAGTTAAATGTAGTGTAGCTCCAGTTGGGCTCCTCAGAGCGCGGGGCCCAGGGCAACAGCACCCTGTGCCCCCTATCACTAGTTACACTACTGCATGCACCTATAGACTTGTATGGGTATGTGTCATCCGAATATCACATACACTTGCACCTTGCTGCCATAATGCACATCTGCACTATCCCATAGTAGAACACTGGGCCTAGTGCTATCCGCTACAACATCACATAGCTCTCGACCATGTCATACGCTCATGTGAGCGAACCCATAAAATATAGTTCCTGGTCTGTGCGGTGAGCTGCTTATTAGGCCTCATCTGCACTGACATGTTTTCGTCAGTAATTTGAAGAATTAATGTGAATCTTTCTATTATATTCTGTGTGGGTTCAGCTCTGAGTTTTGTCTTACAAATCCCAGTGCTGAATGGTGACCAAAATAAGAAAGTGTGAATGAGGCGTAACTCTGCGTTAGTCTTGTGTCCTGCTCTGTCTTCTTTATTTCCATATCCATACTGGAGCCAGTGCTGTAAAATGACATTCCATTCCACAGTGTTGGGTTCTGTACTGGTAATTGGAATCAAGGAGAGTTATAAGCCTGAGTCTGGAGGGCTGTGTATATATATACTGTATACACACACAGACGGAATATGCAGTGGAATATGGCCAGTGGGATAGAGGACCTCCTGTGATGTGCAGTATATAGAGGATGTGTCCTGTGCTGTGCAGTATATAGAGGATGTGTCCCGTGTGGTGTAGTGTTTAGAGCAGACCTGGGCAAGATACGGCCGGCATCCGGCCCGCCTGATGATTTTAAGCGGCCCGCCAGCTAGCTGTCATTTCTGACAGCCACCCTCGGCACCGCTCGGCCAGCTGTTTTCTGAGGAGGAACAGAGCCGGGTTGATTACCTATTCACCGGTGGTGGTGGCCATCTTCTCGAGGCCGCGTGTGCGCAGATGGAGTGCTCTGCTTCACGGGGCTTCAGGAAAATGGCCGCGGGAGGCCGCGCGTGCGCAGATGGAGATCGCGGCGGCCATTTTCCTGAAGCCGAGATTGCAGATTTAGATCTCGGCTTCAGGAAAATGGCCACCGCGATCTCCATCTGCGCACGCACGGCCTCCCGCGGCCATTTTCCTGAAGCCCCGTGAAGCAGAGCACTCCATCTGCGCACGCGTGGCCTCGGGAAGATGGCCGCCGCCACCGATATTCAACCGGGCTGTTACGCTCTCTGAGACGAAAGCGAGAGTGGACCCTCTGGGCCGTAGCAAGGTACTCCCTCCGGGCGAGCGACCAGGTGTTAACCAACCCCTATACAGGGACTGGCTGGGGCAGGCCCGAAGAAGACCCTACCACGGTAGCAGATACCAGAAGGGGCGGCTCAAGTGGAAACAATAAAAAAGACACTAAACGGAACACAGGAGCGGGATACACGGAGGTAGGGAAGCTGGAGCACAATGAAGGACACAAAGACTGGTAGACAAGCTGAACCGGAGGGAAGCAGGAGACGAAGGCGAAACTGCAAAGACAAAAACGGAAGGGATGACGGGAGGACGAGAAGACACACAGGCGGAGAGAACACAAGAAGTACTGGAAGGTACGAGCACAAGAGCAGGAAGAAGCCAGAGACAAAGCAAAAAGCAATTGACACTCAGGCACCTCCTAGCAGGGGAGGTGGCCTGAAATAGTAAGGGTCTCACCGGGATTGGTTGGAGTGCTGAATCCCGGAAGTAGGAGAAGCCAGACAGGAGCGTAGGCGCCCTCCAGAGACCCCCGCGCGCCGGCGCAGACACCGCACATCCCCATCAGGACGAGGAGGAGGCGGGACCAGCAGACGATGAGCGCGCCGTCCCCCGGAAGTAATGCGGCGGGGACGAGCAGCGGCGGAAGGAACCGGCGCCACAGAAGAAGCAGGAGACACGACGCGCCGAGACCCAAATGAAGCGCGACCAGCGCAAGCAGGAGCAGCGCGCCGGCGGCCAGAAGCGGCGTGACGCGGACGAGCAGCGGTAAGCGTAACAGTACCCCCCTCTTTAAGATCCCCTCTCCCAAAACTAGATAGAAATTTGTTTAGAAGACGAGGTGCATTAATATTCTCCAGCGGCTCCCAAGATCTCTCCTCGGGACCGAAACCCATCCAATCCACCAAAAAGAATTTTCTCCCTCGAACCCTCTTCATAGCCAAAATATCTCTCACTTCAAAAACGTTATCAGCATGAGCGGGCTGAGGAGAGATACAGGAAGATGTATGGAAGCGGTTAAAAATAACAGGTTTGAGCAAAGACACGTGAAAGGTATGGGAATACGGAGCGAGGCGGGCAGCTTCAGCTTGAAGGCAACATCGTTGACTCGACTCAGAATCTCAAATGGACCGATGTAGCGAGGACCAAGTTTACAAGAAGGAATCTTTAGTCTAATGTACCGTGAAGAAAGCCAGACTTTGTCACCGGGCGAAAACGGGGAAGAATCTAAACTTCTTTTGTCTGCATGTCTTTTCATCCTCAGAGATGCCATCTCAAGTGCTTCTTTAACCTCTCCCCATATAGAAGAAAAGTCCGAAATTACTGCATCAGCAGCTGGTACTGCAGACGCTGAGGAAACTGGGATGTTGACCAAACACAATGAAAAAAGGAGATTTAGCAGAGGATTCTTGAGAGTGATTATTGTATGCAAACTCAGCCCAAGGCAAAAGACTGACCCAATCATTCTGATGGACGTTAGAAAAGTGACGAAGGTAGGCGGCCACAATTTGATTTGTTCGTTCTGCTTGTCCATTAGTCTGAGGATGGTAGGCCGAAGAAAAGTCTAAAGTCACTTTTAAGAGGTTGCATAAAGCCCTCCAAAAATGAGATGTAAATTGTACACCTCTGTCAGACACGATGTTTTGAGGAAAACCGTGGAGTTTGAAGATTTCTGAAACAAAGACCTTCGCCAACTTTGGAGCCGAAGGTAGACCGGACAGAGGAACAAAATGGGCCATCTTGGAAAACCGGTCCACCACTGTAAGGATGACTGTACAACCAGAGGAATTCGGTAGATCGGTGATGAAGTCCATGGCTATATGCTGCCACGGACTAGACGGGACGGGAAGAGGAAGCAAGCCTCCGTGAGGAGATCGTCTAGGCACTTTATTCTTAGCGCAAGAAGAACAAGAGGCGATAAACTCCTCGATATCTTGACGTAACGCTGGCCACCAATAGTAGCGGGTAATGAGAAGGTGGGTCTTCTTTATGCCAGCATGGCCTGCTAACTTTGAGGAATGTCCCCAGTGAAGCACCTTCTCTCTGTCCCCCTCGGCCACAAAGGTCTTACCCGGAGGAGGATGGATCATGCTTACAGGAGCCACCGTGACGACCTTGCAAGGATCCAGAATATAAGCTGGTTCTTCATCGACCTCTTCAGGCTGCGAAAGTCTGGAAAGTGCGTCTGCCTTGATATTTCTGTCACCAGGCCGGAAGCGAAGCTCAAAGTCGAAGCGAGCAAAGAACAAAGACCATCGAGCTTGTCGTGGATTTAGTCTCTGAGCAGTTTGAAGATAGGCCAAATTTTTGTGGTCAGAGAAAATAACGAAAGGATGAACTGCTCCCTCTAGAAGATGTCTCCACTCCTCCAGAGCCAACTTGATAGCCAAAAGTTCACGGTCTCCGATGGTATAATTGCGTTCGGAGGCAGAAAATGTTTTAGAGAAGAATCCGCAAGGAACCAGTCGACCCGTAGAGGATCTTTGAGAGAGCACCGCTCCAGCTCCAGTGGAGGAGGCATCCACCTCTAGAACGAATGGCTTCTTAACCTCAGGATGGTGCAATACTGGGGCGGACGAAAAAGACTGCTTCAGAAGAACAAAGGCATTCTCGGCCTCCGGGGACCAAGTCTTTGGGTTGGAGCCCTTATGGGTAAGAGCAGAAAGCGGCTGAATCACAGACGAGAAATGGGATATGAACTGCCTGTAGTAATTAGCAAATCCCAGGAACCGTTGGATAGCTTTTATTCCATAGGGCCGTGGCCAATTGAGAATGGCATTCACTTTCTCAGGGTCCATCTTGAGACCGGAATCCGAGATTATGTAACCAAGAAAAGGCAGCGAGGTCTGTTCGAAGAGACACTTCTCATATTTAGCATACAGACGATTCTCTCTCAATCGTTGCAGGACCAAACGAACACTTCTTCTGTGGGATGGCAGATCCACAGAAAAAAACAGGATGTCATCCAAATACACCACAACACAGGAGTAGAGGAGGTCACGGAAAATATCGTTAACGAACTCCTGGAAGACTGCTGGAGCGTTGCAGAGGCCGAACGGCATGACCAGGTATTCATAATGGCCATCTCGGGTGTTAAAAGCGGTCTTCCATTCATCGCCGGCACGAATACGAACAAGGTTGTACGCTCCCCGGAGATCCAACTTAGTAAAAATTCGGGCCCCTCTAAGTCGATCAAAGAGCTCTGGAATGAGGGGTAGAGGGTACTTGTTCTTGACTGTAATGTTGTTCAAGCCTCTGTAGTCGATGCAGGGTCGAAGCGAACCATCCTTTTTCTTGACAAAGAAGAATCCCGCACCTGCAGGGGAAGAGGACTTACGAATGAAACCTTTAGCCAAGTTCTCTTGAATGTATTCAGACATTGCTCTGGTCTCAGTTGAAGAAAGTGGGTAAATTCTTCCTCTAGGTGGGATGGACCCGGGAAGAAGTTCGATCGGGCAATCGTAGGGACGATGTTGCGGAAGAGTCTCAGCCTCTTTATTATCGAAAACATCGGCAAAAGTCCAATAAGGAGAGGGCAAACCGGAGGGAATGGAAACTGTCTGAGGAGGAACTACAGGACTAACGGACAATAGGCATCGCTTATGACAAGTAGATCCCCAACGGAGCACATCACCCGAATGCCAGTCCAGAGTGGGTTCATGAGTTCGAAGCCACGGCAACCCAAGTAACAAAGCATGGGCAAGGTGAGGCAGGACATAAAAGGTGATCTTCTCCCGATGTAGGGCCCCGATCTGTAGTTCGAACTCCTCCGTAATTAGGGTGATGGCGTCTTGTAAGGGTCTCCCATCCACGGAAGCAATCAGACGAGGGGAATCCAAAGAGATAACTGGTATGCGAAGTCTCCGAACTGCCTCAAGACTGATAAAGTTGCCCGCCGCACCCGAATCCACATACGCAACCTCGGAAAATCGTTTAAGATTAAGAATAAGTAAGACAGAGAAAAACAGGGGTAGAGAGGAATCAGAAACACCTAGGGAGGCCTCTCCTACCTGTCCTAGGCGGAGGAGTTTTCCGGACGATCAGAGCAGGATCGCAACAAGTGGGCAGCGCTACCACAATAAAAGCAGAGCCCTTGGGAACGTCTCTCTCTACGACACTGCTCTGCCATCTTGACACGATCTACTTGCATGGGCTCAGGTCCAGAGAGAGCAGAGGACGTCACAGGGCGCGGACTCCCCGGCCTACGGACTGGTGGTAGGGAGCGAACAGGTTTCCTCTCCTTGGCAGTTTCACGGGTTCGCTCTTGGAAGCGTAGATCGATCCGCGTAGCGAGGGCTATGAGGTCCTCCAAAGAGGTGGGAGTATCTCGTCCAGCCAATTCATCTTTTATCCGACTGGACAGGCCCCGCCAAAAAGCCCCGACCAAAGCCTCGTTGTTCCAGCCCAGCTCAGAGGCTAAAGTGCGAAAGCGAATAGCATATTGGCCTACCGTTAGAGAGCCTTGCTGGAGATTAAAAAGAGACTCCGTGGTGGAAGCTAAACGCCCGGGCTCATCGAAAACCTTGCGAAAGGTCTCCAGAAAAAATGCTAACTGAGAGACTATGGGATCGTCCCGCTCCCAGAGGGGATTAATCCAGGCTAAGGCCTCTCCCTCTAAATGGGAAAAAATAAAAGCCACTTTGGCTCGATCAGTCGGGTAGTAGGAGTTCAAAGTGGAGACGGCACTGGTTAAGGAACCCCCTACAGAGTTTGGGGTCACCGCTATACTTGGGAGGTTTGCCGAGACGAGGCGGCGGGTGAGATAAGGAAGAAGAGTTTGGGTCCTGTGATACCACCTGAATAGGGGGCGTAGGGACAGACTGTAGATTGAACAAACGGTCGTCAATGGAGGCCATATACGTCAGCATGCGTGCCTGCGTATCACGCTGCTGGGAGAGCTCTTGCTGAAGGCTCGCTAGATGTGAAGCACTAACTGGGTCGGCGGCCTGTAATGTGGTCAAACGGGACTCCATATTTTTCAAAAACGACATGATGCGCTGTTGATTGTCGCGCAAATGTCCCAATTCCTTTTGGGCAGAAAATGCGGCACCTGCGGGGTCCATGGCCTGAGTGTTCTGTTACGCTCTCTGAGACGAAAGCGAGAGTGGACCCTCTGGGCCGTAGCAAGGTACTCCCTCCGGGCGAGCGACCAGGTGTTAACCAACCCCTATACAGGGACTGGCTGGGGCAGGCCCGAAGAAGACCCTACCACGGTAGCAGATACCAGAAGGGGCGGCTCAAGTGGAAACAATAAAAAAGACACTAAACGGAACACAGGAGCGGGATACACGGAGGTAGGGAAGCTGGAGCACAATGAAGGACACAAAGACTGGTAGACAAGCTGAACCGGAAGGAAGCAGGAGACGAAGGCGAAACTGCAAAGACAAAAACGGAAGGGATGACGGGAGGACGAGAAGACACACAGGCGGAGGGAACACAAGAAGTACTGGAAGGTACGAGCACAAGAGCAGGAAGAAGCCAGAGACAAAGCAAAAAGCAATTGACACTCAGGCACCTCCTAGCAGGGGAGGTGGCCTGAAATAGTAAGGGTCTCACCGGGATTGGTTGGAGTGCTGAATCCCGGAAGTAGGAGAAGCCAGACTGGAGCGTAGGCGCCCTCCAGAGACCCCCGCGCGCCGGCGCAGACACCGCACATCCCCATCAGGACGAGGAGGAGGCGGGACCAGCAGACGATGAGCGCGCCGTCCCCCGGAAGTAATGCGGCGGGGACGAGCAGCGGCGGAAGGAACCGGCGCCGCAGAAGAAGCAGGAGACACGACGCGCCGAGACCCAAATGAAGCGCGACCAGCGCAAGCAGGAGCAGCGCGCCGGCGGCCAGAAGCGGCGTGACGCGGACGAGCAGCGGTAAGCATAACACGGGCTCTGGTGCACACATCGCATTCCTGGCCGCTGCGTCATCTCACCGGTGGAAGGGACCCTGCGCACGCCATACCGCACCTCTGCCGCCGCCGTCGCCGCCAAACCATCACTGCTGCAACCCCCCATGGACACCAGGCCGTGGCATCGCCCGCCTAAGCAGGAAGGGACCCTGCTCAGGTGCAAGCCGCACGCCACACCGCATCACCCCACCTCTGCCGACACCATGCCTCCTGTGACCCTGCTCTGCCACCGCCAGCCCCCAGGTAAGAATCTTACCGTAAGATACTGTAAATTCGGACAATAAGACGGACCCCCATCTTATAAGAAATCTTTTCTGCAATTTTCACCCCAAATTTGGGGTGCGCCTTATGGTCCGGTGCGTCTTATAGTCCGAAAAATACGGTAATCATATTAGTTCGGCCCTCTAAAACCATCCCACTTTCTCATGCGGCCCTATGGCAAATCTAATTGCCCACCCCTGGTATAGAGGATGTGTCCTGTATGTTGTAGTATATAGCGGATCTGTCGGCTCTCCAGTGTAGTTCTGTAAGTTGTAACCATTTTCTCACTTGACACTATACATGTAAGCTGACAGGTCTCCCTATTGAAGGAACATGCTTATCTTGAAGTAATGCAGTGTCTTGTGTAGGACCCATTTTACGAAACATGGAGTAAGTTTGGTTGCATATTCTGCAGCAATACTGATTCAATATGCTGCAAACAAAGCTTGCCATGGCTATGTAAAGTACAAGTGCATAGGCTCATATGCAAGGATTGTAGTTAGAAGTTTTATTAGAGGTCATGCACTAAGTTTAATTAGCTAATACTTAGATTACAATTTTTTCTATAGGAACGAGATAGCGCAATGTCTTCTAAAAGAAATCCAGTACCAGATGACTCTACTTCTGTAAATATAACATGTGATGCCAGAGAGCCGTACACATCACATACCATTGAACAGGATTGTGAGTCAGAGAAGATAAGTGACTCCGATTCAGAAAGTTCAGTCTATGATGTAACATGTGATGAGTCTTCAACACCAGACACTTGCATTGCATTTAGAGTACCAGAGCAAATGTGCAATTTAACAACAAAGTTGGAGTTTATGAAAAAACATCCAATTCAACCATCATCTGATGGTACCCATACATTGCAATTCCATGCACACAAAGTGTACTTCAGTGCTGTGCCAGGTGGTAGTGCCATTCAAAGAAAATGGCTGTCCTACTGTGTGCAAACTCAAAAGCTATTTTGCTCTACATGCATGGCATTTTGTAGTAACAGAAGAAGCCATTTCAATAATGGCTGGACAGTTGATAAAACACATGTGTATGCTCGCGTAAAGGAACATGAGGAATCAATCCAACATCAGTAATCTGCAACAGCGTATTTGTCTGCTGAAAAAAAAACTGACATTGAAACGATGATCAATATAAATTTAGTCAATAAAAAGAAAGAAAAAATACAACAAAATCGCACTGTTGTTAAAAGAGTTCTTGACATTATATTGTGCATAGCCAAGCTTAGCCTTGCAAATAGAGGAAAGGATGAAGCTGCTCATTCTTTGCTAAATCCTGATCTCAATCATGGAAATTTTCTGGAGATAGCATTGCTTCTTAGCAAGTGTGATAGCACGCTGAAAAAACATGTAGATGATGTTGTGGCAATTAGTGAGAAAAAAGGAAAGCACATCCACATAGCAAAGGACGTGGTGGTTTGGGGACATTTTTAAGTAAAACTTCAGTCAACCGTCTATTATTAATTCTAATAATGGGAAAAATGGTGAAAGACCAAATAAGTCAGGAAGTAAAAAATGCTGTAAAATTCAGTGTGGAAATGGACAGCACACAAGATATTTCTGTTCAGGAACAGTGCAGCATAATTTTGCGTTATGTGAAGGACAGGACTGTCCATGAACAACTTTTTTCTCTAATTAATGTCAGTAGCACAACTGGGCAAGAGCTGTTCTCAGGGTTGAGAGAACAATTAGATACATTTTCGTTGAGTGTTACCAATATTATTGGTTGTTCTTTTGATGGAGCTGCTAACATGAGTGGATGCTACAATGATGTTCAGGCCCATATAAAGACCATGTCATACAACTCTGTGTTTACTTGGTGTTATGCGCACATACTTAACCTGGTCATTGTTGATGCTACAAAATCTGCCTATCAGGTTAAATCGTTCTTTGGCATTTTAGAGAAGACAGCAGTCTTCTTCTCAGAATCCTATAAAAGATCTGCTGTATGGACTCAACATGTTAGATCACAGACTGAAGGTCATGACAGATTGGCTAGACTTAAGAAAATTGGTGGCACTCGCTGGTGGAGCAAACCAAGGGCCTTACATACAATTTTTGGATCCTTCCATGACCAATCAAAACAACTCTACAGCACACTATTGTACTGCTTGCATAACATTTCAACATGCCCAACTTTTGATGACAAAGCAATAACTGAGGCAAATAACCTACTTCATTGCTGGACAAAGTATAAAATCTTGCTTGTTGCATTTTTGTTTATTAAAATTTTCGAAATTGCTACTCCCATTTCAGACTACCTCCAGACATGTGGACTGGATGTTTTACAAGCATGGCGCATGAACGAAAGTGCCAGAAGCCAGATTCTTAGGCTCAGGGATACCTTCTCTGATGTTATTAAAACAGTCAATTCATTTATTGAGAAGATGGATTCCACATTTGACGAACACTCAATAAATGTCATTATTGAAAAAGCCTTACCACAGAAAAGAATAGCTAGAAAAAAAACAATGCCTGGTGAGTTAGCAAAGGATGAGCCTTCTTCTGACCCCCTGAAAAGTTTTCAGCATCAGGTGTTTTATGTCTTCATTGACCACGCAGCAATGAGCATTGAAAAAAAAATTCTCAAAAAACAAAAACCTTGTCCAAGATCTAGCGTACTTTGACCCCAGACAGTTTGACCAAATGAGCTATACTGACATTCCGTCCGAGGCTTTGAAGACTGTGGCTGAACTGGCTGAAGTCGATATTATTCAACTTAAAGTTGAGCTAACTAGTTTTAAAGAGAACTATTCCATTCTCAAAAATCCATGCCCTCCTTTGGTTGAAATCACAGAAGAAATAGAGGAGGATGAGGAGGAAGCCATTGATACCAAAAAGATAGCATGTGAAAACTGTCTTTCCTGTTGCTACACACTTTTATATTACTACAATTTACATTCTGCTGCATATACAAACCTTTTTGCAGTTTACAAGACACTTCTTACACTTGCTTGCACCCAAGTTTCATGTGAAAGAGTGTTCTCAAAGCTGAAAATTGTAAAAAATCGCCTGAGGTCTTTAAATTGGACAGGAACTTTTAGAGGCACTTCTTCTGTTGAACATTGAGCGTGACATTTCAAGGAACTTGGACTATGATGACATTATTAATACTTATGCAATGTCATCTTCTGTTCTGAAAAAAATGCTTTTGTAAGTTTGCTGCTGCATGATTATTAGTGTACGTTTACTTTGCTATCATAGGTCTTATCATTAACAATTGAATGATATTGTATTAAAGAGGGGAAGGAAACATGCAAAACTAAAGTTGAAAATGTTCATATAATTTTAAAACCTTTTTCCAGTGGGGCAAGTTTGATGTGCTGCTTCAATGGTGCTGCTGGGTGATTCCCGATTCCCAGCTTATTCTCATCATGCTTTGAGCTAATGTTGTGTATTTGCATTACTGAGTTAATTCTAAGAATATGCTGAGATGGCTTGTAGGCAAATTTGATTTCCAATTATTAAAATTGGGAAAAGTGAAATTCCTATTTCTTTGGGAATTATAAATTTTGTTTAGTAAAATCGGTTTTATATAATATTTATTTTTATCTAGTAAACAATACTCATTTTTTGTTACTGCACTTTAATGGGTGCTCCCATATTTCCAGGATGTGCCAGAATAGTAGATGTGGATCTCACAAATGGAACAGGCATCTGTTTTGCGGTTAGTTGAGAGATGGCCAGAATTTTGACTACCTCACCACTTACATCACTGTGTGACAGGGCCACGTGCTCAAATTAGATGCAAGTTCCATTTGTGGGACTTCGACTTTAAGGAAATGTACCTTGAAAGTATTTATTGTTGTCAAAGTATTGCAGTGCTTCTTTAGTTTGTTATTTATACATTAAGTTAAATTGGTTATTTATTGGTTAATAAACACTACGTTTGATATTACATCATTTTGCAACATAATTGGTATTATTTCTATATAACTGCAAGGTGGGCCCCAAGAATTATTTTTCTCTGGTGGGCCCAAGGTACTCCAGTCCGACGCTGTCTGCACCACATGATCGTCGTGCTCCCACAGCGGCGTAGCCCACTCCCACGCCCTGTCCGACAGGAGGGAAATTATAAATCCCACTTTAGCCTGCTCTGTGGGAAAACATGCAGCCAGGAGCTCAAGGTGTATTGCACACTGAGTCACGAATCCCCTACACAACTTGCTATGACCAGTGTACTTATCTGGCAGCAGGAGGCGGGATAAGGTCGGAACCGGGGTGGCAGCGGACAGACTGGCTGCAGCCATGCTAGCAGCCTGAACAGCTATTGCGGTAACATCCACAGCTGAGGTTGTGTGTTATGAACAGGTAATTCAGAACCACAATGGACCTTGAAGTTCAGAGCACACAAAGTGACCTGACATTTACCAAAAACATAGGACGAGCTCTGAGACGTGGAAACTCTGCTGACCGCAATCCCTAATCCTATCACACCACACTAGAGGTAGCCGTGGATTGCGCCTAACGCTCCCTATGCAACTCGGCACAGCCTGAGAAACTAACTAGCCCTGAAGATAGAAAAATAAGCCTACCTTGCCTCAGAGAAATTCCCCAAAGGAAAAGGCAGCCCCCCACATATAATGACTGTGAGTAAAGATGAAATACAAACACAGAGATGAAATAGATTTAGCAAAGTGAGGCCCGACTTACTGAATAGACCGAGGATAGGAAAGATAGCTTTGCGGTCAACACAAAAACCTACAAACAACCACGCAGAGGGGCAAAAAGACCCTCCGCACCGACTAACGGTACGGAGGTGCTCCCTCTGCGTCTCAGAGCTTCCAGCAAGCAAGAAAAACCAATATAGCAAGCTGGACAGAAAATATAGCAAACAAAAATAACACAAGCCGAACTTAGCTTATGCAGGATAGACAGGCCACAGGAACGATCCAGGAGGAAGCAAGACCAATACTAGAACATTGACTGGAGGCCAGGATCAAAGCACCAGGTGGAGTTAAATAGAGCAGCACCTAACGACTTAACCTCATCACCTGAGGAAGGAAACTCAGAAGCCGCAGTACCACTCTCATCCACCAAAGGAAGCTCATAGACAGAACCAGCCGCAGTACCACTCACGACCACAGGAGGGAGCTTGGCCACAGAATTCACAACAGTTGTGTGCTCAAGAGCCGCCAATCTGCCATCCAGCTGCTGAATGCATCGCTGCAGTCGTTGCTCATCCGCCATTTCTAGCCAGACCCCGGCGCTAGTATAATGTTAGGGCTGGCGGAATGCACAAAATAATATAAAGGTAGTAATAAGGTGCAGTTGCAGCCTGGTGTCCACCGTGCAGAGATGTTACCTGCTGCCCGGTAACGGCGGATGCTGTATGGCGGTATAATAGATGAACATACGCGGGTTAATATCACCCGGTGTGAACAGAGGCAGACTCTGTTGATTCACAGAACCACACTACCTTGGAATATAAATGCTGTAGCCTGTTAAGCTCACAGAGCTCGTCAAGGTTAGCGCTAGTGTACAGTCACAGGACTCTGCCCCCAAGGACACAGTGTTAGAGTCCCTCTAGACCCACTAGCGCTCGGTGCCGCAACTGCGGTGCTAGGGAGAAACTACCCTAAAAGATTTAGCCCACTAAGTGCACGCAGCGCCGCTCTGGTAGATGCCACTAACCACCCTGACTAGGGCCTGGAAAGCGCACTAATAGCGCACAGTGCTGCACTGGCAGTCGCTGCTAATTTGATGCAGTATACTCGTGCCTAGTGCTGGATGGCACAATCTGGCACTAGTTAGCTCAAACATCCAAACATGCAACAACACTAGGGAGGGGGGTCATTAGGACTTTTCACCAAATATCAAACACACACACGAGTTGAGTTTTATACTAGCGCATGACCGGGTGGCCATGTGAACCTTTTATAGTTGCAGCCTTCCGGGACCTTCCCAGTGGTCCAATCAGAGCTGCAACAGGACCTGAGCATGTGACCCCCGACCTCCAATGAGAGGTCATCCCACGGGCATGCTCAGTAGACAAAAAGTAGGACTTAGTCCCTGGAGCGTCTGCATGGTACGTGTGAACTTGCTAAGCTTCACAGCTGCCACCAAGTTACACTCATTATCACACGTCCATGCCTGGTTGGAGGTTCAGGGGCAAAAACCATAGATCTGTCTGGTGTGTTATTCCTTTAAGTAACTTTGCCGCATGTGGTTTGTCTCCTAAACAAATTAGCTTCAACTGAGCCTGTTGCTGCTTCACTAAGTCAGTGCTGCAGAGCTTTCAGATTCCAGCTGATGTGGACTACGTGCTCTGAGATACTACATAGGAGATAGAGGATGAGGAGCAGGAGATTGTGCAGAAACTACAATAGGAGGTGGAGGATACCCTGATGGAAGTAGGATCAGCAATCCTTGGTGTCGGGAGCATATGCATCGTGCCAGGGTGCGACATGGCGCCAGCCTCAACAATGTTCACCCAGTGTGCCATCATGGAACTGTACACTCGCTGGCCACAAGTGCTTGTCCATGTGCTGGTTGTTAAGTGGACAATGCCAATAAGTGCTTTGGTTAGGGCACAGGTGATGGTCCTGGGCACGTACTGGTACAAGGTGTGACTTTGTCATCTACCACCTTGTCTTCCACCACTGCACCCTGACCCTTCTGACTTAACTTATCAAAAACAGGACTTGGCAAAACTGTGTATCATCCTCATCTTCCTCCTCTTTATTCTAAAATTGCCATTCTCCATCATCATGTTCTTGCAGCCGTGGCTGGTCTAAGTTTTGTGCATCACTAAAAAGCATGTTATCCTGTCCATCTTGGAGCATTTAACTTGAGGCCACAATGAAGAAATGGTGTGGTAAACAGCTCCTCGGAGTGTCCTAGTGTAGGATCGCTAGTCTCCTGGGACTCAATATTGTGGGAGGAAGGAGGGTCATGGTGAGGATTAAATGATCCTGACTATAGGCTGGTGAGACTGGACCATGGTTTAGACTGGGTGGTGCTGCCAAGACTCCTGGAAGTATTATCTGCTATCCAACCCCTACCACCTGTAAGCATTGCTCTGGCCAGGGCTGCCGCTAGGAATTTCAAAGCCCCATACTGGCAAAATCTTTTGGGCCCCCTTGAGACTCTGCCCAGGCTCCACCCCAGCCCCATGTCCACACCTTGAACTGTCCACAGTCAAAAGATTTTTTAAGCCGCCATCATGACAAGGTAGACTCTTTTGGTCGGGCTCTACTCTACTCTAATCTATTAAACATTTGTTAAAATATCCAATAAAATGTAGGTATATTTTTATTTATTTTTCTATTTTTTAAATGACCAATAATATCACATACAGGAGACAAATACCACCGCACCATGACCAGACATCATATTACCACCACATAATTACTAACATAGTTACTAAGGTTGAAGGAAGACTTTAAGTCCATCTAGATCAACCCATAGCCTAACCTAACTTGCCCTAACATGTTGATCCAGAGGAAGGCAAAAAAAAAACCCATGTGGCAAATAGTAAGCTCCACATTGGGGAAAAAAAATTCCTTCTCGACTCCACATACGGCAATCAGACTAGTTCCCTGGATCAACGCCTTATCAAGTAAGCTAGTATATATACCATGCAACATTATACTTTTCAAGACAGGTATCCAATCCCCTCTTAAATTTAAGTAATATATCACTCATTACAACATCATACGGCAGAGAGTTCCATAGTCTCACTGCTCTTACAGTAAAGAACCCGCGTCTGTTATTATGCCTAAACCTTCTTTCCTCCAGACGTAGAGAATGCCCCCTTGTCCCTGTCTCAGGTCTATGATTGAAAAGATTATCAGAAAGGTCTTTGTACTATCCCCTCATATATTTATACATTAAAATAAGATCACCCCTTAGTCTTCGTTTTTCCAAACTAAATAGCCCCAAGTGTAATAACCTATCTTGGTATTGCAGACCCCCCAGTCCTCTAATAACCTTGGTCGCTCTTCTCTGCACCCGCTCTAGTTCAGCTATGTCTTTCTTATACACCGGAGACCAGAACTGTGCACAGTATTCTAAGTGTGGTCGAACTAGTGACTTGTATAGAGGTAAAATTATGTTCTCCTCATGAGCTTCTATGCCTCTTTTAATGCATCCCATTATTTTATTTGCCTTTGTAGCATACACCCAGGTCTTTTTCATTGACGGTTTTGCCCAGAGTTTTAGAATTAAGTGCATAGTTATATATCTTATTACTTCTACCCAAGTGCATGACCTTACATTTATCCCCATTAAAGCTCATTTGCCATTTATCAGCCCAAGCTTCTAGTTTACATAAATCATCCTGTAAAATTGTCCTCCTCTGTATTGATTACCCTGCAGAGTTTAGTGTCATCTGCAAATATTGAAATTCTGCTCTGAATTCCCCCTACAGGGTCATAAATAAATATGTTAAAAAGAAGAGGGCCCAATACTGACCCCTGTGGTACCCCCACTGCTAACCACGAACCAGTCCGAGTGTCCTCCATTAATAACCACCCTTTGTTTCCTATCCCTGAGCCAGCTCTTAACCCACTTACACATATTTTCCCCTATCCCCATTATTCTCATTTTATGTATCAACCTTTTGTGTGGCACCGTATCAAAAGCTTTTGAAAAGTCCATATACACTACATCCACTGGGTTCCCTTGGTCCAGTCCAGAACTTACCTCTTCATAGAAGCTTATCAGATTAGTCTGACATGAATGGTCCCTAGTAAACCCGTGCTGATACTGGGTCATGAGGTTATTCCTCTTCAGATACTCCAGTATAGCATCCCTAAGAATGCCCTCCAGGATTTTACTCACAGTAGAGGTTAAGCTTACTGGCCTATAATTACCGAGTTCAGTTTTTGTCCCCTTTTTGAATATTGGCACCACATTTGCTATACGCCAGTCCTGTGGTACAGACCCTGTTATTATGGAGTCTTTAAAGATTAAAAATAATGGTCTATCAATGACTGTACTTAGTTCCTGCAGTACTCGAGGGTGTACCCCATCCGGGATTTGTCAATTTTAGTGATTTTTAGACGCCGCCGTACTTCCTGCTGGGTTAAGCAGGTGACATTTAATGGGGAATTTTTATCCCTAGTCATTTTGTCTGCCATGGGATTTTCTTGTGTAAATACTGATGAAAAAAAGTAATTTAGCATATTGGCTTTTTCCTCATCCTCATCCACCATTTCACCCAGACCATTTTTAAAGGGGCCAACACTATCATTTTTTAGTTTCTTACTATTTACGTAGTTAAAGAATATTTTGGGATTATTTTTACTGTCCCTGGCAATGAGTCTCTCTGTCTCAATCTTTGCTGCCTTGATTTGCTTTTTACAGAATTTATTTAATTTTTTGTATTTATTTAATGCCTCATCACTACCTACTTCCTTTAATTCTGATAGTGACCTTTAATAGTGACCTATAATACCACATACAAGGAAAAAATACTGCCACACCATGTCCAGACCACATATTATCACCACAGTGACCGAATAATATCACATACAAGGGACAAATACCACCATTTCATGACCAGACCATATATTTCCACCAGATAGTGACGAAATAACAGCGCATACAAGGAACAAATACCACCACACCGTGGCCGGACAACATATTACCACCACATAGTGACTGAATTCTAAAATACTGATCAGTAATAAAAAACACAATACTAATATCACCATAAGTGCCATTACACACAGGAGATCTGTACTTAGTATGCAGGAGCTCTGTATATAGTGTATAGTGTAAAGGTAGTACAGTGATCACTGGTGACAATGTACAGAGGACCGCTTTATATAGTATACACTGTATAGTGTCAGTGTACAGGTAACACACTGACTTACCAGTGACATCTCTAGGTGAAGTCCTTCATCTTCACTTTTCAACTTTATCCAGCACAGACCACTGTCACTTCTTCCAGCCAGGGCTCCTCTCTACAGTAAGTGACACAGTTATCTAGAGCACCACTTGCAGAACACATTACTTATTTTTTTCCAAATTCTAAACTACACCAGATGAAGAAAAAAAGGCAACAGTGTTGCTCTGCACAGTAACATGACTGCCTCCCCCATTTAAAACAGTATACTCAAAAAAATTAAATAAATACATCACTGCAATAATAATATCTCCCATCCTGGCCCCTGTGTGTCTCATTCCTGGCTCCAGCCATATGTTCTGCCATCCTGCCTCCACGTGATATATCATCCTGCCCCCACGTGATATCCCATCCTGCCCCATATGATCACCCCATCTGTCCCATGATCCTGCCCCATCTGTCCCATGATTCTGTCCCATCTGCCCCATGATTCTGCCCCATGATCCTGCCCCATCTGTCCCATGATCCTGCCCCATCTGTCTCCATCCTGCCCCATCTGTCTCCATCCTGCCCCATATTCCTGCTCCATCTGTCTCCATCGTGCACCATGTCTCCATCATGCCGCCTGTGTCTCCATCCTGCCCCCTGTGTCTCTAATCATGCCCCTGTCTTCCATCCTGCCCCTGTGTCTCCCATCCTGCCCCATGCCTCTCATCCTGTCCCTTGTCTACATTCTGCCCTCATGTCTCCTATCCTGCACCTTTCTCAATTCTGCCCCTTGTCTCTATTCTACCCCATGTCTCACATCCTGCCCATGTCTCCATTCTGCCCCATGTACATTCTGCCCCTTTTCTCCCATCCTGCCTCGATGTCTCCATCCTGCCCCTGTGTCTCCCACTCTGCCCCCTGTCTCCATCCTGCCCCCGTGGCTCCCCTTCTGCCCCATGTCTCCATCCTGACCCAGTGTTCCCCATTCTGCCCCATGTCTCCATCTTGCTCCCATGTCTCCGATTCTGCCCCATGTCTCCATCCTGCCCGGTGTCTCCCATCCTGTCCCCATGTCTCCCATCCTGCCCTTTGTCTCCAATCCTGCCCCTGTGTCTCCAATCCTGCACCATCTCTCCATTCTGCCCCCTGTCTCCATTCTTCCCCGTGTCTCCAATTCTGCCCCATGTCTGCATTCTGCCATCGTGTCTCCATTCTGCCCCCCTGTCTCCAATCCTACCCCCGTGTCTTCAATCCTGCCTCCCGCGTCTCCAATCGTGCCCCATGTCTCTATTCTGCTCCATCTCCATCCTGCCCCCATGTTTCCATTCCGCCTCCTGTCTCAATTCTGCTCCCATGTCTCCATTCTGCCCCGTGTCTCCCATCCTGCCCAGTGTCTCATTCTGCCCCCGTGTCTTCATTCCTGCCCCGTGTCTCCAATCCTGCCCTCTGTCTCCATTCTACCCCTTGTCGCTCATCCTGCCCTCGTGTCTCCCATCCTGCCCTCGTGTCTCCCATCCTGCCCTCATGTCTCCCATCCTGCCCCTGTGTCTCCATTCTGCCCCAGGCTACTTTGAATCAAAACAAAAAAAATCCTTTCTTCTTACCTTGTCGCGCTCCTGCGGCAATGTTCCCTCCAGGCGTTTCAAGCGCGCACACACCGGCGAATGACAATGACATCATACGCTGGCGATGTGCGCGCTGATGTCAGCTTCCAGCCTCCGATTGGCTCACAGCTTTAACTATTGCCGTGTGGGTCCGCACCACAAAAGAGTAACTGAACCTGCGTCTCAGACACAGATTCAGTAACTGCACCAGCAGAAGCCTGCCGGCCGCTGGGACCCGACCAGCAGAAGAGACGGGTCCCAATGCGGGCCCCCTCTACTGATCGGGCCCCATACGCCAGTCAGGGCAGTAATGCCCTGATGGCGGCCCTGGCTATGGCTTCAGAAGTGGTATACTGTGCCTCCCTGCAAAATGGGGTGTTTCTTGAGCTCCAGCAACATACATAGTCACACCTGCCCCGTGTCCTCAGCATCTGTGTGTACCATTATCAGCACTTCCATGTTCCTTAACGTATGCCTTACACATTTTATAATTGCTAGGTCTATTGAAACCAAGTTTATTTTTAGGAAGCGTACAAAATTGGTCACCTGCAGCAATCAAAGCTGTTTTTGTGAGTTTACTCCACTGTAATGTAACAGAAAGAACACTAAAGTATGGATGACAATCAAATTCAATCCAGAAAAATGTTTCAATTCTTTTTCTCACTTTTAGTAATCTCAGAATTGTTCACAGGAACACGTAACACTATATGTCTGAGAAATGGAAGTTTGAAAATTTTGTGAAAGCTTTTGTTCACTTTTAGAGATCACAGAAAGGTTCACAGTCCAAGTTAACACTTCCCCACAACAATCCCAGAGAAGGTCTGGAATTTATTTCCTCTATCTCAGGGGACTAGAGCCATAAAGATATAAGTCACTTGGTCTCTATCCAATTAATAACATGTTATTGCATTGTGGCAATTGTTTTAAAGATTCATTGACAGTTAAAACGGTATCTTATGTATGTTTTGTTTACATTCTAGTATAAATAGATTAATTTGTATAAGCTTTTCATCAGGAAACCTCTTCCGGAATATGGGAACCTGTAGGATCTACACGACAAACTTTTTCCCCAACCTAGGAGAGATCTCATATAGTAGTGGAGTCCTTCAGGAAAACTCACAACAATTTAAGAACAATTACCGGTAATTGAAGTTTGGTTTAATAACTGGTCATATCCTTTTATAAAGTATTGTTCTCAATTTTATACTTTTCATTTTATCTAAACTTTATAAATATCTTGACCGGTATCTGATTTGTCATGGTTGACCAGACTGACAAACTAATTATTTTATTTCTCTTATCCTTATCAGCCAGATATTGAAGAAGCATGTCCATCAAACTTATGTCCAACAATGTCAAGGGATTGAATAGCCCCAGGAAAAGATTTGTCTTGTGGAAAGAAATAAAAAAAGCCAAGCAGATGTGGTTTGCCTACAAGAAGTGAAACTTGCTAAAGAAAATCACCCAAAATTTCACAAGAATTATTCAAATATTTTTTTTTCCTCGGTGCAAGAAGGAAGGCAAGGGTGATCACAGTGACTAAGAATACCATCTCATTCAAAGTGGGTTGAAGAACTATCTGATCCTCAGGGCAAGTACCATATTTTAAAATGTTATCTTAACAACAATCTTTGCACCTTAGTCAACATCTATACTCCCAACAAAAGACACCTCCATTTTCTGAAAAAATGACAAAAAATATCCAGACATATAAAAAGGGAGATTTAATTCTCCTAGGTGACTTTAATAAGGTTCCCGATAGTCAACTAGACTCTACTTCTTCCACCTGTCATATTCAACCTTCTCTAAACAATTGGCTGCACGAAAACAAACTATTTGATATTTTTAGATGCCTTAATACCACCTCCAGGGAATACACTTTCTACTCAGAAGTTCATAAAACCTCTTCCCATATCGATTTAATTTTATCATGCTAAAGAAATTTAAAAATATAAATATTGTAGACAAGACATTTTCAGACCATTGTCCAGTTAATGGAGAAATTTTGTTAGGTCCACATATATAAAACACCTTTCTCTGGAGATGTAACCCGACAATTTTAACCTTCGTCAGGCTGCATAATTTTACAACGTTAACAGGCTGCAGAGGTACAATTGTACCTTCATATATATTTTATTGAAATTTGGCCAATATATTCTGGACCAAAACTGCAGAGATGTCACGAAATTTCAGCCCTCTACGGCTTTTCGAAAAAAAAAAAGTTATTGCAATTTTAAAACGGAATAGTTACAATTGTACCTACTCAGCCAGACGAAGGTTAAATCTCCCAGAATACCAAAAAGAAATAGAAACGGCAACACTAAACTATTTCCGAGAGAATGCATCAGGCGAAATTAACTCGTTCATATTATGGAATGCATAAAAAGCAGTAATTAGAGGCCAACTAATCCAATTATCCGCTAGACAAAAAAAAGGAACATAGAAAAAATTAAGGAACTACAATCACAAATAAAAAATAAAGAGGACCAACAAAACAACCTCACATCCCCCTCTTCTAAAATTCTCTCAGGAATAATGACATTGCGGCAAGAGCTAAGGTCAGAAATCTATTTAAAATATGACTCTTTGATTAATTATTCCAAATTCAGTACATACTCAGCCATTAACAAACCTACTAAATTTATGTTGAACAAATTAAAACAGGAAAGAATTAGGAAACAAATTGACAAAATTAAGACACCATCAGCAGACTGCAAATACCTCCCAAAAGATATTGCAAACGCCTTCGCTGAATTTTATAAGAAACTCTACAATTCAGCTACTGACCCTTCAAATTCTCCCTATAATTCTGGGAATACTACCGCATTTTTTAAGGACTTAAACTTACCCAAAACTGATACAGCAGAAATGGAAATTTTATCTGCGCCATTTTTAGCTAAAGAAATAGAGGACACAATCAAGAAACTCAAACTACAAAAATCTCCGGGACCGGATGGCTACACCAACGAATTCTCTAAAACTTTTTCCAATTTATTATCCTCATGTTTGGCTCAGGTTTTTAACCAAGCAGCAATACTCGGAACATTCCTTAAGGAAAAGTTAGAAGTGACGATCATATTAATACCCAAGGCAAAAGGTGATTTAGATATGGTCCAAAACTACAAACCCATATCACTGATCAACTGTGATATTAAAATCTACTAAGATTATTGCAGACAGACTGAATAATATTTTAAAGATGATTAAATCATCAGGCACCCCCTCAATTTACCTTACACCCAATGCGGAGAAGGCATTTGATAGGCTCAACTGGAACTATTTGAAAGACACTCTGATCAAATTTGGCTTTAACCCCTTTCTGACCTCGGACGGGATAGTACGTCCGAGGTCAGAAGCCCCGCTTTGATGTGGGCTCCGGCAGTGAGCCCGCATCAAAGCCGGGACATGTCAGCTGTTTTGAACAGCTGACATGTGCCCGTAATATGCGCAGGCAGAATCGCAATCTGCCCGCACCTATTAACTAGTTAAATGCCGCTGTCAAACGCAAACAGCAACATATAACTACCGCATCCGGCCGGGCGGCCGGAAATGACGGCATCGCCGACCCTCGTCACATAATCGGGGGTCGGCGATGCGTCTCCATTGTAACCATAGAGGTCCTTGAGACCTCTGTGGTTACTGATTGCCGGCAGCTGTAAGCATCACCCTGTGGTCGGCGCTCACAGCACACCTGATTTTCTGCTACATAGCAGCGAACATAAGATCGCTGTTATGTAGCAGAGGCGATCGCGTTGTGCCTGCTTCTAGCCTCCCATGGAGGCTATTGAAGCATGGCAAAAGTAAAAAAAAAGTTTAAAGAAATGTGAAAAAAATAAAAAAATATAAAAGCTTTCGCCCCAATCAAAATAAATCAATAAAAAAATCAAATCTACACATATTTGGTATCACCGCGTTCAGAATCGACCGATCTATCAAATAAAAAAAAGCATTAACCTGATCGCTAAACGGCGTAGCGAGAAAAAAATTAAAAACGCCAGAATTAAGTTTTTTTTGGTCGCCGCGACATTGCATTAAAATGCAATAACGGGCGATCAAAAGAACATATCTGCACCAAAATGCTATCATTAAAAACGTCATCTCGGCACGCAAAAAATAAGCCCTCAACCGACTCCAGATCACGAAAAATGGAGAAGCTACGAGTATCGGAAAATGGCGGAATTTTTTTTTTTTTTAGCAAAGTTTGGAATTTTTTTTCACCACTTAGGTAAAAAATAACCTAGTCATGTTAGGTGTCTATGAACTCGTACTGACCTGGAGAATCATAATGTCAGGTCAGTTTTAGCATTTAGCAAAAAAGCCAAACAAAAAACAAGTGTGGGATTGCACTTTTTTTGCAATTTCACAGCACTTGGAATTTTTTCCCCATTTTCTAGTACACGACATGCTAAAACCAATGATGTCGTTCAAAAGTACAACTCGTCCCGCAAAAAATAAGCCCTCAGATGGCCAAATTGACGGAAAAATAAAAAAGTTATGGCTCTGGGAAGGAGGGGAGTGAAAAACGAACACAGAAAAATGAAAAATCCCAAGGTCATGAAGGGGTTAATCACTATCCTCAATTGTTGTACTATACTCAAATTCGAGTGCAAAAATTTACGTTAACAATCACTTATTCGAATCCTTTCCCATATCCAATGGAACCAGACAGGGTTGATCTCTCTCTCCACTCTTATTTATTCTGGCTATTGTACCCCTAGCTGACAAAATAAGAAACAACCCTTCTATCTCCGGCTGTACTACCCATACGAGACAATTCAAAATCAGCTTATTTGCAGATGATATTTTTCTAATGCTGATAGACCCTATCAAATCAACTGACACTTTATTATCTACTCTTGATTCCTTTTGAACAATTTCTTATTTTAAAATTAATTAGCATAAATTTAAAAGTCTATATTTCTTTATTGATAACCAAACCATCAACTATCTCGCTGATGCAACTAAATTTGAATGGGTGGACTTGTCACTTACCTTGGGATAATTATTAGTGATGAGCGAGTGTACTCGTTGCTCGGGTGGTCTCCGAGTATTTGTAACTGCTCGGAGATTTCATTTTCCTTGCATCAGCTGCATGATTTACGGCTGCTAGCCAGCCAGAGCACATGTGGGGGTTGCCTGGTTGCTAGGAAATCCCCATATGTATTCAAGCTGCCTATCGGCTGTAAATCATGCAGCTGAGGCAAGGAAAACTAAATCTCCGAGCAGTTACAAATACTCGGAGATCACCCGAGCATGCTCGGGAAAACCCAAGCAACGAGTATACTCGCTCATCACTAATAATTATCTCTAAGAATTTTGATCTAACCATATCATCTAATCTGGAACTTATTACCAAAATTATTGCTAAAGATCTGAAAAGTTTTGGAAACTTTGGTCTTTCTTGGATGGGAAAAATGCCAGTCATTAAAACCTTCATTTTACCAAAAATTTTATATATCTTTAGGACTCTACCTCTAACTATTCGATAACATTTTCTGGACAAAGTTCAAGCGACTATCAACTCTTTTTTTATGGAATGGGAAGAAAGCTAGGGTAGCGTCAGATGTATTATACAAATCCAAAAATAATGGAGGTATCACCCTCCCCAATATAAAGCTTATTATCTATCTAGCTTGGTTAAACACAGCATATACTGGTTCAACAAAAATAACCGCTCAGCATGGACCCAATTAGAATATTCGTTCAATAATTACTGTCTCCTACAAGAAATAATATTTAATCACCTATTGAAACCATACCTAATCCTAAATTTCTCATCTCCCAGGCACTGAGTAATGCTTGGACTACACTAGCCAAACATGACAAGAAAAGAAATAAACTATCATTCATATTTTCCTGGTGATTAGGAATTCCCTGGCATTGTACTGGAAAAGAGTAGATGTACCTAAATTTTCAGATATTTTGGAAAAAATGTCATTACACTACTCATTAGAACTATGCTTTGCCATTATTAATGGCAACCTAAAAAACACTCTAAGAAATGGGATAAATGGAAATCAATTTCTGCTATTTCCTAAATCCAAGAAATATCTTGGTGCTTAAATTGTTTCTTGACTATTGGAGTCAATGTCTGGCTGATGGATATTACTTGCCGATCTGGTCTATTCTTCTTGGTTTACCTTTATATACTGGTCACTAAGAACTTCCAAATCATAATATAACTTTAACTTAGATACACTATACAACTGCTTTAATTCCATATACAAATGTGATGGAATTTTGTATTTTTGGAGTTTTCTAGTTTTTATTGTTAACCCCTTCCCCTCTCCCTTTCCTCCCTTCTAGTTATACCTCCCCCTCCCACCTCCTTGTTTCTTCCCTTTCCCATCCTCATCCCCCCTTTAAATTTTTTTTAAAATCAACACAGTTAAATAACAGTCCAAGTAACACTGTATGTCTGAGAAATAGAAGCCTACAAAATGTTTGAAAGCTTTTGTTCACAGAAATATTCACAAAGTAACACTGTATGTCCGATTGGAAAAATGAAAAATCTGGAGATGCTTCTGAGCAATTGTAAAAAAATCCCAATATGTCAAGAAGTCGTATAACAGAGCATCCATTTGTTGGGGGAGGGGAGGGTAATTGAGCTGCAGTCCATAAGGATTGAATGACCAAAACTGGGCATTAAAAATGAAATGTATTAAGAGTGATTGCAATTACTACTGAGACAGCTACATTGCATATATTAAAAAATGAAATACCTTTATACAATGCGTTTCTGCTTCAGGAGCCTTCATTAGATATATAAAAATGCATAACGTGAGATATTTATACTTGTCCCCATTAGTTATGGGTGTGGTTTTCTTGCTCAGAACATCCAACCAAACTTGCCCTTACTATTGTGAATCCTATAGGATAAGGTGTAGTAGGAAATAGTAAACGGTAATAATACCGGTCACCTGGTGAATATTGTAAGGCTTTTTATATTGTGCACACAGGCCTAGGCAAGCACTCTCTCCCTACAATACGAAGTGCCAGAGAGCCGTGCAATGGTGTCAGTGTGAAAGCCAAGCAGCGCCTGTCCTTTTATAACATCTGATGATGTCACAAATGTGCTGTTCACCATGAGACTAAGGTATATTATTTAATAGTGATGAGCAAACGTGCTCGCCACTACTCGTTACTCGCCTGAGTATCGCTATGCTCGGCGTACTCGGCGAGCAGCGAGCATTTCCGGTATTATTCGGCGGTAACTGCAGTCTCCACCCAGCAGTTTTGGCGGACTTTAGAGACCCAATCACTGTGCAGGGACTGTCTGCCAGGTCATGAAACTCCGCCGCCATCTTTGTTGTGGTTGTGCAGGGATTGGCTGGGCAGTACAGCATCATCTTGAGTATAAGAGACCAGGCACCGCCCTGCTCGCCGTATTCTGTTCCTGTTTCAGCAAGAGTAGGGAGAGCTGCTGCCGAGATAGGGTCAGAATCGTGGTTTTAGAGTTAGTGTGGGTCTGCAACTCTTACATCCACAACTCCTGAGAAACCAAGTCCTTTTTAGGGCTAATTTGTGGGTCCCGATATTGCAGCGCTAGGCAGGCAGGGCACAGCATATCCACATCAGTGCAAGGGCTACAGGCACTGTATGTGCGTCCATTGCTCCCACTGCATCTTTCCCAAAGCTCCATAACTGACTGCTGCGGCTGCAGATTATTTACTGTCTATATACATTTTTTTTCCACAAATTCCCCCCCACAAAAAAATATATATATACAGTCTGTTCTGTCAGACTGAGGACGGTTGAAAAGTAATAGTTTGTCAGGCATACGTAGCATAGTTGTGTGTGCTACCCTTGTGCCCCTTTTTTTTTTTGTGTTTTAAATTCACCGAAAAAGGCCTCATATATCTGTGTGCTCCAAGTTTGGTCATTGGAGGCCGGTGTACTTATCTTGTGGCTGTGTGATACTCAAATTCTATACAGCGCTATATAGCATCCCAAAAAATTGAAAAGCCACAGATTCCAGTTCAAAACCCTCACACTGACATACAAAGCCATCCACAACCTGTCTCCTCCATACATCTGTGACATGGTCTCCCGGTACCTACCTACACGCGACCTCCGATCCTCCCAAGACCTCCTTCTCTACTCCCCTCTCATCTCTTCTTCCCATTACCGCATCCAAGACTTCTCCCGTGCTTCCCCCATACTCTGGAACTCTCTACCCCAACACATCAGACTTGCGCCTACCATAGAAACCTTCAAAAAGAACCTGAAGACTCATCTCTTCCGACAAGCCTACAGCCTGCAGTGATCCTCAACCTACTGAACAGCCGCACAGCCAGCTTTTCCCTCTCCTAGTGTATCCTCACCCACCCCCTGCAGACTGTGAGCCCTCGCGGGCAGGGTCCTCCCTCCTTATGTACTCGTGTGCCTTGTTATCTGCTCATGTTTAATGTATTTGTCTATATTTGCCCCGTATTCACATGTAAAGCGCCATGGAATAAATGGCGCTATAAAAATGTATAATAATAATAATAATTTGCCAGTGTGGTATTTCAGTTACAGCCGTCATATATCTCTGTGCTCTAAGTTTGGGCATTGGAGGCCGGTGTACTTATTTTGTGGCTGTGTGATACTCAAATTCTAGACAGCGCTATTTAGCATCCAAGAAAATTAAAAAGCCACATCTCTGCCCCAGTCACACGAAAGTGAGGGTGGGAAAGTGTCACAAGAGGTGGACGATGATGAGACACAATTGCCAGAAAGTCTGGAGGAGCACGGTGCGGATGTGGAAGATGAGGTGGTGGATGACATAGTGACTGACCCAATCTGGCAGGAGGACATGCATAGCGAGGAGCGCAGCACAAATAAGAAAGGAGGCATATTCCCCAACAGGCAGGAAGAAGCAGTGTGGTGGCCACAGACAGAAGGCGTGCATCCATTCCCCATAACACCAACATGAGTAAAGTTGCCATTCCCCTGTGAGATCTTCCCGAGTCTAGCTATTTTTTAACACTAGAAGTCCCAAAAATTTTGCGCTTGAAAGGTTCCAAAAATAGAAATGTTAAATGACCCCTCTCTGGGACTTCTAGTGTTAAAGACTTTGACGATAACCCCCAAACAGGCCATTTGCAGCACCTGCCATGCCCGCATCAGCAGGGGTAGCAAAACAACCAGCCTGACCACCACTAGCATGATCAGGCACATGCAGGCAAAGCACCCGACTTTGTGGGCCGAACCCCAAGCTCCAGGACCACTGCCTGCTGGTCATGCAGCGCCCCAGGGTCCTGGTCGTTGCAGTAATGTCGCTCTGCCACTAAGGGGAGTGATGTTATGTCTGATTGCACTAAAGGAGTTCACCTGACCAGGTATCACAGTCACACATTACACTTCACACTCCGGCCAGCAGGGGGAGCAAAAGGCACTACGTATTAGGCCACTCCTCACACTGGTAAAACTGGGGGTTGGATAGGAAGTTAGAACAGAACGCAGCCTGGGAGAGTTCCAGGGAGGACCTGTCAGGGGTGGGATCCTGACAGGTACCTAGCAGAAAGGACAGAACGTTACGGAGCTGCGCCTGCACTACCTTGCGGCGGCATCCTAAGGAAGGACACGAAGCGAAGGATATTGTGGAGAAGTGAGAAACGAAATCGCAGCACAAGGAGATATCCAGTAGGAGTCGTGCCCCGAGATCAGCAACATCCTACTGAGGCGCGTAGCCGGTGGCCGAAACGCAGAGGAAGTGACAGACTTCAAGCATTACTTCAAACAGCGGCAGGTCAGTTGATTTTAGGTTGGCTGTCTACCTTACATCACCTAAGAAGACATAGGGGGCAAAGTTGGAGAGGGGCATCTCTAGGGTCCCAGAATAGCTCCGAGCCTTCCCGTCAAACAGGTGCGTCCTATCCACACAATAACTTGGGGGATGGAGAGAAAGAGAAAGATCAGATACGACAGTTGCGGGGGCTATCCCGAATGCTCAGCAGGGAAGAACTACAACACACAGGCGCTAGTTGGTAGGCACTGATTTCCACCTGCAAAGGGAACTCTGGATGTGCCTTCGGTCCGGCCGGACTCAGCCAGCCCTGTTAGCAGTGCTCTGGATTGTGGATCCCGAAGTCTTCAGAAAAAGGTAAAGAGACTGCAACCCTGTGTCCTCGTTATTAACGGCGCCTCACATCATCACCACCTACACTACTGGGAAGCCCTGGGGATATACTTCGCCTGTGGGAAGATACATCATCTAGCTGCCATTCCATCACCCCAGTGGAACCCCCTAGCAGCGTCGGTCATCCTGATATAATACCACAGGTGGCGTCACGAATCCTTGACAAACTACATCGCCCTTTCATTGGACGCCCCTTAGCAGGGTCACAGACCGGGTCCAGCCACCGTGACAACCCCAGCACCGAGACAGAAAGGACCGGTACTTAGTACTCTGCGGCCCTGTGTCTGGGGGCGCTCCAACGTGGCGTCACGAACAGGATAGTACTTAAGCCTGAAGAATCAGGTCATGTGTGCCTTGGAACTGTGATTGAAATGTGTTTGAACTGTGATCTATTGCAAAGACTGTGTGTTGCTATTTGCCGCCAAAAGTTCCCGCCAAAACTACCGCCATTACAGCGCCAAGAGGGGCGCAGGAGAAGAAGAAAGGTGTGGAAGTCGGCATGAACAAGCTAAAGAGCGCGAACGACAATGGCCGCCCACTCTAAATATCTCTGTATCTTGAGGACGTGTCCGTCAGCAGCCGAGATCCGCCTCCTGATTCTTAATGGAGGGCGGAGACCAAAGAAACGAAACCGTCCACGGAGGAGAGAGCGGGAAAAGGACAGCAGCCACGTGGAGGACGCCATAACAGGTTACCCGGAGCCGGAGTGTGGAGTCGAAGCTGGAGACTTCCTCAGCTACCCGGAGGAGCATTGTGGCAGAGCCTTCTTTGCTGGTACCGATTCCCTGCAGCTCAGGATGGAGGAGCTGATCGACCAACTCATGCAGTTATGGGTGGAGACCAAGTCTTCGTCTCAAGGAGCACCCGCGGGGAGTCCATCAGAGTTGGTGCCACAACCGGAACCTTTGCTAACCCCATCTCGGCGCCCGCTGTCGGCAGAGCCAGCCGACCCCCAGGACATTGTGGTGGCGGGTGAGTACACTGCCCCTGCCCCGGAGATGGAGGACTTGTTGATGGGCCTGGTCGCAGCGCCACCACCCCACGGCACTCACCGCCTCCAGCGTCCATTGGACACCCCTTAGCAGGGTCACGGACTGGGTCCAGCCACCGTGACAACCCCAGCACCAAGACAGAAAGGATCGGTACCTAGTACTCCGCGGCCCTGTGTCTGGGGGCGCTCCAGTCACACCACTGCTTCTTCCACTGTTTTGCGTAGAAGCCAATCCCCAGTACACCGTGCATGTGAAGATGCCTCTAGCCCTGCACCTGTTGTGGGCCACAGTCAAGCAGCAACATCAGCAAGCCCGTCCACATTCTTGTCCCAGCACAGCGTTCAGCGTTCAGTTGTCTATAACCCAGTCTTTGGAACACAAGCAGGAATATCCAGCCAACGCCCCACAGGCCACAGTCCTCAATTGTAATATGTATCTTCTGGTTGCGCTGGAAATGCTGCCTTTTATCATTGTTGAGACGGAAGCTTTCCGCAACTTGATGGCGGCGGCCGTCCCAAAGTACTCGGTCCCCAGTCGCCAGTATTTCTCCCGGTGTGCCGTATCAGCATTACTTTAGCATGTGTCCCACAACATTACCCGTGCCCTCAGCAATGCTGTTACCAGGAAAGTTCACCTAACCACGGACACGTGGACAAGTGCTTGTGGGCAGCGACGGTACATCTCAATGACGGCACACTGGGTTAACATAGTGGAAGCTGGGACCCAGTTGGACCTTGGGATGGAACACATCCTCCCCATGCTGAGGATTGCTGGCCCTATGTCAATCAGGGTTGCCCCCACAGTCTACAGCTCCTGCACCTCCCCCTCCGCCTCCTTTTCATCCTCCATCTCTGAAATCAACACATCAGTCAGAAGCTGGAAGCACTGCAGCACTGCCTCAGCCAAGCTGCAACAGGCTGTGCTGAAGCTAATCTGCATAGGTGACAAACCGCACAATGCAGAAGACTTGTGGACAGCACTGAAAGAGCAGTCAGATGTTTGGATGACACCGCTGAACCTACAGCCAGGCATGGTCGTGTGTGACAATGGCCGTAACCTGGCGGAGCTCTGAGGCAAGGTGAGCTCACACACGTACCTTGCTTGGCCCATATGCTTAACCTCGTGGTTCAACATTTTCTGAAAAGCTACCCAGAGCTGCCGGATCTGCTAGTGAAAGTACGCCGTCTGTCTGCCCATTTTAGAAAGTCAGCTACAGCTTCAGCCGCCCTTGCCGTGCTTCAGCAGTGGTTTCACCTTCCAGCTCACCGACTGTTATGTGATGTCCCCACGCACTGGAACTCTATTCTGCATATGTTGGAAAGGATTTGTGAGCAGAAGAGGGCGTTTATTGACTACCAACATCAACAAAGCCGTCGAATTTCAGGTCAGACTCCACACATAAGACCTCAGGAGTGGACATGGATGTCAGACATATGTAACATCCTCCAAAACTTTGAGGACTGCACCAAGATGGTGAGCGGCGATAACGCCATAATTAGCATCACCATCCCATTTCTCAGCATTCTGAAAAACTGCTCACAATCAAAGAGGATGCATTGCAGGCGGAGCAGGGAAACATACAGGAGGATTACACTCAGCCCAGCCTCATGTCTTCTCAACATGGATTGGTAGGCAATGAGGAGGAGCAGGAGGAAGAACAAGAGCTACATTCATGCGCTATAGATGATACTACAAACACATCTGTATTAGCTTCTGTTCAGGGGGGATGGCCTGAGGACAGGCAGAAGGAGGAGGAGGAGGATGACAGCATGGTCTGTCATCCTGTTGGTGAGGACACGGAAGTCTTGCCTGCTAGCAGTCTGGCACACATGGCTGACTTTATGTTGCGCTGCATTTCACGTGACCTTCGGATTATCAAAATTTTGGGTGACACTCATTACTGGTTGGTGACACTTCTAGACCCATGCTGCAAGGAGAACTTTCAATCTCCTCTGCCTGAGGCAGAGAGGTGTACTAAAATGTTGCAGTACCACTGTGCCCTTGTAGCGGAATTACTTAGAAAATTCCAATGTGAGAACGCTGGCAGCAGATGTCAGAGTTTGTTGTGCAACCAAGGACTCCAAGCGAGAGAGACAGAAGCACAATCCAGCTCAGGCAGGGGAACAATGGCCAAGTTATGGGACAGTTTTATCAGACCCTCCCATCGTGGCGGCACAGAGGCAAGGGGTGCTGTCACAAGAAGTGCAATGTTTGGGAAGATGGTGAGGGAGTACCTTGCAGATCGTACAAACATCCTCCGTGATTCCTCTGTGCCTTTTAATTATTGGATATCCAAGCATGGACTGGCTCTCTATGCCTTGGAGGTCCTGGCCTGCCCTGCTGCTAGCGTTCTGTCAGAGAGGGTTTTTAGTGCCGCTGGTGGAATTATAACAGATAAGCGCATCCGCCTGTCAACTGAAAATGCTGACAGGCTGACTCTTATAAAAATGAACAAGGCCTGGATTGGGAAAGAGTTCTGTACACCACCAAGTGAAAACAACGAAACATAACCTCAAATACATTCTCTCTTTTGGGGAGGTGTTTTCTCATGCACCTCTTCACAACCACACATGGGTATACACTTCCAGATTTGGTCTGTTTGTTTTTATCCTCCTCCTTATCCTCATCCTCCTCATCCAGAACCACTATATCACCAGGGTGAACGTGGTCTGTACGGTGCATTTTGGCCAAGGGTGCTGTGATGGCACTCTTTTATTTTAAAAAAAGGACAACACATTGGGGAATTGGGCATGACATTACATTGGGCCTACTTCTTAACTCTGTCTCCTGCAATCTGTCCTGTACCTGCCAGTAGATCACCAGGGTCAATGTGGTCTGTACGGTGCATTTTGGGCAAGGGGGCTGTAATGCCATTCTTTTATTTAAAAAAAAAAAAGGATTTTACATTGGGGAATTGGGCATGACATTCCATTGGGCCGACTTCTTCACTGGGTCTCCTGCAATCTAAAATGTACCTGCCACTAGAACACCAGGGTGAACGTGCTCAGTTCTGTTATGGGCCGTTGAAGTTTGGGCTAAGGGCATGCGATGGCTTTAGTGTATTTTTAAAAAAGGTACCCCCATTGGGAAATTGTTTGGCAGATTATGCACTGCATTACAAATCTCAGAGACCCACACCACTACATTGGCCCTAATTCTTAACTCTGCAATGTCTCTTCCTCATCTCCGATGACATGACCAGGGTGCACGTGCTCACTACTGTTATAGGCCAGTGATTTTTGGGCACGGGGCTGTGAAGGCACTATTTCATTTTGTAAAAACAGGACCCCGCATTGGGGAATTCAGCATTACATAACATTGGGCCTACTTCTTAAGTCTATGTCCTGCAATGTGCCCTTTAACTGCCATTAGATGACCAGGGTGCACGTACTCAGTACTGTTATAGGGCAGTGAATTTTGGGAAAGTTGGCTGTGATGGCACTATATTTTTAGTCCAAAAAGTACAACACATTGGGGAATTGGGCATGACATTTCTTTGGGCCTACTTCTTAACTCGGTCTCCTGCAATCTGTCCAGTACCTGCCACTAGATCACCAGGGTCAACGTGATCTGTACGGTGCATTTTGGCCAAGATGGCTGTAATGGCACTATTTTTATCAGTCCAAAAAGGACATCACATTGTGGAATTGGGCATGGCATTTCAGTGGGCCTTTTTGTTAACTCTGTCTCCTGCAATCTGTCCTGTACCTGCCACTAGATGACCAGGGTGCACGTGCTCAGTACTGTGATAGGCCGGTGAATTTTGGGAAAGTGGGCTGTGATGGCACTATATTTTTAAGTCCAAAAAGGACAACACATTGGGGAATTGGCATGACATTTCTTTGGGCCTACTTCTTAACTCTGTCCACTGTTGTGAATTCTGTGGCAGAGCTCCCTCCTGTGGTCACAAGTGGTACTTCGGCTGATTCTCTCTGTGAGCTTCTGTTGGTGGAGGGAAGTGGTACTGCGGCTTCTGAGTTTCCTCCCTCAGGTGATCTGGTGAGGTCGTTAGGTGCTTCTCTACTTAACTCCACCTAATGCTTTGATCCTGGCTTCCTGTCAATGTTCCAGTGTTGGACTTGCTTTTCCCTGGATCATTCCTGTGGCCTGCTGCTCTGCATAGCTAAGTTCTTCTTTGCTATTTGTTTGCTATTTTTTCTGTCCAGCTTGTCTATTTTGTTGCTGGAAGCTCTGGGACGCAAAGGGTGTACCTCCGTGCCGTTAGTTCGGTATGGAGGGTCTTTTTGCCCCCTTTGCGTGGTTTTCTTTAGGGTTTTGTGTAGACCGCAAAGTTACCTTTTCTATCCTCGATCTGTTAAGAAAGTTGGGCCTCACTTTGCTGAATCTATTTCATCTCTACGTTTGTCTTTTCATCTTAACTCACAGTCATTATATGTGGGGGGCTGCCTTTTCCTTTGGGGTATTTCTCTGAGGCAAGGTAGGCTTATTTTCTATCTTCAGGCTAGTTAGTTTCTCAGGCTGTGCCGAGTTGCATAGGCAGAGTTAGGCGCAATCCACGGCTGCCTCTAGTGTTGTTTGGAGAGGATTAGGGATTGCGGTCTGCACAGTTCCCACGTCTCAGAGCTCGTTCTATGATTTTGGGTTATTGTCAGATCACTGTATGTGCTCTGACCGCTATGTCCATTGTAGTACTGAATTGCCTTTCATAACAGTACAGGAAGCCAAAAGTACGAATGATTCTCAATAGAGGGAAAAAAGAAGTTCTGAGACCATTTTTTTTTCTTTGCACTGTGTTTTGCCTTTTTTTTCTCCTAGACATTTGGGTGGTTCAGTACACAGGTGTAGCGATGGACGTTAGAAGTCTGTCTTCATTTGTGGCTCAGCTCTCGGCAAGAGTACAAAAGATTCAAGACACTATTGATCAGAAAGCTATGTTGGAACCAAGAATTCCTATTCCTGATTTGTTTTTTGGAGATAGAACTAAGTTTCTGAGTTTCAAAAATAATTGTAAATTATTTCTGGCCTTGAAACCTCGCTCCTCTGGTGATCCAGTTCAACAGGTTTTGATTGTTATTTCTTTTTTGCGCGGCGACCCTCAGGACTGGGCATTTTCTCTTGCGCCAGGAGATCCTGCATTGAGTAATATCGATGCGTTTTTCCTGGTGCTCGGATTGCTGTACGATGAACCTAATTCAGTGGATCAGGCAGAGAAAAATTTGCTGGCTCTTTGTCAGGGTCAGGATGAGATAGAGGTATATTGTCAGAAATTTAGAAAGTGGTCCGTGCTCACTCAATGGAATGAATCTGCGCTGGCAGCTATGTTCAGAAAGGGTGTCTCTGAAGCCCTTAAGGATGTCATAATGGGATTTCCTATGCCTGCTGGTTTGAATGAGTCTATGTCTTTGGCCATTCAGATCGGTCGACGCTTGCGTGAGCGTAAATCTGTGCACCATTTGGCGGTATTACCTGAGCTTAAACCTGAGCCTATGCAGTGCGATAGGACTTTGACCAGAGTTAAACGGCAAGAACACAGACGTCTGAATGGGCTGTGTTTCTACTGTGGTGATTCCACTCATGCTATCTCTGATTGTCCTAAGCGCACTAAGCGGTTCGCTATGTCTGCCACCATTGGTACGGTACAGTCAAAATTTCTTCTGTCTGTTACCTTGATCTGCTCTTTGTCATCATATTCTGTCATGGCATTTGTGGATTCAGGCGCTGCCCTGAATTTGATGGACTTGGAGTATGCTAAGCGTTGTGGGTTTCTCTTAGAGCCCTTGCAGTGTCCTATTCCATTGAGAGGAATTGATGCCACGCCTTTGGCCAAGAATAAGCCTCAATACTGGACCCAGCTGACCATGTGCATGGCTCCTGCACATCAGGAGGTTATTCGCTTTCTGGTGTTGCATAATCTGCATGATGTGGTCGTGTTGGGGTTGCCATAGCTACAAGCCCATAATCCAGTATTAGATTGGAAATCCATGTCGGTGTCCAGCTGGGGTTGTCAGGGGGTACATGGTGATGTTCCATTTCTGTCAATTTCGTCATCCACCCCTTCTGAGGTTCCAGAGTTCTTGTCTGATTACCGGGATGTATTTGATGAGCCCAAGTCCGATGCCCTACCTCCGCATAGGGATTGTGATTGTGCTATCAATTTGATTCCTGGTAGTAAATTCCCAAAAGGTCGACTGTTTAATTTATACGTGCCTGAGCACGCCGCTATGCGCAGTTATGTGAAGGAATCCCTGGAGAAGGGGCATATTCGCCCGTCATCGTCACCATTAGGAGCAGGGTTCTTTTTTGTAGCCAAGAAGGATGGTTCGCTGAGACCTTGCATAGATTACCGCCTTCTAAATAAGATCACGGTTAAATTTCAGTACCCCTTGCCATTGTTATCTGATCTGTTTGCTCGTATTAAGGGGGCTAGTTGGTTCACCAAGATAGATCTTCGTGGTGCGTATAATCTGGTGCGAATCAGGAGAGGAGATGAATGGAAAACTACATTTAATACGCCCGAGGGTCATTTTGAGTATCTAGTGATGCCATTCAGACTTGCCAATGCTCCATCAGTGTTTCAGTCCTTTATGCATGACATCTTCCGAGAGTACCTGGATAAATTCCTGATTGTGTACTTGGATGACATTTTGATCTTCTCGGATGATTGGGAGTCTCATGTGAAGCAGGTCAGAACAGTTTTTCAGGTCCTGCGTGCTAATTCTTTGTTTGTGAAGGGATCAAAGTGTCTCTTTGGTGTGCAGAAGGTTTCATTTTTGGGGTTCATCTTTTCCCCTTCTACTATCGAGATGGATCCTGTTAAGGTCCAAGCCATCCATGATTGGACTCAGCCGACATCTCTGAAAAGTCTGCAAAAGTTCCTGGGCTTTGCTAATTTTTATCGTCGCTTCATCTGCAATTTTTCTAGTATTGCCAAACCATTGACCGATTTGACCAAGAAGGGTGCTGATTTGGTCAATTGGTCTTCTGCTGCTGTGGAAGCTTTTCAAGACTTGAAGCGTCGTTTTTCTTCTGCCCCTGTGTTGTGTCAACCAGATGTTTCTCTTCCGTTCCAGGTCGAGGTTGATGCTTCTGAGATTGGAGCAGGGGCTGTTTTGTCGCAGAGAGGTTCTGATTGCTCAGTGATGAAACCATGCGCTTTTTTTTCCAGGAAGTTTTCGCCTGCTGAGCGAAATTATGATGTGGGCAACCGAGAGTTGCTGGCCATGAAGTGGGCATTCGAGGAGTGGCGTCATTGGCTTGAAGGAGCTAAGCATCGCGTGGTGGTATTGACTGATCATAAGAACTTGACTTATCTTGAGTCTGCTAAGCGGTTGAATCCTAGACAGGCTCGTTGGTCGCTGTTTTTTGCCCGTTTTGACTTTGTGATTTCGTACCTTCCGGGCTCTAAAAATGTGAAGGCGGATGCTCTGTCTAGGAGTTTTGTGCCCGACTCTCTGGGTTTGTCTGAGCCGGCGGGTATCCTCAAGGAAGGAGTAATTGTGTCTGCCATCTCCCCTGATTTGCGGCGGGTGCTGCAAAAATTTCAGGCTAATAAACCTGATCGTTGTCCAGCGGAGAGACTGTTTGTCCCTGATAGGTGGACCAATAAAGTTATCTCTGAGGTTCATTGTTCGGTGTTGGCTGGTCATCCTGGAATCTTTGGTACCAGAGAGTTGGTGGCTAGATCCTTTTGGTGGCCGTCTCTGTCGCGGGATGTGCGTGTTTTTGTGCAGTCCTGTGGGATTTGTGCTCGGGCTAAGCCCTGCCGTTCTCGTGCCAGTGGGTTGCTTTTGCCCTTGCCGGTCCCGAAGAGGCCTTGGACACATATCTCTATGGATTTTATTTCTGATCTTCCCGTTTCTCAAAAGATGTCAGTCATTTGGGTGGTCTGTGATCGCTTTTCTAAGATGGTCCATCTGGTACCCTTGTCTAAATTGCCTTCCTCCTCTGATTTGGTGCCATTGTTCTTCCAGCATGTGGTTCGTTTACATGGCATTCCAGAGAATATCGTTTCTGACAGAGGTTCCCAGTTTGTTTCAAGGTTTTGGCGAGCCTTTTGTGGTAGGATGGGCATTGACTTGTCTTTTTCCTCGGCTTTCCATCCTCAGACTAATGGCCAGACCGAACGAACCAATCAGACCTTGGAAACATATCTGAGATGCTTTGTTTCTGCCGATCAGGATGACTGGGTGTCCTTTTTGCCTTTGGCTAAGTTCGCCCTTAATAATCGGGCCAGCTCGGCTACCTTGGTTTCGCCATTTTTCTGCAATTCTGGGTTCCATCCTCGTTTCTCTTCAGGACAGGTTGAGTCTTCGGACTGTCCTGGTGTGGATACTGTGGTGGACAGGTTGCAGCAGATTTGGACTCATGTAGTGGACAATTTGACCTTGTCCCAGGAGAAGGCTCAACGTTTCGCTAATCGCAGACGCCGTGTGGGTCCCCGACTTCGTGTTGGGGATCTGGTTTGGTTATCTTCTCGTCATATTCCTATGAAGGTTTCCTCTCCTAAGTTTAAACCGCGTTTCATTGGTCCGTATAGGATTTCTGAGGTTCTTAATCCTGTGTCTTTTCGTCTGACCCTTCCAGATTCTTTTTCCATACATAACGTATTCCATAGGTCATTGTTGCGGAGATACGTGGCACCTATGGTTCCATCTGTTGATCCTCCTGCCCCGGTTTTGGTGGAGGGGGAATTGAAGTATATTGTGGAGAAGATTTTGGATTCTCGTGTTTCTAGATGGAAACTCCAGTATCTGGTTAAATGGAAGGGTTATGCTCAGGAAGATAATTCCTGGGTTTTTGCCTCTGATGTCCATGCTCCCGATCTTGTTCGTGCCTTTCATGTGGCTCATCCTGGTCGGCCTGGGGGCTCTGGTGAGGGTTCGGTGACCCCTCCTCAAGGGGGGGTACTGTTGTGAATTCTGTGGCAGAGCTCCCTCCTGTGGTCACAAGTGGTACTTCGGCTGATTCTCTCTGTGAGCTTCTGTTGGTGGAGGGAAGTGGTACTGCGGCTTCTGAGTTTCCTCCCTCAGGTGATCTGGTGAGGTCGTTAGATGCTTCTCTACTTAACTCCACCTAATGCTTTGATCCTGGCTTCCTGTCAATGTTCCAGTGTTGGACTTGCTTTTCCCTGGATCATTCCTGTGGCCTGCTGCTCTGCATAGCTAAGTTCTTCTTTGCTATTTGTTTGCTATTTTTTCTGTCCAGCTTGTCTATTTTGTTGCTGGAAGCTCTGGGACGCAAAGGGTGTACCTCCGTGCCGTTAGTTCGGTACGGAGGGTCTTTTTGCCCCCTTTGTGTGGTTTTCTTTAGGGTTTTGTGTAGACCGCAAAGTCACCTTTTCTATCCTCGATCTGTTAAGAAAGTCGGGCCTCACTTTGCTGAATCTATTTCTATTTGTCTTTTCATCTTAACTCACAGTCATTATATGTGGGGGGCTGCCTTTTCCTTTGGGGTATTTCTCTGAGGCAAGGTATGCTTATTTTCTATCTTCAGGCTAGTTAGTTTCTCAGGCTGTGCCGAGTTGCATAGGCAGAGTTAGGCGCAATCCACGGCTGCCTCTAGTGTTGTTTGGAGAGGATTAGGGATTGCGGTCTGCAGAGTTCCCACGTCTCAGAGCTCGTTCTATGATTTTGGGTTATTGTCAGATCACTGTATGTGCTCTGACCGCTATGTCCATTGTAGTACTGAATTGCCTTTCATAACAGTCCACTATATTAGTTTCTCTCCTTGCGAGCCTTAACTTTGTCTGCCTCAAATGTACAAATGGAGAATATACAAATGGCGATTTGTAAACAAGATTGAAATACTGTATACCAAATGCATTCAGACAATCATATAGCTGCATTTCTTGTAAAATATTTAGTGATGTGACAAACAATGTTCATAGTGACACAATCTTGATAAATGTGTGTTTATTCACTTCACAAACAGTTCTAAGCCTCTATATGTTTGCTGTTTGTCATTGTAAAACATTAAGGTTTACTGAAACTATGTCCGTGGTGGTTTGATTTAAATCCTTGTGGCTTTTATTTTCTAGGGGTTTATGGCCACTTGTCTGATGACTCCACGATATCAGTTTCATCCAACCTTGAAAAGTGGCCACTTGAAGGTGTGGGTGAAACTTGAGTTACTACATAGTGTAAATCACTATATAAGACCAGAGAAACATGACTAAGACAGATGCCAAAACTGGGGTACCTGTACATGAACATTGTGCTGATACCTGCATAATTTGGGACACCCATGCAGTGCAGGTAATCTCCCAGGGGTTCTCTGTCTTGGTGTTGCTTCTCTGATATTCCAGAAGGATGATGTTTAAAAGCCTCTTGGTGATGATCTAACTATACTGTATGTAGTTAATCTTCATATATAAGTAATCACTATATTTATTTAATCCTTATATGTACTTATTAACCTGTGTATGTTAACACATACAAAAGTAAACGCACTCACACTATTCAATCATACTATTCCTTGAATTTTGTAGTTTACAATAAAATTGCCTTGTATTGCAAGTATTAGCCTTTTTTAAAGCTGTATCTGTTAAAAACATGTCAAATAAAATTGCAAAATTCTCCTGTAAATAATTGTGCAACGAGGGAACCATCATACCATTAAAAAATACCAGTGAAATTTCCTGGGCCCATCCACTATGTGGGTTCCAAGGCGTAATGGGTGCATATGACTGGCTATGCAGCAGGGCTGGCCTTGCCGCCAATGTGTAAAACCAAGGAGTACGAAAGTACAAAATGCATATTGTGAAGTGGATTTTCCTGGGCCCATCCAGTATGTGGGTTCCAAGGCCTAATGGGGTGCATATGACTATGCAGCAGTGCTCGTCTTCCTGCCAATGTATAAAACAAAGGAGTATGGAGCACAAAATGCATATTGTGAAGTGGATTTTCCTGAGCCCATCCAGTATGTGGGTTCCAAGGCCTAATGGGATGCATATAACTATGCAGCAGGTCTCGCCTTCCTGCCAATGTATAAAACAAAGGAGTATGTGGAGAACACAATGCATACTGTGAAGTGGATTTTCAAGGGCCCAACCACTATGTGAGTTGAAAGGCTTATTGGGGTGCATATGAATTGGTAGCAGGGCAGGCATTGAATTCAATGCAACACTTTTTCAGAAGGCTGTCCTGGACTTCTTATGACAGGGGTATTGTGGTGCATCGTAAATCTTGGCTGCCCATCCACTCACACCATAGGCTACAACAGCTTAACTTAGGAGACCCACTGTTTCAAAATGGCCCTTTAAGAAGAATAATGCCACCTGATGCACCAGTAAAAATAGGCTGTGTGACTTTAAGAGTCCTTCCTTCGTAAATGAAACAAGATGGGTCTGCTTATGTGTCAGTCACCACATTGCCAGCTAGGGGTGTTAAATGTTAAATGACATTTCCCAGTGAATGCATTTGTAGTGGTTGAAAGCAATGTTAAAGTTGAAAAACGCTTAAAAAACGCAGTGTCTGAACTAAGCTTAAGTGGGAGAGGAAATTTTCTGTCTGGGGTTAAATATTTGGCCTTACAGGCAAGTTGTTAACCTGTTTTGGTTTTGTTCTCATGTGTTTTTGTGGCATCGGGAAAAATGGCATGAATCTCCGAAAAAAATTATTAAGGCTGTTGAGGCAGGAATGCTTCCAGGAGCAATCCCCATGAGGTCCCTGTGTCATTTGAGCAGAGTTTCCATCATTTTCAGACTTTTTAGACCTTAAAAGGACCCCCGGGAGGATCGCAGTAAAAATACTCAGGTCTCCCATAGACTTACATTGGGCTCGTTGTTCCGGCCGAGTACCCGAGTATTTTAATTTTCTCGACCCGAGCAACGAGCACCCAAGCATTTTAGTGCTCGCCCATCACTATTAATATTTATTTGATATAATAATTGTGTAAATTATTAATATGCCAATATTCATTATTTAAGACCAAACCTTCAGTAGGCACACTACCCCTGAAGAAATGGGGACGGTGATACGCGAGGGGTTTCTGTGGTTCATGACCTAAGGACTCATTCAGACATCCAATTTCACCTGCTTATTCTATCCATGTTATTCTCAGATAGAACACACATTCATTATATTCTATGGGACTGTTCACATCTCAGTTTTTTTGCGGACCATGGACTGCAAAATAGATACAAATCTACATCAATTTTTGATCCGAGTTCCCTCCTCTATTTATTGTCATTGTACTTCACAGTTACTGACCTAGTATTTTATTATTATATGGGTCACTTTGTTGCAGGATTGTGTAATTAGGGGATTATGGGCCCATTCTATTCACCTTTGTGCCGTATGTATGTTTTATTTGCATGTTTTATGCTTCTGATATGTATTTATTTATCAGAAGGAGGAAAACATGCAGATAAAACATACATACGGCACAAAGGTGAATAGAATGGGCCCATAATTCCCTAATTACACAATCCTGCAGATTAATCCCAGATCTGCAAGTTAATAACGTTTTTCATGTGAAAGGTTCCCTTTAAACTGGCACCCTTTATAGTATAAATATATATGTGTATGTCTTTTAATTTGATATGTATTTGAGTATCATTGCTTGCCTTGGCTATATGTAAATACATATTAATGTAGAATTAGGTTGTCAACCATTAAATATGATATTAAAGTGCTGAGTATTTAGTATGGTATTGAAATGTAGATTATCAGTCACCCAATGTGACATCTATAATATAATGGTAGGAGCGTCACTCTGTCCAAAGCCTTTATAGACTACGCAAGCACAACGCATCTGCGCAGTCTGGACCCTACAGAGTTACGCATCCGGGGATGAGGATTGTGTCCCAGGAGGGTTGTGGCGCCGGAATCGAAGCCTGAGCAGTCTGCTTTCCGGCGCTATTTTTAGACTGAATCTATATATAAAATACGTCAGAGGAGCAATCCAGCCACGTTCTGCTGAATATATACAGTATAGAAAATAGAGCAGCAAGCCAGTGACTTTTTACTGCACATGACAGAATGGGAGCAGCACATGACAGAATTATTAACATTTCCAGCTATGTCCTATCACCACAGGAGATCTCTGTTCTGTCCAAGGGCCTTACGTTTTCGCCAGTCCAAGATATGGACAAATTTATCTTGATTAAAGATCTGTTTCTGTTCTGTAGAAAAATCATCCTGCAAGCTCTTCACCACATGCCACAGTTCACCCCGTTTTTTGATCAAACTGAACAAAGGGTCTTTCAGGACCTCATGGATTTACTACGCGAAGGTGATGAGGTCCCAGGTAAGTCAAAATTCCCGCACAGAAACAAATCCCGTGTTTCACCGCCTTTTTCTATTGTCCCAGCAGTAAAAATATGTTTTGATATGGCAAAGAGGGACATTTAGGCACTGCCTGCCAAGATCCCGACTATGGCCAACTTGACACCGCTGGAAAAACGTGCACTATCTCATTTGAAAACAAACAGTGAATTCATTATACGTGAAGCGGACAAGGGGGGTAACATCGTTCTTTGGCCCCATGACCTATATTTGGAAGAGGCACACAGACAACTTGACAACAACAGGTTTTACCGTAGACTTCCATCAGACCCTACTGGTGTATATGCAACCAAATTAAGAACACTTATCGACAGAGCTTTTGAATTGGGCATCATCAACAAGGGAGAACGTGACTTTATCTGGGTTAAACATCCTGTTGTCTCAACTTTTTATATGTTGCCAAGGATACACAAAGACATCCACAGGCCGCCTGGACGCCCTATTGTTTCCAGCATAGGGAGTCTTTGTGAGAAAGCATGTACGTACATCGACTTCTTCTTGCAACCCCTTGTATTAGAACTCCCCTCATATATCAGAGATTCGTCACACTTTATCACATCTCTACAGGGGATTACTCTTTCGCCAGGTGACATTATGGTGACATGTGACGTTGAGTCACTCTATTCGGACATTGACCACGACCACGGCCTATGGGCGGTATTGTTCTTTTTGGATCTACAACAGAATTCAGATAGGATGCATGATTCCTTCATTGTAGATCTTCTTGATTTCATTTTGAAACATAATTTCTTTTTATTTGATAGGACATTTTTCCTTCAAGTATCGGGCTTGGCCATGGGGGCCCGTTGTGCCCCGGCTCTGGCGAACCTTTTTTTAGGGTGGTGGGAATCCACCATTGTCTACAACTCCCGTGGTACAAATCCAAGGTACGATGTTGGCTCAGGTTCATCGATGATGTCTTTTTCATTTGGTCGGGATCTCAGGATGAAGTTGGGACCTTTATTAACACTCTCAATGACAACGTATTTAACATCTTTCTAACCTCTTCATTTTTTTCCTCTTCAGTGTGCTTCCTGGATCTTAACATCGTGTGCCAGGATGGTGCACTTTCCACTTGCCTATACTGTAAACCTACCGCAACTAATAACGTCTTGGAGTACCGCAGTTTCCATCCACCACACACGAAGAGAGGCATTCCTGTTATCCAATTCCTGCGGACCAGGAGAAATTGTACGCTAGACGGAGATTTCCGCAAAGAAGCTCAGGACTTGACCTCAAGACTCAAGAGGAGGGCTTATCCGAATAAGTGTATCTCACAAGCATATCAGCGGGCCAGGCTCCAATCACAAGCTTCCCTTTTGGAACCTACAAAAAAACCTACTGACAAATCTGTTCGGTTCATCACAGGTTACAACACCCATTGGTCCCAGGTAAGACACATCTTACAAAAACACTGGGGGATACTTACAACAGACGCAGTAACATCACGGATCGTTAGTGAACAACCGCTCATGACTGCTAGGAGAGTGCCCAACTTGAGAGACATCCTCACTAGTAGCCACTGCACCAGACCCACCACGCGTTTGAATCGGGGCATTTCACTAAAGGGTTCCTTTCCCTGCGGTGATTGCAACGTGTGCCAATATATGCATCCGGTCAGGGATAAATTTTGCAATCCCACGGATCAGACTGAACATGGTCTAAAGACTTACATTAACTGTAAATCCAGTAATGTAATCTACGCAATCATCTGTCCCTGCCCACTTGTTTATGTGGGACAGACGTCCCAGGAGCTACACCGACACATGCAAAAACATCTTTCTACCATCAATACTGCGTCGGCTGACTCTCGTAGGGGGAAGGATCTTACTACGATGGCATCTCACTACCTATCACAACATGCGGGTAAATGTTCAGGCACTAGGGTTGTGGATCTTGAACAGGTTAAGGGCTCGGGTAGAGGTGGATCTTTGGAAAATAAGCTTTTGCAAACGGAAGCCCGATGGATTTTTTCATTGCACTCTACGGCCCCACGTGGTATAAATGAAGATCTGCTTTTTACAGGTTTTCTTGGTTGATAACATTTTTCATGTGTTCTTTTCAGGAGACTCGCAGGGCCTATCTTGGCCTATCTTTGACCGCGGGTACAACAAAGACTTTTCCCGGAATGAATAAAAGCATGAACATCTTTCAGCAATTATGACTTTTGAATAAGGCCCTTTAACAGAGTGATGGAGAATAATTTGAACACCGTTCCTTTTTGTGGAAAAATATCCGTGACTTTTGGATCTCTGTTTGTTCTGCAATTACCTGGGAAGTTGAGCACAAGCCGTGCATATACTCATAAGGATTTTACTTTTGCAAGTGGGCATTAGGTGCTTGTGCCTTGAATAATTGCAGATATGTGTGCTTTTCAGAAATTATGACCTTTGAGCATGGCCCCTTACCAGATTGATGGAGAATAATTTGAATTTCTCCTTTTTTCCCTTTTTTTGTGGATAAGCATCTGTGGCCCTTTGACCATTGTGTATTTCACAACTTCTTGGGAGGCTGAATTCAGGTTATGTATATGCTATAAGGATCTTTCCCTTGTAAGTAGGCATTGGTGCATGTACCTTCAATCACCTTAGACACAAGTGCCTCCCACTTGTGGTGCTTCATCATTAGGTTTGATAGGTCATAATTTTTTAAACAGATTTTTATTAGTAATACATTCTCCTTTCCGTACCTGTATGCTATGGAGGTACATTAGGATTACTGGTTAATCTAACTTTGTGTTTGCTCTGTGGTTTGGGGCTTTTCACATCATATATGTAATTGGACCCCTTCTTTGGTCCTCATCTCCATGGTCACTTAATGGACTGGTTACCATCTGCACCTTAAAACATCTCTTGGGGTCTCCTTTGAATCACCGTGGGATCCTGACTATATGGGTCCTCGCTGTTCCTTTTGCATTCCACCTATGGCCTTTTTATCATTTGGCCCTCTTCCCCTAGTTATGTTGTACATGACCCTATATCTGTTTTTGCTTGAGTTTCGTTTTATATTTTCCTCAATAGAAGTGTGGTGTAACATCATAGAGTTCCACTTATATATATTTACTCACCTTGGGTTCCTGATTACATGGGTCCTCATCGTTTTGTCCAAATCTCCACTTGATGCTGGTCTTGTACCATCTGACCCTTCTCTTCTAGAGACGTATTATATAACCGAATGCTTGTTCGTTCTTGCTTGAGTTTTCATTTTTTCTCCAATAAAAATAGTGTGTTACATCAAAGAGATCTGCTTATATATGGTCTTTTTTTTTTTTTTACCAAAAACTTTTTTCTATAGTTTTGTTGTTTATTTTTTATTTTTTGGTTGTCTTTGTCTATATATATATATATATATATATATATATATATATATATATATATATATATACAGTGGGGCAAAAAAGTATTTAGTCAGTCAGCAATAGTGCAAGTTCCACCACTTAAAAAGATGAGAGGCGTCTGTAATTTACATCATAGGTAGACCTCAACTATGGGAGACAAACTGAGAAAAAAAAATCCAGAAAATCACATTGTCTGTTTTTTTAACATTTTATTTGCATATTATGGTGGAAAATAAGTATTTGGTCAGAAACAAAATTTCATCTCAATACTTTGTAATATATCCTTTGTTGGCAATGACAGAGGTCAAACGTTTTCTGTAAGTCTTCACAAGGTTGCCACACACTGTTGTTGGTATGTTGGCCCATTCCTCCATGCAGATCTCCTCTAGAGCAGTGAAGTTTTTGGCTTTTCGCTTGGCAACACGGACTTTCAACTCCCTCCAAAGGTTTTCTATAGGGTTGAGATCTGGAGACTGGCTAGGCCACTCCAGGACCTTGAAATGCTTCTTACGAAGCCACTCCTTCGTTACCCTGGCGGTGTGCTTTGGATCATTGTCATGTTGAAAGACCCAGCCACGTTTCATCTTCAATGCCCTTGCTGATGGAAGGAGGTTTGCACTCAAAATCTCACGATACATGGTCCCATTCATTCTTTCATGCACCCGGATCAGTCGTCCTGGCCCCTTTGCAGAGAAACAGCCCCAAAGCATGATGTTTCCACCACCATGCTTTACAGTAGGTATGGTGTTTGATGGATGCAACTCAGTATTCTTTTTCCTCCAAACACGACAAGTTGTGTTTCTACCAAACAGTTCCAGTTTGGTTTCATCAGACCATAGGACATTCTCCCAAAACTCCTCTGGATCATCCAAATGCTCTCTAGCAAGCTTCAGACGGGCCCGGACATGTACTGGCTTAAGCAGTGGGACACTGTTATGATAAGATAATTCAGTACCACAATGGACATAGAGGTCAGAGCACATACAGTGACCTGACAATAACCCAAAAACATAGAACGAGCTCTGAGACGTGGGAACTCTGCTGACCGCAATCCCTAATCCTCTCCAACCACACTAGAGGCAGCCGTGGATTGCGCCTAACGCTACCTATGCAACTCGGCACAGCCTGAGAAACTAGCTAGCCTGAAGATAGAAAATAAGCCTACCTTGCCTCAGAGAAATACCCCAAAGGAAAAGGCAGCCCCCACATATAATGACTGTGAGTTAAGATGAAAAGACAAACGTAGAGATGAAATAGATTTAGCAAAGTGAGGCCCGACTTTCTGAACAGAGCGAGGATAGGAAAGGTAACTTTGCGGTCAACACAAAACCCTACAAAAACCACGCAAAGGGGGCAAAAAGACCCTCCGTACCGAACTAACGGCACGGAGGTACACCCTCTGCGTCCCAGAGCTTCCAGCAAGCAGGAAAAAAACAAATATACAAGCTGGACAGAAAAAACAGCAAACAAAATAGCAAAGCGGAACTTAGCTATGCAGAGCAGCAGGCCACATGAACGATCCAGGAGGAAACAGGTCCAATACTAGAACATTGACTGGAGGCCAGGATCAAAGCACTAGGTGGAGTTAAATAGAGCAGCACCTAACGACTTCACCACAACACCTGAGGAAGGAAACTCAGAAGCCGCAGTACCACTTTCCTCCACCAACGGAAGCTCACAGAGAGAATCAGCCGAAGTACCACTTGTGACCACAGGAGGGAGCTCTGCCACAGAATTCACAACAGTACCCCCCCTTGAGGAGGGGTCACCGAACCCTCACCAGAGCCCCCAGGACGACCAGGATGAGCCATATGAAAGGCACGAACAAGATCGGGAGCATGGACATCAGAGGCAAAGACCCAGGAATTATCTTCCTGAGCATAACCCTTCCACTTAACCAGATACTGGAGTTTCCGTCTTGAAACACGAGAATCCAAAATCTTCTCCACAATATACTCCAACTCCCCCTCCACCAAAACCGGGGCAGGAGGATCAACAGATGGAACCATAGGTGCCACGTATCTCCGCAACAATGACCTATGGAATACGTTATGTATGGAAAAAGAATCTGGAAGGGTCAGACGAAAAGACACAGGATTAAGAACCTCAGAAATCCTATACGGACCAATGAAACGAGGTTTAAACTTAGGAGAGGAAACCTTCATAGGAATATGACGAGAAGATAACCAAACCAAATCCCCAACACGAAGTCGGGGACCCACACAGCGTCTGCGATTAGCGAAACGTTGAGCCTTCTCCTGGGACAAGGTCAAATTGTCCACTACATGAGTCCAAATCTGCTGCAACCTGTCCACCACAGTATCCACACCAGGACAGTCCGAAGACTCAACCTGCCCTGAAGAGAAACGAGGATGGAACCCAGAGTTGCAGAAAAACGGCGAAACCAAGGTAGCCGAGCTGGCCCGATTATTAAGGGCGAACTCAGCCAAAGGCAAAAAGGACACCCAGTCATCCTGATAAGCAGAAACAAAGCATCTCAGATATGTTTCCAAGGTCTGATTGGTTCGTTCGGTCTGGCCATTAGTCTGAGGATGGAAAGCCGAGGAAAAAGACAAGTCAATGCCCATCCTAGCACAAAAAGCTCGCCAAAACCTTGAAACAAACTGGGAACCTCTGTCAGAAACTATATACTCTGGAATGCCATGTAAACGAACCACATGCTGGAAGAACAATGGCACCAAATCAGAGGAGGAAGGTAATTTAGACAAGGGTAGCAAATGGACCATCTTAGAGAAGCGATCACAGACCACCCAAATGACTGACATCTTTTGAGAGACGGGAAGATCTGAAATAAAATCCATAGAGATATGTGTCCAAGGCCTCTTCGGGACCGGCAAGGGCAAAAGCAACCCACTGTCACGAGAACAGCAGGGCTTAGCCCGAGCACAAATCCCACAGGACTGCACAAAAGTACGCACATCCCGCGACAGAGATGGCCACCAAAAGGATCTAGCCACTAACTCTCTGGTACCAAAGATTCCAGGATGACCAGCCAACACTGAACAATGAACCTCAGAGATAACTTTATTCGTCCACCTATCAGGGACAAACAGTTTCTCCGCTGGGCAACGATCAGGTTTATTAGCCTGAAATTTTTGTAGCTCCCGCCGCAAGTCAGGGGAGATGGCAGACACAATTACTCCCTCTTTGAGGATACCCGCCGGCTCAGATAAACCCGGAGAGTCGGGCACAAAACTCCTAGACAGAGCATCCGCCTTCACATTTTTAGAGCCCGGAAGGTACGAAATCACAAAGTCAAAACGGGCAAAAAACATCGACCAACGAGCCTGTCTAGGATTCAACCGCTTGGCAGACTCGAGATAAGTCAAGTTCTTATGATCAGTCAAGACCACCACGCGATGCTTAGCTCCTTCAAGCCAATGACGCCACTCCTCGAATGCCCACTTCATGGCCAGCAACTCTCGATTGCCAACATCATATTTTCGCTCAGCAGGCGAAAACTTCCTGGAAAAGAAGGCGCATGGTTTCATCACCGAGCAATCAGAACTTCTCTGCGACAAAACAGCCCCTGCTCCAATCTCAGAAGCATCAACCTCGACCTGGAACGGAAGCGAAACATCTGGTTGACACAACACAGGGGCAGAAGAAAAACGACGCTTCAACTCTTGAAAAGCTTCCACAGCAGCAGAAGACCAATTGACCACATCAGCACCCTTCTTGGTCAAATCGGTCAATGGTTTAGCAATACTAGAAAAATTGCAGATGAAGCGACGATAAAAATTAGCAAAGCCCAGGAACTTTTGCAGACTTTTCAGAGATGTCGGCTGAGTCCAATCATGGATGGCTTGGACCTTCACAGGGTCCATCTCGATAGTAGAAGGGGACAAGATGAACCCCAAAAATGAAACCTTCTGAACACCAAAGAGACACTTTGATCCCTTCACAAACAAAGAATTAGCACGCAGGACCTGAAACACCGTTCTGACCTGCTTCACATGAGACTCCCAATCATCCGAGAAGATCAAAATGTCATCCAAGTACACAATCAGGAATTTATCCAGGTACTCTCGGAAGATGTCATGCATAAAGGACTGAAATACTGATGGAGCATTGGCAAGTCCGAATGGCATTACTAGATACTCAAAATGGCCCTCGGGCGTATTAAATGCAGTTTTCCATTCATCGCCTCGCTTAATACGCACAAGATTATACGCACCACGAAGATCTATCTTGGTGAACCAACTAGCCCCCTTAATCCGAGCAAACAAATCAGATAACAACGGCAAGGGGTACTGAAATTTAACCCTGATCTTATTTAGAAGGCGGTAATCTATACAAGGTTTCAGTGAACCATCCTTCTTGGCTACAAAAAAGAACCCTGCTCCTAATGGCGACGATGATGGGCGAATATGCCCCTTCTCCAAGGACTCCTTCACATAACTCCGCATAGCGGCGTGCTCAGGCACAGATAAATTAAACAGTCGACCTTTTGGGAATTTACTACCAGGAATCAAATCGATAGCACAATCACAATCCCTATGCGGAGGTAGGGTATCGGACTTGGGCTCATCAAATACATCCCGGTAATCAGACAAGAACTCTGGAACCTCAGAAGGAGTGGATGAAGAAATAGTCAGAAATGGGACATCACCATGTACCCCCTGACAACCCCAGCTGGACACAGACATGGATTTCCAATCTAATACTGGATTATGGACTTGTAGCCATGGCAACCCCAACACGACCACATCATGCAGATTATGCAACACCAGAAAGCGAATAACCTCCTGATGTGCAGGAGCCATGCACATGGTCAGCTGGGTCCCGTACTGAGGCTTATTCTTGGCCAAAGGCGTAGCATCAATTCCTCCCAATGGAATAGGACACTGCAAGGGCTCCAAGAAAAACCCACAACGCCTAGCATACTCCAAGTCCATCAAATTCAGGGCAGCGCCTGAATCCACAAATGCCATGACAGAATATGATGACAAAGAGCAGATCAAGGTAATGGACAGAAGAAATTTTGACTGTACCGTACCAATGGTGGCAGACCTAGCGAACCGCTTAGTGCGCTTAGGACAATCAGAGATAGCATGAGTGGAATCACCACAGTAGAAACACAGCCCATTCAGACGTCTGTGTTCTTGCCGTTCAACTCTGGTCAAAGTCATATCGCACTGCATAGACTCAGGTTTAAGCTCAGGTAATACCGCCAAATGGTGCACAGATTTACGCTCACGCAAGCGTCGACCGATCTGAATGGCCAAAGACATAGACTCATTCAGACCAGCAGGCATAGGAAATCCCACCATGACATCCTTAAGGGCTTCAGAGAGACCTTTTCTGAAAATAGCTGCGAGCGCACCTTCATTCCATTGAGTGAGTACGGACCACTTTCTAAATTTCTGACAATATACCTCTATCTCATCCTGACCCTGACACAGAGCCAGCAAATTTTTCTCTGCCTGATCCACTGAATTAGGTTCATCGTACAGCAATCCGAGCGCCAGGAAAAACGCATCGATATTACTTAATGCAGGATCTCCTGACGCAAGAGAAAATGCCCAGTCCTGAGGGTCGCCACGTAAAAAAGAAATAATGATCCTAACTTGTTGAACTGGGTCACCAGAGGAGCGAGGTTTCAAAGCCAGAAATAGTTTACAATTATTTTTGAAACTCAGAAATTTAGTTCTATCTCCAAAAAACAAATCAGGAATAGGAATTCTCGGTTCTAACATAGAATTCTGAACCACAAAGTCTTGAATATTTTGTACTCTTGCCGTGAGCTGATCCACACATGAAGACAGACCTTTAATGTCCATCGCTACACCTGTGTCCTGAACCACCCAAGTGTCTAGGGGAAAAAAAAGGCAAAACACAGTGCAGAGAAAAAAAATGGTCTCAGAACTTCTTTTTTCCCTCTATTGAGAATCATTAGTACTTTTGGCCTCCAGTACTGTTATGATAAGATAATTCAGTACCACAATGGACATAGAGGTCAGAGCACATACAGTGACCTGACAATAACCCAAAAACATAGAACGAGCTCTGAGACGTGGGAACTCTGCTGACCGCAATCCCTAATCCTCTCCAACCACACTAGAGGCAGCCGTGGATTGCGCCTAACGCTACCTATGCAACTCGGCACAGCCTGAGAAACTAGCTAGCCTGAAGATAGAAAATAAGCCTACCTTGCCTCAGAGAAATACCCCAAAGGAAAAGGCAGCCCCCACATATAATGACTGTGAGTTAAGATGAAAAGACAAACGTAGAGATGAAATAGATTTAGCAAAGTGAGGCCCGACTTTCTGAACAGAGCGAGGATAGGAAAGGTAACTTTGCAGTCAACACAAAACCCTACAAAAACCACGCAAAGGGGGCAAAAAGACCCTCCGTACCGAACTAACGGCACGGAGGTACACCCTCTGCGTCCCAGAGCTTCCAGCAAGCAGGAAAAAAACAAATATACAAGCTGGACAGAAAAAACAGCAAACAAAATAGCAAAGCGGAACTTAGCTATGCAGAGCAGCAGGCCACAGGAACGATCCAGGAGGAAACAGGTCCAATACTAGAACATTGACTCGAGGCCAGGATCAAAGCACTAGGTGGAGTTAAATAGAGCAGCACCTAACGACTTCACCACAACACCTGAGTAAGGAAACTCAGAAGCCACAGTACCACTTTCCTCCACCAACGGAAGCTCACAGAGAGAATCAGCCGAAGTACCACTTGTGACCACAGGAGGGAGCTCTGCCACAGAATTCACAACAGGACACGTCTGGCACTGCAGGATCTGAGTCCATGGTGGCGTAGTGTGTTACTTATGGTAGGCCTTGTTACATTGGTCCCAGCTCTCTGCAGTTCATTCACTAGGTCCCCCCGCGTGGTTCTGGGATTTTTGCTCACCGTTCTTGTGATCATTCTGACCCCACGGGGTGGGATTTTGCGTGGAGCCCCAGATCGAGGGAGATTATCAGTGGTCTTGTATGTCTTCCATTTTCTAATTATTGCTCCCACTGTTGATTTCTTCACTCCAAGCTGGTTGGCTATTGCATATTCAGTCTTCCCAGCCTGGTGCAGGGCTACAATTTTGTTTCTGGTGTCCTTTGACAGCTCTTTGGTCTTCACCATAGTGGAGTTTGGAGTTAGACTGTTTGAGGGTGTGCATAGGTGTCTTTTTATACTGATAACAAGTTTAAACAGGTGCCATTACTACAGGTAATGAGTGGAGGAAAGAGGAGACTCTTAAAGAAGAAGTTACAGGTCTGTGAGAGCCAGAAATCTTGATTGTTTGTTTCTGACCAAATACTTATTTTCCACCATAATATGCAAATAAAATGTTAAAAAAACAGACAATGTGATTTTCTGGATTTTTTTTCCTCAGTTTGTCTCCCATAGTTGAGGTCTACCTATGGTGTAAATTACAGACGCCTCTCATCTTTTTAAGTGGTGGAACTTGCACTATTACTGACTGACTAAATACTTTTTTGCCCCACTGTATATATATATATATATATATATATATATATATATATATGCTACATGTTCCCTTTGTCTATATGTCTTGGCATTTTTTGTTTTTCATTTTTCATTTTTGGTAGATATATTTTTCATGCTTCTGTCACCCCTATTGTCCGTATTTGGTCTCTTCTGTGCGTTCACAAGCGTAGTGTTACTGTACACATTGGTTCATTATGCGCTGCGCTGAACATTTTTCGGTGCGTGCGCACTATGTACTACTGGCAGGGACGCCTGCCTTTTCTCTTCCGCCCTTCATGCATCACTTCCGGTTCCGGCTTCTTACACACTGCACGCGCTGATTTGGTGACTCTATAAGGTATTTAAACCGATGTTGATCGCTCTCCCTATACCTTCCCCTGATGAAGCCGTCCTTGTAACGGCGACACGTGTAGGGTTCGTCCCCACGCTGATCCTTGCCGCCTTTCTTTTCCCGGGTGTTCGCCTGTCTGGCTGCGAGTTCCATATACGGTTGGACTCTGATCTTCAGTCATTTTTCATTGAGGTCATGATGGTGCTTGGTTCCCATAGCACTATGTCCCTTGCTTATTACTAACAGCAGGATCGCGGTTGTCACCGCCCTTGTGAGGTCATTTTGCCTCACATACAGGGACATTATAGCATATTGCGCCATTGCCTTGGTTCTTTTTTTTATGCCTCCATATGTTAATTTTTGTTCTCTGGCATACAGGTACTGTAATTTACCTTTAGGCATTGGCTGTTGCAGCATGTTTCTCATCCACCAGACGGGCATCCACTCATGTAACCACACATGCTTTGCTTTACCCCTGGGATGTATATTAGCCATGAGGTGATTGTATAAAGGTCATGTTTACATTAATTGCTTGCATTACATCCTGGTATAGTACATTGTACATTTATGTATATTCTTTTGTCATGCAAACTTTGACCTCTGTTACATTTGGCAGGATCTTTTTGGTTTTTGTGGGGATGTTTTAGATGTTTTTAATATTGTTGTATCAATAAAGTTTACCTTTTTATACATATATACTCAGTAGTGGTGTGCGGCATTGTATAGAGTGGTTCTTTTTCTTCTTGTTTCTCATGACAGAATGGGGGCGCAGTATGGAAGCAGCACATGGCAGAATGGGGGCGCAGGATGGGAGCAGCACATTACAGAATGGTGACGCAGGATGAGAGCAGCACATGACATGATGGGGGCCCAGGATTGGAGCAGCACATTACAGAATGGGGGCGCAGGGTGGGAGCAGCACATGACAGAATGTGGGCGCAGGATGGGAGCAGCAAATTACAGAATAGGGGTGCAGGATGGGAGCAGAATATGACAGAATGGGGGCGCAGGATGGGAGCAGCACTTGACAGCATGGGGGTGCAGGATGTGAGCACCACATGACAGGATGTGGGCGAAGGATGGGAGCACCACATGACAGGATTGGGGCGAAGGATGGGAGCACATGACAGGATTGGGGCGCAGGATGGGAGCACATGACAAGATGAGGGCACAGGAAGAGAGTAGCACATGACAAGATGGAGGCACACAAAACAGGATGAGGGCGCAGGATGGGGGCTGCACATGACAGGAAGGGGGCGCAGGATGGGTGCTGCACATGACGGGAAGGGGGTGCAAGATGGTAGCAGCACATGTCAAGATTAGGGCGCAGGATGGAAGCAGCACAAACCAGGATGGAGATCATATACCATTATAAATGCTTGCCACCCAGGCGTAGAACAGATTTAATAGCTAGTTATAATATATTGGAACATTGATCATCTGATGTATTAGGATATTTGTCATTCATTATGACATAAGAATGTGGATCATGATATTAGAATGTTAGTCATAATATTAAGGTAAAATCATCAAATAAAGGGTAAGTATATTAGCACATCTAGAAGTAGATAAAAATCTTAAAAAAGAATGAGAAAAGTGGGTATTGTCGGAAAATCTTTCAATAAAAACTTCTTTAATTTTTCATTAAATGTACCCATATTTTTTTCCTCTTGAATGAGTCACGATAGCGCATTTTTACAACTAATTGAGGGTCTAATGGAACTCCTTTATAAGTGTCATTATCATTCAGGATTAAATATACCTGTTTTTCATATCACTGGCGTACACAGACAGAACATGCCCCTATGCAAGGACACTATATGGGCCCTTAGCAACCCAATAGTCAATCATAATGCACAATTATCCCTGCTCTGGAGGTGCAACTGGGCCTCATTACAATGGTATGTCAGCCTTCGTTACATATCTTGCAGCATGCATAACCAGAGTGCAACCAGCTTTGTTTGATTTCTTAAGGATTCAGTCATGATTTTTCTTTAAATCTGTCAACACAACATTGTTTTCAAATTTTGTGTGACAAGGATGTGCCAATATCTGAATATAACAATTGAAAAATCCTTTCAAACAGAGATTGTAATAAATCTAGAGCATGCACATGCGATGCCTTAGGATAAGAAAAAGGTTTAGAGGTTTTTACAGTTACACATGTTTCATCAATTAATTCAACACTTGTATTTTCTCTAAATGATTCATCAAGGGTTGTCACGGCATTTGATTCAGGAAACGAAAGTTCAGCATATTCATTAACCTGCTCAACAACAGAAAAACTATCATGAGATAGAATAACAGAAAAGAAATGACTTTTCACAGTAAGCGTTCTTGTGACTTTATTCACATCCATTAGCCCCTTTCTGAAATGGTCCATAATAATACGTCCATGCGCCATGGTAATTATGGATGCGGGAAGGATTATTGCATTTTTTTAATGTGACAATGCACACTGTGACTGAAGTCGTGGTGATCGCATTAAAGTTCCGATGTCATCTTACATCAGGGTAGATTGCGTCATCATCCTGGTAGGTGTCACCCCCTCATGCAACTATGATCGCTGTGATGTGCTGTTCAATTCTAACAGCAAATCGCAGCACTTTTCAGTGTTTCAGCTCTGTTTGGTGTGATTGAAGATTACATTGCACCAATCATAGGGCACAGACGTGGCGTGACCGCACTGTGACCACCCTGTGACCTGCCTAGGATCAGAGCTGTAAGAGCACCGACCCTAAGCTGGTGCCTGGCAATGCCAGTGTCACCTCAGCCAGCTCTGATTGGTGCAATCGACGATGACATTTATTGCACCAATCATAGCACACAGACGTGGTGTGATCTCTCTGTAACCTCTCTGTGACCACCTGCACGTCCTCATAGTAGCTGTGGATTTGAACAGGGCGATCACGCTGTCCGATCTGCTCTGTGCTGGGCCTTATGGTGCTGTGAGGAGGGTCGGGATGCAGTGACAGACAGGAGGTAGAGCACTGGTTAACAATTTTTTACTGTTTTAATTGAACAGAGGGTTAACTCCTCACAGGGAGATGAAGGGTTAAACGAGGGAATAAACAGTCAGATTGCAAGGGATATGCAGAGTTAATGAACAAGGTAACGGCAGTTCTTTCTGTACACTTATCGTGTCAGAAGTTCCTCAGGCTGCAGATACTACTTGGGGGTTAGTCGCACCAACAACAACTGGTGCAGTGCTTGTCCAAACAGGTTCTGTTAGTATCGGCTGTCCGTCTTCTGGCGGTAGCGTTCGGTCTCCCGCACCTTTCGCTGAGCACCTAGTCCATATTTAAGTGGTTGGAGAATTAACCCCTTTAATTCTTCTTATATACAATAAGTATGTATTTAAGTATGTATGTATTTAATATATTTATATGGTTGTTGTTGTATTAACCATGTATTATATGTTGTCTTAACCCTGCTGTTCTGTTGGTCAAAAATGACCGACTTTGAACTTCAATATTCTTTAAAATATTCAAGATGCGGCTCTGAAACCCGTGGCCGACCGACCCATCCTCATTTAAGTCAATCAACCACAAGTTTCAGAACCGCATCTTGAACACCCCAAAAAATACCAAAGTTCAAAATAGGTCTCCCCAGACCGAACAGAACAGCAGGGTTAATGCTGTTACCTATGTGTGATAGGGATAGTGCAGTCTGGGTTGTGGCCACTAGATGGGGCAGAGAGGTCACTACTGTAGAGTAAAGGTACCGTTACACTAAACGATTCACCAACGATCACGACCAGCAATACGACCTGGCCGTGATCGTTGGTAAGTAAGTCGTTGTGTGGTCGCTGGGGAGCTGTCACACAGACAGCTCTCTCCAGCAACCAACAATCCGGGGAAAGACTTCGGCATCGTTGAAACTGTCTTCAACGATGCCGAAGTCCCCAGGTAACCAGGGTAAACATCGGGTTACTAAGTGCAGGGCCGCGCTTAGTAACCCGATATTTACCCTGGTTACCATTGTAAAAGTAAAAAAAAAAAAAACAGTACATACTTACATTCTGATGTCTGTCACGTCCCCCGGCGTCAGCTTCCCTGCACTGTGTAAGCACCGGCCATAAAGTTGAGCAGTGACGTCACCGCTGTGCTCTGCTTTACGGCTGGCGCTGCTGACACAGTCAGTGCAGAGAAGCTGACGCCGGGGGACGTGACAGACATTGGAATGTACAGTGGGGCAAAAAAGTATTTAGGCAGTCAGCAATAGTGCAAGTTCCACCACTTAAAAAGATGAGAGGCGTCTGTAATTTACATCATAGGTAGACCTCAACTATGGGAGACAAACTGAGAAAAAAAAATCCAGAAAATCACATTGTCTGTTTTTTTAACATTTTATTTGCATATTATGGTGGAAAATAAGTATTTGGTCAGAAACAAAATTTCATCTCAATACTTTGTAATATATCCTTTGTTGGCAATGACAGAGGTCAAACGTTTTCTGTAAGTCTTCACAAGGTTGCCACACACTGTTGTTGGTATGTTGGCCCATTCTTCCATGCAGATCTCCTCTAGAGCAGTGATGTTTTTGGCTTTTCGCTTGGCAACACGGACTTTCAACTCCCTCCAAAGGTTTTCTATAGGGTTGAGATCTGGAGACTGGCTAGGCCACTCCAGGACCTTGAAATGCTTCTTACGAAGCCACTCCTTCGTTGCCCTGGCGGTGTGCTTTGGATCATTGTCATGTTGAAAGACCCAGCCACGTTTCATCTTCAATGCCCTTGCTGATGGAAGGAGGTTTGCACTCAAAATCTCACGATACATGGCCCCATTCAATCTTTCATGTACCCGGATCAGTCGTCCTGGCCCCTTTGCAGAGAAACAGCCCCAAAGCATGATGTTTCCACCACCATGCTTTACAGTAGGTATGGTGTTTGATGGATGCAACTCAGTATTCTTTTTCCTCCAAACACGACAAGTTGTGTTTCTACCAAACAGTTCCAGTTTGGTTCATCAGACCATAGGACATTCTCCCAAAACTCCTCTGGATCATCCAAATGCTCTCTAGCAAACTTCAGACATGTACTGGCTTAAGCAGTGGGACACGTCTGGCACTGCAGGATCTGAGTCCATGGTGGAGTAGTGTGTTACTTATGGTAGGCCTTGTTACATTGGTCCCAGCTCTCTGCAGTTCATTCACTAGGTCCCCCCGCGTGGTTCTGGGATTTTTGCTCACCGTTGTTGTGATCATTCTGACCCCACGGGGTGGGATTTTGCGTGGAGCCCCAGATCGAGGGAGATTATCAGTGGTCTTGTATGTCTTCCATTTTCTAATTATTGCTCCCACTGTTGATTTTTTCACTCCAAGCTGGTTGGCTATTGCAGATTCAGTCTTCCCAGACTGGTGCAGGGCTACAATTTTGTTTCTGGTGTCCTTTGACAGCTCTTTGGTCTTCACCATAGTGGAGTTTGGAGTCAGACTGTTTGAGGGTGTGCACAGGTGTCTTTTTATACTGATAAGTTTAAACAGGTGCCATTACTACAGGTAATGAGTGGAGGAAAGAGGAGACTCTTAAAGAAGAAGTTACAGGTCTGTGGGAGCCTGAAATCTTGATTGTTTGTTTCTGACCAAATACTTATTTTCCACGATAATATGCAAATAAAATGATAAAAAAACAGACAATGTGATTTTCTGGATTTTTTTTTCTCAGTTTGTCTCCCATAGTTGAGGTCTGCCTATGATGTAAATTACAGACGCCTCTCATCTTTTTAAGTGGTGGAACTTGCACTATTGCTGACTGACTAAATACTTTTTTGCCCCACTGTAAGTATGTACTGTTTTTTTTTTTTTTTACTTTTACAATGGTAACCAGGGTAAATATCGGGTTACTAAGCGTGGCCCTGCGCTTAGTAACCCAATATTTACCCTGGTTACAAGTGAACACATTGCTGGATCGGCGTCACACACGCCGATCCAGCGATGACAGCGGGTGATCAGCGACCAAAAAAAAGGCCTGATCATTCCCCTCGACCAACGATCTCCCAGCAGGGGCCTGATCGTTGGTCGCTGTCACACATAAAGGAGATCGTTAGCGAGATCGTTGCTACGTCACAAAAAGCGTGACGTTGCAACGATATAGTTAACGATATCATTATGTGTGAAGGTACCTTTAGTAATATAAGAGTTAACTATAGGAGGGATAAATTGGGGAATAGTCTCGAAGGTCTTCCTGTATCTAGTCAGTCAGGACCTCGGTGCTCGGGTGGGCTATATGCTCGAGCTGCCTAACGACCCTGTAACATTTACGGGTATTCCCAGCCATCCACAGGGGGAACTTAGAAAAGAACCAGATACAGCATAACAGCAGTAAAGAGAAAAAGAAGGAGGAATATGGAAGGTCACCGGAAAAGTGTACGAGCAGATCACTCCAGTATGTCGTGGATATCTTCGTGGGCTGGGTCTCTGTTGTCTGATACGAAGTGGATGGGAGAACGTTCTACCGTGGTGACGTTCCACCGGGAGGACACTAAGGAGTCATCTGAGATATCCCATCCCGCGGAAACACTTAGTGACGCAAGGAACAGTGAAGGGAAAGATGAAGTAATGTGCTGACTTTACTGTGATGGAAATGTTGGATACTGCGTGGATGTGCTGTGTTCTAAAGTAAATAAATATGTTCAGTTAAGAATTGCCCTTGACTGTGTTTCTGTTCTTTGGGATCCAGGGCCAGCTTCAAGTCAGCGCAGCAAAGGAGACGCTGACAGCACCGTGAGTACCGATTGTAATATGCAAAAGAAAAGGTATCATTTTCTTGTAGAGGGAGGCCAGGGTGTACAATGCCTGACAACCTCAGCCACGACTACCGCAGTCGGGGTGATGCTGGGAAGGAAATGTAGCCATATAGTAACGATAAAAATGAGACCCCTCTCTTCAGCTACCTCACCAGCCTTCCCCTGACTACACCTAACTGGGGGTCATGCTGCCCCCTCTATTACCCCAGACCCGCGTGCAGGTGCTCAGCCAGAACCACCATAGAATGGGTCCGCTTTCTGAAGATAATACTGCCATAGTGTTCTCACATAATACCGCCATATAGATCACACATAATACCACCAGTGTTCTCACATACCGCCATATAGATCACACATAATACCACCAGTGTTCTCACATACCGCCATATAGATCACACATAATACTGCCAGTGTTCTCACATAATACCGCCATATAGATCACACATAATACTGCCATAGCGTTCTCACATAATACCGCCATATAGATCACACAATACCACCAGTGTTCTCACATACCGCCATATAGATCACACATAATACTGCCAGTGTTCTCACATACCGCCATATAGATCACACATAATACTGCCAGTGTTCTCACATAATACCGCCATATAGATCACACATAATACTGCCATAGCGTTCTCACATAATACCGCTATATAGATCACACATAATTCCACCAGTGTTCTCACATACCGCCATATAGATCACACATAATACTGCCAGTGTTCTCACATAACACCGCCATATAGATCACACATAATACTGCCATAGCGTTCTCACATAATACCGCTATATAGATCACACAATACCACCAGTGTTCTCACATACCGCCATATAGATCACACATAATACTGCCAGTGTTCTCACATAATACCGCCATATAAATCACACATAATACTGCCATAGTGTTCTCACATAATACCGCCATATAGATCACACATAATACTGCCAGTGTTCTCACATAATACCGCCATATAAATCACACATAATACCACCAGTGTTCTCACATAGCGCCATATAGATCACACATAATACCACCAGTGTTCTCACATACCGCCATATAGATCACACACAATACCACCATATAATTCTCACAATACTGATCAAGCATAATACCACCATACAGATCACATAATACCGTCATATAGATCTCACGTAATGCCATAATACAGCATGACGCCCGCAGATCCTGTTATCGCACGCATTGAGTTGTGTGTGCAATGGGAAAAGATATGCAGGGGGGAGAGGAGTGCATAGGAGAGGATTAGATACACGGTTCACCAGACAGTATCACACAAGAGATGATTAGATACACGGCTCAGCATAATATCACACAGTATAGGATTAGATACATGGCTCAGCAGACAGTATCACACAGGAGAGGATTAGATACACGGCTCAGCAGACAGTATCACACAGGAGAGGATTAGATACACGGCTCAGCATAATATCACACAGTATAGGATTAGATACATGGCTCAGCAGACAGTATCCCACAGGAGAGGATTAGATACACGGCTCAGCAGACAGTATCACACAGGAGAGGATTAGATACACAGCTCAGCAGACAGTATCACACAGGAGAGGATTAGATACACGGCTCAGCATAATATCACACAGGAGAGGATTAGATACACGGCTCAGCAGACAGTATCACACAGGAGAGGATTAGATACACGGCTCAGCAGACAGTATCACACAGAAGAGGATTAGATACACGGCTCAGCAGACAGTATCACACAGGAGAAGATTAGATACACGTCTCAGCATAATATCACACAATATAGGATTAGATGCATGGCTCAGCAGACAGTATCACACAGGAGAGTATTAGATGCATGGCTCAGCATAGTATCACACATGAGAGGATTAGATACAGGGGCCAGCAGACAGTATTACACAGCAGAGGATTAGATACATGGCTCAGCACAGTATAGTGAGAGATGCACAGTCTGATGTCCTGTGAGGAGCTGCAGTGAGGTCGGAGCAGCACAGAGCCTCCCCCATCCCCCTCTGTTACCTCTCTGCAGCTCCTGATAGAGGACATCAGACTGCAGCACTCCTTCACCCTCTCTAGGGATTACAGCCACACACCAGGCAGCAGAGGACAGGGAACGGCCGCAGACAGTGTGAGGGGAGACAGATGGGGCTGCCCCTCCAACAGCACGGCTCTCAGTCACAGTGGAGCTCACAGGTACACTCCACTGTAGGCTGAAGCAAGATGGCGCCGATCTCCTGCCTCTGCTGTGATGTGGAGACAGCCCAGGGGACGTGGCCACATCACAGCACAATGATAGCTATGGGGTCAGCTCCCGACTGCAGCCTCCTATGTCCAGGGCTGCCATATTTTGCACAGTGTAAGTGTCGTGCTGGGACTCTTACACTGCTGCAAAGCAAAATGGCGGCGCCCAGTGGCTGCAAAAATAATTAATAATAAAAAATATATTAAAGTTAAAAAAAATAATTTTGTATTAAAAATAATTGTTTATATAAACAATTATTTTTAATACAAAAACAAAATTGCGGCACCTTCCCTTTAATTCTAAAACTCTGGCAAAACCGTCAATGAAAAAGACCTGGGTGTATGGGTGGATGACAAACTCATATTCAGTGGCCAGTATCAGGCAGCTGCTACAAAGGCAAATAAAATAATGGGATGCATTAAAAGAGGCATAGATGCTCATGAGGAGAACATAATTTTATCTCTATACAAGTCACTAGTTCGACCACACTTAGAATACTGTGCACAGTTCTGGTCTCCGGTGTATTAGAAAGACATAGCTGAACTAGAGCGGGTGCAGAGAAGAGCGACCAAGGTTATTAGAGGACTGGGGGGTCTACAATACCAAGATAGGTTATTACACTTAAGGCTATTTAGTTTCGAAAAATGAAGACTAAGGGGTGATCTTATTTTAATGTAGAAATATATGATGGGACAGTACAAAGACCTTTCTGATGATCTTTTTAATCATAGACCTGAAACAGGGACAAGGGGGCATCCTCTGCGTTTGGAGGAAAGAAAGTTTAAGCATAATAACAGACGCAGATTATTTACTGTAAGAGCAGTGAGACTATGGAACTCTCTGCCGTATGATGTTGTAATGAGTGATTCATTACTTAAATTTAAGAGGGGACTGGATATCTTTCTGGAAAAGTATAATGTTACAGGGTACAGTATATACACTAGATTCCTTGATCCAGGGAACTAGTCTGATTGCTGTATGTGGAGTCGGGAAGGAATTTTTTCCCCAATGTGGAGCTTACTCTTTGCCACATGGGTATTTTTGCCTTCCTCTGAATCAACATGTTAGGGCATGTTAGGTTAGGCTATGGGTTGAACTAGATGGACTTATAGTCGTCTTCAACCTTAATAACTATGTAACAATTGCTGGCCTGAGGGACCCCTTCGATGTTTCCCAAGTACCCTTTAGAAACACGTCGGCCTTTCTATCTGGAGGGTCTTTCAAACTCTCTCAGTCTTTAAATGGTAGAGTGGTTCTTTTACATGCCTTAGCAACTGCCGCATATGTTGTGAATTCCGTTCTTGGGCTCCCTCCGGTGGTTGTAAATGGCACTTTTGTGAATTCTGCCCTTGGGCTCCCTCTGGTGGTTTTGAGTGGAACTGCCGCTCCTTGGGTTTAGCTTTAGCAGCTGCTTTCACTAATCGTCTCTCCTGGCTCTGCTATTTAACCTGGCTCTAGTCTTCAGCCTATGCCACTTGTCAATGTTCTCTGGCTGGATTCACATCTCTGCTTGGATTCTCCTGGTTTCCTGACCAGTTCTGCAAAGATAAGTTCTGGCTTTGCTCATTTCAGTCCACATGTTGTGGACTTATTGTTCTGTGCATTCTATTTTTGTCCAGCTTGTCATTATGGATTTTTTCTGTTAGCTGGAAGCTCTGGGAAGCAGATTTACCCTCCACACCTTTAGTCAGGTGTGGAGATTTTGTAAACTCTGTGTGCATTGTTTTGTAGTTTTTATACTGACCGCACAGTATCCTTTCCTGTCCTATCTATCAAGCTAGACTGGCCTCCTATGCTAAAATCTGATTTCATCTCTGCGTATGTTATTTTCCCCTCCTCTCACCTGTTATGATAAGGTAATTCAGTACCACAATGGACATAGAAGTCAGAGCACATACAGTGACCTGACAATAACCCAAAAAACATAGAACGAGCTCTGAGACATAGTAACATAGTAACATAGTTAGTAAGGCCGAAAAAAGACATTTGTCCATCCAGTTCAGCCTATATTCCATCATAATAAATACCCAGATCTACGTCCTTCTACAGAACCTAATAATTGTATGATACAATATTGTTCTGCTCCAGGAAGACATCCAGGCCTCTCTTGAGCCCCTCGACTGAGTTCGCCATCACCACCTCCTCAGGCAAGCAATTCCAGATTCTCACTGCCCTAACAGTAAAGAATCCTCTTCTATGTTGGTGGAAAAACCTTCTCTCCTCCAGACGCAAAGAATGCCCCCTTGTGCCCGTCACCTTCCTTGGTATAAACAGATCCTCAGCGAGATATTTGTATTGTCCCCTTATATACTTATACATGGTTATTAGATCGCCCCTCAGTCGTCTTTTTTCTAGACTAAATAATCCTAATTTCGCTAATCTATCTGGGTATTGTAGTTCTCCCATCCCCTTTATTAATTTTGTTGCCCTCCTTTGTACTCTCTCTAGTTCCATTATATCCTTCCTGAGCACCGGTGCCCAAAACTGGACACAGTACTCCATGTGCGGTCTAACTAGGGATTTGTACAGAGGCAGTATAATGCTCTCATCATGTGTATCCAGACCTCTTTTAACCCCTTCATGACCCAGCCTATTTTGACCTTAAAGACCTTGCCGTTTTTTGCAATTCTGACCAGTGTCCCTTTATGAGGTAATAACTCAGGAACGCTTCAACGGATCCTAGCGGTTCTGAGATTGTTTTTTCGTGACATATTGGGCTTCATGTTAGTGGTAAATTTAGGTCAATAAATTCTGCATTTATTTGTGATAAACACGGAAATTTGGCGAAAATTTTGAAAATTTCGCAATTTTCACATTTTGAATTTTTATTCTGTTAAACCAGAGAGATATGTGACACAAAATAGTTAATAAATAACATTTCCCACACGTTTACTTTACATCAGCACAATTTTGGAAACAAAATTTTTTTTTGTTAGGAAGTTATAAGGGTTAAAATTTGACCAGCGATTTGTCATTTTTACAACGAAATTTACAAAACCATTTTTTTTAGGGACCACCTCACATTTGAAGTCAGTTTGAGGGGTCTATATGGCTGAAAATACCCAAAAGTGACACCATTCTAAAAACTGCACCCCTCAAGGTACTCAAAACCACATTCAAGAAGTTTATTAACCCTTCAGGTGCTTCACAGCAGCAGAAGCAACATGGAAGGAAAAAATGAACATTTAACTTTTTAGTCACAAAAATTATCTTTTAGCAACAATTTTTTTATTTTCCCAATGGTAAAAGGAGAAACTGAACCACGAAAGTTGTTGTCCAATTTGTCCTGAGTACGCTGATACCTCATATGTGGGGGTAAACCACTGTTTGGGCGCACGGCAGGGCTTGGAAGGGAAGGAGCGCCATTTGACTTTTTGAATCAAAAATTGGCTCCACTCTTTAGCGGACACCATGTCACGTTTGGAGAGCCCCCGTGTGCCTAAAAATTGGAGCTTCCCCACAAATGACCCCATTTTGGAAACTAGACGCCCCAAGGAACTTATCTAGATGCATAGTGAGCACTTTGAACCCCCAGGTGCTTCACAAATTGATCCGTAAAAATGAAAAAGTACTTTTTTTTCACAAAAAAATTCTTTTAGCCTCAATTTTTTCATTTTCACATGGGCAACAGGATAAAATGGATCCTAAAATGTGTTGGGCAATTTCTCCTGAGTACACCAATACCTCACATGTGGGGGTAAACCACTGTTTGGGCACATGGTAAGGCTCGGAAGGGAAGGAGCGCCATTTGACTTTTTGAATGAAAAATTATTTCCATCGTTAGCGGACACCATGTCGCGTTTGGATAGCTCCTGTGTGCCTAAACATTGGCGCTCCCCCACAAGTGACCCCATTTTGGAAACTAGACCCCCCAAGGAACTTATTTAGATGCCTAGTGAGCACTTTAAACCCTCAGGTGCTTCACAAATTGATCTGTAAAAATGAAAAAGTACTTTTTTTTCACAAAAAAATTATTTTCGCCTCAATTTTTTCATTTTCACATGGGCAGTAGGATAAAATGGATCATAAAATTTGTTGGGCAATTTCTCCCGAGTACGCCGATACCTCATATGTGGGGGTAAACCACTGTTTGGGCACACGGCAGGGCTCGGAAGGGAAGGCGCGCCATTTGACTTTTTGAATGGAAAATTAGCTCCAATTGTTAGCGGACACCATGTCGCGTTTGGAGAGCCCCCTATGTGCCTAAACATTGGAGCTCCCCCACAAGTGACCCCATTTTGGAAACTAGACCCCCCAAGGAACTTATCTAGATGCATATTGAGCACTTTAAACCCCCAGGTGCTTCACAGAAGTTTATAACGCAGAGCCATGAAAATAAAAAATAATTTTTCTTTCCTCAAAAATGATTTTTTAGCCTGGAATTTCCTATTTTGCCAAGGATAATGGGAGAAATTGGACCCCAAATATTGTTGTCCAGTTTGTCCTGAGTACGCTGATACCCCATATGTGGGGGTAAACCACTGTTTGGGCGCACGGCAGGGCTCGGAAGGGATGGCACGCCATTTGGCTTTTTAAATGGAAAATTAGCTCCAATCATTAGCGGACACCATGTCACGTTTGGAGAGCCCCTGTGTGCTTAAACATTGGAGATCCCCCAGAAATGACACCATTTTGGAAACTAGACCCCCAAAGGAACTAATCTAGATGTGTGGTGAGGACTTTGAACCCCCAAGTGCTTCACAGAAGTTTATAACGCAGAGCCATGAAAATAAAAAAAAAAATTATTTTCTCAAAAATGATCTTTTAGCCTGCAATTTTTTATTTTCCCAAGGGTAACAGGAGAAATTTGACCCCAAAAGTTGTTGTCCAGTTTCTCCTGAGTACGCTGATACCCCATATGTGGGGGTAAATCACTGTTTGGGCACATGCCGGGGCTCGGAAGTGAAGTAGTGACGTTTTGAAATGCAGACTTTGATGGAATGCTCTGTGGGCGTCACGTTGCGTTTGCAGAGCCCCTGATGTGGCTTAACAGTAGAAACCCCCCACAAGTGACCCCATTTTGGAAACTAGACCCCCAAAGGAACTTATCTAGATGTGTGGTGAGCACTTTGAACCCCCAAGTGCTTCATAGAAGTTTATAATGCAGAGCCGTGAAAATAATAAATACGTTTTCTTTCCTCAAAAATAATTATTTAGCCCAGAATTTTTTAATTTTCCCAAGGGTAACAGGAGAAATTTGACCCCAAAAGTTGTTGTCCAGTTTCTCCTGAGTACGGTGATACCCCATATGTGGGGGTAAACTACTGTTTGGGCACATGCCGGGGCTTGGAATTGAAGTAGTGACGTTTTGAAATGCAGACTTTGATGGAATGCTCTGCGGGCGTCACGTTGCGTTTGCAGAGCCCCTGATGTGCCTAAACAGTAGAAACCCCCCACAAGTGACCCCATTTTGGAAACTAGACCCTGAAAGGAACTTATCTAGATGTGTGGTGAGCACTTTGAACCCCCAAGTGCTTCATAGAAGTTTATAATGCAGAGCCGTGAAAATAATAAATACGTTTTCTTTCCTCAAAAATAATTATTTAGCCCAGAATTTTTTAATTTTCCCAAGGGTAACAGGAGAAATTTGACCCCAAAAGTTGTTGTCCAGTTTCTCCTGAGTACGGTGATACCCCATATGTGGGGGTAAACTACTGTTTGGGCACATGCCGGGGCTTGGAATTGAAGTAGTGACGTTTTGAAATGCAGACTTTGATGGAATGCTCTGCGGGCGTCACGTTGCGTTTGCAGAGCCCCTGATGTGCCTAAACAGTAGAAACCCCCCACAAGTGACCCCATTTTGGAAACTAGACCCTGAAAGGAACTTATCTAGATGTGTGGTGAGCACTTTGAACCCCCAAGTGCTTCATAGAAGTTTATAATGCAGAGCCGTGAAAATAATAAATACGTTTTCTTTCCTCAAAAATAATTATTTAGCCCAGAATTTTTTATTTTCCCAAGGGTTACAGGAGAAATTGGACCCCAAAAGTTGTTGTCCAGTTTCTCCTGAGTACGCTGATACCCCATATGTGGGGGTAAACCACTGTTTGGGCACACGTCGGGGCTCAGAAGGGAAGTAGTGACTTTTGAAATGCAGACTTTGATGGAATGGTCTGCGGGTGTCACGTTGCGTTTGCAGAGCCCCTGGTGTGCCTAAACAGTAGAGACCCCCCACAAGTGACCCCATTTTAGAAACTAGACCCCCCAAGGAACTTATCTAGATATGTGGTGAGCACTTTGAACCCCCAAGTGCTTCACAGACGTTTACAACGCAGAGCCGTGAAAATAAAAAATCATTTTTCTTTCCTCAAAAATTATGTTTTAGCAAGCATTTTTTTAGATTCACAAGGGTAACAGGAGAAATTGGACCCCAGTAATTGTTGCGCAGTTTGTCCTGAGTATGCTGGTACCCCATATGTGGGGGTAAACCACTGTTTGGGCACACGTCAGGGCTCGGAAGTGAGGGAGCACCATTTGACTTTTTGAATACGAGATTGGCTGGAATCAATGGTGGCGCCATGTTGCGTTTGGAGACCCCTGATGTGCCTAAACAGTGGTAACCCCTCAATTCTAACTCCAACACTAACCCCAACACACCCCTAACCCTAATCCCAACTGTAGCCATAATCCTAATCACAACCCTAACCCCAACACACCCCTAACCCCAACACACCCCTAACCCTAACCACAACCCTAATTCCAACCCTAACCCTAAGGCTATGTGCCCACGTTGCGGATTCGTGTGAGATATTTCCGCACCATTTTTGAAAAATCTGCGGGTAAAAGGCACTGCGTTTTATCTGCGGATTTTCCGCGGATTTCCAGTGTTTTTTGTGCGGATTTCACCTGCGGATTCCTATTGAGGAACAGGTGTAAAACGCTGCGGAATCCGCACAAAGAATTGACATGCTGCGGAAAATACAACGCAGCGTTCCCGCGCGGTATTTTCCGCACCATGGGCACAGCGGATTTGGTTTTTCATATGTTTACATGGTACTGTAAACCTGATGGAACACTGCTGCGGATCCGCAGCCAAATCCGCACCGTGTGCACATAGCCTAATTCTAAAGGTATGTGCACACGCTGCGGAAAACGCTGCAGATCCGCAGCAGTTTCCCATGAGTGTACAGTTCAATGTAAACCTATGGGAAACAAAAATCGCTGTACACATGCTGCGGAAAAACTGCACGGAAACGCAGCGGTTTACATTCCGCAGCATGTCACTTCTTTGTGCGGATTCCGCAGCGGTTTTACAACTGCTCCAATAGAAAATCGCAATTGTAAAACCGCAGTGAAATGCGCAGAAAAAAACGCGGTAAATCCGCCATAAATCCGCAGCGGTTTAGCACTGCGGATTTATCAAATCCGCAGCGGAAAAATCCGCAGAGGACCAGAATACGTGTGCACATTCCTAACCCTAACCCTAGCCCTAACCCTAGCCCTAACCCTAACCCTACCCCTAACCCTACCCCTAACCCTACCCCTAACCCTAACCCTACCCCTACCCCTAGCCCTAACCTTAACCCTAACCCTACCCCTAACCCTAACCCTACCCCTAACCCTAACCCTATTCTAACATTAGTGGAAAAAAAAAAATTTCTTTATTTTTTTATTGTCCCTACCTATGGGGGTGACAAAGGGGGGGGGTCATTTATTATTTTTTTTATTTTGATCACTGAGATAGATTATATCTCAGTGATCAAAATGCACTTTGGAACGAATCTGCCGGCCGGCAGATTCGGCGGGCGCACTGCGCATGCGCCCGCCATTTTGGAAGATGGCGGCGCCCGGGAGAAGATGGACGGGACCACGGCTGGATCGGTAAGTATGATAGGGTGGGGGGGGACCACGGGGGGGGGGATCGGAGCACGGGGGGGGGAATCGGAGCGCGGGAGGGGTGGAACGGAGCGCGGGGGGCGTGGAACGGAGCACGGGGGGGCTGGAATGGAGCACGGGGGGGTGGAATGGAGCACGGGGGGGGTGGATCGGAGTGCAGGGGGGGTGATTGGAGCACGGGGGGGTGATTGGAGCACGGGGGGAGCGGACACGAGCACGGGGGGGGAGCGGAGCACTGGACGGAGGGGAGCCGGAGCAGTGTACCGGCCAGATCGGGGGGGTGGGGGGGCGATCGGAGGGGTGGGGTGGGGGTACACTAGTATTTCCAGCCATGGCCGATGATATTTCAGCATCGGCCATGGCTGGATTGTAATATTTCACCCGTTATAATGGGTGAAATATTACAAATCGCTCTGATTGGCAGTTTCACTTTCAACAGCCAATCAGAGCGATCGTAGCCACGAGGGGGTGAAGCCACCCCCCCTGGGCTAAACTACCACTCCCCCTGTCCCTGCAGATCGGGTGAAATGGGAGTTAACCCTTTCACCCGATCTGCAGGGACGCGATCTTTCCATGACGCCGCATAGGCGTCATGGGTCGGAATGGCACCGACTTTCATGACGCCTACGTGGCGTCAAAGGTCGGGAAGGGGTTAATGCACCCCATGATCCTGTTTGCCTTGGCAGCTGCTGCCTGGCACTGGCTGCTCCAGGTAAGTTTATCATTAACTAGGATCCCCAAGTCCTTCTCCCTGTCAGATTTACCCAGTGGTTTCCCGTTCAGTGTGTAATGGTGATATTGATTCCCTCTTCCCATGTGTATAACCTTACATTTATCATTGTTAAACCTCATCTGCCACCTTTCAGCCCAAGTTTCCAACTTATCCAGATCCATCTGTAGCAGAATACTATCTTCTCTTGTATTAACTGCTTTACATAGTTTTGTATCATCTGCAAATATCGATATTTTACTGTGTAAACCTTCTACCAGATCATTAATGAATATGTTGAAGAGAACAGGTCCCAATACTGACCCCTGCGGTACCCCACTGGTCACAGCGACCCAGTTAGAGACTATACCATTTATAACCACCCTCTGCTTTCTATCACTAAGCCAGTTACTAACCCATTTACACACATTTTCCCCCAGACCAAGCATTCTCATTTTGTGTACCAACCTCTTGTGCGGCACGGTATCAAACGCTTTGGAAAAATCGAGATATACCACGTCCAATGACTCACCGTGGTCCAGTCTATAGCTTACCTCTTCATAAAAACTGATTAGATTGGTTTGACAGGAGCGATTTCTCATAAACCCATGCTGATATGGAGTTAAACAGTTATTCTCATTGAGATAATCCAGAATAACATCCCTCAGAAACCCTTCAAATATTTTACCAACAATAGAGGTTAGACTTACTGGCCTATAATTTCCAGGTTCACTTTTAGAGCCCTTTTTGAATATTGGCACCACATTTGCTATGCGCCAGTCCTGCGGAACAGACCCTGTCTCTATAGAGTCCCTAAAAATAAGAAATAATGGTTTATCTATTACATTACTTAGTTCTCTTAGTACTCGTGGGTGTATGCCATCCGGACCCGGAGATTTATCTATTTTAATCTTATTTAGCCGGTTTCCCACCTCTTCTTGGGTTAGATTGGTGACCCTTAATATAGGGTTTTCATTGTTTCTTGGGATTTCACCTAGCATTTCATTTTCCACCGTGAATACCGTGGAGAAGAAGGTGTTTAATATGTTAGCTTTTTCCTCGTCATCTACAACCATTCTTTCCTCACTATTTTTTAAGGGGCCTACATTTTCAGTTTTTATTCTTTTACTATTGATATAGTTGAAGAACAGTTTGGGATTAGTTTTACTCTCCTTAGCAATGTGCTTCTCTGTTTCCTTTTTGGCAGCTTTAATTAGTTTTTTAGATAAAGTATTTTTCTACCTATAGTTTTTTAGAGCTTCAATGGTGCCATCCTGCTTTAATAGTGCAAATGCTTTCTTTTTACTGTTAATTGCCTGTCTTACTTCTTTGTTTAGCCACATTGGGTTTTTCCTATTTCTAGTCCTTTTATTCCCACAAGGTATAAACCGCTTACACTGCCTATTTAGGATGTTCTTAAACATTTCCCATTTATTATCTGTATTCTCATTTCTGAGGATATTGTCCCAGTCTACCAGATTAAGGGCATCTCTAAGCTGTTCAAACTTTGCCTTCCTAAAGTTCAATATTTTTGTGACTCCCTGACAAGTCCCCCTAGTGAAAGACAGGTGAAACTGCACAATATTGTGGTCGCTATTTCCTAAATGCCCAACCACCTGCAGATTTGTTATTCTGTCAGGTCTATTAGATAGTATTAGGTCTAAAAGTGCTGCTCCTCTGGTTGGATTCTGCACCAATTGTGAAAGATAATTTTTCTTGGTTATTAGCAGAAACCTGTTGCCTTTATGGGTTTCACAGGTTTCTGTTTCCCAGTTAATATCCGGGTAGTTAAAGTCCCCCATAACCAGGACCTCATTATGGGTTGCAGCTTCATCTATCTGCTTTAGAAGTAGACTTTCCATGCTTTCTGTTATATTTGGGGGTTTGTAACAGACCCCAATGAGAATTTTGTTACCATTTTTCCCTCCATGAATTTCAACCCATATGGACTCGACATCCTCATTCCCTTCGCTAATATCCTCCCTTAAAGTGGACTTTAGACAAGACTTTACATAGAGACAAACCCCTCCTCCTCTCCGATTTTTACGATCCTTTCTAAACAGACTGTAACCCTGTAAGTTAACTGCCCAGTCATAGCTTTCATCTAACCATGTCTCGGTTATTCCCACTATGTCAAAGTTACCTGTAGATATTTCTGCTTCTAGTTCTTCCATCTTGTTTGTCAGGCTTCTGGCGTTTGCCAGAGACGTGGGAACTCTGCTGACCGCAATCCCTAATCCTCTCCAACCACACTAGAGGCAGCCGTGGATTGCGCCTAACGCTCCCTATGCAACTCGCCACAGCCTGAGAAACTAGCTAGCCTGAAGATAGAAAATAAGCCTACCTTGCCTCAGAGAAATACCCCAAAGGAAAAGGCAGCCCCCACATATAATGACTGTGAGTTAAGATGAAAAGACAAACGTAGAGATTAAATAGATTTAGCAAAGTGAGGCCCGACTTTCTGAACAGAGCAAGGATAGGAAAGGTAACTTTGCTGTCAACACAAAACCCTACAAAAACCACGCAAAGGGGGCAAAAAGACCCTCCGTACCGAACTAACGGCACGGAGGTACACCCTCTGCATCCCAGAGCTTCCAGCAAGCAAGAGAAAACAAATAAGCAAGCTGGACAGAAAAAACAGCAAACAAAATAGCAAAAGCAGAACTTAGCTATGCAGAGCAGCAGGCCACAGGAACGATCCAGGAGGAAACAGGTCCAATACTAGAACATTGACTGGAGGCCAGGATCAAAGCACTAGGTGGAGTTAAATAGAGCAGCACCTAACGACTTCACCACAACACCTGAGGAAGGAAACTCAGAAGCCGCAGTACCACTCTCCTCCACCAACGGAAGCTCACAGAGAGAATCAGCCGAAGTACCACTTGTGACCACAGGAGGGAGCTCTGCCACAGAATTCACAACAGTACCCCCCCCTTGAGGAGGGGTCACCGAACCCTCACCAGAGCCCCCAGGACGACCAGGATGAGCCATATGAAAGGCACGAACAAGATCGGGAGCATGGACATCAGAGGCAAAGACCCAGGAATTATCTTCCTGAGCATAACCCTTCCACTTAACCAGATACTGGAGTTTCCGTCTTGAAACACGAGAATCCAAAATATTCTCCACAACATACTCCAACTCCCCCTCCACCAAAACCGGGGCAGGAGGATCAACAGATGGAACCATAGGTGCCACGTATCTCCGCAACAATGACCTATGGAATACATTATGTATGGAAAAAGAATCTGGAAGGGTCAGAAGAAAAGACACAGGATTAAGAACCTCAGAAATCCTATACGGACCAATGAAACGAGGTTTAAACTTAGGAGAGGAAACCTTCATAGGAATATGACGAGAAGATAACCAAACCAAATCCCCAACACGAAGTCGGGGACCCACACACCGTCTGCGATTAGCGAAACGTTGAGCCTTCTCCTGGGACAAGGTCAAATTGTCCACTACATGAGTCCAAATCTGCTGCAACCTGTCCACCACAGTATCCACACCAGGACAGTCCGAAGACTCAACCTGCCCTGAAGAGAAACGAGGATGGAACCCAGAGTTGCAGAAAAACGGCGAAACCAAGGTAGCCGAGCTGGCCCGATTATTAAGGGCGAACTCAGCCAAAGGCAAAAAGGACACCCAGTCATCCTGATCAGCAGAAACAAAGCATCTCAGATATGTTTCCAAGGTCTGATTGGTTCGTTCGGTCTGGCCATTAGTCTGAGGATGGAAAGCCGAGGAAAAAGACAAGTCAATGCCCATCCTACCACAAAAGGCTCACCAAAACCTCGAAACAAACTGGGAACCTCTGTCAGAAACAATATTCTCTGGAATGCCATGTAAACGAACCACATGCTGGAAGAACAATGGCACCAAATCAGAGGAGGAAGGTAATTTAGACAAGGGTACCAAATGGACCATCTTAGAGAAGCGATCACAGACCACCCAAATGACTGACATCTTTTGAGAGACGGGAAGATCTGAAATAAAATCCATAGAGATATGTGTCCAAGGCCACTTCGGGACCGGCAAGGGCAAAAGCAACCCACTGGCACGAGAACAGCAGGGCTTAGCCCGAGCACAAATCGCACAGGACTGCACAAAAGAACGCACATCCCGCGAAAGAGATAGCCACCAAAAGGATCTAGCTACTAACTCTCTGGTACCAAAGATTCCAGGATGACCAGCCAACACCGAACAATGAACCTCAGAGATAACTTTATTCGTCCACCTATCAGGGACAAACAGTTTCTCCGCTGGGCAACGATCAGGTTTATTAGCCTGAAATTTTTGCAGCACCCGCCGCAAATCAGGGGAGATGGCAGACACAATTACTCCCTCTTTGAGAATACCCGCCGGCTCAGATAAACCCGGAGAGTCGGGCACAAAACTCCTAGACAGAGCATCCGCCTTCACATTTTTAGAGCCCGGAAAGTACGAAATCACAAAGTCAAAACGGGCAAAAAACAGCGACCAACGAGCCTGTCTAGGATTCAACCGCTTGGCAGACTCGAGATAAGTCAAGTTCTTATGATCAGTCAAGACCACCACGCGATGCTTAGCTCCTTCAAGCCAATGACGCCACTCCTCGAATGCCCACTTCATGGCCAGCAACTCTCGATTGCCAACATCATAATTTCGCTCAGCAGGCGAAAACTTCCTGGAAAAGAAGGCGCATGGTTTCATCACCGAGCAATCAGGACTTCTCTGCGACAAAACAGCCCCTGCTCCAATCTCAGAAGCATCAACCTCGACCTGGAATGGAAGCGAAACATCTGGTTGACACAACACAGGAGCAGAAGAAAAACGACGCTTCAACTCTTGAAAAGCTTCCACAGCAGCAGAAGACCAATTGACCACATCAGCACCCTTCTTGGTCAAATCGGTCAATGGTTTAGCAATACTAGAAAAATTGCAGATGAAGCGACGATAAAAATTAGCAAAGCCCAGGAACTTTTGCAGACTTTTCAGAGATGTCGGCTGAGTCCAATCATGGATGGCTTGGACCTTAACAGGGTCCATCTCGATAGTAGAAAGGGAAAAGATGAACCCCAAAAATGAAACCTTCTGAACACCAAAGAGACACTTTGATCCCTTCACAAACAAAGAATTAGCACGCAGGACCTGAAACACCGTTCTGACCTGCTTCACATGAGACTCCCAATCATCCGAGAAGATCAAAATGTCATCCAAGTACACAATCAGGAATTTATCCAGGTACTCTCAGAAGATGTCATGCATAAAGGACTGAAACACTGATGGAGCATTGGTAAGTCCGAATGGCATTACTAGATACTCAAAATGGCCCTCGGGCGTATTAAATGCAGTTTTCCATTCATCGCCTCGCTTAATACGCACAAGATTATACGCACCACGAAGATCTATCTTGGTGAACTAACTAGCCCCCTTAATCCGAGCAAACAAATCAGATAACAACGGCAAGGGGTACTGAAATTTAACCGTGATCTTATTTAGAAGGCGGTAATCTATACAAGGTCTCAGCGAACCATCCTTCTTGGCCACAAAAAAGAACCCTGCTCCTAATGGCGACGATGACGGGCGAATATGCCCCTTCTCCAAGGACTCCTTCACATAACTCCGCATAGCGGCGTGCTCAGGCACAGATAAATTAAACAGTCGACCTTTTGGGAATTTACTACCAGGAATCAAATCGATAGCACAATCACAATCCCTATGCGGAGGTAGGGTATCGGACTTGGGCTCATCAAATACATCCCGGTAATCAGACAAGAACTCTGGAACCTCAGAAGGGGTGGATGACGAAATAGACAGAAATGGGACATCACCATGTACCCCCTGACAACCCCAGCTGGACACAGACATGGATTTCCAATCTAATACTGGATTATGGACTTGTAGCCATGGCAACCCCAACACGACCACATCATGCAGATTATTCAACACCAGAAAGCGAATAACCTCCTGATGTGCAGGAGCCATGCACATGGTCAGCTGGGTCCAGTACTGAGGCTTATTCTTGGCCAAAGGCGTAGCATCAATTCCTCTCAATGGAATTGGACACTGCAAGGGCTCCAAGAAAAACCCACAACGCCTAGCATACTCCAAGTCCATCAAATTCAGGGCAGCGCCTGAATCCACAAATGCCATGACAGAAGAATAAGATGACAAAGAACAGATCAAGGTAACGGACAAAAGAAATTTTGACTGTACCGTACCAATGGTGGCAGACCTAGCGAACCGCTTAGTGCGCTTAGGACAATCAGAGATAGCATGAGTGGAATCACCACAGTAGAAACACAGCCCATTCAGATGTCTGTTCTTGCCGTTCAACTCTGGTCAAAGTCATATCGCACTGCATAGGCTCAGGTTTATGCTCAGATAATACCGCCAAATGGTGCACAGATTTACGCTCACGCAAGCGTCGACCAATCTGAATGGCCAAAGACATAGACTCATTCAGACCAGCAGGCATAGGAAATCCCACCATGACATCCTTAAGGGCTTCAGAGAGACCCTTTCTGAAAATAGCTGCGAGCGCACCTTTATTCCATTGAGTGAGTACGGACCACTTTCTAAATTTCTGACAATATACCTCTATCTCATCCTGACCCTGACACAGAGCCAGCAAATTTTTCTCTGCCTGATCCACTGAATTAGGTTCATCGTACAGCAATCCGAGCGCCAGGAAAAACGCATCGATATTACTTAATGCAGGATCTCCTGACGCAAGAGAAAATGCCCAGTCCTGAGGGTCGCCACGTAAAAAAGAAATAATGATCCTAACTTGTTGAACTGGGTCACCAGAGGAGCGAGGTTTCAAAGCCGGAAATAGTTTACAATTATTTTTGAAACTCAGAAATTTAGTTCTATCTCCAAAAAAAAAATCAGGAATAGGAATTCTTGGTTCTAACATAGAATTCTGAACCACAAAGTCTTGAATATTTTGTACTCTTGCCGTGAGCTGATCCACACATGAAGACAGACCTTTAATGTCCATCGCTACAACTGTGTCCTGAACCACCCAAATGTCTAGGGGAAAAAAAAGGCAAAACACAGTGCAGAGAAAAAAAAATGGTCTCAGAACTTCTTTTTTCCCTCTATTGAGAATCATTAGTACTTTGGGCCTCCAGTACTGTTATGATAAGGTAATTCAGTACCACAATGTACATAGAAGTCAGAGCACATACAGTGACCTGACAATAACCCAAAAAACATAGAACGAGCTCTGAGACGTGGGAACTCTGCTGACCGCAATCCCTAATCCTCTCCAACCACACTAGAGGCAGCCGTGGATTGCGCCTAACGCTCCCTATGCAACTCGGCACAGCCTGAGAAACTAGCTAGCCTTAAGATAGAAAATAAGCCTACCTTGCCTCAGAGAAATACCCCAAAGGAAAAGGCAGGCCCCACATATAATGACTGTGAGTTAAGATGAAAAGACAAACGTAGAGATGAAATAGATTTAGCAAAGTGAGGCCCGACTTTCTGAACAGAGCGAGGATAGGAAAGGTAACTTTGCGGTCAACACAAAACCCTACAAAAAACCACCCAAAGGGGGCAAAAAGACCCTCCGTACCGAACTAACGGCACGGAGGTACACCCTCTGCGTCCCAGAGCTTCCAGCAAGCAGGAAAAAAACAAATATACAAGCTGGACAGAAAAAACAGCAAACAAAATAGCAAAGCGGAACTTAGGTATGCAGAGCAGCAAGCCACAGGAACGATCCAGGAGGAAACAGGTCCAATACTAGAACATTGACTGGAGGCCAGGATCAAAGCACTAGGTGGAGTTAAATAGAGCAGCACCTAACGACTTCACCACAACACCTGAGGAAGGAAACTCAGAAGCCGCAGTACCACTCTCCTCCACCAACGGAAGCTCACAGAGAGAATCAGCCGAAGTACCACTTCTGACCACAGGAGGGAGCTCTGCCACAGAATTCACAACACTCACCGTCAATATTTGTGGGGGGCTATCTTTCCTTTGGGGATTTTCTCTGAGGCAAGATAGGTTTCCTGTTTCCATCTTTAGGGGAAGTTAGATCTTAGGCTGTGCCGAGCGGTCTAGGGAGCGTCAGGTACCCCCCACGGCTATTTCTAGTTGCGCTGCTAGGTTCAGGGTCTGCGGTCAGTACAGATACCACGTCCTTCAGAGCTTGTCTCATGTTGTTCCTAAACCACCAGATCATAACACGCATATAGCTTTGGGGCTTTATCCCAAGAGGATGATGCCGCCTCCTCGAATGGGTACCTTATTTTGACAGCTGGTGGTAGAGAACCCTTCCTCTCGGGCTTTTTCCATTTATGTGTCAGGGAGCTTATCTTATCGATCACGGGAAAGGATCTACGAGCATTCCGGTCTAGCCACTTAAACATCATGTCCTACATGGAGCATCTTGACCGTGGTTCCTCAATCCCCATGGTACTGTTTACTGCTTTTACAAGTCGATTTACCCGATCAAGTGGGAAACAAGAATGACTTGACCCGACTTCTAAAGATGACGAGGATGAGGGGGATTGAAATGGGGGATCTGGGCTCTTTACCCTTAAATCCTAACTTCGTGTCTGACCATGTCCCTCAGGCTGGAGGTAAAGTCTGGGGTCTCCTCTGCTACTAAATGTTGTATACAAGGCCTGCACAGTTTACTTTCATGGCCATCCGGAAGTGGAACTCCGCACTCGGCACACTCTCTATGCTTAGCTTTAGCAGAACACTTTCTCCCCAGACAAACAAGGAGAGAGGGAACATAAAGGAGAAAACAGTACATCACCAAGTGAACTTTCTCGTAGATCACTTACCCGTGGTGTGTAATGAGTGGTACCGTAATCTGTGGGGGATCATTTCCAGCCAGTGATATATCTCTACGGCCTGAGGACTTGTTCGGTCTGCCTTTAGCTCCACCAGCACGACTACTGCCACTAGACCATTGCTGGGAGACTTTCCCATGGGGCTTCTCTGAGAGCTGATGCTGTTCTTGATGCTGCTGCTCTGGCGAGTGCTGAGGCGCTTCTTGCTCTAGTGAATCCATATTGAAGAATGTCTAGAAGCTCCCCCAAGGTACGGCCCCCAGATGGGGCCAGCAGGAAAATCCTGGTGGTGTGCCTGGTACTACAAGGCATGCTGCTGGGTATCCCCCTGAGACTGCACCCCCAGCTGAAATCTGGACGAGTGCCCCCGCTACAGCCCAGGCATCCGCACTGTCTACCACCTCCAGATTGCGTGCTACAGGGGCGCGCCGGCAGATGACATCACCACCCGCGACCTGGACCGCGCATGCATGGCTGCATCATCGGGTCGTGTCACTGGCCGCATCATCAGGGACCACCCCTTCAGACTGCGTACTCCCGGCATGACCCGGCACATCCTCAGACATCCCGGAACCAACACTGCTGCTGTGACTGATGCCAACACCACCAACACCACTGCCGAGAATAACACCCCGACCTGGAACGCCCAGCCAGCCCGGTACAGTCCCAGGAGATGGCCTACGCAGCTTATACTTACCAGTACCTGCGGCGATGGGCCACCATGAAGCCAGCACTACCCCTGAAGGCTGCTTCCCTCTGCTGTCGCCTACACAAGCAGTACCCCTGCCGTGTTGCGCTTCCAGTGCACCAGACAGGCTGAGGCAGGGGACCCTCGCTACTTGGGTGGTCTGTCAGGACTGGGCACATCTTCTAAAAATATAGTAAGGCCGCACCCTATAGTTTCATCGTCTCTATGGACATCAGTGCACACGTCCTCACCAGGGGGTCCATCCCAGAAAAAAGGTCCAAATTCAAATGAAGAGAAGGACAGCGCCACACCAGGAAGTGAAAAAGCAGCTCCCATTTTATTCTGCCTCCTGCAGCAACGTTTCGGTCCGAGGACCTTTGTCAAGCACAGTACAAAACATTCCAACCACCATTATATACCCTTACGCCCACCCCATTAATTAACCAACAACCAATAGGGATACCATATCACAATAGAAAAAACACATAACGATATAATATACATATATAAATATAAAAACAATCCCATATGAGTAGCAATCAATACATCTCCCCATCTAACACAAATCAACTACCCCCGATCACTCCCCTATACATAATCTAGCCCACAAAAACAGTGACAAACTCCCGGCACTCAAGATGTAAACAAATCCCGTCCCCCCTATCAGGGCAGTGCATTGGTGGTTGTCATAGCGCTGTAGGCGTGTTCATGGAAGATGCGGCCCAATCGAGTCACCAAAACCTATATCATGAGACCGCACTATATCCATCATGCAGCGCTCATCACTGCGCAAGTCCAAAGGCCATTTTCCAAATACGCATGTCCTAGGTTAAGACCCGCCCACACATATCAGAGCCCAGCGCTTCAGTGCGCATATCTGTGAAGTCCCGATCTCCGGAGGCACCAGTGCGCATGTCACAGTCCCTATCTCCAATGGCATCAGTGCGCATGTCAAAGATTGTCCGCACAAAGGAAGCTGATCACCAGTGCGCATGTCAAAAGGGTTTCCAAGGTGCTCCTTCATGATAAGTCCACATCAGTCAGTGTAGTAGTGCACAAATCTAGAATCTATGTCCGCTCATGTGGAGCAGAGCAATAAAGTGCAAGACTTTTATAATGTTCATACTCCCAATGGAGCAATACTGCATGTGTCCAGAGTTCTCATCAATTATTTTATATGCCATATTTCAGCCATTGTATTAGAACCTGTAATGAGATATCAGATACACAAGGGGAAAGAAATCCCTCCCAGTAGCACAATATAAACAATATTACAATAAAGCCATAATAGATCACACTTATACACTATAATACAATGCCAAAAAAGTCCACAATCTCAGTTCAATGTTTAAAACAGAACCATAATATGCATAATATACCAACAGTTGTATAGAAGGTCACTTATATTAATAAGGCATATCGTCGGAAAAATCGGACAGTCAGGCCAAAACAAGGCCACAACATCCCCCATCCCCCGCGGATCATTGGTACAATTGGTACAATTATTCCCACTGATATAATTAGTCTTAGTGACTTTTATCCCATCACTAAAAGTGGTGTTTCACCTAAATCCAAAAGTTCTGCCGTTTAAAATGCATATTGGCATTAGGTAGTTTATACCCTCTATCTTTATTTGATGGGGGGATGTTGTGGCCTTGTTTTGGCCTGACTGTCCGATTTTTTTCGACGATATGCCTTATTAATATAAGTGGTGAAGATGGAAGGCGTGATGGCAAACATTCTGAAGATTACTGTGGATTTTACTGTTGAGGCGAATCATTTGAAAGCGATTATTCTGGAGAAGGAGTGAGAGAGACAGCGCATCATGCGTCTGTGCCGACGACAGTTGTGGATCCACAGAGAATGACGCGTGGGGTGTATTCTACACTATATATGGAGCTACGAGGAAACCCTGAGAAATGTTTCCCATATGTACAGATGCAAATGGAGAACTTTGATTTATTGGTGAAAAGAATTGGACACCTCATCAGAAGAAGTGACACATATTGCCGCTTCTCCATTTCACCGGCGGATCATCTAATGGTGGCTCTTTGGTAAGCCATTTTTATTGTATCTCCTCCTGTTAAAGCACACTTGTAACTGTAACTAGATGGTGGCCCGATTCTAACGCATCGGGTATTCTAGAATATGCATGTCCACGTAGTATATTGCCCAGCGACGTAGTATATTGCCCAGTCACGTAGTATATTGCCCAGCCACGTAGTATATTGCCCAGCCACGTAGTATAGTGCCCAGCCACGTAGTATATTGCCCAGCCATGTAGTATATTGCCCAGTCACATAGTATATTGGCCAGCGACGTAGTATATTGCCAGTCACGTAGTATATTGCCAGTCACGTAGTATATTGCCCAGATACGTAGTATATTGCCCAGCCACGTAGTATATTGCCCAGTCACGTAGTATATTGCACAGCGACGGAGTATATTGCACAGCGACGGAGTATATTGTCCAGCCACATAGTATATTGCCAAGTCACGTAGTATACTGCCCAGGCACGTAGTATATTGCCTAGCCACATAGTATATTGCACAGCGACGGAGTATACAGCACAGAGCCACGTAGTCTATTGCCCAGTCACATAGTATATTGCCCAGCACAGACCACGTAGTATAGAAACGTAAAAAAAATAAACATATACTCACCTTCCGAAGGCCCGTTGAAGTCCTGCTATACTCACCATCCGCCGCCTTTCCCGCTTCTCGGGACGCTCCCGGGATCGCTCCATTGCAAGCGTCAGCTTCCGGTCCCAGGGCTGGTATGAGCAGGACCTGTGATGACGTCGCGGTCACATGACTGTGACGTCACGGCAGGTCCCTGTCGCACACCAGCCCTGGGACCGGAAGCTGCCGCTTGCAATGGAGCGGTCCTGGGAGCGTCGCGAGGTGTGGGAAAGGCGGTGGATGGTGAGTATAGCAGGTTTTTTGTTTTTTTATTATTTTTAACCTTCGTCCGGCTGAGTAGGTACAATTGTAACTATTCCGTTTTAAAATTGCAATAACTTTTTTTTTTTGAAAAGCCGTAGAGGACTGAAATTTCGTGACATCTCTGCAGTTTTGGTCCAGAATATATTGGCCAAATTTCAATAAAATATATATGAAGGTACAATTGTACCTCTGCAGCCTGTTAACATTGTAAAATTATGCAGCCTGATGAAGGTTAACATGACATATTTTTACTATTGATGCTGCATAGGCAGCATCAATAGTAAATAGTTAAGGACACACAGGGTTCATAGCAGCTGTAACAGAGTGCGTTACACCGCGGGCCATTACCGATGCCATTAACCCCGTGTGAGCGGTGAGTGGATGGGATTATGGAACGGGCGCCGGGCAGTGAGTGCAGGGGAGTAGGGGAGGGACTAATCGGACTGTGGCCGTTGCTGACTGGTCGCGGCAGCCATGACAGGCAGCTGCCGAGACCAATCAACGAATGAATAACCGTGACAGAAGGACAGACAGACAGACGGAAGTGACCCTTAGACAATTATATAGTAGATGTTGTTGCTGGTAGTTTTTAATAATTATTTTTATTGTATCTCCTACTGTAAAAACTGACTTATAACTTTGATGTTATTGCTGGTATTTTGTACTCATTTTTCCCTTTTTTTCACAGATTCCTTGCAACTGGAGAATAACCTTTCGTCACTCCATTTCCAGTTCAGACTTGGGATTTCCACCATCTCTAGAATTGTGAAGCACACCTGCCGTGCATTGTGGGAATCTTTACATGGCGAGTTTACACCACATCGCACAACGGAGAGTTGGCTGGAAATAGCGGAAAAGTTTCAACAAATCTGTCAGTTTACCTATTGCTTGGGTGCAGTGGACTGGAAACATATCCACATCATCAAACCTGCTGGATCTGGATCGGAATATTTTAACTATAAAAAATATTTCTCCATTGTGCTCATGGCCATCACTGAAACTGAATACAAACTTATAACGGTCAATACAGGGGCCTATGGCCGCTCCAAGGATTCACAAGTTTTTAAATTGTCTGCAATGGGGCATCATCTCTATGGAAACACCTTCCAATTTCCACCCCAAGACTGCTGCCTGAAACCTCTGGGCCACCAATGCCATTTGTTTGTGTTGGAGATGAAGCCTTCCAACTCTCGGAACACCTGCTGAAACCATACTCCAGTGGTGGATTAACGGCAACTGAAAGAATTTTTAATTACTGCCTCACACGAGCACGAAGAATGGTGGAGTGCACTTTTGGGATTCTGACAGCAAAATGGCGAGTTCTATTGACCGCTATCAACCTGAAGACTGACACCGTGGACGAGGTGATGAAAGCTTGTGTGGTCCTGCACAATTTTGTTATATGCAAGGAACTTATTTCCTTTGATGACCACTCTGAAGAAACCACCTTGCATGATTATCACAACATTACTTATAGAAGTTCTGTGTCAGTTTCCAGAATGAGGTACAAATTTGCTGAATACTTTATTTCACCTCAAGAAGAGTAGACTGGCAGGATGAGAGAGCTTGAAAAATTTGTCTTGGACCTTGTTACCCAAAGCATTTCACCTTCTTTCCCCAAAGTATTGTACCTTTTTTACCCAAAGTATTGTACCTGGTTGTGTTTTCCCCAAAGTATTTTACCTTCTTTACCCAAAGGATTGTACCTGGTTGGGTATTACCCAAAGCATTTTACCTTCTTTACGCAAAGTATTGTACCTTTTTTACCAAAAAATTGTACCTGATTGGGTTTTCCCCGAATTGTTTTACCTTCTTTACCCAAAGTATTGTACCTGGTTGGGTATTACCCGAAGCATAGTACCTTTTTTACCCAAAGTATTGTACCTGGTTGGGTATTACCCAAAGTATTTTACCTTTTTTACGCAAAGTATTGTACCTTTCTTACCCAAAGTATTGTACCTGGTTGGGTTCTCCCCAAAGTTTTTTACTTTCTTTACCCAAAGTATTGTACCTGGTTGGGTATTACACACAGTATTTTACCTTCTTTACAAAAAGTATTGTACCTTGCTTTAACCAAAGTATTTAACCTTATAAATTAATAAATGAAAGACAAAATTTTTAAACCAAAAAACTGTTTTTATTACCAAATTTTTAACTAACAAATGCTTTATAAATTTAAATAATAATAATCATTTTATTTATATAACACCAACATATTCTGCAGTGCTTTAAATAGTGTGGGGTGGAGATAATACTGGAGGGGCTATCAGATGGGGACACTTTGACATTGGGAGTGTGGAGAGAGAAATGTGATGTGGTGATGACAGATCAGTAGGTAAAACAGGTGAAGGGGTGGAGAAAGAAAGAACGGGTGGACATGAAACTGGGAGCAGTGTTGGGAATTTGGAAGGTTTGGAGGGTGGAGTGGAGGGATTGGGAGGCAGAAAAGATGGTAGGTGGAGAAGAGGGTTGTGTTTGGGGCATGGTGGGTGTTGAAGGAGACTGGTGGTAGTGAGCAGGGAGTAGAGGTTGGGCAGGGAGTGGAAGCACGGATGATGTGGTTGGTAACTGGTATGGGGCAGGATGCTGGCACGGTGCAGGATGCTGGTACAAGGATGGATGCTGGTATTGTCTAGGAGGGGGAGGAGGGACAGTGGCTGGAGGGGGGGCAGGTGCGGGAGGAACTACCGGGGAGGGTGGAGGGGCTTGGGAGCTAACATGCGCTAGAGCAAGCTATCACGATTGCATTACATGCATCTGTGAATCAGGAGATAGCTTATCCATGCGCTCGTGTACTGCCTGGAAAAAGGAATGGTTTGGCGATTTACTTGAATCTGAATTCATCCAGAAGTGTGTGCAACTAAAGAATATTGTTGCTGAGCAAATTAAATCCTGCAGTCATTTTCTCAGACAACAGTTTGAGACAGTTCTGGAAGGCTGCATTTAAATACAAGAACTCGGGTGCATAGCTCTTTTCCTGATCGCTCTGGCGCTGCCGCCCAGAACCCACAGGTGTTCTTGAGGTGGCAGCAGTGTCAGAGGGATGGGGTAAAGGAAAATCTATATCCTCACCAGCAGCTTCATGTAACGCAGTCAGCCACGATGCTCCAGCGCTGGTGGATTGGACGGAGGGATCAGATGTGAGGGAAGGCTGGGAAGGTGCAGAGGGGACAGGTCTGTCGAAGTGACCCGCAGTGGCAATCTCCTGAGGAATCGGCCCAGAAGGATTCAACACTGCAGGCTCCCGAGTGCTGCAGACGGTGCTGTGAAATAAAGAAAAAAATATATAATTAATATATTGATATTGCATGGCCTGGCTGAAACCCAAAAAAAGAGTTAGACATGTAAACATTTTTTATTAAATGGGGTGGGTAATATTTACCTTCTGCTCACCATCGTTGACCGGATGATTGACAGGGCCATTGCATACTTGTACTTGCTCCTGCATCCTCCCAATCCACTCGGTGCCTGCATCTCTTTGTTAAACTCCTTCTTGAAGCGATCCCTGATTGACCACCACCACTTGACAACTCTCTCACCTGAAAAGTGAAAGCACAAATTGGTTAGTATACAACACATTACATCCACCAACATAACTGAACTGTGAATACTTACGTGCTTGATTCTGAGACCGAACATCGATGTCCTCCGAGTTGTCCACAACTTCATGGCACACTTGCTCCCAGAGTCGATGGGTCACAACGATATCGGCGTGGCGGCGGTCCCCCGTGTTCAACTGCGGCTCCCGCTCTCGAATTAGATCGATGTTTAGCTCGGCCTCCTCACTGTCAGAGTCAGGAGACATTAGACTCAAAAAACAAAATAAGTTTGAAAAAAAAAGTTACTTACTCGATGGCGACCGCCCTGACGCTCACGCCGACGACCCTGAAAGGAGCTTTGAGGACCTCTAGATTGAGCCGCAGAATCAGAAGACTAAAAGAAAAAAAATTATCTGCTTGGATATAGGCTATGTGTTGTGCGTATGGTGATGTCTGTAATAATCTGTTTTTGTGTTGTGTGAACTGTGATGTGTGAGATGATGTGGTTCTGCGATGCATGTAAACTTACCAATTGCGAGCCCACTCCGGGTATCTCTCCACCGTTTACATCTCCTTCTGGAAGCACCTCTTCTGCAGCTTCCTGTTATACAAAAATGTATATATATATATATATATATATATATATATATATATATATATATATATATATATATATATATATATATATATATATATATATATATACACATACATACATACATACATACATACATACATACATACATACATACATACATACATACATACATACATATAACGTCAACATCACTACAATCAAAAAAATGAAAATGACCAAAAAAAAAAAAAAAGAGCATTTATTTATCTCACAGCGCTGACGACACGGGGGAGGGCTCCCGGATGAAGACATGGCTGTAGCTGTGTAATAGTGTGCAGGGTAGACTATGTCACCATGGAACAGACAGACCAACTGTTGAGGGGGATTTATTAAAAGGGACAATATTCTCCTCGCAGGGAGAAAACAGTAGAATATGAACTGAAAAGATAACGGTGCAAAATATGGGAGTCAAACAGTGTAACAGAATTAAGCGGGATTTCTTGAGAAAAAGAACACTTATCAGTCTGATGAGGACTTGCTTGAAGGGTCGTCTTCTCCAACGAAGGCGCCGAGAAGCAGCGGCACTTGTCGTCCCTCTGTTGTCCCTGGGCTAAGTAGTCTCTAGGAACCCGCTGCCTAGGGTTTCGGGAGTTAATGTTATATGCACAGGCTCTGAGTCTTTAGCTTTTACAGCACAGCCTGTCCCGGGAAAACGATGGTCTATTATTAAGTCTCTTAACAGGAATCAGGGGCTCTGCACTGATACCGTGGGTACCAGGGGTCACAGTCTCTGCACGGGTGTCAAGGCACTCCTCTCCAGTCACAGCAGAGTCCGCTTTCATGTACTCACAAGATACAGTCTTTCTGGGCAATCTCTCTGCATTTGTCTTCTGACCGGGAGCCCTCTCTCCTCCCCGGAGCGCAGCTGCGTCCTGCCCTGACCTCTGCACACCTGCGCGCGCGCCTTTCCTGCTCTCTGCCCGGCTTCCTTCCTGTCCCAGTCTCTGAGTCTGTCCCCCGGGGAACCTGCAGCAGAGCTCAATGGTTCCAGGCATAGAGCCGAGAAGGTAACCGCCCACGGACTCTTCTTCTGTTCCACCTCCTTACAGATGGCTGTGGTTGTAGCTGGCTGTGGCTGGAGCTGGCTGGCTTGGAGCAGATTCAGCTCTGGCTCTGGTGGCAGGTTCAGCTCTTGAGGCAGGTGTTCTCTGTCTTGCTAATATGAAAAAATTCTCTGTCTTTTCAAGACAGAGAAAAAATTCTCTGTCTTGCTGGCTGGTAAATGGATGAGTGAAGGCCTCACTGGCAGTGTTTATATCTGTGTCCTGGGGGCTGGCTAATTGTATCGGAGCATGCTCAGTTTAAAAAAATGGAATCCGGCGCCAGATCCGTCATTTTCTGGATCCGGCGCCCATCGGCTTCCATTACAGCAAAAAGCTGGAAGCTTTCTGTTTTTTCGCCACAGACAAAAAACATTACTGTCTACGTTTTCTCCAGATGCCGGAAAAACAATTGTCCTCTGAAAACCGAACTCAACGTGAGGTCATCCGATGCAATCCTCTACTAATACAAGTCTATGAGAAAAAAACGGATCCGGGCGGCAGCTTTCGCCGGTTCCATTTTTTTTTAAATTCGCCGGATTCCGCCTGACTGCAAAAACCTGATGTGTGAAAGTAGTCTAAAGTGAAAGGACAAAAAAAACTGGATCCTGAAAGGCTTTGGTTGAAAAACCTGATTTTGCCTGACTTGAGAAAAACACAATTGTGAAATCAGCCTCATTGAGTAAGCGCAGACTTGCAAGCTGATTTTAGACAGCACTTTTACTAACAGAGCGTTGACAATACAAAAAAGCTTAAGTAAAGAAATACGAGAGTGCTGTGAAACACCCTCATTTGCATATTAAATAAATTAGATCTAAAAGGTTTGTCCACTACTTTCAATTAACCCCCAATGTATCCCCCCAGGGCCCCTAATGAATTTTGCAAATACCTTATGTTGCCATTTTAACCTGTGAGCGGCGCTATTCTGGCGGCTGAGTCCGGGTCACGTGACCCCCAGGCTGTAGCCGCCGCTAATTTCTGCTGACGTCACGTCAATTTCCAGACTCTGGAAATTGACGTGACATCAGCAGCAGGCATGACCCAGCCTCCACAGACAGTGGTCACTCATCAAGAGTGACTGGGCTGTGGGCGGTGCTGGGGTCTGCCTGTGGGGCTGTGCTGGGGGTGGGGCGGGGCTGCATGTGGGGCGGTCTGCTCTGCTGGCTGTGCTGGATTGTGTGGCCGGTGCCGGGATCTACGTGCGGTGGGGGGGGGGTCTGCGTGGTGGGTCTGTGGCTGGTGCTGGGATCTCCTGGCAGTGCTGGGATGTGTGGGCAGGGCAGGGGGGTCTGTGGGGCTGTGCGTTGGGTCTGCTTTGGGTGGGGGGTCATTGGTGTGTGTGTCTCTGTGTGCAGGCATCGTTCGATGGGACTACTAGTCCCATCGGGCTATGCCTGCTACAGTGACAGTGAGTGACACATTAGTCAATGATGGGACAGTAATAGTCCCATCATCCGGCTAATGTGTTGAATGTAAAAAAAAAACAACACATATACACATGTACAGTACATACATACAACATCGATTACACACATGCAGTACATACAACATACATATAGACATACAACATAGATACAACATAGATTACACACATACAGTACATACAACATACATATAGACATGCATCATACATTACACACATACAGTACATACAACATGCGACATACCACATGCACCATGCAACATGTACCATGCATCATAAAACATGCAACATGCAACACGCACCATGCGACATACAACATGCATGATGTGACATGCAACATACAACATGCGACATACAACATGTGACATGCAACATGTGACATGCGACATGCAACATACAACATGTGGCATACAACATACAACATGCTACATGCAACATGTGACATACAACGTGCAACATGTGACATGCAACATGCACCATGCAACATACAACATGTGACATACAACATGCACCATGTGACATGCAACATGTGACATGTGACATACAACATGCAACATGTGACATGCGACATACAACATGTGACATGCACCATGCGACATGTGACATACAACATGCACCATGTGACATGCAACATGTGACATGTGACATACAACATGCGACATGCACCATGCAACATGTGACATGCAACATGTGACATGTGACATGCAACATGCGCCATGCAACATGCAGCATGCGACATGCAACATACAACATGCACCATGCGACATACAACATGCACCATGCGACATGCAACATGCGACATACAACATGCACCATGCGACATGCAACATACAAAATGCACCATGCAACATGCGACATGCAACATGTGACATACAACATGCAACATGCAACTTACAACATGCGACATACAACATGCGACATACAACATGCACCATCCGACATACAACATGCGGCATGCAACATGCACCATGCAACATGCCACATACAGTACATACATACAGTACATACATACAATATACATATAGACATACAGTACATACATATAGACATACAGTACATAAAACATACAGTACATACTCACCATCACCTTGGCACCTTGATCCCCGAAGCCAGTGTCACCTGTAAAAAAAATATTAAAATAATAAACAAACACTATACTCCCTGATCTGCAGATATTCAATTAAAACGAGTGTCCCAAGATGATCTCCTGTGGAGAGCAGCAGCATCAGCTGATGCGACCGCTCTCTGGGGGCTCCAGGAATACAATGAAGGAAGGTTTCCTTCCACAATGTATTCCTCACAATGTATTATTACTCCCCTGTGAGAAAATAGTCCCTAGTCTCACTTGTGGCACTGCTGTGTGGGAAAATTCTCACACAGCTTTGCCATAAAATGAGACCCTGAACTGAGGTAACCTCTTCAGTGATGCACTGCAGGAGCCATCGTCTCCTGTCAGTGTGTCACTGAAGGCCCTGTAGAGCAGTGACATCACCCAATGTCACTGTTCTATAAGGGAGATCATTGTGGGACATTCGTTATTAATTGGACTACGGCGAACAGGTAGTATATGGTTGGTTTATTATTTTAATTTTTTTGCAGGCGATCGAGTATGGTAAGTATGGTTAAATTAAGAATATTAAAATACTTTTTTCTGGCTGTGTCTTTAATTTTTTTAACCCTTTCACTACTATAGGATTAATAATAGATAGGCGTCTTATTGACGCCTCTCCATTATTAACCGGGCTTAATGTCACCTTACAATAGCAAGGTGACATTAACCCCTTATTACCCCATATCCCACCGCTACATGGGAGTGGGAAGAGAGGAGCCAAGTGCCGGAATTGGCGCATCTTACAGATGCGCCATTTCTGGGGCGACTGCGGGCTTGTATTTGTAGCCGGGGGGGTCAATATCCATGGCCCCTCTCTAGGCTATGAATATTAGCCCACAGCTATCTGCGTAGATTTCTGGCTATAAAATATAGGCGGGAACCAACGTCATTTTTTTGAGGGGTCCCCATATTTTAATAGCCAGTAAAGGCTACGCAGACAGCTGCGGGCTGATATTCATAGCCTCGGAGGGGCCATGGGTATTAACCCCTTCCCAGGCTACAAATATTGGCCCCCGGCCATCGGCTTTCCCCCTCTGGCGCAGAAAATTGCGCAGGAGCCCACGACTTTTTTTCCCCATTTTTTAACTGAAACATATTGTTCATTAATCCCTTTCTGCCAGCAGACGGAATAGTACGTTAGCTGGCAGTATCCCCCGCTTTGAGGTGGGCTTTGGCGTTGAGCCCACTTCAAAGCATCAACATTTCAGCTGTTTTCAAGTAAAAAAATTAAAAATTTTACATGATCGCTAAACGGTGTAGCGATAAAAAAAAATCAAAAGCCAAAATTATGTTTTTTTGGTCGCCGCGACATTACATTAAAATGCAATAACGGGCGATCAAAAGAACGTATCTGCACAAATGCGGTGAAAACGTCAGCTCGGCACTCAAAAAATAAGTGCTCACCCAACCCGATATCTCAACTATAGCCGCTACGGGTATCGGAATATGGCGCAATTATTTTATTTTTTTTAGCAAAGTTTGGAATTTTATTTCACCACTTAGATAAAAAAGAACCTAGACATGTTTGGTGTCCATGAACTCATAATGACCTGGAGAATCATAATGGCAGGTCAGTTCTAGGCTGTGTGCACACGTTGCAGATTTGGGTGTAGAATTTTGTGCACAAAATCTGCATCTCCTGGCAGAAAACGCAGCTGCATTTTTGCACGGTTTTGATGCATTTTTGGTGTGTTTTTTATGCAGTTTTTGGTCCATTTTTTGTGCGGTTTTGATGTGTTTTTTGAGCTTTTTTTGCGCAGTTTTGATTCAGTTT